>NC_082595.1:113116915-113717467 GCF_030936135.1 Gavia stellata | reverse complement strand
TCCATCCCTCTGATCATTTTTGTGGCCCTCCTCTGGACCTGCTCCAACAGGTCTGTGTCTTGACTGTACTGAGGACTCCAGAGCTGAACACAGTACTCCAGGTGGGGGTCTCATGAGACATGCCGGGGCAATTCGGGGCTCTGCAGAGGCCGCGGGCACCGGGGGTACGTGGGAGGTGTCGGCTCGGGCCTGCTGGGGCGTCTGTGAGGGGAGAGCAGGGGCTGCCCCGTGCCGGTCCCAGCCGGTAGTGGGCGCGGGCGTCTCCACAGCGACCGCCGGGGCTTTGTGATGTGGGGGCGTCGTCGTGCCCAGAGGCCATTGTGACGGGGGTCCCCGCGATGACCGTGGGGGCATTTAAGGAGCGAGAGCCCTGGGGTGCCCACTCCCAGGAGAGCACCTCCCTCAGGAGGCAGTATCTCCCCTGGGTGCCCGTGGCAGGTCTGCGGCAGAGGACGCCAAAGATGCCCCTGGATGAGGAGGCGACAGCCCAATCCCAGTCCACCGACAGGCCGCAGAGCCGGCAGAGGAGGCGCCAGGTGAGGGACGGGGCAGGAGGGAGAGGCCGGTGGTGGGACGGGGCCACACGGAGCTGCCTTGGTGCCAGGGACAGGCTTGCTGGCACTGTAGCAGCCGCTGTGCCAAGGCAGCCACCTCCATCCCATGCCGCCTCCTCCTCCTGCCCGCAGATGGACCGCAGACAGCCCCAGGGAGAGCCGCAGGGCAGACAGAGCAGAGTCTCATCCCTCCACGGGGACAGACTGCCACGGCTCCCCTGCCCAGGAAGCTCGCAGGCCGCTGGGAGCCACCGCGCACAGGTAGGGAGCCCGAGGGAGACAGGGCCTAACGTCTTCCCGAGCCCAGGAGCTGCCGACGGGCAGGCGGGAGGTGCAGGAGGGGACAGGCGGGCCCGGGCCCTGTAGCAAGCTGAGCCCCCCATGCCGGCACTCCCGGGAGTCGTAGTGGGCCACAGGGGGACCAGCCCTCTCCCCAGGCGGCTCTGGAGCAGGGCGGCAGCCGCCTGCGGGGCTGAGCGCTGCCCGGGGGGGCTGGCAGGGGAGCCCAGCTGCAGGAGCACTTCAAGCTGGGGCCCCGGGGGCAAGGCCCACAGTCACACAGCCTCTCTCCTCGGCTTCTCTTGCAGACGGACAGCCTGGCGCGCAGGGTGGCACCGCCCTGCAGCAGGGTGACGCGGGACGAGGCAGACCGTCTGCCAGCCTTGCCGCCTCTCCCCAGGCAGGCAGCAGCACCCGGGCACGAACCCGCAGCTCGGCTACCAGGAGCTGCCAGCACCTGCCCCAAGCTGCCGCCTCTGCCAGCAGCACCCTCTGCATCTTCTGCCAGGGGCAGGGAAACGGCCATCAGCACCACAGCCCGTGGCCACCAACAGCTTGTCCCCCCTGCTCGGGGCATCCACGGTGACCGGGACACAGCCACGAGGCTGGAGAGCTGGAGGCATGGCCCACACAGCCCTGCAGTGAAGGACACAGCCTGGTGCCTCGTGAGTGAGGTCCTGGGCAAGGTTTTCACTGGGAGCCGGGGACCCAGCCATCTGGCCATCCCATCCATCAAGATGGAGCCTCTGGAGGAGCTGGAGAGGAGCTGCCTGGCGCAGCTCAGGAAAGCCACCCTGCAGCAGCAGCAGGATGGCCTAGAGGAGAGTGAGCTCCAGCAGCAGGAGGGCAGGGAGCACCATTCCTCCCCGACGCAGTTGGGGCAGCTCAGCGTCAGACCCAGCCAGGTGAGGGCCAAGGATGGGATGGCACGGGATGGCATGGGACGAAGCCTCCCTCTACCTGGGGCCAGCCGCTGGGCCGCACAGATGCGGCCCGATCATCTCCAGCATCCCTGTCCCAGCAGCTGCTGCTGGCCAGTCCCCAGCAGGCATTTCCTGGTGGCAGCCAGGCTACCTTTACAAATCCCCCCGCTCTCCTTTCAGATCTGCAAGGAGAACTCATTTTCCAACCCGTGGCAGCCAGAGCTGACACACGTGGAGCTCCTGAAGGATGCCACCAGCAAGCAGGATGTGCTGGAGCAGCTGGAAGCTCATGCCCCCAGCAAGCAGCAGGCGGGGGCAGCAGGGGGGACAGTCCCACAAGTGCCAGAGGACAAGCCAGGGGCCTTGGCCGAGGAGGAGGAGTGGGAAGAAGGCAGCAACAGAGAGCTGTCCCAAGGGGAAGACACCACCTTCTACAACATCTGGGTCAACCCCTTGGTCCCGGAGCTCTTCCAGGATGACCACACTGGTCCCCAGGAGGGGCCCAGCTGGCCCAGCAGCACAGGCACAGAGGCAGCAGGAGAGGCAGACAGCGACCTGCAGAGCGCGTCTCCTGCCCCGGCAGGGCTCACGGATCCCGAGCTGGCAGCTTCTGCCCTGGCCAGAGCTCCTGAGGAAGAGGGGCACTGTGCTCCCGGGGCACAAGTGGAGGGCAAGGCACCAGCTTCTCCTGTCTTGGGCGAGCAGGCCGGCGCAGCACAGGCAGAGAGCCAGGAACCTGCCCCGCACAGCCCCGCAGCCTATGAGGCAGCTCTGCGGGAGACAGCCCGGTGCCTCGTGAATGAGGCCCTGGGCAAGCCTTTCACTGGGAGCCGGGGACCCAGGCAGCAGCCGGTGCCACAGCGGGACCTGGCGCAAAGCATGGATGTGGCAACGGCAGCAAGGACACCTGCAGCGCCTCAGGACACCGAGTCTCCCTTGGCTGGAGAGCCTCAAGGAGAGGAGCCCCTTGCCTACAGCTCTCCTTCCCCCACAGGCATGGCCACGCTCCTGCACGCCCAGGCTTCAAGAGCAGCACAGGCAGAGAGCCAGGAACCTGCCCCGCACAGCCCCGCAGCCTATGAGGCAGCTCTGAAGGAGACAGCCCGGTGCCTCGTGAATGAGGCCCTGGACAAGGCTTTCACTGGGAGCCGGGGACACAGCCAGCAGCCAGCGCCACAGCGGGACCGGACACACAGCAGGGCTGTGGCAACAACAGCAAGAACAGACGAGGTCTGGGTGGCCGACAGCAGGGAGGCCCCTGCAGCTCAGCCCACGCCTGATCCCCATGCACACAAAGGCATCGGTGCTGCCAGCAGGACCCCTGTGCCAGCCTCCCTGGGCAGGCACGCGGAGCCTGGGCACTGGGAAAGAGCGGCAGAGCATGACCCAGCAACGCCGGTGGCGTGCATCAATGGCAGGTCGTTGCAGGTGCACCACAAGGCTGTTGAGGAGCATCTGACCATCCCATCCATCAAGATGGAGCCTCTGGAGGAGCTGGAGAGGAGCTGCCTGGCGCAGCTCAGGAAAGCCACCCTGCAGCAGCAGCAGGATGGCCTAGAGGAGAGTGAGCTCCAGCAGCAGGAGGGCAGGGAGCACCATTCCTCCCTGACGCAGTTGGGGCAGCTCAGCGTCAGACCCAGCCAGGTGAGGGCCAAGGATGGGATGGCACGGGATGGCATGGGACGAAGCCTCCCTCTACCTGGGGCCAGCCGCTGGGCCGCACAGATGCAGCCTGATCATCTCCAGCATCCCTGTCCCAGCAGCTGCTGCTGGCCAGTCCCCAGCAGGCATTTCCTGGTGGCAGCCAGGCTACCTTTACAAATCCCCCCCCTCTCCTTTCAGATCTGCAAGGAGAACTCATTTTCCAACCCGTGGCAGCCAGAGCTGACACACGTGGAGCTCCTGAAGGACGCCACCAGCAAGCAGGATGTGCTGGAGCAGCTGGAAGCTCATGCCCCCAGCAAGCAGCAGGCGGGGGCAGCAGGGGGGACAGTCCCACAAGTGCCAGAGGACAAGCCAGGGGCCTTGGCCGAGGAGGAGGAGTGGGAAGAAGGCAGCAACAGAGAGCTGTCCCAAGGGGAAGACACCACCTTCTACAACATCTGGGTCAACCCCTTGGTCCCGGAGCTCTTCCAGGATGACCACACTGGTCCCCAGGAGGGGCCCAGCTGGCCCAGCAGCACAGGCACAGAGGCAGCAGGAGAGGCAGACAGCGACCTGCAGAGCGCGTCTCCTGCCCCGGCAGGGCTCACGGATCCCGAGCTGGCAGCTTCTGCCCTGGCCAGAGCTCCTGAGGAAGAGGGGCACTGTGCTCCCGGGGCACAAGTGGAGGGCAAGGCACCAGCTTCTCCTGTCTTGGGCGAGCAGGCCGGCGCAGCACAGGCAGAGAGCCAGGAACCTGCCCCGCACAGCCCCGCAGCCTATGAGGCAGCTCTGCGGGAGACAGCCCGGTGCCTCGTGAATGAGGCCCTGGGCAAGCCTTTCACTGGGAGCCGGGGACCCAGGCAGCAGCCGGTGCCACAGCGGGACCTGGCGCAAAGCATGGATGTGGCAACGGCAGCAAGGACACCTGCAGCGCCTCAGGACACCGAGTCTCCCTTGGCTGGAGAGCCTCAAGGAGAGGAGCCCCTTGCCTACAGCTCTCCTTCCCCCACAGGCATGGCCACCCTCCTGCACGCCCAGGCTTCAAGAGCAGCGCAGGCAGAGAGCCAGGAACCTGCCCCGCACAGCCCCGCAGCCTATGAGGCAGCTCTGCGGGAGACAGCCCGGTGCCTCGTGAATGAGGCCCTGGGCAAGGCTTTCACTGCGAGCCAGAGTCCCAGGCAGCAGCCGGCACCACAGCGGGACCTGGCACAAAGCACGGGTGTGGCAACGGCAGCAAGAACACCTGCAGCGCCTCAGGACACCGAGTCTCCCTTGGCTGGAGAGCCTCAAGGAGAGGAGCCCCTTGCCTACAGCTCTCCTTCCCCCACAGGCATGGCCGCACTCCCACACCCCCCAGCTCGACGGCGATGGCCCTCCTTCTTCAGGAGGGCGCTCCGGGCTCTGCGCACAGCTTTCCGCTGTACCTGCATCACGGGACAGCAAGAGGAACAGCGCCCCGCTGCCAGCACCATGTGGCTCTCCGAAGATGGCAGCTGGCCCTGAGCCTGCACAGCATCCACAAGGAGCGGCAAGGGGAGGCACGCGAGGGATGGGTGCATGGATAGCGCCCCAGGCATTCAGCTGCCCTGAGGACATTCTGCTGCCAGCCTCCGCTCGGCTGTGAAAGCTTTCCGAGGCCAATAAAAGATGACAATTTTCCCCCAGTGCTCGTCAGCGCCTGTTCCATCTCGGGAGAAAGACAGGCAAGCAGAGCTGGAGAGCCCCTGTGCTCCCTCTTCTCCAGGCTGAGCAGAGCCTACGCCCTTGGCCTCTGCCCGTGCCTCCGGTGCTCCAGCTCCCAACCAGCTGGGGCCTCCGCTGGCCTCGCTCCACCGTGGCTGTGTCTGCCGGGACCCGGGCAGCCCCAGCCCACAGCCAGCGCCCAGGCACGGCCTCCCCTGGGCCCAGCGGCGCGGAGGAACCCCTTCCCCACGGTGCCACCCACGCCTTTGCAGCACAGCCCGGGCTGCAGGCCTGTCCTTGCTGCCCAGGCACGCTGCCCACCCCTGTGCGCCTTGGCCTCCGGGGCCTTTCCCACAGCCACTGCTGCTATCCAGCCACCCGGCCCCAGCCGCACCTCTGCCCATCCCCAGGCCAGTGCTTGGCGCTTGCCTTTGCCAGACTTCCTGGGGTCCCCGGCAGCCCATTCCACTGCTCCAGCCAAGTCCCTCCCAAGAGCAGCCCAACCACCAGCATCGCCACTGCCACCCCCAGCGTGGGGACCTCCCCTGGCCTGGCTGGCAGCGCGATCCCTTGCACGCTCCACCTCCGAGGAAAGCCACTGAACAAGAGCAGCCCGTCAGGGACCTCCCCTGTAAGCAGCCGCCAGCCAGGCTTGGGACGCCGAGCGCCACCACCCCTGGCGCCCAACTGACCGGCCAATGTACCACCCACCGCTGGTGCTGGTTGCAGAGCCTCCCCTCTCTGCTCAGGGCCCCGGTCGGGGGCAATCCCAGAGGGCCTCAAGCCTGTCTGGCACCATTGGCCCCGGGAAGAGCCCAGCTGGCTCTTCCCAGTCCCCTGCTCCTCCAGCACGTCCCTGGGAACGACATCCAGGAGCGGTTGTGCAACCACCTTCCCGGGGTCAGAGCAGCCTGGAGGTTCTCCCACCGCTCCTCCTCACCTTTCTGGAAGATGGCTCTGGCAGTTGCTCGGATCGCCAGGAGCCTCCCCAGACCAGCAGGCCCTTCCAGAGAGCAGAGTGTGGCCTCGCACTGGCATGGCACGGCTCCCCTCAGCCCTGCGATGCTCCCCAGCCAGTCACACAGCCATTTGGTAAATGGTTTAATTAATATACTGAAAGGACCACTGGCGGCCCAAGCTGCAGTTCACCTGCTTGGCTGCCAGTCTCTTGTCTCTCTCTTCAGCAATGGTCAGGCAGATGCCCTTTCCACAGAGAGGAAGAGAGAGAGAGAGAGACAAAAAAGCAACAAAGAACAGGGCAGGGAGGGAGGAATGAAACAACAGGGACAGGGAGCCGGGACAACAAATGATGGGGGGAAGGTGGACAGGTACACAGCACAAACCAAACCACAAAGCTACACACAGTCTGCAGGGCTGTTTCACACTCGCATTTTCTCTATCACAGCTTCTGCACAGCATTTTTTAGCCCTTCTTAAATACGTCATCCCAGAGGCACTATCAGCATTGCTGATGGGCTCAGCTTTGACCAGCAGCAGAGCGGTCTCTGAGCTGGAACTGGCTGCATCCAACGCGGGGGCAACTCCTGGTGTCTTCTCACAGAACCCAGCCCTGCAGCCCCTACCCACCCCAGCTACCAAGACAATACAACAGCCAGCTGCTACGGGACAAAGAGGGGGGATTGAAGAATAGGGAAAGGGAGCCACAGAGAGAGACAGAAGCAGAGCGGAAGAAAAAAAAAAAAAAATAGCCATGGGCTACAGGCCAGAGAGGAGGAAGGGACCGGGAAGCAGGCCGAGAGAGATGGAGAAGAGCAAAGAATAGCGATGGGCCACAGGGCAGAGAGGGAGGAGTTAAAAAAAGGGGACAGTGAGGTGGACAGAAAGAGACTGAGAAATACCAAAAAACCTCCATGAGCTAAAAGGGCAGAGACAGAGGAACTAAAGGACAGGGAGCCAGACAGAGAGAGAACGGTAAAGGGGAAAAAACAGGCTATAGGCCAGAGAGGGAAGAAATTCAAACACAGGGACAGGGACCTGGAATGAGAAAATCTAAGACAGAAAAAGTATATCTAGAATACAGGGCAGAGAGAGAGGAATTTCAAAATAGGGACATGGCGCCAGACAGAGAGAGGTGCGGGGGGTGGGAATTGTGAAGGGCTAAAAGGCAGGCAGGGAGGAAATAAAAAGAATTGGGACAGGAAGACAGACGGACAGGCGGAGAAAGACAAAAAGAGTGACGGGCTGCAGGACAGAGACAGAGGATAAAAAAAAAGCGTGAGGGGGAACAGGGCAGAAGCACAGAAAGAAGAAGATGGAGAGGCAGAATGACAGGGGAAGAGGGAGACTTGGAGAAGGAGAGAGGGAGAGGTACAGGGAAGCGGCAAAAATGACAGCAGTGAGAGAAAGAGAAAGGGGGGGGGACAGGGAGGGACTGGGATGCAGAAGAGAGGCGACAGGGCCCCAGGACTCAACGCAGCTCCCGCTCTCGGAGCTGCTTGGAGAATTTGACAGTTCAGGTGCATCTTTCTCTGTCTCTCTCTCCCCCTCCCTTCCTCCTCTGTGGCTCCGGTCCATTGACTGTCGTCCACCTAAAAGTCTAGTTTGGCATCTTACAGCCCTTACAACATGAGGCTTCCCACATACATAGCCTCACACGCGCACACGCTCCATAACCATCCCGCGCTTTTGGTTACGCGTAGAGACCCTGCTGCGCACACTGGTGATCCGATCTGCTGAGGACTACGCTAAGAGGGATCCTTCCTCACCCGGAGAGGCAGGCTCTCTCCTGTCCGCAGCTGGAGGCGGCTGTCAGCTGGATCCCCTGGGTTTTATTCTTCAGGCACTTTACCTTTTTCTGGCCTCTCCAGCTTCAGCCGCGGCAGCTCCTGCCCACAGTCAGTAAGCCCTCCAGCTGTCCCTTTTCGCCCAAGCTGCTACGAGGATGAGGGCAAAGGCAAGCCACACAAACCTGAGCCAGATGCGTGAACAACATCCCCGGAGACAAACCAGCAACCAAGTCCTCAGTGCTGCCTCTGGGAGAGGGAAAGAACAAGCAGCTGTTATCCCTAGCGATTATGGTAGCTCTCCTCAGGCAGGAAGCCCTCCTGCTGCAGGTGCTCCTGGAGCCGCTGCTCTTTCCCCAAACTCATGCTAATGGCACCTGCTTTTATGGAGAATAAAGCCTATTCAAGGGCCAGCTCCCTGCCCTGAGGACAGGCCTCGGGGGCAGTCTGTGGCTGCGGGACAGGCTTCAGGGCAGGCGCCAGAGCTGGGGGCAGCTGCAGAGGGTGAGCAGGGCTGGAGGAGTTTTCTTGAGTTGGGGAGGCACCCAGCACCTTTTCCAGGGGGTGGGAAGGCCTCCAGGTACCTGGAGGGGTGGGGGCAGCCATCTCCTGCCTCTCTTCCTGCTTCCTCTCCACCAGCTCTCCAAAAACGCCCGGGAGCTGCCTCGATGGGGACTGACTCCAACTGACTGTCAACCTGTTGCACTGCTTGGTTGGAAACGATCCTTGCAGCAGCTCATCAGCTTTCTCAAACAGGCATGCCACAGCAGCACCATCCCCTGGGGCTGCAGCCCTTCTACACGGAGGGGCTGTAGCTCCTTCCTGGCAGGGCTGCTAACGGCGCCCGCGTCGTTAAGGGAGAACCAAGCGCGTTCGAGGGCCAGCTTGCCGCCATCGTGACAGGGCTTGGGGGCGGCCTGGGGCTACGGGACAGGCCTCAGGGGAGGTGCCGGCGCTGGGGGCAGCTGCGGGGCCGGGGGAGGCTCGGGGGGAGCTCTCGCGAGTTGGGGGGGCCGCCGGTGGCTGCGCCTGGGCGGGTGTCCGCCTCCTTCCCCTCTTCCCTTCTGCCAGCTCTCGGCTGGCTCCCGGGGGCTGCCCAGACCCGGCTCGCCTCCAGCTGAGCGGGAGCCTGCCGCAGCGGGCGGTTCGCAGCCTCCCGTCTCGCCAACCCTGGGCGCCGGCGGGCAGGAGACATCCCCGCACACGCCCAAGGCCTCGCTCCTCACCGGCGGCCTCGGCCCTCGCCCACCGCTGGCAGGCGGCGGCAGCACTGCTGCACGCCTGCCTGGCACCGGCGCCGCGCCCAGCACCCGCCGACAGCGTGCACGTCGGGCGGCAGCGGCTTTTCCTTACCGGGGGGCAGCACCTCGCAGGCACCGCGGGAGCGCATCGCCCTCACCGGCACGCGGCCGCGCACCCACGGCGCCCCGCCTGCAGTACCGGCGGTGTTCACCAGGCGGCAGCAGTGAGCACGGGCGAGCGCCACACTGCGCATGCGCTACCGACGCACATCTTCTCCGCCAAAAGTACACCTCCCGGCATGCACTGACAAACGCAGCATGGCCGCCTGGCAGCCCCCTGCCGGAAGACTACACCTCCCGGCATGCTCTCGAACAACCCCCCGCCGACCGGCAGCTCCCGGCATGCCGCCAGAGGCAGCCCGCCCTGCTTCCTGACCCTGCAGGGACACCTGCAGTACCCGCCCTCCGCCGCACTCGGAAGCCCGCCGAGACGCGAGCGCAGCCCCCGCGCTCCACAGCGCTGCTCCGGGCTGCCCGCGCCGCCCGGCTCCGACACTGCGCAGCCCCCCGCCCCTTCCCCCGGCTCCGGCCCCGGGCTGCCCCCGCCTCCTGGTTCCCACACGGCACGGCCCCGCCGCTTCCCTGCCGCCCCACGCATCCGACAAGGCCCCCGCCGGCCCTGCCACCTTCCCCGGGGCTTTCCCCGCCAGTTCATTGCGCAGCTCCGCCACCGGACCCCGTGCCCCTCCCTCCGCAGGGGCTCCCTGGCCCCCAGCCAGTCCCCAGCACCCGACCCTGGCACTCGGCAGAGGCACCCCCCACCCCCGGGGCCACCACCGCCCGGGACGTTCGCGGTCCAAAAGGGACGCCCTGCCCCGCTCACCTTTTCTCCCTCCCTGCAGCTGCAGCCTGGCCACGCTCCGTGACTGCTCCGCTCCTCCCTTGGCTCACACTGACCCGGGCAGGGCAGGGCAGGGCAGCACCAGTAGCAGCCCCTTTACAGGGAGGGGCCATCACCACCAGCCTCACTGGCCCCACCTGGGGCTCCTCCAGCCCCAGCCCCCAGCTGGAAGGAGCCCAGCAGGAACAGGGGGCCAGCGCCCCACCCTCTCACCTCCTCCCCCAGGCTCTGGAGGGTTGGAAACATCCTTGCAGCAGCTCATCAGCTCTCTCAAGCAGGCATGCCACAGCAGCACCATCCCCTGGGGCTGCAGCCCCTTTACAGGGAGGGGCCATCACCACCAGCCTCACTGGCCCCACCTGGGGCTCCTCCAGCCCCAGCCCACAGCTGCAGCCACAGCCCCTTACACCCACGAAGTAGCCTGCTCCCCTGGACTCTCTGACAGCCACTCACCAAGTCCAAAGGACTACAACCACAGCCGTGAGGGCAAAGGAGACAGAAGCTGTTTATTCGTTAATGCGTATAAGTCCCGGGAGCGAGCCTGCTCTGGGGCTTGCTGCCTATACACTCACCCTTCCCCTGGGACAACTCAGCAGTCATTACTGGAGCAGCAGATGCAGAGAACGAAAATACAGGGATGGGGAGCAGGACGGAGGAACAGAAAGATAAAAATAAGATGAGGGAGAAGGACTGAGGAGCAGAGAAAGAAAGGTACAGGGAAAAGGACCGAGAGATGGAGAAATCCATAAAAAAGGGATGAGGAGCCCTGCAGGGACACGGCAGGAGAAAAACAGGGTCAGGGAGCAGGACAGAGGGAAAAAGAGGGAAAATGATGAGCGTGGGGCAAAACAGATGGACTGAGAGAGAAATTGAATGAGAGGAATAAGGAAGGAAGGAAAGAAAGAGATAGGCAACAAGCCGGAGGGATTGACGAATACAGAGGGAGAGCAAGATCAGGACAAAGAGATGGAGAACGAAAAACCAGTGATCATGGAATAGTTTGGGTTGGAAGGGCCCTTTGAAGGTCATCTACTGCAACACACACCCCCCCTCGCCCCCACAATGAGCAGGGACATCTTCCACTAGATCAGGTTGCTCAGAGCCCCGTCCAACCTGACCTTGAATGTTTCCAGGGATGGGGCGTCTACCACCTCTCTGGGCAACCTGTGCCAGTGTTTCACCACCCTCATCATAAAAAATTCCTTCCTTACATCTAGTCTGAACCTACTCTGTTTTAGTTTAAAACCATTACCCCTTGTCCTGTCGCAACAGGCCCTGCTAAAACGTCTGTCCCCAACTTCCTTTTAAGCCCCCATTAAGTATTGAAAAGCCGCAATAAGGTCTCTCCAGAGCCTTTTCTTCTCCAGGATGAACAACCCCAACTCTCTCAGCCTTTCCTCATAGAAGTTTTCCATCCCTCTGATCATTTTTGTGGCCCTCCTCTGGACCTGCTCCAACAGGTCTGTGTCTTGACTGTACTGAGGACTCCAGAGCTGAACACAGTACTCCAGGTGGGGGTCTCATGAGACATGCCGGGGCAATTCGGGGCTCTGCAGAGGCCGCGGGCACCGGGGGTACGTGGGAGGTGTCGGCTCGGGCCTGCTGGGGCGTCTGTGAGGGGAGAGCAGGGGCTGCCCCGTGCCGGTCCCAGCCGGTAGTGGGCGCGGGCGTCTCCACAGCGACCGCCGGGGCTTTGTGATGTGGGGGCGTCGTCGTGCCCAGAGGCCATTGTGACGGGGGTCCCCGCGATGACCGTGGGGGCATTTAAGGAGCGAGAGCCCTGGGGTGCCCACTCCCAGGAGAGCACCTCCCTCAGGAGGCAGTATCTCCCCTGGGTGCCCGTGGCAGGTCTGCGGCAGAGGACGCCAAAGATGCCCCTGGATGAGGAGGCGACAGCCCAATCCCAGTCCACCGACAGGCCGCAGAGCCGGCAGAGGAGGCGCCAGGTGAGGGACGGGGCAGGAGGGAGAGGCCGGTGGTGGGACGGGGCCGCACGGAGCTGCCTTGGTGCCAGGGACAGGCTTGCTGGCACTGTAGCAGCCGCTGTGCCAAGGCAGCCACCTCCATCCCATGCCTCCTCCTCCTCCTGCCCGCAGATGGACCGCAGACAGCCCCAGGGAGAGCCGCAGGGCAGACAGAGCAGAGTCTCATCCCTCCACGGGGACAGACTGCCACGGCTCCCCTGCCCAGGAAGCTCGCAGGCCGCTGGGAGCCACCGCGCACAGGTAGGGAGCCCGAGGGAGACAGGGCCTAACGTCTTCCCGAGCCCAGGAGCTGCCGACGGGCAGGCGGGAGGTGCAGGAGGGGACAGGCGGGCCCGGGCCCTCTAGCAAGCTGAGCCCCCCATGCCGGCACTCCCGGGAGTCATAGTGGGCCACAGGGGGACCAGCCCTCTCCCCAGGCGGCTCTGGAGCAGGGCGGCAGCCGCCTGCGGGGCTGAGCGCTGCCCGGGGGGGCTGGCAGGGGAGCCCAGCTGCAGGAGCACTTCAAGCTGGGGCCCCGGGGGCAAGGCCCACAGTCACACAGCCTCTCTCCTCGGCTTCTCTTGCAGACGGACAGCCTGGCGCGCAGGGTGGCACCGCCCTGCAGCAGGGTGACGCGGGACGAGGCAGACCGTCTGCCAGCCTTGCCGCCTCTCCCCAGGCAGGCAGCAGCACCCGGGCACGAACCCGCAGCTCGGCTACCAGGAGCTGCCAGCACCTGCCCCAAGCTGCCGCCTCTGCCAGCAGCACCCTCTGCATCTTCTGCCAGGGGCAGGGAAACGGCCATCAGCACCACAGCCCGTGGCCACCAACAGCTTGTCCCCCCTGCTCGGGGCATCCACGGTGACCGGGACACAGCCACGAGGCTGGAGAGCTGGAGGCATGGCCCACACAGCCCTGCAGTGAAGGACACAGCCTGGTGCCTCGTGAGTGAGGTCCTGGGCAAGGTTTTCACTGGGAGCCGGGGACCCAGCCATCTGGCCATCCCATCCATCAAGATGGAGCCTCTGGAGGAGCTGGAGAGGAGCTGCCTGGCGCAGCTCAGGAAAGCCACCCTGCAGCAGCAGCAGGATGGCCTAGAGGAGAGTGAGCTCCAGCAGCAGGAGGGCAGGGAGCACCATTCCTCCCCGACGCAGTTGGGGCAGCTCAGCATCAGACCCAGCCAGGTGAGGGCCAAGGATGGGATGGCACGGGATGGCATGGGACGAAGCCTCCCTCTACCTGGGGCCAGCCGCTGGGCCGCACAGATGCGGCCCGATCATCTCCAGCATCCCTGTCCCAGCAGCTGCTGCTGGCCAGTCCCCAGCAGGCATTTCCTGGTGGCAGCCAGGCTACCTTTACAAATCCCCCCGCTCTCCTTTCAGATCTGCAAGGAGAACTCATTTTCCAACCCGTGGCAGCCAGAGCTGACACACGTGGAGCTCCTGAAGGATGCCACCAGCAAGCAGGATGTGCTGGAGCAGCTGGAAGCTCATGCCCCCAGCAAGCAGCAGGCGGGGGCAGCAGGGGGGACAGTCCCACAAGTGCCAGAGGACAAGCCAGGGGCCTTGGCCGAGGAGGAGGAGTGGGAAGAAGGCAGCAACAGAGAGCTGTCCCAAGGGGAAGACACCACCTTCTACAACATCTGGGTCAACCCCTTGGTCCCGGAGCTCTTCCAGGATGACCACACTGGTCCCCAGGA
The DNA here is from genome assembly GCF_030936135.1 of Gavia stellata. NCBI lineage: Eukaryota > Metazoa > Chordata > Aves > Gaviiformes > Gaviidae > Gavia > Gavia stellata. The sequence continues at coordinate 113,703,836 of NC_082595.1, read as the reverse complement.
GGGGCCCGGCTGGCCCAGCAGCACAGGCACAGAGGCAGCAGGAGAGGCAGACAGTGACCTGCAGAGCGCGTCTCCTGCCCCGGCAGGGCTCACGGATCCCGAGCTGGCAGCTTCTGCCCTGGCCAGAGCTCCTGAGGAAGAGGGGCACTGTGCTCCCGGGGCACAAGTGGAGGGCAAGGCACCAGCTTCTCCTGTCTTGGGCGAGCAGGCCGGCGCAGCACAGGCAGAGAGCCAGGAACCTGCCCCGCACAGCCCCGCAGCCTATGAGGCAGCTCTGCGGGAGACAGCCCGGTGCCTCGTGAATGAGGCCCTGGGCAAGCCTTTCACTGGGAGCCGGGGACCCAGGCAGCAGCCGGTGCCACAGCGGGACCTGGCGCAAAGCATGGATGTGGCAACGGCAGCAAGGACACCTGCAGCGCCTCAGGACACCGAGTCTCCCTTGGCTGGAGAGCCTCAAGGAGAGGAGCCCCTTGCCTACAGCTCTCCTTCCCCCACAGGCATGGCCACGCTCCTGCACGCCCAGGCTTCAAGAGCAGCACAGGCAGAGAGCCAGGAACCTGCCCCGCACAGCCCCGCAGCCTATGAGGCAGCTCTGAAGGAGGCAGCCCGGTGCCTCGTGAATGAGGCCCTGGACAAGGCTTTCACTGGGAGCCGGGGACACAGCCAGCAGCCAGCGCCACAGCGGGACCGGACACACAGCAGGGCTGTGGCAACAACAGCAAGAACAGACGAGGTCTGGGTGGCCGACAGCAGGGAGGCCCCTGCAGCTCAGCCCACGCCTGATCCCCATGCACACAAAGGCATCGGTGCTGCCAGCAGGACCCCTGTGCCAGCCTCCCTGGGCAGGCACGCGGAGCCTGGGCACTGGGAAAGAGCGGCAGAGCATGACCCAGCAACGCCGGTGGCGTGCATCAATGGCAGGTCGTTGCAGGTGCACCACAAGGCTGTTGAGGAGCATCTGACCATCCCATCCATCAAGATGGAGCCTCTGGAGGAGCTGGAGAGGAGCTGCCTGGCGCAGCTCAGGAAAGCCACCCTGCAGCAGCAGCAGGATGGCCTAGAGGAGAGTGAGCTCCAGCAGCAGGAGGGCAGGGAGCACCATTCCTCCCTGACGCAGTTGCGGCAGCTCAGCGTCAGACCCAGCCAGGTGAGGGCCAAGGATGGGATGGCACGGGATGGCACGGGACGAAGCCTCCCTCTACCTGGGGCCAGCCGCTGGGCCGCACAGATGCAGCCTGATCATCTCCAGCATCCCTGTCCCAGCAGCTGCTGCTGGCCAGTCCCCAGCAGGCATTTCCTGGTGGCAGCCAGGCTACCTTTACAAATCCCCCCCCTCTCCTTTCAGATCTGCAAGGAGAACTCATTTTCCAACCCGTGGCAGCCAGAGCTGACACACGTGGAGCTCCTGAAGGACGCCACCAGCAAGCAGGATGTGCTGGAGCAGCTGGAAGCTCATGCCCCCAGCAAGCAGCAGGCGGGGGCAGCAGGGGGGACAGTCCCACAAGTGCCAGAGGACAAGCCAGGGGCCTTGGCCGAGGAGGAGGAGTGGGAAGAAGGCAGCAACAGAGAGCTGTCCCAAGGGGAAGACACCACCTTCTACAACATCTGGGTCAACCCCTTGGTCCCGGAGCTCTTCCAGGATGACCACACTGGTCCCCAGGAGGGGCCCAGCTGGCCCAGCAGCACAGGCACAGAGGCAGCAGGAGAGGCAGACAGCGACCTGCAGAGCGCGTCTCCTGCCCCGGCAGGGCTCACGGATCCCGAGCTGGCAGCTTCTGCCCTGGCCAGAGCTCCTGAGGAAGAGGGGCACTGTGCTCCCGGGGCACAAGTGGAGGGCAAGGCACCAGCTTCTCCTGTCTTGGGCGAGCAGGCCGGCGCAGCACAGGCAGAGAGCCAGGAACCTGCCCCGCACAGCCCCGCAGCCTATGAGGCAGCTCTGCGGGAGACAGCCCGGTGCCTCGTGAATGAGGCCCTGGGCAAGCCTTTCACTGGGAGCCGGGGACCCAGGCAGCAGCCGGTGCCACAGCGGGACCTGGCACAAAGCATGGATGTGGCAACGGCAGCAAGGACACCTGCAGCGCCTCAGGACACCGAGTCTCCCTTGGCTGGAGAGCCTCAAGGAGAGGAGCCCCTTGCCTACAGCTCTCCTTCCCCCACAGGCATGGCCACCCTCCTGCACGCCCAGGCTTCAAGAGCAGCACAGGCAGAGAGCCAGGAACCTGCCCCGCACAGCCCCGCAGCCTATGAGGCAGCTCTGCGGGAGACAGCCCGGTGCCTCGTGAATGAGGCCCTGGGCAAGGCTTTCACTGCGAGCCAGAGTCCCAGGCAGCAGCCGGCACCACAGCGGGACCTGGCACAAAGCACGGGTGTGGCAACGGCAGCAAGAACACCTGCAGCGCCTCAGGACACCGAGTCTCCCTTGGCTGGAGAGCCTCAAGGAGAGGAGCCCCTTGCCTACAGCTCTCCTTCCCCCACAGGCATGGCCGCACTCCCACACCCCCCAGCTCGACGGCGATGGCCCTCCTTCTTCAGGAGGGCGCTCCGGGCTCTGCGCACAGCTTTCCGCTGTACCTGCATCACGGGACAGCAAGAGGAACAGCGCCCCGCTGCCAGCACCATGTGGCTCTCCGAAGATGGCAGCTGGCCCTGAGCCTGCACAGCATCCACAAGGAGCGGCAAGGGGAGGCACGCGAGGGATGGGTGCATGGATAGCGCCCCAGGCATTCAGCTGCCCTGAGGACATTCTGCTGCCAGCCTCCGCTCGGCTGTGAAAGCTTTCCGAGGCCAATAAAAGATGACAATTTTCCCCCAGTGCTCGTCAGCACCTGTTCCATCTCGGGAGAAAGACAGGCAAGCAGAGCTGGAGAGCCCCTGTGCTCCCTCTTCTCCAGGCTGAGCAGAGCCTACGCCCTTGGCCTCTGCCCGTGCCTCCGGTGCTCCAGCTCCCAACCAGCTGGGGCCTCCGCTGGCCTCGCTCCACCGTGGCTGTGTCTGCCGGGACCCGGGCAGCCCCAGCCCACAGCCAGCGCCCAGGCACGGCCTCCCCTGGGCCCAGCGGCGCGGAGGAACCCCTTCCCCACGGTGCCACCCACGCCTTTGCAGCACAGCCCGGGCTGCAGGCCTGTCCTTGCTGCCCAGGCACGCTGCCCACCCCTGTGCGCCTTGGCCTCCGGGGCCTTTCCCACAGCCACTGCTGCTATCCAGCCACCCGGCCCCAGCCGCACCTCTGCCCATCCCCAGGCCAGTGCTTGGCGCTTGCCTTTGCCAGACTTCCTGGGGTCCCCGGCAGCCCATTCCACTGCTCCAGCCAAGTCCCTCCCAAGAGCAGCCCAACCGCCAGCATCGCCACTGCCACCCCCAGCGTGGGGACCTCCCCTGGCCTGGCTGGCAGCGCGATCCCTTGCACGCTCCACCTCTGAGGAAAGCCACTGAACAAGAGCAGCCCGTCAGGGACCTCCCCTGTAAGCAGCCGCCAGCCAGGCTTGGGACGCCGAGCGCCACCACCCCTGGCGCCCAACTGACCGGCCAATGTACCACCCACCGCTGGTGCTGGTTGCAGAGCCTCCCCTCTCTGCTCAGGGCCCCGGTCGGGGGCAATCCCAGAGGGCCTCAAGCCTGTCTGGCACCATTGGCCCCGGGAAGAGCCCAGCTGGCTCTTCCCAGTCCCCTGCTCCTCCAGCACGTCCCTGGGAACGACATCCAGGAGCGGTTGTGCAACCACCTTCCCGGGGTCAGAGCAGCCTGGAGGTTCTCCCACCGCTCCTCCTCACCTTTCTGGAAGATGGCTCTGGCAGTTGCTCGGATCGCCAGGAGCCTCCCCAGACCAGCAGGCCCTTCCAGAGAGCAGAGTGTGGCCTCGCACTGGCATGGCACGGCTCCCCTCAGCCCTGCGATGCTCCCCAGCCAGTCACACAGCCATTTGGTAAATGGTTTAATTAATATACTGAAAGGACCACTGGCGGCCCAAGCTGCAGTTCACCTGCTTGGCTGCCAGTCTCTTGTCTCTCTCTTCAGCAATGGTCAGGCAGATGCCCTTTCCACAGAGAGGAAGAGAGAGAGAGAGAGACAAAAAAGCAACAAAGAACAGGGCAGGGAGGGAGGAATGAAACAACAGGGACAGGGAGCCGGGACAACAAATGATGGGGGGAAGGTGGACAGGTACACAGCACAAACCAAACCACAAAGCTACACACAGTCTGCAGGGCTGTTTCACACTCGCATTTTCTCTATCACAGCTTCTGCACAGCATTTTTTAGCCCTTCTTAAATACGTCATCCCAGAGGCACTATCAGCATTGCTGATGGGCTCAGCTTTGACCAGCAGCAGAGCGGTCTCTGAGCTGGAACTGGCTGCATCCAACGCGGGGGCAACTCCTGGTGTCTTCTCACAGAACCCAGCCCTGCAGCCCCTACCCACCCCAGCTACCAAGACAATACAACAGCCAGCTGCTACGGGACAAAGAGGGGGGATTGAAGAATAGGGAAAGGGAGCCACAGAGAGAGACAGAAGCAGAGCGGAAGAAAAAAAAAAAAAAATAGCCATGGGCTACAGGCCAGAGAGGAGGAAGGGACCGGGAAGCAGGCCGAGAGAGATGGAGAAGAGCAAAGAATAGCGATGGGCCACAGGGCAGAGAGGGAGGAGTTAAAAAAAGGGGACAGTGAGGTGGACAGAAAGAGACTGAGAAATACCAAAAAACCTCCATGAGCTAAAAGGGCAGAGACAGAGGAACTAAAGGACAGGGAGCCAGACAGAGAGAGAACGGTAAAGGGGAAAAAACAGGCTATAGGCCAGAGAGGGAAGAAATTCAAACACAGGGACAGGGACCTGGAATGAGAAAATCTAAGACAGAAAAAGTATATCTAGAATACAGGGCAGAGAGAGAGGAATTTCAAAATAGGGACATGGCGCCAGACAGAGAGAGGTGCGGGGGGTGGGAATTGTGAAGGGCTAAAAGGCAGGCAGGGAGGAAATAAAAAGAATTGGGACAGGAAGACAGACGGACAGGCGGAGAAAGACAAAAAGAGTGACGGGCTGCAGGACAGAGACAGAGGATAAAAAAAAAGCGTGAGGGGGAACAGGGCAGAAGCACAGAAAGAAGAAGATGGAGAGGCAGAATGACAGGGGAAGAGGGAGACTTGGAGAAGGAGAGAGGGAGAGGTACAGGGAAGCGGCAAAAATGACAGCAGTGAGAGAAAGAGAAAGGGGGGGGGACAGGGAGGGACTGGGATGCAGAAGAGAGGCGACAGGGCCCCAGGACTCAACGCAGCTCCCGCTCTCGGAGCTGCTTGGAGAATTTGACAGTTCAGGTGCATCTTTCTCTGTCTCTCTCTCCCCCTCCCTTCCTCCTCTGTGGCTCCGGTCCATTGACTGTCGTCCACCTAAAAGTCTAGTTTGGCATCTTACAGCCCTTACAACATGAGGCTTCCCACATACATAGCCTCACACGCGCACACGCTCCATAACCATCCCGCGCTTTTGGTTACGCGTAGAGACCCTGCTGCGCACACTGGTGATCCGATCTGCTGAGGACTACGCTAAGAGGGATCCTTCCTCACCCGGAGAGGCAGGCTCTCTCCTGTCCGCAGCTGGAGGCGGCTGTCAGCTGGATCCCCTGGGTTTTATTCTTCAGGCACTTTACCTTTTTCTGGCCTCTCCAGCTTCAGCCGCGGCAGCTCCTGCCCACAGTCAGTAAGCCCTCCAGCTGTCCCTTTTCGCCCAAGCTGCTACGAGGATGAGGGCAAAGGCAAGCCACACAAACCTGAGCCAGATGCGTGAACAACATCCCCGGAGACAAACCAGCAACCAAGTCCTCAGTGCTGCCTCTGGGAGAGGGAAAGAACAAGCAGCTGTTATCCCTAGCGATTATGGTAGCTCTCCTCAGGCAGGAAGCCCTCCTGCTGCAGGTGCTCCTGGAGCCGCTGCTCTTTCCCCAAACTCATGCTAATGGCACCTGCTTTTATGGAGAATAAAGCCTATTCAAGGGCCAGCTCCCTGCCCTGAGGACAGGCCTCGGGGGCAGTCTGTGGCTGCGGGACAGGCTTCAGGGCAGGCGCCAGAGCTGGGGGCAGCTGCAGAGGGTGAGCAGGGCTGGAGGAGTTTTCTTGAGTTGGGGAGGCACCCAGCACCTTTTCCAGGGGGTGGGAAGGCCTCCAGGTACCTGGAGGGGTGGGGGCAGCCATCTCCTGCCTCTCTTCCTGCTTCCTCTCCACCAGCTCTCCAAAAACGCCCGGGAGCTGCCTCGATGGGGACTGACTCCAACTGACTGTCAACCTGTTGCACTGCTTGGTTGGAAACGATCCTTGCAGCAGCTCATCAGCTTTCTCAAACAGGCATGCCACAGCAGCACCATCCCCTGGGGCTGCAGCCCTTCTACACGGAGGGGCTGTAGCTCCTTCCTGGCAGGGCTGCTAACGGCGCCCGCGTCGTTAAGGGAGAACCAAGCGCGTTCGAGGGCCAGCTTGCCGCCATCGTGACAGGGCTTGGGGGCGGCCTGGGGCTACGGGACAGGCCTCAGGGGAGGTGCCGGCGCTGGGGGCAGCTGCGGGGCCGGGGGAGGCTCGGGGGGAGCTCTCGCGAGTTGGGGGGGCCGCCGGTGGCTGCGCCTGGGCGGGTGTCCGCCTCCTTCCCCTCTTCCCTTCTGCCAGCTCTCGGCTGGCTCCCGGGGGCTGCCCAGACCCGGCTCGCCTCCAGCTGAGCGGGAGCCTGCCGCAGCGGGCGGTTCGCAGCCTCCCGTCTCGCCAACCCTGGGCGCCGGCGGGCAGGAGACATCCCCGCACACGCCCAAGGCCTCGCTCCTCACCGGCGGCCTCGGCCCTCGCCCACCGCTGGCAGGCGGCGGCAGCACTGCTGCACGCCTGCCTGGCACCGGCGCCGCGCCCAGCACCCGCCGACAGCGTGCACGTCGGGCGGCAGCGGCTTTTCCTTACCGGGGGGCAGCACCTCGCAGGCACCGCGGGAGCGCATCGCCCTCACCGGCACGCGGCCGCGCACCCACGGCGCCCCGCCTGCAGTACCGGCGGTGTTCACCAGGCGGCAGCAGTGAGCACGGGCGAGCGCCACACTGCGCATGCGCTACCGACGCACATCTTCTCCGCCAAAAGTACACCTCCCGGCATGCACTGACAAACGCAGCATGGCCGCCTGGCAGCCCCCTGCCGGAAGACTACACCTCCCGGCATGCTCTCGAACAACCCCCCGCCGACCGGCAGCTCCCGGCATGCCGCCAGAGGCAGCCCGCCCTGCTTCCTGACCCTGCAGGGACACCTGCAGTACCCGCCCTCCGCCGCACTCGGAAGCCCGCCGAGACGCGAGCGCAGCCCCCGCGCTCCACAGCGCTGCTCCGGGCTGCCCGCGCCGCCCGGCTCCGACACTGCGCAGCCCCCCGCCCCTTCCCCCGGCTCCGGCCCCGGGCTGCCCCCGCCTCCTGGTTCCCACACGGCACGGCCCCGCCGCTTCCCTGCCGCCCCACGCATCCGACAAGGCCCCCGCCGGCCCTGCCACCTTCCCCGGGGCTTTCCCCGCCAGTTCATTGCGCAGCTCCGCCACCGGACCCCGTGCCCCTCCCTCCGCAGGGGCTCCCTGGCCCCCAGCCAGTCCCCAGCACCCGACCCCGGCACTCGGCAGAGGCACCCCCCACCCCCGGGGCCACCACCGCCCGGGACGTTCGCGGTCCAAAAGGGACGCCCTGCCCCGCTCACCTTTTCTCCCTCCCTGCAGCTGCAGCCTGGCCACGCTCCGTGACTGCTCCGCTCCTCCCTTGGCTCACACTGACCCGGGCAGGGCAGGGCAGGGCAGCACCAGTAGCAGCCCCTTTACAGGGAGGGGCCATCACCACCAGCCTCACTGGCCCCACCTGGGGCTCCTCCAGCCCCAGCCCACAGCTGCAGCCACAGCCCCTTACACCCACGAAGTAGCCTGCTCCCCTGGACTCTCTGACAGCCACTCACCAAGTCCAAAGGACTACAACCACAGCCGTGAGGGCAAAGGAGACAGAAGCTGTTTATTCGTTAATGCGTATAAGTCCCGGGAGCGAGCCTGCTCTGGGGCTTGCTGCCTATACACTCACCCTTCCCCTGGGACAACTCAGCAGTCATTACTGGAGCAGCAGATGCACAGAACGAAAATACAGGGATGGGGAGCAGGACGGAGGAACAGAAAGATAAAAATAAGATGAGGGAGAAGGACTGAGGAGCAGAGAAAGAAAGGTACAGGGAAAAGGACCGAGAGATGGAGAAATCCATAAAAAAGGGATGAGGAGCCCTGCAGGGACACGGCAGGAGAAAAACAGGGTCAGGGAGCAGGACAGAGGGAAAAAGAGGGAAAATGATGAGCGTGGGGCAAAACAGATGGACTGAGAGAGAAATTGAATGGGAGGAATAAGGAAGGAAGGAGAGAAAGAGATAGGCAACAAGCCGGAGGGATTGACGAATACAGAGGGAGAGCAAGATCAGGACAAAGAGATGGAGAACGAAAAACCAGTGATCATGGAATAGTTTGGGTTGGAAGGGCCCTTTGAAGGTCATCTACTGCAACACACACCCCCCCTCGCCCCCACAATGAGCAGGGACATCTTCCACTAGATCAGGTTGCTCAGAGCCCCGTCCAACCTGACCTTGAATGTTTCCAGGGATGGGGCGTCTACCACCTCTCTGGGCAACCTGTGCCAGTGTTTCACCACCCTCATCATAAAAAATTCCTTCCTTACATCTAGTCTGAACCTACTCTGTTTTAGTTTAAAACCATTACCCCTTGTCCTGTCGCAACAGGCCCTGCTAAAACGTCTGTCCCCAACTTCCTTTTAAGCCCCCATTAAGTATTGAAAAGCCGCAATAAGGTCTCTCCAGAGCCTTTTCTCCTCCAGGATGAACAACCCCAACTCTCTCAGCCTTTCCTCATAGAAGTTTTCCATCCCTCTGATCATTTTTGTGGCCCTCCTCTGGACCTGCTCCAACAGGTCTGTGTCTTGACTGTACTGAGGACTCCAGAGCTGAACACAGTACTCCAGGTGGGGGTCTCATGAGACATGCCGGGGCAATTCGGGGCTCTGCAGAGGCCGCGGGCACCGGGGGTACGTGGGAGGTGTCGGCTCGGGCCTGCTGGGGCGTCTGTGAGGGGAGAGCAGGGGCTGCCCCGTGCCGGTCCCAGCCGGTAGTGGGCGCGGGCGTCTCCACAGCGACCGCCGGGGCTTTGTGATGTGGGGGCGTCGTCGTGCCCAGAGGCCATTGTGACGGGGGTCCCCGCGATGACCGTGGGGGCATTTAAGGAGCGAGAGCCCTGGGGTGCCCACTCCCAGGAGAGCACCTCCCTCAGGAGGCAGTATCTCCCCTGGGTGCCCGTGGCAGGTCTGCGGCAGAGGACGCCAAAGATGCCCCTGGATGAGGAGGCGACAGCCCAATCCCAGTCCACCGACAGGCCGCAGAGCCGGCAGAGGAGGCGCCAGGTGAGGGACGGGGCAGGAGGGAGAGGCCGGTGGTGGGACGGGGCCACACGGAGCTGCCTTGGTGCCAGGGACAGGCTTGCTGGCACTGTAGCAGCCGCTGTGCCAAGGCAGCCACCTCCATCCCATGCCGCCTCCTCCTCCTGCCCGCAGATGGACCGCAGACAGCCCCAGGGAGAGCCGCAGGGCAGACAGAGCAGAGTCTCATCCCTCCACGGGGACAGACTGCCACGGCTCCCCTGCCCAGGAAGCTCGCAGGCCGCTGGGAGCCACCGCGCACAGGTAGGGAGCCCGAGGGAGACAGGGCCTAACGTCTTCCCGAGCCCAGGAGCTGCCGACGGGCAGGCGGGAGGTGCAGGAGGGGACAGGCGGGCCCGGGCCCTGTAGCAAGCTGAGCCCCCCATGCCGGCACTCCCGGGAGTCGTAGTGGGCCACAGGGGGACCAGCCCTCTCCCCAGGCGGCTCTGGAGCAGGGCGGCAGCCGCCTGCGGGGCTGAGCGCTGCCCGGGGGGGCTGGCAGGGGAGCCCAGCTGCAGGAGCACTTCAAGCTGGGGCCCCGGGGGCAAGGCCCACAGTCACACAGCCTCTCTCCTCGGCTTCTCTTGCAGACGGACAGCCTGGCGCGCAGGGTGGCACCGCCCTGCAGCAGGGTGACGCGGGACGAGGCAGACCGTCTGCCAGCCTTGCCGCCTCTCCCCAGGCAGGCAGCAGCACCCGGGCACGAACCCGCAGCTCGGCTACCAGGAGCTGCCAGCACCTGCCCCAAGCTGCCGCCTCTGCCAGCAGCACCCTCTGCATCTTCTGCCAGGGGCAGGGAAACGGCCATCAGCACCACAGCCCGTGGCCACCAACAGCTTGTCCCCCCTGCTCGGGGCATCCACGGTGACCGGGACACAGCCACGAGGCTGGAGAGCTGGAGGCATGGCCCACACAGCCCTGCAGTGAAGGACACAGCCTGGTGCCTCGTGAGTGAGGTCCTGGGCAAGGTTTTCACTGGGAGCCGGGGACCCAGCCATCTGGCCATCCCATCCATCAAGATGGAGCCTCTGGAGGAGCTGGAGAGGAGCTGCCTGGCGCAGCTCAGGAAAGCCACCCTGCAGCAGCAGCAGGATGGCCTAGAGGAGAGTGAGCTCCAGCAGCAGGAGGGCAGGGAGCACCATTCCTCCCCGACGCAGTTGGGGCAGCTCAGCGTCAGACCCAGCCAGGTGAGGGCCAAGGATGGGATGGCACGGGATGGCATGGGACGAAGCCTCCCTCTACCTGGGGCCAGCCGCTGGGCCGCACAGATGCGGCCCGATCATCTCCAGCATCCCTGTCCCAGCAGCTGCTGCTGGCCAGTCCCCAGCAGGCATTTCCTGGTGGCAGCCAGGCTACCTTTACAAATCCCCCCGCTCTCCTTTCAGATCTGCAAGGAGAACTCATTTTCCAACCCGTGGCAGCCAGAGCTGACACACGTGGAGCTCCTGAAGGATGCCACCAGCAAGCAGGATGTGCTGGAGCAGCTGGAAGCTCATGCCCCCAGCAAGCAGCAGGCGGGGGCAGCAGGGGGGACAGTCCCACAAGTGCCAGAGGACAAGCCAGGGGCCTTGGCCGAGGAGGAGGAGTGGGAAGAAGGCAGCAACAGAGAGCTGTCCCAAGGGGAAGACACCACCTTCTACAACATCTGGGTCAACCCCTTGGTCCCGGAGCTCTTCCAGGATGACCACACTGGTCCCCAGGAGGGGCCCAGCTGGCCCAGCAGCACAGGCACAGAGGCAGCAGGAGAGGCAGACAGCGACCTGCAGAGCGCGTCTCCTGCCCCGGCAGGGCTCACGGATCCCGAGCTGGCAGCTTCTGCCCTGGCCAGAGCTCCTGAGGAAGAGGGGCACTGTGCTCCCGGGGCACAAGTGGAGGGCAAGGCACCAGCTTCTCCTGTCTTGGGCGAGCAGGCCGGCGCAGCACAGGCAGAGAGCCAGGAACCTGCCCCGCACAGCCCCGCAGCCTATGAGGCAGCTCTGCGGGAGACAGCCCGGTGCCTCGTGAATGAGGCCCTGGGCAAGCCTTTCACTGGGAGCCGGGGACCCAGGCAGCAGCCGGTGCCACAGCGGGACCTGGCGCAAAGCATGGATGTGGCAACGGCAGCAAGGACACCTGCAGCGCCTCAGGACACCGAGTCTCCCTTGGCTGGAGAGCCTCAAGGAGAGGAGCCCCTTGCCTACAGCTCTCCTTCCCCCACAGGCATGGCCACGCTCCTGCACGCCCAGGCTTCAAGAGCAGCACAGGCAGAGAGCCAGGAACCTGCCCCGCACAGCCCCGCAGCCTATGAGGCAGCTCTGAAGGAGACAGCCCGGTGCCTCGTGAATGAGGCCCTGGACAAGGCTTTCACTGGGAGCCGGGGACACAGCCAGCAGCCAGCGCCACAGCGGGACCGGACACACAGCAGGGCTGTGGCAACAACAGCAAGAACAGACGAGGTATGGGTGGCCGACAGCAGGGAGGCCCCTGCAGCTCAGCCCACGCCTGATCCCCATGCACACAAAGGCATCGGTGCTGCCAGCAGGACCCCTGTGCCAGCCTCCCTGGGCAGGCACGCGGAGCCTGGGCACTGGGAAAGAGCGGCAGAGCATGACCCAGCAACGCCGGTGGCGTGCATCAATGGCAGGTCGTTGCAGGTGCACCACAAGGCTGTTGAGGAGCATCTGACCATCCCATCCATCAAGATGGAGCCTCTGGAGGAGCTGGAGAGGAGCTGCCTGGCGCAGCTCAGGAAAGCCACCCTGCAGCAGCAGCAGGATGGCCTAGAGGAGAGTGAGCTCCAGCAGCAGGAGGGCAGGGAGCACCATTCCTCCCTGACGCAGTTGGGGCAGCTCAGCGTCAGACCCAGCCAGGTGAGGGCCAAGGATGGGATGGCACGGGATGGCATGGGACGAAGCCTCCCTCTACCTGGGGCCAGCCGCTGGGCCGCACAGATGCAGCCTGATCATCTCCAGCATCCCTGTCCCAGCAGCTGCTGCTGGCCAGTCCCCAGCAGGCATTTCCTGGTGGCAGCCAGGCTACCTTTACAAATCCCCCCCCTCTCCTTTCAGATCTGCAAGGAGAACTCATTTTCCAACCCGTGGCAGCCAGAGCTGACACACGTGGAGCTCCTGAAGGACGCCACCAGCAAGCAGGATGTGCTGGAGCAGCTGGAAGCTCATGCCCCCAGCAAGCAGCAGGCGGGGGCAGCAGGGGGGACAGTCCCACAAGTGCCAGAGGACAAGCCAGGGGCCTTGGCCGAGGAGGAGGAGTGGGAAGAAGGCAGCAACAGAGAGCTGTCCCAAGGGGAAGACACCACCTTCTACAACATCTGGGTCAACCCCTTGGTCCCGGAGCTCTTCCAGGATGACCACACTGGTCCCCAGGAGGGGCCCAGCTGGCCCAGCAGCACAGGCACAGAGGCAGCAGGAGAGGCAGACAGCGACCTGCAGAGCGCGTCTCCTGCCCCGGCAGGGCTCACGGATCCCGAGCTGGCAGCTTCTGCCCTGGCCAGAGCTCCTGAGGAAGAGGGGCACTGTGCTCCCGGGGCACAAGTGGAGGGCAAGGCACCAGCTTCTCCTGTCTTGGGCGAGCAGGCCGGCGCAGCACAGGCAGAGAGCCAGGAACCTGCCCCGCACAGCCCCGCAGCCTATGAGGCAGCTCTGCGGGAGACAGCCCGGTGCCTCGTGAATGAGGCCCTGGGCAAGCCTTTCACTGGGAGCCGGGGACCCAGGCAGCAGCCGGTGCCACAGCGGGACCTGGCGCAAAGCATGGATGTGGCAACGGCAGCAAGGACACCTGCAGCGCCTCAGGACACCGAGTCTCCCTTGGCTGGAGAGCCTCAAGGAGAGGAGCCCCTTGCCTACAGCTCTCCTTCCCCCACAGGCATGGCCACCCTCCTGCACGCCCAGGCTTCAAGAGCAGCGCAGGCAGAGAGCCAGGAACCTGCCCCGCACAGCCCCGCAGCCTATGAGGCAGCTCTGCGGGAGACAGCCCGGTGCCTCGTGAATGAGGCCCTGGGCAAGGCTTTCACTGCGAGCCAGAGTCCCAGGCAGCAGCCGGCACCACAGTGGGACCTGGCACAAAGCACGGGTGTGGCAACGGCAGCAAGAACACCTGCAGCGCCTCAGGACACCGAGTCTCCCTTGGCTGGAGAGCCTCAAGGAGAGGAGCCCCTTGCCTACAGCTCTCCTTCCCCCACAGGCATGGCCGCACTCCCACACCCCCCAGCTCGACGGCGATGGCCCTCCTTCTTCAGGAGGGCGCTCCGGGCTCTGCGCACAGCTTTCCGCTGTACCTGCATCACGGGACAGCAAGAGGAACAGCGCCCCGCTGCCAGCACCATGTGGCTCTCCGAAGATGGCAGCTGGCCCTGAGCCTGCACAGCATCCACAAGGAGCGGCAAGGGGAGGCACGCGAGGGATGGGTGCATGGATAGCGCCCCAGGCATTCAGCTGCCCTGAGGACATTCTGCTGCCAGCCTCCGCTCGGCTGTGAAAGCTTTCCGAGGCCAATAAAAGATGACAATTTTCCCCCAGTGCTCGTCAGCGCCTGTTCCATCTCGGGAGAAAGACAGGCAAGCAGAGCTGGAGAGCCCCTGTGCTCCCTCTTCTCCAGGCTGAGCAGAGCCTACGCCCTTGGCCTCTGCCCGTGCCTCCGGTGCTCCAGCTCCCAACCAGCTGGGGCCTCCGCTGGCCTCGCTCCACCGTGGCTGTGTCTGCCGGGACCCGGGCAGCCCCAGCCCACAGCCAGCGCCCAGGCACGGCCTCCCCTGGGCCCAGCGGCGCGGAGGAACCCCTTCCCCACGGTGCCACCCACGCCTTTGCAGCACAGCCCGGGCTGCAGGCCTGTCCTTGCTGCCCAGGCACGCTGCCCACCCCTGTGCGCCTTGGCCTCCGGGGCCTTTCCCACAGCCACTGCTGCTATCCAGCCACCCGGCCCCAGCCGCACCTCTGCCCATCCCCAGGCCAGTGCTTGGCGCTTGCCTTTGCCAGACTTCCTGGGGTCCCCGGCAGCCCATTCCACTGCTCCAGCCAAGTCCCTCCCAAGAGCAGCCCAACCACCAGCATCGCCACTGCCACCCCCAGCGTGGGGACCTCCCCTGGCCTGGCTGGCAGCGCGATCCCTTGCACGCTCCACCTCCGAGGAAAGCCACTGAACAAGAGCAGCCCGTCAGGGACCTCCCCTGTAAGCAGCCGCCAGCCAGGCTTGGGACGCCGAGCGCCACCACCCCTGGCGCCCAACTGACCGGCCAATGTACCACCCACCGCTGGTGCTGGTTGCAGAGCCTCCCCTCTCTGCTCAGGGCCCCGGTCGGGGGCAATCCCAGAGGGCCTCAAGCCTGTCTGGCACCATTGGCCCCGGGAAGAGCCCAGCTGGCTCTTCCCAGTCCCCTGCTCCTCCAGCACGTCCCTGGGAACGACATCCAGGAGCGGTTGTGCAACCACCTTCCCGGGGTCAGAGCAGCCTGGAGGTTCTCCCACCGCTCCTCCTCACCTTTCTGGAAGATGGCTCTGGCAGTTGCTCGGATCGCCAGGAGCCTCCCCAGACCAGCAGGCCCTTCCAGAGAGCAGAGTGTGGCCTCGCACTGGCATGGCACGGCTCCCCTCAGCCCTGCGATGCTCCCCAGCCAGTCACACAGCCATTTGGTAAATGGTTTAATTAATATACTGAAAGGACCACTGGCGGCCCAAGCTGCAGTTCACCTGCTTGGCTGCCAGTCTCTTGTCTCTCTCTTCAGCAATGGTCAGGCAGATGCCCTTTCCACAGAGAGGAAGAGAGAGAGAGAGAGACAAAAAAGCAACAAAGAACAGGGCAGGGAGGGAGGAATGAAACAACAGGGACAGGGAGCCGGGACAACAAATGATGGGGGGAAGGTGGACAGGTACACAGCACAAACCAAACCACAAAGCTACACACAGTCTGCAGGGCTGTTTCACACTCGCATTTTCTCTATCACAGCTTCTGCACAGCATTTTTTAGCCCTTCTTAAATACGTCATCCCAGAGGCACTATCAGCATTGCTGATGGGCTCAGCTTTGACCAGCAGCAGAGCGGTCTCTGAGCTGGAACTGGCTGCATCCAACGCGGGGGCAACTCCTGGTGTCTTCTCACAGAACCCAGCCCTGCAGCCCCTACCCACCCCAGCTACCAAGACAATACAACAGCCAGCTGCTACGGGACAAAGAGGGGGGATTGAAGAATAGGGAAAGGGAGCCACAGAGAGAGACAGAAGCAGAGCGGAAGAAAAAAAAAAAAAAATAGCCATGGGCTACAGGCCAGAGAGGAGGAAGGGACCGGGAAGCAGGCCGAGAGAGATGGAGAAGAGCAAAGAATAGCGATGGGCCACAGGGCAGAGAGGGAGGAGTTAAAAAAAGGGGACAGTGAGGTGGACAGAAAGAGACTGAGAAATACCAAAAAACCTCCATGAGCTAAAAGGGCAGAGACAGAGGAACTAAAGGACAGGGAGCCAGACAGAGAGAGAACGGTAAAGGGGAAAAAACAGGCTATAGGCCAGAGAGGGAAGAAATTCAAACACAGGGACAGGGACCTGGAATGAGAAAATCTAAGACAGAAAAAGTATATCTAGAATACAGGGCAGAGAGAGAGGAATTTCAAAATAGGGACATGGCGCCAGACAGAGAGAGGTGCGGGGGGTGGGAATTGTGAAGGGCTAAAAGGCAGGCAGGGAGGAAATAAAAAGAATTGGGACAGGAAGACAGACGGACAGGCGGAGAAAGACAAAAAGAGTGACGGGCTGCAGGACAGAGACAGAGGATAAAAAAAAAGCGTGAGGGGGAACAGGGCAGAAGCACAGAAAGAAGAAGATGGAGAGGCAGAATGACAGGGGAAGAGGGAGACTTGGAGAAGGAGAGAGGGAGAGGTACAGGGAAGCGGCAAAAATGACAGCAGTGAGAGAAAGAGAAAGGGGGGGGGACAGGGAGGGACTGGGATGCAGAAGAGAGGCGACAGGGCCCCAGGACTCAACGCAGCTCCCGCTCTCGGAGCTGCTTGGAGAATTTGACAGTTCAGGTGCATCTTTCTCTGTCTCTCTCTCCCCCTCCCTTCCTCCTCTGTGGCTCCGGTCCATTGACTGTCGTCCACCTAAAAGTCTAGTTTGGCATCTTACAGCCCTTACAACATGAGGCTTCCCACATACATAGCCTCACACGCGCACACGCTCCATAACCATCCCGCGCTTTTGGTTACGCGTAGAGACCCTGCTGCGCACACTGGTGATCCGATCTGCTGAGGACTACGCTAAGAGGGATCCTTCCTCACCCGGAGAGGCAGGCTCTCTCCTGTCCGCAGCTGGAGGCGGCTGTCAGCTGGATCCCCTGGGTTTTATTCTTCAGGCACTTTACCTTTTTCTGGCCTCTCCAGCTTCAGCCGCGGCAGCTCCTGCCCACAGTCAGTAAGCCCTCCAGCTGTCCCTTTTCGCCCAAGCTGCTACGAGGATGAGGGCAAAGGCAAGCCACACAAACCTGAGCCAGATGCGTGAACAACATCCCCGGAGACAAACCGGCAACCAAGTCCTCAGTGCTGCCTCTGGGAGAGGGAAAGAACAAGCAGCTGTTATCCCTAGCGATTATGGTAGCTCTCCTCAGGCAGGAAGCCCTCCTGCTGCAGGTGCTCCTGGAGCCGCTGCTCTTTCCCCAAACTCATGCTAATGGCACCTGCTTTTATGGAGAATAAAGCCTATTCAAGGGCCAGCTCCCTGCCCTGAGGACAGGCCTCGGGGGCAGTCTGTGGCTGCGGGACAGGCTTCAGGGCAGGCGCCAGAGCTGGGGGCAGCTGCAGAGGGTGAGCAGGGCTGGAGGAGTTTTCTTGAGTTGGGGAGGCACCCAGCACCTTTTCCAGGGGGTGGGAAGGCCTCCAGGTACCTGGAGGGGTGGGGGCAGCCATCTCCTGCCTCTCTTCCTGCTTCCTCTCCACCAGCTCTCCAAAAACGCCCGGGAGCTGCCTCGATGGGGACTGACTCCAACTGACTGTCAACCTGTTGCACTGCTCGGTTGGAAACCATCCTTGCAGCAGCTCATCAGCTTTCTCAAACAGGCATGCCACAGCAGCACCATCCCCTGGGGCTGCAGCCCTTCTACACGGAGGGGCTGTAGCTCCTTCCTGGCAGGGCTGCTAACGGCGCCCGCGTCGTTAAGGGAGAACCAAGCGCGTTCGAGGGCCAGCTTGCCGCCATCGTGACAGGGCTTGGGGGCGGCCTGGGGCTACGGGACAGGCCTCAGGGGAGGTGCCGGCGCTGGGGGCAGCTGCGGGGCCGGGGGAGGCTCGGGGGGAGCTCTCGCGAGTTGGGGGGGCCGCCGGTGGCTGCGCCTGGGCGGGTGTCCGCCTCCTTCCCCTCTTCCCTTCTGCCAGCTCTCGGCTGGCTCCCGGGGGCTGCCCAGACCCGGCTCGCCTCCAGCTGAGCGGGAGCCTGCCGCAGCGGGCGGTTCGCAGCCTCCCGTCTCGCCAACCCTGGGCGCCGGCGGGCAGGAGACATCCCCGCACACGCCCAAGGCCTCGCTCCTCACCGGCGGCCTCGGCCCTCGCCCACCGCTGGCAGGCGGCGGCAGCACTGCTGCACGCCTGCCTGGCACCGGCGCCGCGCCCAGCACCCGCCGACAGCGTGCACGTCGGGCGGCAGCGGCTTTTCCTTACCGGGGGGCAGCACCTCGCAGGCACCGCGGGAGCGCATCGCCCTCACCGGCACGCGGCCGCGCACCCACGGCGCCCCGCCTGCAGTACCGGCGGTGTTCACCAGGCGGCAGCAGTGAGCACGGGCGAGCGCCACACTGCGCATGCGCTACCGACGCACATCTTCTCCGCCAAAAGTACACCTCCCGGCATGCACTGACAAACGCAGCATGGCCGCCTGGCAGCCCCCTGCCGGAAGACTACACCTCCCGGCATGCTCTCGAACAACCCCCCGCCGACCGGCAGCTCCCGGCATGCCGCCAGAGGCAGCCCGCCCTGCTTCCTGACCCTCCAGGGACACCTGCAGTACCCGCCCTCCGCCGCACTCGGAAGCCCGCCGAGACGCGAGCGCAGCCCCCGCGCTCCACAGCGCTGCTCCGGGCTGCCCGCGCCGCCCGGCTCCGACACTGCGCAGCCCCCCGCCCCTTCCCCCGGCTCCGGCCCCGGGCTGCCCCCGCCTCCTGGTTCCCACACGGCACGGCCCCGCCGCTTCCCTGCCGCCCCACGCATCCGACAAGGCCCCCGCCGGCCCTGCCACCTTCCCCGGGGCTTTCCCCGCCAGTTCATTGCGCAGCTCCGCCACCGGACCCCGTGCCCCTCCCTCCGCAGGGGCTCCCTGGCCCCCAGCCAGTCCCCAGCACCCGACCCCGGCACTCGGCAGAGGCACCCCCCACCCCCGGGGCCACCACCGCCCGGGACGTTCGCGGTCCAAAAGGGACGCCCTGCCCCGCTCACCTTTTCTCCCTCCCTGCAGCTGCAGCCTGGCCACGCTCCGTGACTGCTCCGCTCCTCCCTTGGCTCACACTGACCCGGGCAGGGCAGGGCAGGGCAGCACCAGTAGCAGCCCCTTTACAGGGAGGGGCCATCACCACCAGCCTCACTGGCCCCACCTGGGGCTCCTCCAGCCCCAGCCCACAGCTGCAGCCACAGCCCCTTGTGATAAATGACACAACCCCGAATAGGATTGCAATTAAAGTTTACAATTTATTAAACGAATAGAGGCAAGCAAACAGCGCTGGGTGCGCCGGGAGTCTCTGCTCCACCAGGACGCACACCGTACAGTTCCCGTTTTCGGTTTATCTTTCTCCTGCTGCTGCATATTCATAGGAAAGGTTGGTCTTTGTAAATGAATTAGGTTCCCCCCCCCCATATGTGACGTGTAGCATGATTTGGGTGGAGAGACGAGTGCTATAGTCATATATGTTTAGCATGACCTCGATAATCTTCATTAACATATACAGGGGTGTGAGTTGTAATATGCATTTCACCGGTAATGAGGCAAAGGTTAGTTATCGGACACGAAGCCTTTTCAAAGAAACAAAGGACCTCTCACATTTCTGTTATTTTACTGTCTTTGCTGACCATAAGCAGAGCTGTCCTGCCTCCGCAGGACCCCCTCCTTATCTGCACCCTGTGTTAGCCAGGCGAGTCTCCACTCCCCCGGGTCGCACAAGAGATAGCAAGGGCAGTCTTAACAGCTCTTTGTGCACAGGAATCCCACCTCATTATCCAAATCCCACACGCCCTATAGACTTCTTTTGCTTACTATGTGGTTAGCAACAAAACCGATTTTGGAATGTTTGTCAGGCAACCCTTGCAAGATACAAGAACTATATACATTAACCACTCTGTGTTTCTTAGGCTTATGGGAACTATATACATTAACCATTCTGTTTTTCTTAGGCTTATGGTTAACAAGGGTATGTAGGACAGGTCGTCACATTTCATCATGCGGCCCTAGCATTATTCCATATTGACACGAATCAGATGAACACATTTCACAGTCCCCCATTTTTTTTTTTTTTTTATGGCATTGATTCGTGTTTTCGTTTCCAATCGAGTCAACACTTGCCGAATTGGTATCAATTTTGGATCTTCTTTTGTTTTTATTATCATCAGGGAATGGGTTTTCTCTTTCCCTGGTTCTGGGTCAACAGGTACAGCAGATATTTGCATTCCCTGTATAACCGAGTGTATTAGTCTGGTAAAACAAGGTATTAAACATGGAATTATTAACAATCCTCCACATATTCCCAGTACAACTATCCCAATTTTAGTAAGCCAATCACCGCCTGTAAAGTCTCCCCATAATCCTCCTAGATTAATTCCATTCCAAGTTTGAACTGGAACATGTGCAATTTTCTTCATTTCTTTTACAAGCTCATTTACAGCTTTTCCTTCATCATCAATCTCTAAGCAACAATTACTAAGGTTAAATTTTCCACAGACTCCTCCTTCTTGTGCTAGCAAATAATCCAAAGCTAAGCGATTTTGATACAAAGCAGTTCTCATCTTGGTATTTTGCTTTGCAATTAATCCAAGTGCATCTCCGGTTTTATTTACAACTATTTCTAATACAGCTTGTAACCTAATTATTCTATTAAGCATATATATGGGGGTCCTGTAGCCCCAGGATCCGTCTTCTGCCCACGTTGCTGGATCATAGTAGGCAATGATTCTCTCAGGGGGCCATTCGTTATCTTTCCAATGTCCGATTTGTAAGTTCCGTTTATGGCGCTTTTTTCTTAGCTCATCAGCTTCAGCATACACTGGGACTCCTAATCGCTCTCCCCGATTTATGGGTAACAGGAAAAAACTGGGTCTTATAGTTCCTAATACACAGGATCCTGCCCAATTCTCTGGTAAATATGCATAGGCTAGTTTGCCACAAATCCAATAATGTCCTTCAGGAGTTGGCCAACCCTTTGGTATGTTTGTTCCATTGGTCCAATTCTTAAATTGATTATTCATTTCCAGTGGGCTTCCCCATTTATCCCAGCGCTTCTTAGTTTCATTCCATAGGTAACCTCCTTCACACTCTAGGTTACCCACTTGTCTTCCTTTGTTTTTTAGATTTTGCCAACAACTCCTTCCAATTATACTCGTTTGGAGTACCCATTGTTGTTTCCTATTACCCTTTCCCATTCTTTTCCATACTTGGGGATTGCTTATGTTGCTCTCCATAGCCTCCCATGGCCATCGTTCACCTTGATTTGTTCCACCACAAACATAACAATTAGTTATATTCAATGACTTAGCAATGTTTTCAGCAAGATTCACAAATAGATTTTTAGCAACTGTGGGAATTTCATATTTCACTCCTGTTTCCATTTCATGATAAAATGAGTTGAATAACAGTCTATGTTGCACTGATTGTTTTGTCCTTTCTTTGATTTCAATATTAATAACTACACCTGGGTCTTCTCCAGGTCCATATATCTTAAGTCCAATTTTGGTTACTTTTTTCTGTTTCCAAATTTCTAAATTTATGAGAGTTAAATTTACCAGATTGCAGGTACGGGTTGTACAATTACTGTCTGTTTGCACCCTTGTGATTGAAGCTTGTAAATTCCCACATTGATTATCATATCCCCAGCCTGCAGTATCCCAACATACACAGGACCATCCCCTTCTTCCACACAGGTGTGCCGATTGATATCTCGCTGTTTGACTAGGTACATAATCAGGACTTATTTGGCATTGATGTCCGCCGGGACAGATGTATTTTGGTTGATTACTATAGTATCGTCTCCACTCTAAACTCCCACAGTTAGTGTCTAGATCATCATCTATAATATCGCATGCATCAAAGATTACTGACACCGATGTGCTCAAATTGGCTATAACCCCACTTGTTCCAATTAATCTACCTACTTCCGAATCTGTCTTCATTTCTATCCAATATTGGTAAGGGAGTTCTTTTGGATCATAGCATACGGTCCTGTTACCTTTTCTGCATAGAGCATACTGGGTTTGGTTATGAATGCAGTTTCCTATTTTCTGGTCTTTACAGTCGTAGACCGTATGATACACCAAGGTTTGGGAGCTTACCCGCCCCCTTCTAGTAGTTACTATACATTGACTGCAGTTGTTTGCTGTAGCTTGGGTTAAGGAACTCACCCCAAGTAGAATTAGAAGAGGTCCGGTAAGGGCCATAGTGATCGGCGGTCACAGCCCGAAGGGGTTGCAGCCCTTGGCAGACCTTCCAAGCCGCAACACCAGTTCCCTATCCGGTCTTGCCCTCTTCCTTAAGATTAAGGGGTGTCCTTTTCTGAGTACCCAAATGAGTTTAAAGTTTGCCTTTTTTTTCCCAATTTGTCCCAAATATCCCGTGTATACTGCGGATAGCCTATTGTTATTTTTAGGGGATAATACTTAACTGATCCCTGTTATTAATAAATCGTTTCCCTTAATAGGTATCTATTCAGAAGTATCTCTGTTCACTAATTTTACAGGAGTAATCACAACAAAATTCCCACAGCAACTTAGCTTATACTCTTTGATGGAGGCCTCTTCAAGTTCGTCTGATGGTTAGTTTAGTTTCTCCTGGTTCAGATGTTACTTTCCACTCCTTCACTGGACCTTTTACTCGCGACACATGTGTCCATCCTTTCTCAGCAGTTCTCACAGCTGTTTCTGTAGTTAATAAAACAAGAAAAAGGTCCTTCCCAGAGGGGAGATAGGTTTTCCTCTTTCCATGTTTTTATTAGAACCTTATCTCCCGGTTTTAACTGATGAATTGCAAATCCTAGAGGTGGTGTTTGAGCTATCATCCCAATTTCTCTTAGTTCTTTTAATCTCTCTCCAATGGTAATTATATATTTTTGGATACTACGATCCTCAACAACATTGTTCCCTAGAGGCATCCCTTGGGAATAAGGCATGCCATATAACATTTCATATGGCGATAATCCAGTCTCACTGTGTGGTTTAGTTCTTATGTTTAAAAGTGCCAATGGTAAGCATTTCGTCCAGGGCATTTGTGTTTCGATCATTAACTTAGCCAATTGTTGTTTTATTGTTTGATTCATTCTTTCTACTTTCCCCGAGCTTTGTGGGTGCCACGGAGTGTGGTACTCCCACTGAATGCCTAATGACTGACATAATAGTTTTATTATTTTAGAAGTAAAGTGTGTGCCCTGATCAGAATCGATGTGCTGGATTATCCCATATCTAGGTATCAAGTGTTCTAATAAAATTTTTACCACCGTTTGTGCCGTAGCTCGTGCTACAGGATAAGCTTCTACCCATTGTGTTAAATGATCTACTATTACCAATAGGTATTTTATCCTCCCTATCTTGGGCAATTCAGTGAAATCAACTTGTACTTTCTCAAAAGGTCTGTAAGCTGTTTTTCTCCCTCCCGTGGCTACTTGTCGAAACACTTTTTTATTTATCTTCTGACAAGTTAAGCAACCCTGTGTAATTTGCTTTGCTATTTCAAAAATCCCAATGCAGCCAAATTGTTTAAGGAAATGATCACTTAATGCCTTTGTACCCCAATGTGTTTGTGCATGCAAACGTTCCAATATTTGCCTAGTATAGGCTTTTGGCAACATCTCTCGCCCATCAGGCAGTGTCCATTTTCCTTGTTCCAACTTAGCCCCTATTCTCTCCAATTTTGTTTGTTCCTCAGGGGTAAACTTCTTTTCTCCTTCCTCTCGTCTTTTTTTCTCCTGTACTACATTAATTTTAGCGACCTGAGTCTTCAAGGCTGCTTCTTGAGCTTCTTTATCTGCTAAATTATTTCCTCTGGTTCGGTAATCTAATCCCTTTTGGTGTCCTCTCACATGTACCACTGCTATCTCCCTTGGTTCTCTTAATGCCTTTAAAATTCTTATTATTAATTCTTGATGTATAAGATTTCTTCCCTGAGTATTAATTAAACCTCTTTCTTCCCAAATTTTTCCAAAAGTATGGACCACCCCATATGCATATTTTGAATCTGTAAATATAGTCCCACTTTTCCCCTTTAATAGTTCCAGGGCCCTACATAGGGCATACAGCTCACAAGCCTGAGCTGACCATGATGGACTCAAAGGTCCTGATTCCACAGGTTTTAGATCCTTATTAATTATTGCATATCCTGATTTTCTTTTTCCTTCCACCACTCGGGAGGAGCCATCTACAAACAGTGCTTCTCCTTTCTCCAACTCAGTATCCCTTAAATCTGGCCTCACCTTAGTCTGGGTCTCAATTACCTCTAAACAGTTATGTTGTAATTTCTCCGATGGTTCTCCAAACAAAAATTGTGCTGGACTCTGAGCAGAGGTTACCCTCAGTTCTAAGTCAGGGGAGTCAATTAGTATTGCTTCATACTTTAGGATCCGGCTATCTGTTAACCATTTTTCCGCTTTCTGTTGTAAAACACTTCTGACGTTGTGTGGAGTATACACCTTTAAAGGAGCACTAAAGGTAATCTTCCTAACTTCCTCTATTAATAATGCTGTAGCGACCAGAGCTTGGAGACAAACCGGCCATCCTCTACTTACTGGGTCAAGTAACTTAGAACAATACCCCACGGGTTTCTTAATTCCTGCCCAGTCTTGAGTAAGGACTCCGTATGCTGTCTGGCTTGATGTATTCACAAAGAGATAGAAAGGTTTTTCCAGATCTGGGAGGCTCAATACAGGTGCTTGTATTAATGCCCTTTTTATTTCCTCGAATTTCTGATCATCTTCTATGAACCATTTAAGTTGGTTATTAGTTAATTTCTCATATAAAAATTTTACTTTTTCACTGTAGCTTTCAAGCCATGGTCTACAATATCCTAATAATCCCAATATTTGCCGAATTTCCTTTTTAGTTTGTGGGGGTCTTAAGGATAGGATCCCAGATACCCTGTCAGGATCCAACTTCTTTCTGCCCTTACTCAGCCAATGCCCCAAGTATTTTACTTCCTGTTCTGCAAACTGTAGTTTTGATCGGGACACCTTTAATCCCTTTTCCCCTAGGAAATTTAACAATTTAATAGTGGCTTCTCGGGTTTTCTCTTCAGTTTCTCCCGCTACTAATAGATCGTCCACATATTGCAATAATTTTACCCCCCTGGGTAATATGAAATCTTGTAAGATTTTCTCTAAAGTTTGTCCAAATAGATTTGGTGATTCTGTAAACCCCTGTGGTAGTACAGTCCATCTTAATTGTTGTTTTCGTCCCGTTTCGGGATCCTCCCACTCAAAGGCAAAATAATCTCTGGATCCCTCATCCAGAGGGCAGGCCCAAAAAGCATCTTTCAAATCTATTACACTATACCAAGTATGTTTGGGGGATATATGACTCAGTAAAGTATAAGGATTTGCCACCACAGGGAATTTAGTGATTGTTCGCTGATTTACAGCTCTGAGGTCCTGTACCATCCTGTATGACCCATCCGACTTCTTTACGGGGAGGATGGGTGTATTATGAGGTGACATACATGGTTCTAGAGTTCCTTTCTCCAGAAGTCTGTCAACTACAGGTTTTAATCCTTTTCGACCCTCCATTGGTATAGGATATTGTTTGACTCTAATTGAACGATGCGGATCTATTATTTGAACATTTATGGGGTCCATTTCTATCTTTCCAATTTCCCCCTCCTTATACCATACTGAAGGGTTAATGGCTTCTTCATCCTTTTGCGTTAAAGTGTATAATTTAATCTGCAATTTGTCCCCTTGACTCTGAATGCTCAAGTTTAATCTCAAAATCAAATCCCTTCCTAATAAATTGTACTCTGCTTCAGGGAGCAAAAGTAAATCATTAAGGCAAATTTTCTTCTCTGTTTCTACTTCTACATCTTTCAAGACAGGTACTTTAAAAGGCTCTCCTTTTGCCCCTATTACTGACATATAACTCTTCCCTTTTTCTATTCCTTTTGGAAGTCTTTGAATAGTGGATTTTTCAGCCCCTGTGTCCACTAAAAATAAAACTTCCTCTTTATGGGGACCAATTAATAATTTTATCAAGGGCTCCGTTGATGTTGAAGTCCCCAGAAGATATAGCCCCTGACACCCCTATTCTTCTTTGAACATTTTCTCATCTTGTTCCCGCTTACGACAGTTCCTCTGAACATGTCCCTTTTTATTGCAATAGTAACAGACGGGAATTGTGAATTTCTCTCGATAAGGCTGTCCCCTGGGTGTTTTCTCTATTCCTTTTTCCCTCCTCTCTCCAGATGGGATCTTATTTTTCTGACTTTCTCTTACTGCTGCTACAAAGATCTTGGCTTTTGCTTTTTGTTTTTCCTCATCTCTTCTAACATATACTTTCTGTGCTTCCCTAAGTAACTCTTCTAATCCTCTCTCTTGCCAGTCTTCCAACTTTTCTAATTTCCTTCTTATGTCCCCCCAGGATTTAGCTACAAATTGTGTTCTAAGGAGTGCGGTTCCGGCCACTGTATTCGGATCAATTCCAGAATACATTTGTAGGCTTTTCCTTAATCTCTCCAACCATTCTGTTGGAGATTCATCTTTCCCTTGTTGTTCATTAAATGCTTTATTAATGTTTTGTCCTCGGGGAACCGCTTCCCTTATTCCCTGTATGATTAGTGTTCTCAAATCCCTCATATTCTGTCTTCCTTGGGGTTGTTGATGATCCCAGTGGGGATCCACGTTTGGCCATTTTTGGTCTCCCGGGGGTCCTACCTGATTCTGTCTTTCCCAAATTCTCATTCCAGCTTGCCTAATCATTCCCTTCTCCTCAGCAGTAAATAAGATCCCTAAAATGGACTGTATTTCTTCCCAGGTATAAGTATTGGGGCCTAGGAATTGGTCCAGTTTTTCAGCTATTCCGAGGGGATCATCTAATAGAGTTCCCATTTCTTTTTTGAAATTTCTTACATCTGTGGTATTTAATGGGACTGCCACGAACCCAATGCCTCCCTGATTGCCTCCGAGGGGTACCTCTCGTAAGGGATATAGAGAAGCTCCCTCAGATACGGCAGTCCTACTTCTCGTACATGCAGCCGGAGGTCGGTCTAATTCCGGTGCTGTTGGTGGTGGAGGCAGGGGCAACGGTGGTACTGGTGGAGATACCACGGTCACCGGAGGGGGAGCCACCACCGGGGGTGGATTATTAGCATACGGAGGTGGTAGGTTATCCAATGGCTCCCATTTATCATCTTTTTCTTTTTCCTGTTTTTCTTTATCTTCTTCAAACTTCTCATCTGCTTTTAGTGTAAGTATTGAGGCTGGAAAAGGATGTGAAGTCCTGATCCATAATTCTGCATAATCACTTTCCTCCTGACTAAAAGGTTCCTTTGAATTAACATGTATATTTAAGGCCTGGCAAATCCAGTCTTCAAAAGATCCAAAAACAGGCCAAAAGACATGTGGTCTTAAAGGCTCCTTTGGCCATTCTACCATACAATACTGAACCATTTTTAATTTAATTTTTCCTTTTCTGGGGCCCCTATCATTCCAATTCCTAATCATTATTCCTAATGGACTTTCTGGTGGTATGTCTGGTAATTTGCTCCCTTTCTTCTGGTCCCTGGTCTTCGATTTTGTTTGACCCATCTAGGAATTTTACTATGGCAATTCCTACAGCCCTTGGTTACCTTAGTAAGAGTGTCTTGCAGGGGGTTTAGGACCTATCACCCACCCACGAATCCTATAGGAATCGCTTCGGTCCTTCACCGGCCAATTCCCTCGCGGGAGATTGGAACCGCGGTCAGAAGACCTCCACAATCGCTTCGGAACTAAGTTCCGTCTCAGTCACACTCTTAACGCACACAGGCAACCGAATCCCACCCAACCGAACGGTATACGCCTTAAATACTTACGACTCCGTCGTCTTCGTTCGGATCTTCGCGCGCAGAATTACGGGCAAAATATAGTGCTGCAGCCGGCAAGGGAGCTCATAGAAAATCAAATTCTTTGCTTGCCTCTATTCAGATTCAGGATGGCGTTAGTCCCGACCCGACTCGAACAGGAGCCACCAAATGGTGGGGCGCCCCTCCTAGATCAAATCAGAATTCAGGAACCAAAGCCATCCCGGACGAGCCCCCAATTGTGATAAATGACACAACCCCGAATAGGATTGCAATTAAAGTTTACAATTTATTAAACGAATAGAGGCAAGCAAACAGCGCTGGGTGCGCCGGGAGTCTCTGCTCCACCAGGACGCACACCGTACAGTTCCCGTTTTCGGTTTATCTTTCTCCTGCTGCTGCATATTCATAGGAAAGGTTGGTCTTTGTAAATGAATTAGGTTCCCCCCCCCCATATGTGACGTGTAGCATGATTTGGGTGGAGAGACGAGTGCTATAGTCATATATGTTTAGCATGACCTCGATAATCTTCATTAACATATACAGGGGTGTGAGTTGTAATATGCATTTCACCGGTAATGAGGCAAAGGTTAGTTATCGGACACGAAGCCTTTTCAAAGAAACAAAGGACCTCTCACATTTCTGTTATTTTACTGTCTTTGCTGACCATAAGCAGAGCTGTCCTGCCTCCGCAGGACCCCCTCCTTATCTGCACCCTGTGTTAGCCAGGCGAGTCTCCACTCCCCCGGGTCGCACAAGAGATAGCAAGGGCAGTCTTAACAGCTCTTTGTGCACAGGAATCCCACCTCATTATCCAAATCCCACACGCCCTATAGACTTCTTTTGCTTACTATGTGGTTAGCAACAAAACCGATTTTGGAATGTTTGTCAGGCAACCCTTGCAAGATACAAGAACTATATACATTAACCACTCTGTGTTTCTTAGGCTTATGGGAACTATATACATTAACCATTCTGTTTTTCTTAGGCTTATGGTTAACAAGGGTATGTAGGACAGGTCGTCACATTTCATCATGCGGCCCTAGCATTATTCCATATTGACACGAATCAGATGAACACATTTCACACCCTTACACCCACGAAGTAGCCTGCTCCCCTGGACTCTCTGACAGCCACTCACCAAGTCCAAAGGACTACAACCACAGCCGTGAGGGCAAAGGAGACAGAAGCTGTTTATTCGTTAATGCGTATAAGTCCCGGGAGCGAGCCTGCTCTGGGGCTTGCTGCCTATACACTCACCCTTCCCCTGGGACAACTCAGCAGTCATTACTGAAGCAGCAGATGCAGAGAACGAAAATACAGGGATGGGGAGCAGGATGGAGGAACAGAAAGATAAAAATAAGATGAGGGAGAAGGACTGAGGAGCAGAGAAAGAAAGGTACAGGGAAAAGGACCGAGAGATGGAGAAATCCATAAAAAAGGGATGAGGAGCCCTGCAGGGACACGGCAGGAGAAAAACAGGGTCAGGGAGCAGGACAGAGGGAAAAAGAGGGAAAATGATGAGCGTGGGGCAAAACAGATGGACTGAGAGAGAAATTGAATGGGAGGAATAAGGAAGGAAGGAGAGAAAGAGATAGGCAACAAGCCGGAGGGATTGACGAATACAGAGGGAGAGCAAGATCAGGACAAAGAGATGGAGAACGAAAAACCAGTGATCATGGAATAGTTTGGGTTGGAAGGGCCCTTTGAAGGTCATCTACTGCAACACACACCCCCCCTCGCCCCCACAATGAGCAGGGACATCTTCCACTAGATCAGGTTGCTCAGAGCCCCGTCCAACCTGACCTTGAATGTTTCCAGGGATGGGGCGTCTACCACCTCTCTGGGCAACCTGTGCCAGTGTTTCACCACCCTCATCATAAAAAATTCCTTCCTTACATCTAGTCTGAACCTACTCTGTTTTAGTTTAAAACCATTACCCCTTGTCCTGTCGCAACAGGCCCTGCTAAAACGTCTGTCCCCAACTTCCTTTTAAGCCCCCATTAAGTATTGAAAAGCCGCAATAAGGTCTCTCCAGAGCCTTTTCTTCTCCAGGATGAACAACCCCAACTCTCTCAGCCTTTCCTCATAGAAGTTTTCCATCCCTCTGATCATTTTTGTGGCCCTCCTCTGGACCTGCTCCAACAGGTCTGTGTCTTGACTGTACTGAGGACTCCAGAGCTGAACACAGTACTCCAGGTGGGGGTCTCATGAGACATGCCGGGGCAATTCGGGGCTCTGCAGAGGCCGCGGGCACCGGGGGTACGTGGGAGGTGTCGGCTCGGGCCTGCTGGGGCGTCTGTGAGGGGAGAGCAGGGGCTGCCCCGTGCCGGTCCCAGCCGGTAGTGGGCGCGGGCGTCTCCACAGCGACCGCCGGGGCTTTGTGATGTGGGGGCGTCGTCGTGCCCAGAGGCCATTGTGACGGGGGTCCCCGCGATGACCGTGGGGGCATTTAAGGAGCGAGAGCCCTGGGGTGCCCACTCCCAGGAGAGCACCTCCCTCAGGAGGCAGTATCTCCCCTGGGTGCCCGTGGCAGGTCTGCGGCAGAGGACGCCAAAGATGCCCATGGATGAGGAGGCGACAGCCCAATCCCAGTCCACCGACAGGCCGCAGAGCCGGCAGAGGAGGCGCCAGGTGAGGGACGGGGCAGGAGGGAGAGGCCGGTGGTGGGACGGGGCCGCACGGAGCTGCCTTGGTGCCGGGGACAGGCTTGCTGGCACTGTAGCAGCCGCTGTGCCAAGGCAGCCACCTCCATCCCATGCCGCCTCCTCCTCCTGCCCGCAGATGGACCGCAGACAGCCCCAGGGAGAGCCGCAGGGCAGACAGAGCAGAGTCTCATCCCTCCACGGGGACAGACTGCCACGGCTCCCCTGCCCAGGAAGCTCGCAGGCCGCTGGGAGCCACCGCGCACAGGTAGGGAGCCCGAGGGAGACAGGGCCTAACGTCTTCCCGAGCCCAGGAGCTGCCGACGGGCAGGCGGGAGGTGCAGGAGGGGACAGGCGGGCCCGGGCCCTGTAGCAAGCTGAGCCCCCCATGCCGGCACTCCCGGGAGTCGTAGTGGGCCACAGGGGGACCAGCCCTCTCCCCAGGCGGCTCTGGAGCAGGGCGGCAGCCGCCTGCGGGGCTGAGCGCTGCCCGGGGGGGCTGGCAGGGGAGCCCAGCTGCAGGAGCACTTCAAGCTGGGGCCCCGGGGGCAAGGCCCACAGTCACACAGCCTCTCTCCTCGGCTTCTCTTGCAGACGGACAGCCTGGCGCGCAGGGTGGCACCGCCCTGCAGCAGGGTGACGCGGGACGAGGCAGACCGTCTGCCAGCCTTGCCGCCTCTCCCCAGGCAGGCAGCAGCACCCGGGCACGAACCCGCAGCTCGGCTACCAGGAGCTGCCAGCACCTGCCCCAAGCTGCCGCCTCTGCCAGCAGCACCCTCTGCATCTTCTGCCAGGGGCAGGGAAACGGCCATCAGCACCACAGCCCGTGGCCACCAACAGCTTGTCCCCCCTGCTCGGGGCATCCACGGTGACCGGGACACAGCCACGAGGCTGGAGAGCTGGAGGCATGGCCCACACAGCCCTGCAGTGAAGGACACAGCCTGGTGCCTTGTGAGTGAGGTCCTGGGCAAGGTTTTCACTGGGAGCCGGGGACCCAGCCATCTGGCCATCCCATCCATCAAGATGGAGCCTCTGGAGGAGCTGGAGAGGAGCTGCCTGGCGCAGCTCAGGAAAGCCACCCTGCAGCAGCAGCAGGATGGCCTAGAGGAGAGTGAGCTCCAGCAGCAGGAGGGCAGGGAGCACCATTCCTCCCTGACGCAGTTGGGGCAGCTCAGCGTCAGACCCAGCCAGGTGAGGGCCAAGGATGGGATGGCACGGGATGGCATGGGACGAAGCCTCCCTCTACCTGGGGCCAGCCGCTGGGCCGCACAGATGCGGCCCGATCATCTCCAGCATCCCTGTCCCAGCAGCTGCTGCTGGCCAGTCCCCAGCAGGCATTTCCTGGTGGCAGCCAGGCTACCTTTACAAATCCCCCCGCTCTCCTTTCAGATCTGCAAGGAGAACTCATTTTCCAACCCGTGGCAGCCAGAGCTGACACACGTGGAGCTCCTGAAGGATGCCACCAGCAAGCAGGATGTGCTGGAGCAGCTGGAAGCTCATGCCCCCAGCAAGCAGCAGGCGGGGGCAGCAGGGGGGACAGTCCCACAAGTGCCAGAGGACAAGCCAGGGGCCTTGGCCGAGGAGGAGGAGTGGGAAGAAGGCAGCAACAGAGAGCTGTCCCAAGGGGAAGACACCACCTTCTACAACATCTGGGTCAACCCCTTGGTCCCGGAGCTCTTCCAGGATGACCACACTGGTCCCCAGGAGGGGCCCAGCTGGCCCAGCAGCACAGGCACAGAGGCAGCAGGAGAGGCAGACAGCGACCTGCAGAGCGCGTCTCCTGCCCCGGCAGGGCTCACTGATCCCGAGCTGGCAGCTTCTGCCCTGGCCAGAGCTCCTGAGGAAGAGGGGCACTGTGCTCCCGGGGCACAAGTGGAGGGCAAGGCACCAGCTTCTCCTGTCTTGGGCGAGCAGGCCGGCGCAGCACAGGCAGAGAGCCAGGAACCTGCCCCGCACAGCCCTGCAGCCTATGAGGCAGCTCTGCGGGAGACAGCCCGGTGCCTCGTGAATGAGGCCCTGGGCAAGCCTTTCACTGGGAGCCGGGGACCCAGGCAGCAGCCGGTGCCACAGCGGGACCTGGCGCAAAGCATGGATGTGGCAACGGCAGCAAGGACACCTGCAGCGCCTCAGGACACCGAGTCTCCCTTGGCTGGAGAGCCTCAAGGAGAGGAGCCCCTTGCCTACAGCTCTCCTTCCCCCACAGGCATGGCCACGCTCCTGCACGCCCAGGCTTCAAGAGCAGCACAGGCAGAGAGCCAGGAACCTGCCCCGCACAGCCCCGCAGCCTATGAGGCAGCTCTGAAGGAGACAGCCCGGTGCCTCGTGAATGAGGCCCTGGACAAGGCTTTCACTGGGAGCCGGGGACACAGCCAGCAGCCAGCGCCACAGCGGGACCGGACACACAGCAGGGCTGTGGCAACAACAGCAAGAACAGACAAGGTCTGGGTGGCCGACAGCAGGGAGGCCCCTGCAGCTCAGCCCACGCCTGATCCCCATGCACACAAAGGCATCGGTGCTGCCAGCAGGACCCCTGTGCCAGCCTCCCTGGGCAGGCACGCGGAGCCTGGGCACTGGGAAAGAGCGGCAGAGCATGACCCAGCAACGCCGGTGGCGTGCATCAATGGCAGGTCGTTGCAGGTGCACCACAAGGCTGTTGAGGAGCATCTGACCATCCCATCCATCAAGATGGAGCCTCTGGAGGAGCTGGAGAGGAGCTGCCTGGCGCAGCTCAGGAAAGCCACCCTGCAGCAGCAGCAGGATGGCCTAGAGGAGAGTGAGCTCCAGCAGCAGGAGGGCAGGGAGCACCATTCCTCCCTGACGCAGTTGGGGCAGCTCAGCGTCAGACCCAGCCAGGTGAGGGCCAAGGATGGGATGGCACGGGATGGCATGGGACGAAGCCTCCCTCTACCTGGGGCCAGCCGCTGGGCCGCACAGATGCAGCCTGATCATCTCCAGCATCCCTGTCCCAGCAGCTGCTGCTGGCCAGTCCCCAGCAGGCATTTCCTGGTGGCAGCCAGGCTACCTTTACAAATCCCCCCCCTCTCCTTTCAGATCTGCAAGGAGAACTCATTTTCCAACCCGTGGCAGCCAGAGCTGACACACGTGGAGCTCCTGAAGGACGCCACCAGCAAGCAGGATGTGCTGGAGCAGCTGGAAGCTCATGCCCCCAGCAAGCAGCAGGCGGGGGCAGCAGGGGGGACAGTCCCACAAGTGCCAGAGGACAAGCCAGGGGCCTTGGCCGAGGAGGAGGAGTGGGAAGAAGGCAGCAACAGAGAGCTGTCCCAAGGGGAAGACACCACCTTCTACAACATCTGGGTCAACCCCTTGGTCCCGGAGCTCTTCCAGGATGACCACACTGGTCCCCAGGAGGGGCCCAGCTGGCCCAGCAGCACAGGCACAGAGGCAGCAGGAGAGGCAGACAGCGACCTGCAGAGCGCGTCTCCTGCCCCGGCAGGGCTCACGGATCCCGAGCTGGCAGCTTCTGCCCTGGCCAGAGCTCCTGAGGAAGAGGGGCACTGTGCTCCCGGGGCACAAGTGGAGGGCAAGGCACCAGCTTCTCCTGTCTTGGGCGAGCAGGCCGGCGCAGCACAGGCAGAGAGCCAGGAACCTGCCCCGCACAGCCCCGCAGCCTATGAGGCAGCTCTGCGGGAGACAGCCCGGTGCCTCGTGAATGAGGCCCTGGGCAAGCCTTTCACTGGGAGCCGGGGACCCAGGCAGCAGCCGGTGCCACAGCGGGACCTGGCGCAAAGCATGGATGTGGCAACGGCAGCAAGGACACCTGCAGCGCCTCAGGACACCGAGTCTCCCTTGGCTGGAGAGCCTCAAGGAGAGGAGCCCCTTGCCTACAGCTCTCCTTCCCCCACAGGCATGGCCACCCTCCTGCACGCCCAGGCTTCAAGAGCAGCGCAGGCAGAGAGCCAGGAACCTGCCCCGCACAGCCCCGCAGCCTATGAGGCAGCTCTGCGGGAGACAGCCCGGTGCCTCGTGAATGAGGCCCTGGGCAAGGCTTTCACTGCAAGCCAGAGTCCCAGGCAGCAGCCGGCACCACAGCGGGACCTGGCACAAAGCACGGGTGTGGCAACGGCAGCAAGAACACCTGCAGCGCCTCAGGACACCGAGTCTCCCTTGGCTGGAGAGCCTCAAGGAGAGGAGCCCCTTGCCTACAGCTCTCCTTCCCCCACAGGCATGGCCGCACTCCCACACCCCCCAGCTCGACGGCGATGGCCCTCCTTCTTCAGGAGGGCGCTCCGGGCTCTGCGCACAGCTTTCCGCTGTACCTGCATCACGGGACAGCAAGAGGAACAGCGCCCCGCTGCCAGCACCATGTGGCTCTCCGAAGATGGCAGCTGGCCCTGAGCCTGCACAGCATCCACAAGGAGCGGCAAGGGGAGGCACGCGAGGGATGGGTGCATGGATAGCGCCCCAGGCATTCAGCTGCCCTGAGGACATTCTGCTGCCAGCCTCCGCTCGGCTGTGAAAGCTTTCCGAGGCCAATAAAAGATGACAATTTTCCCCCAGTGCTCGTCAGCGCCTGTTCCATCTCGGGAGAAAGACAGGCAAGCAGAGCTGGAGAGCCCCTGTGCTCCCTCTTCTCCAGGCTGAGCAGAGCCTACGCCCTTGGCCTCTGCCCGTGCCTCCGGTGCTCCAGCTCCCAACCAGCTGGGGCCTCCGCTGGCCTCGCTCCACCGTGGCTGTGTCTGCTGGGACCCGGGCAGCCCCAGCCCACAGCCAGCGCCCAGGCACGGCCTCCCCTGGGCCCAGCGGCGCGGAGGAACCCCTTCCCCACGGTGCCACCCACGCCTTTGCAGCACAGCCCGGGCTGCAGGCCTGTCCTTGCTGCCCAGGCACGCTGCCCACCCCTGTGCGCCTTGGCCTCCGGGGCCTTTCCCACAGCCACTGCTGCTATCCAGCCACCCGGCCCCAGCCGCACCTCTGCCCATCCCCAGGCCAGTGCTTGGCGCTTGCCTTTGCCAGACTTCCTGGGGTCCCCGGCAGCCCATTCCACTGCTCCAGCCAAGTCCCTCCCAAGAGCAGCCCAACCGCCAGCATCGCCACTGCCACCCCCAGCGTGGGGACCTCCCCTGGCCTGGCTGGCAGCGCGATCCCTTGCACGCTCCACCTCCGAGGAAAGCCACTGAACAAGAGCAGCCCGCCAGGGACCTCCCCTGTAAGCAGCCGCCAGCCAGGCTTGGGACGCCGAGCGCCACCACCCCTGGCGCCCAACTGACCGGCCAATGTACCACCCACCGCTGGTGCTGGTTGCAGAGCCTCCCCTCTCTGCTCAGGGCCCCGGTCGGGGGCAATCCCAGAGGGCCTCAAGCCTGTCTGGCACCATTGGCCCCGGGAAGAGCCCAGCTGGCTCTTCCCAGTCCCCTGCTCCTCCAGCACGTCCCTGGGAACGACATCCAGGAGCGGTTGTGCAACCACCTTCCCGGGGTCAGAGCAGCCTGGAGGTTCTCCCACCGCTCCTCCTCACCTTTCTGGAAGATGGCTCTGGCAGTTGCTCGGATCGCCAGGAGCCTCCCCAGACCAGCAGGCCCTTCCAGAGAGCAGAGTGTGGCCTCGCACTGGCATGGCACGGCTCCCCTCAGCCCTGCGATGCTCCCCAGCCAGTCACACAGCCATTTGGTAAATGGTTTAATTAATATACTGAAAGGACCACTGGCGGCCCAAGCTGCAGTTCACCTGCTTGGCTGCCAGTCTCTTGTCTCTCTCTTCAGCAATGGTCAGGCAGATGCCCTTTCCACAGAGAGGAAGAGAGAGAGACAAAAAAGCAACAAAGAACAGGGCAGGGAGGGAGGAATGAAACAACAGGGACAGGGAGCCGGGACAACAAATGATGGGGGGAAGGTGGACAGGTACACAGCACAAACCAAACCACAAAGCTACACACAGTCTGCAGGGCTGTTTCACACTCGCATTTTCTCTATCACAGCTTCTGCACAGCATTTTTTAGCCCTTCTTAAATACGTCATCCCAGAGGCACTATCAGCATTGCTGATGGGCTCAGCTTTGACCAGCAGCAGAGCGGTCTCTGAGCTGGAACTGGCTGCATCCAACGCGGGGGCAACTCCTGGTGTCTTCTCACAGAACCCAGCCCTGCAGCCCCTACCCACCCCAGCTACCAAGACAATACAACAGCCAGCTGCTACGGGACAAAGAGGGGGGATTGAAGAATAGGGAAAGGGAGCCACAGAGAGAGACAGAAGCAGAGCGGAAGAAAAAAAAAAAAAAAATAGCCATGGGCTACAGGCCAGAGAGGAGGAAGGGACCGGGAAGCAGGCCGAGAGAGATGGAGAAGAGCAAAGAATAGCGATGGGCCACAGGGCAGAGAGGGAGGAGTTAAAAAAAGGGGACAGTGAGGTGGACAGAAAGAGACTGAGAAATACCAAAAAACCTCCATGAGCTAAAAGGGCAGAGACAGAGGAACTAAAGGACAGGGAGCCAGACAGAGAGAGAACGGTAAAGGGGAAAAAACAGGCTATAGGCCAGAGAGGGAAGAAATTCAAACACAGGGACAGGGACCTGGAATGAGAAAATCTAAGACAGAAAAAGTATATCTAGAATACAGGGCAGAGAGAGGGGAATTTCAAAATAGGGACATGGCGCCAGACAGAGAGAGGTGCGGGGGGTGGGAATTGTGAAGGGCTAAAAGGCAGGCAGGGAGGAAATAAAAAGAATTGGGACAGGAAGACAGACGGACAGGCGAAGAAAGACAAAAAGAGTGACGGGCTGCAGGACAGAGACAGAGGATAAAAAAAAAGCGTGAGGGGGAACAGGGCAAAAGCACAGAAAGAAGAAGATGGAGAGGCAGAATGACAGGGGAAGAGGGAGACTTGGAGAAGGAGAGAGGGAGAGGTACAGGGAAGCGGCAAAAATGACAGCAGTGAGAGAAAGAGAAAGGGGGGGGGGACAGGGAGGGACTGGGATGCAGAAGAGAGGCGACAGGGCCCCAGGACTCAACGCAGCTCCCGCTCTCGGAGCTGCTTGGAGAATTTGACAGTTCAGGTGCATCTTTCTCTGTCTCTCTCTCCCCCTCCCTTCCTCCTCTGTGGCTCCGGTCCATTGACTGTCGTCCACCTAAAAGTCTAGTTTGGCATCTTACAGCCCTTACAACATGAGGCTTCCCACATACATAGCCTCACACGCGCACACGCTCCATAACCATCCCGCGCTTTTGGTTACGCGTAGAGACCCTGCTGCGCACACTGGTGATCCGATCTGCTGAGGACTACGCTAAGAGGGATCCTTCCTCACCCGGAGAGGCAGGCTCTCTCCTGTCCGCAGCTGGAGGCGGCTGTCAGCTGGATCCCCTGGGTTTTATTCTTCAGGCACTTTACCTTTTTCTGGCCTCTCCAGCTTCAGCCGCGGCAGCTCCTGCCCACAGTCAGTAAGCCCTCCAGCTGTCCCTTTTCGCCCAAGCTGCTACGAGGATGAGGGCAAAGGCAAGCCACGCAAACCTGAGCCAGATGCGTGAACAACATCCCCGGAGACAAACCGGCAACCAAGTCCTCAGTGCTGCCTCTGGGAGAGGGAAAGAACAAGCAGCTGTTATCCCTAGCGATTATGGTAGCTCTCCTCAGGCAGGAAGCCCTCCTGCTGCAGGTGCTCCTGGAGCCGCTGCTCTTTCCCCAAACTCATGCTAATGGCACCTGCTTTTATGGAGAATAAAGCCTATTCAAGGGCCAGCTCCCTGCCCTGAGGACAGGCCTCGGGGGCAGTCTGTGGCTGCGGGACAGGCTTCAGGGCAGGCGCCAGAGCTGGGGGCAGCTGCAGAGGGTGAGCAGGGCTGGAGGAGTTTTCTTGAGTTGGGGAGGCACCCAGCACCTTTTCCAGGGGGTGGGAAGGCCTCCAGGTACCTGGAGGGGTGGGGGCAGCCATCTCCTGCCTCTCTTCCTGCTTCCTCTCCACCAGCTCTCCAAAAACGCCCGGGAGCTGCCTCGATGGGGACTGACTCCAACTGACTGTCAACCTGTTGCACTGCTTGGTTGGAAACCATCCTTGCAGCAGCTCATCAGCTTTCTCAAACAGGCATGCCACAGCAGCACCATCCCCTGGGGCTGCAGCCCTTCTACACGGAGGGGCTGTAGCTCCTTCCTGGCAGGGCTGCTAACGGCGCCCGCGTCGTTAAGGGAGAACCAAGCGCGTTCGAGGGCCAGCTTGCCGCCATCGTGACAGGGCTTGGGGGCGGCCTGGGGCTACGGGACAGGCCTCAGGGGAGGTGCCGGCGCTGGGGGCAGCTGCGGGGCCGGGGGAGGCTCGGGGGGAGCTCTCGCGAGTTGGGGGGGCCGCCGGTGGCTGCGCCTGGGCGGGTGTCCGCCTCCTTCCCCTCTTCCCTTCTGCCAGCTCTCGGCTGGCTCCCGGGGGCTGCCCAGACCCGGCTCGCCTCCAGCTGAGCGGGAGCCTGCCGCAGCGGGCGGTTCGCAGCCTCCCGTCTCGCCAACCCTGGGCGCCGGCGGGCAGGAGACATCCCCGCACACGCCCAAGGCCTCGCTCCTCACCGGCGGCCTCGGCCCTCGCCCACCGCTGGCAGGCGGCGGCAGCACTGCTGCACGCCTGCCTGGCACCGGCGCCGCGCCCAGCACCCGCCGACAGCGTGCACGTCGGGCGGCAGCGGCTTTTCCTTACCGGGGGGCAGCACCTCGCAGGCACCGCGGGAGCGCATCGCCCTCACCGGCACGCGGCCGCGCACCCACGGCGCCCCGCCTGCAGTACCGGCGGTGTTCACCAG
Organism: Gavia stellata; assembly: GCF_030936135.1. Taxonomy (NCBI): domain Eukaryota; kingdom Metazoa; phylum Chordata; class Aves; order Gaviiformes; family Gaviidae; genus Gavia; species Gavia stellata. The sequence continues at coordinate 113,664,810 of NC_082595.1, read as the reverse complement.
GCGGCAGCAGTGAGCACGGGCGAGCGCCACACTGCGCATGCGCTACCGACGCACATCTTCTCCGCCAAAAGTACACCTCCCGGCATGCACTGACAAACGCAGCATGGCCGCCTGGCAGCCCCCTGCCGGAAGACTACACCTCCCGGCATGCTCTCGAACAACCCCCCGCCGACCGGCAGCTCCCGGCATGCCGCCAGAGGCAGCCCGCCCTGCTTCCTGACCCTGCAGGGACACCTGCAGTACCCGCCCTCCGCCGCACTCGGAAGCCCGCCGAGACGCGAGCGCAGCCCCCGCGCTCCACAGCGCTGCTCCGGGCTGCCCGCGCCGCCCGGCTCCGACACTGCGCAGCCCCCCGCCCCTTCCCCCGGCTCCGGCCCCGGGCTGCCCCCGCCTCCTGGTTCCCACACGGCACGGCCCCGCCGCTTCCCTGCCGCCCCACGCATCCGACAAGGCCCCCGCCGGCCCTGCCACCTTCCCCGGGGCTTTCCCCGCCAGTTCATTGCGCAGCTCCGCCACCGGACCCCGTGCCCCTCCCTCCGCAGGGGCTCCCTGGCCCCCAGCCAGTCCCCAGCACCCGACCCTGGCACTCGGCAGAGGCACCCCCCACCCCCGGGGCCACCACCGCCCGGGACGTTCGCGGTCCAAAAGGGACGCCCTGCCCCGCTCACCTTTTCTCCCTCCCTGCAGCTGCAGCCTGGCCACGCTCCGTGACTGCTCCGCTCCTCCCTTGGCTCACACTGACCCGGGCAGGGCAGCACCAGTAGCAGCCCCTTTACAGGGAGGGGCCATCACCACCAGCCTCACTGGCCCCACCTGGGGCTCCTCCAGCCCCAGCCCACAGCTGCAGCCACAGCCCCTTACACCCACGAAGTAGCCTGCTCCCCTGGACTCTCTGACAGCCACTCACCAAGTCCAAAGGACTACAACCACAGCCGTGAGGGCAAAGGAGACAGAAGCTGTTTATTCGTTAATGCGTATAAGTCCCGGGAGCGAGCCTGCTCTGGGGCTTGCTGCCTATACACTCACCCTTCCCCTGGGACAACTCAGCAGTCATTACTGGAGCAGCAGATGCAGAGAACGAAAATACAGGGATGGGGAGCAGGACGGAGGAACAGAAAGATAAAAATAAGATGAGGGAGAAGGACTGAGGAGCAGAGAAAGAAAGGTACAGGGAAAAGGACTGAGAGATGGAGAAATCCATAAAAAAGGGATGAGGAGCCCTGCAGGGACACGGCAGGAGAAAAACAGGGTCAGGGAGCAGGACAGAGGGAAAAAGAGGGAAAATGATGAGCGTGGGGCAAAACAGATGGACTGAGAGAGAAATTGAATGGGAGGAATAAGGAAGGAAGGAGAGAAAGAGATAGGCAACAAGCCGGAGGGATTGACGAATACAGAGGGAGAGCAAGATCAGGACAAAGAGATGGAGAACGAAAAACCAGCGATCATGGAATAGTTTGGGTTGGAAGGGCCCTTTGAAGGTCATCTACTGCAACACACACCCCCCCTCGCCCCCACAATGAGCAGGGACATCTTCCACTAGATCAGGTTGCTCAGAGCCCCGTCCAACCTGACCTTGAATGTTTCCAGGGATGGGGCGTCTACCACCTCTCTGGGCAACCTGTGCCAGTGTTTCACCACCCTCATCATAAAAAATTCCTTCCTTACATCTAGTCTGAACCTACTCTGTTTTAGTTTAAAACCATTACCCCTTGTCCTGTCGCAACAGGCCCTGCTAAAACGTCTGTCCCCAACTTCCTTTTAAGCCCCCATTAAGTATTGAAAAGCCGCAATAAGGTCTCTCCAGAGCCTTTTCTTCTCCAGGATGAACAACCCCAACTCTCTCAGCCTTTCCTCATAGAAGTTTTCCATCCCTCTGATCATTTTTGTGGCCCTCCTCTGGACCTGCTCCAACAGGTCTGTGTCTTGACTGTACTGAGGACTCCAGAGCTGAACACAGTACTCCAGGTGGGGGTCTCATGAGACATGCCGGGGCAATTCGGGGCTCTGCAGAGGCCGCGGGCACCGGGGGTACGTGGGAGGTGTCGGCTCGGGCCTGCTGGGGCGTCTGTGAGGGGAGAGCAGGGGCTGCCCCGTGCCGGTCCCAGCCGGTAGTGGGCGCGGGCGTCTCCACAGCGACCGCCGGGGCTTTGTGATGTGGGGGCGTCGTCGTGCCCAGAGGCCATTGTGACGGGGGTCCCCGCGATGACCGTGGGGGCATTTAAGGAGCGAGAGCCCTGGGGTGCCCACTCCCAGGAGAGCACCTCCCTCAGGAGGCAGTATCTCCCCTGGGTGCCCGTGGCAGGTCTGCGGCAGAGGACGCCAAAGATGCCCATGGATGAGGAGGCGACAGCCCAATCCCAGTCCACCGACAGGCCGCAGAGCCGGCAGAGGAGGCGCCAGGTGAGGGACGGGGCAGGAGGGAGAGGCCGGTGGTGGGACGGGGCCGCACGGAGCTGCCTTGGTGCCGGGGACAGGCTTGCTGGCACTGTAGCAGCCGCTGTGCCAAGGCAGCCACCTCCATCCCATGCCGCCTCCTCCTCCTGCCCGCAGATGGACCGCAGACAGCCCCAGGGAGAGCCGCAGGGCAGACAGAGCAGAGTCTCATCCCTCCACGGGGACAGACTGCCACGGCTCCCCTGCCCAGGAAGCTCGCAGGCCGCTGGGAGCCACCGCGCACAGGTAGGGAGCCCGAGGGAGACAGGGCCTAACGTCTTCCCGAGCCCAGGAGCTGCCGACGGGCAGGCGGGAGGTGCAGGAGGGGACAGGCGGGCCCGGGCCCTCTAGCAAGCTGAGCCCCCCATGCCGGCACTCCCGGGAGTCGTAGTGGGCCACAGGGGGACCAGCCCTCTCCCCAGGCGGCTCTGGAGCAGGGCGGCAGCCGCCTGCGGGGCTGAGCGCTGCCCGGGGGGGCTGGCAGGGGAGCCCAGCTGCAGGAGCACTTCAAGCTGGGGCCCCGGGGGCAAGGCCCACAGTCACACAGCCTCTCTCCTCGGCTTCTCTTGCAGACGGACAGCCTGGCGCGCAGGGTGGCACCGCCCTGCAGCAGGGTGACGCGGGACGAGGCAGACCGTCTGCCAGCCTTGCCGCCTCTCCCCAGGCAGGCAGCAGCACCCGGGCACGAACCCGCAGCTCGGCTACCAGGAGCTGCCAGCACCTGCCCCAAGCTGCCGCCTCTGCCAGCAGCACCCTCTGCATCTTCTGCCAGGGGCAGGGAAACGGCCATCAGCACCACAGCCCGTGGCCACCAACAGCTTGTCCCCCCTGCTCGGGGCATCCACGGTGACCGGGACACAGCCACGAGGCTGGAGAGCTGGAGGCATGGCCCACACAGCCCTGCAGTGAAGGACACAGCCTGGTGCCTCGTGAGTGAGGTCCTGGGCAAGGTTTTCACTGGGAGCCGGGGACCCAGCCATCTGGCCATCCCATCCATCAAGATGGAGCCTCTGGAGGAGCTGGAGAGGAGCTGCCTGGCGCAGCTCAGGAAAGCCACCCTGCAGCAGCAGCAGGATGGCCTAGAGGAGAGTGAGCTCCAGCAGCAGGAGGGCAGGGAGCACCATTCCTCCCTGACGCAGTTGGGGCAGCTCAGCGTCAGACCCAGCCAGGTGAGGGCCAAGGATGGGATGGCACGGGATGGCATGGGACGAAGCCTCCCTCTACCTGGGGCCAGCCGCTGGGCCGCACAGATGCGGCCCGATCATCTCCAGCATCCCTGTCCCAGCAGCTGCTGCTGGCCAGTCCCCAGCAGGCATTTCCTGGTGGCAGCCAGGCTACCTTTACAAATCCCCCCGCTCTCCTTTCAGATCTGCAAGGAGAACTCATTTTCCAACCCGTGGCAGCCAGAGCTGACACACGTGGAGCTCCTGAAGGATGCCACCAGCAAGCAGGATGTGCTGGAGCAGCTGGAAGCTCATGCCCCCAGCAAGCAGCAGGCGGGGGCAGCAGGGGGGACAGTCCCACAAGTGCCAGAGGACAAGCCAGGGGCCTTGGCCGAGGAGGAGGAGTGGGAAGAAGGCAGCAACAGAGAGATGTCCCAAGGGGAAGACACCACCTTCTACAACATCTGGGTCAACCCCTTGGTCCCGGAGCTCTTCCAGGATGACCACACTGGTCCCCAGGAGGGGCCCGGCTGGCCCAGCAGCACAGGCACAGAGGCAGCAGGAGAGGCAGACAGCGACCTGCAGAGCGCGTCTCCTGCCCCGGCAGGGCTCACTGATCCCGAGCTGGCAGCTTCTGCCCTGGCCAGAGCTCCTGAGGAAGAGGGGCACTGTGCTCCCGGGGCACAAGTGGAGGGCAAGGCACCAGCTTCTCCTGTCTTGGGCGAGCAGGCCGGCGCAGCACAGGCAGAGAGCCAGGAACCTGCCCCGCACAGCCCCGCAGCCTATGAGGCAGCTCTGCGGGAGACAGCCCGGTGCCTCGTGAATGAGGCCCTGGGCAAGCCTTTCACTGGGAGCCGGGGACCCAGGCAGCAGCCGGTGCCACAGCGGGACCTGGCGCAAAGCATGGATGTGGCAACGGCAGCAAGGACACCTGCAGCGCCTCAGGACACCGAGTCTCCCTTGGCTGGAGAGCCTCAAGGAGAGGAGCCCCTTGCCTACAGCTCTCCTTCCCCCACAGGCATGGCCACGCTCCTGCACGCCCAGGCTTCAAGAGCAGCACAGGCAGAGAGCCAGGAACCTGCCCCGCACAGCCCCGCAGCCTATGAGGCAGCTCTGAAGGAGACAGCCCGGTGCCTCGTGAATGAGGCCCTGGACAAGGCTTTCACTGGGAGCCGGGGACACAGCCAGCAGCCAGCGCCACAGCGGGACCGGACACACAGCAGGGCTGTGGCAACAACAGCAAGAACAGACGAGGTCTGGGTGGCCGACAGCAGGGAGGCCCCTGCAGCTCAGCCCACGCCTGATCCCCATGCACACAAAGGCATCGGTGCTGCCAGCAGGACCCCTGTGCCAGCCTCCCTGGGCAGGCACGCGGAGCCTGGGCACTGGGAAAGAGCGGCAGAGCATGACCCAGCAACGCCGGTGGCGTGCATCAATGGCAGGTCGTTGCAGGTGCACCACAAGGCTGTTGAGGAGCATCTGACCATCCCATCCATCAAGATGGAGCCTCTGGAGGAGCTGGAGAGGAGCTGCCTGGCGCAGCTCAGGAAAGCCACCCTGCAGCAGCAGCAGGATGGCCTAGAGGAGAGTGAGCTCCAGCAGCAGGAGGGCAGGGAGCACCATTCCTCCCTGACGCAGTTGGGGCAGCTCAGCGTCAGACCCAGCCAGGTGAGGGCCAAGGATGGGATGGCACGGGATGGCATGGGACGAAGCCTCCCTCTACCTGGGGCCAGCCGCTGGGCCGCACAGATGCAGCCTGATCATCTCCAGCATCCCTGTCCCAGCAGCTGCTGCTGGCCAGTCCCCAGCAGGCATTTCCTGGTGGCAGCCAGGCTACCTTTACAAATCCCCCCCCTCTCCTTTCAGATCTGCAAGGAGAACTCATTTTCCAACCCGTGGCAGCCAGAGCTGACACACGTGGAGCTCCTGAAGGACGCCACCAGCAAGCAGGATGTGCTGGAGCAGCTGGAAGCTCATGCCCCCAGCAAGCAGCAGGCGGGGGCAGCAGGGGGGACAGTCCCACAAGTGCCAGAGGACAAGCCAGGGGCCTTGGCCGAGGAGGAGGAGTGGGAAGAAGGCAGCAACAGAGAGCTGTCCCAAGGGGAAGACACCACCTTCTACAACATCTGGGTCAACCCCTTGGTCCCGGAGCTCTTCCAGGATGACCACACTGGTCCCCAGGAGGGGCCCAGCTGGCCCAGCAGCACAGGCACAGAGGCAGCAGGAGAGGCAGACAGCGACCTGCAGAGCGCGTCTCCTGCCCCGGCAGGGCTCACGGATCCCGAGCTGGCAGCTTCTGCCCTGGCCAGAGCTCCTGAGGAAGAGGGGCACTGTGCTCCCGGGGCACAAGTGGAGGGCAAGGCACCAGCTTCTCCTGTCTTGGGCGAGCAGGCCGGCGCAGCACAGGCAGAGAGCCAGGAACCTGCCCCGCACAGCCCCGCAGCCTATGAGGCAGCTCTGCGGGAGACAGCCCGGTGCCTCGTGAATGAGGCCCTGGGCAAGCCTTTCACTGGGAGCCGGGGACCCAGGCAGCAGCCGGTGCCACAGCGGGACCTGGCACAAAGCATGGATGTGGCAACGGCAGCAAGGACACCTGCAGCGCCTCAGGACACCGAGTCTCCCTTGGCTGGAGAGCCTCAAGGAGAGGAGCCCCTTGCCTACAGCTCTCCTTCCCCCACAGGCATGGCCACCCTCCTGCACGCCCAGGCTTCAAGAGCAGCACAGGCAGAGAGCCAGGAACCTGCCCCGCACAGCCCCGCAGCCTATGAGGCAGCTCTGCGGGAGACAGCCCGGTGCCTCGTGAATGAGGCCCTGGGCAAGGCTTTCACTGCGAGCCAGAGTCCCAGGCAGCAGCCGGCACCACAGCGGGACCTGGCACAAAGCACGGGTGTGGCAACGGCAGCAAGAACACCTGCAGCGCCTCAGGACACCGAGTCTCCCTTGGCTGGAGAGCCTCAAGGAGAGGAGCCCCTTGCCTACAGCTCTCCTTCCCCCACAGGCATGGCCGCACTCCCACACCCCCCAGCTCGACGGCGATGGCCCTCCTTCTTCAGGAGGGCGCTCCGGGCTCTGCGCACAGCTTTCCGCTGTACCTGCATCACGGGACAGCAAGAGGAACAGCGCCCCGCTGCCAGCACCATGTGGCTCTCCGAAGATGGCAGCTGGCCCTGAGCCTGCACAGCATCCACAAGGAGCGGCAAGGGGAGGCACGCGAGGGATGGGTGCATGGATAGCGCCCCAGGCATTCAGCTGCCCTGAGGACATTCTGCTGCCAGCCTCCGCTCGGCTGTGAAAGCTTTCCGAGGCCAATAAAAGATGACAATTTTCCCCCAGTGCTCGTCAGCGCCTGTTCCATCTCGGGAGAAAGACAGGCAAGCAGAGCTGGAGAGCCCCTGTGCTCCCTCTTCTCCAGGCTGAGCAGAGCCTACGCCCTTGGCCTCTGCCCGTGCCTCCGGTGCTCCAGCTCCCAACCAGCTGGGGCCTCCGCTGGCCTCGCTCCACCGTGGCTGTGTCTGCCGGGACCCGGGCAGCCCCAGCCCACAGCCAGCGCCCAGGCACGGCCTCCCCTGGGCCCAGCGGCGCGGAGGAACCCCTTCCCCACGGTGCCACCCACGCCTTTGCAGCACAGCCCGGGCTGCAGGCCTGTCCTTGCTGCCCAGGCACGCTGCCCACCCCTGTGCGCCTTGGCCTCCGGGGCCTTTCCCACAGCCACTGCTGCTATCCAGCCACCCGGCCCCAGCCGCACCTCTGCCCATCCCCAGGCCAGTGCTTGGCGCTTGCCTTTGCCAGACTTCCTGGGGTCCCCGGCAGCCCATTCCACTGCTCCAGCCAAGTCCCTCCCAAGAGCAGCCCAACCACCAGCATCGCCACTGCCACCCCCAGCGTGGGGACCTCCCCTGGCCTGGCTGGCAGCGCGATCCCTTGCACGCTCCACCTCCGAGGAAAGCCACTGAACAAGAGCAGCCCGCCAGGGACCTCCCCTGTAAGCAGCCGCCAGCCAGGCTTGGGACGCCGAGCGCCACCACCCCTGGCGCCCAACTGACCGGCCAATGTACCACCCACCGCTGGTGCTGGTTGCAGAGCCTCCCCTCTCTGCTCAGGGCCCCGGTCGGGGGCAATCCCAGAGGGCCTCAAGCCTGTCTGGCACCACTGGCCCTGGGAAGAGCCCAGCTGGCTCTTCCCAGTCCCCTGCTCCTCCAGCACGTCCCTGGGAACGACATCCAGGAGCGGTTGTGCAACCACCTTCCCGGGGTCAGAGCAGCCTGGAGGTTCTCCCACCGCTCCTCCTCACCTTTCTGGAAGATGGCTCTGGCAGTTGCTCGGATCGCCAGGAGCCTCCCCAGACCAGCAGGCCCTTCCAGAGAGCAGAGTGTGGCCTCGCACTGGCATGGCACGGCTCCCCTCAGCCCTGCGATGCTCCCCAGCCAGTCACACAGCCATTTGGTAAATGGTTTAATTAATATACTGAAAGGACCACTGGCGGCCCAAGCTGCAGTTCACCTGCTTGGCTGCCAGTCTCTTGTCTCTCTCTTCAGCAATGGTCAGGCAGATGCCCTTTCCACAGAGAGGAAGAGAGAGAGAGAGAGACAAAAAAGCAACAAAGAACAGGGCAGGGAGGGAGGAATGAAACAACAGGGACAGGGAGCCGGGACAACAAATGATGGGGGGAAGGTGGACAGGTACACAGCACAAACCAAACCACAAAGCTACACACAGTCTGCAGGGCTGTTTCACACTCGCATTTTCTCTATCACAGCTTCTGCACAGCATTTTTTAGCCCTTCTTAAATACGTCATCCCAGAGGCACTATCAGCATTGCTGATGGGCTCAGCTTTGACCAGCAGCAGAGCGGTCTCTGAGCTGGAACTGGCTGCATCCAACGCGGGGGCAACTCCTGGTGTCTTCTCACAGAACCCAGCCCTGCAGCCCCTACCCACCCCAGCTACCAAGACAATACAACAGCCAGCTGCTACGGGACAAAGAGGGGGGATTGAAGAATAGGGAAAGGGAGCCACAGAGAGAGACAGAAGCAGAGCGGAAGAAAAAAAAAAAAAAAATAGCCATGGGCTACAGGCCAGAGAGGAGGAAGGGACCGGGAAGCAGGCCGAGAGAGATGGAGAAGAGCAAAGAATAGCGATGGGCCACAGGGCAGAGAGGGAGGAGTTAAAAAAAGGGGACAGTGAGGTGGACAGAAAGAGACTGAGAAATACCAAAAAACCTCCATGAGCTAAAAGGGCAGAGACAGAGGAACTAAAGGACAGGGAGCCAGACAGAGAGAGAACGGTAAAGGGGAAAAAACAGGCTATAGGCCAGAGAGGGAAGAAATTCAAACACAGGGACAGGGACCTGGAATGAGAAAATCTAAGACAGAAAAAGTATATCTAGAATACAGGGCAGAGAGAGGGGAATTTCAAAATAGGGACATGGCGCCAGACAGAGAGAGGTGCGGGGGGTGGGAATTGTGAAGGGCTAAAAGGCAGGCAGGGAGGAAATAAAAAGAATTGGGACAGGAAGACAGACGGACAGGCGAAGAAAGACAAAAAGAGTGACGGGCTGCAGGACAGAGACAGAGGATAAAAAAAAAGCGTGAGGGGGAACAGGGCAAAAGCACAGAAAGAAGAAGATGGAGAGGCAGAATGACAGGGGAAGAGGGAGACTTGGAGAAGGAGAGAGGGAGAGGTACAGGGAAGCGGCAAAAATGACAGCAGTGAGAGAAAGAGAAAGGGGGGGGGACAGGGAGGGACTGGGATGCAGAAGAGAGGCGACAGGGCCCCAGGACTCAACGCAGCTCCCGCTCTCGGAGCTGCTTGGAGAATTTGACAGTTCAGGTGCATCTTTCTCTGTCTCTCTCTCCCCCTCCCTTCCTCCTCTGTGGCTCCGGTCCATTGACTGTCGTCCACCTAAAAGTCTAGTTTGGCATCTTACAGCCCTTACAACATGAGGCTTCCCACATACATAGCCTCACACGCGCACACGCTCCATAACCATCCCGCGCTTTTGGTTACGCGTAGAGACCCTGCTGCGCACACTGGTGATCCGATCTGCTGAGGACTACGCTAAGAGGGATCCTTCCTCACCCGGAGAGGCAGGCTCTCTCCTGTCCGCAGCTGGAGGCGGCTGTCAGCTGGATCCCCTGGGTTTTATTCTTCAGGCACTTTACCTTTTTCTGGCCTCTCCAGCTTCAGCCGCGGCAGCTCCTGCCCACAGTCAGTAAGCCCTCCAGCTGTCCCTTTTCGCCCAAGCTGCTACGAGGATGAGGGCAAAGGCAAGCCACGCAAACCTGAGCCAGATGCGTGAACAACATCCCCGGAGACAAACCGGCAACCAAGTCCTCAGTGCTGCCTCTGGGAGAGGGAAAGAACAAGCAGCTGTTATCCCTAGCGATTATGGTAGCTCTCCTCAGGCAGGAAGCCCTCCTGCTGCAGGTGCTCCTGGAGCCGCTGCTCTTTCCCCAAACTCATGCTAATGGCACCTGCTTTTATGGAGAATAAAGCCTATTCAAGGGCCAGCTCCCTGCCCTGAGGACAGGCCTCGGGGGCAGTCTGTGGCTGCGGGACAGGCTTCAGGGCAGGCGCCAGAGCTGGGGGCAGCTGCAGAGGGTGAGCAGGGCTGGAGGAGTTTTCTTGAGTTGGGGAGGCACCCAGCACCTTTTCCAGGGGGTGGGAAGGCCTCCAGGTACCTGGAGGGGTGGGGGCAGCCATCTCCTGCCTCTCTTCCTGCTTCCTCTCCACCAGCTCTCCAAAAACGCCCGGGAGCTGCCTCGATGGGGACTGACTCCAACTGACTGTCAACCTGTTGCACTGCTTGGTTGGAAACCATCCTTGCAGCAGCTCATCAGCTTTCTCAAACAGGCATGCCACAGCAGCACCATCCCCTGGGGCTGCAGCCCTTCTACACGGAGGGGCTGTAGCTCCTTCCTGGCAGGGCTGCTAACGGCGCCCGCGTCGTTAAGGGAGAACCAAGCGCGTTCGAGGGCCAGCTTGCCGCCATCGTGACAGGGCTTGGGGGCGGCCTGGGGCTACGGGACAGGCCTCAGGGGAGGTGCCGGCGCTGGGGGCAGCTGCGGGGCCGGGGGAGGCTCGGGGGGAGCTCTCGCGAGTTGGGGGGGCCGCCGGTGGCTGCGCCTGGGCGGGTGTCCGCCTCCTTCCCCTCTTCCCTTCTGCCAGCTCTCGGCTGGCTCCCGGGGGCTGCCCAGACCCGGCTCGCCTCCAGCTGAGCGGGAGCCTGCCGCAGCGGGCGGTTCGCAGCCTCCCGTCTCGCCAACCCTGGGCGCCGGCGGGCAGGAGACATCCCCGCACACGCCCAAGGCCTCGCTCCTCACCGGCGGCCTCGGCCCTCGCCCACCGCTGGCAGGCGGCGGCAGCACTGCTGCACGCCTGCCTGGCACCGGCGCCGCGCCCAGCACCCGCCGACAGCGTGCACGTCGGGCGGCAGCGGCTTTTCCTTACCGGGGGGCAGCACCTCGCAGGCACCGCGGGAGCGCATCGCCCTCACCGGCACGCGGCCGCGCACCCACGGCGCCCCGCCTGCAGTACCGGCGGTGTTCACCAGGCGGCAGCAGTGAGCACGGGCGAGCGCCACACTGCGCATGCGCTACCGACGCACATCTTCTCCGCCAAAAGTACACCTCCCGGCATGCACTGACAAACGCAGCATGGCCGCCTGGCAGCCCCCTGCCGGAAGACTACACCTCCCGGCATGCTCTCGAACAACCCCCCGCCGACCGGCAGCTCCCGGCATGCCGCCAGAGGCAGCCCGCCCTGCTTCCTGACCCTGCAGGGACACCTGCAGTACCCGCCCTCCGCCGCACTCGGAAGCCCGCCGAGACGCGAGCGCAGCCCCCGCGCTCCACAGCGCTGCTCCGGGCTGCCCGCGCCGCCCGGCTCCGACACTGCGCAGCCCCCCGCCCCTTCCCCCGGCTCCGGCCCCGGGCTGCCCCCGCCTCCTGGTTCCCACACGGCACGGCCCCGCCGCTTCCCTGCCGCCCCACGCATCCGACAAGGCCCCCGCCGGCCCTGCCACCTTCCCCGGGGCTTTCCCCGCCAGTTCATTGCGCAGCTCCGCCACCGGACCCCGTGCCCCTCCCTCCGCAGGGGCTCCCTGGCCCCCAGCCAGTCCCCAGCACCCGACCCTGGCACTCGGCAGAGGCACCCCCCACCCCCGGGGCCACCACCGCCCGGGACGTTCGCGGTCCAAAAGGGACGCCCTGCCCCGCTCACCTTTTCTCCCTCCCTGCAGCTGCAGCCTGGCCACGCTCCGTGACTGCTCCGCTCCTCCCTTGGCTCACACTGACCCGGGCAGGGCAGCACCAGTAGCAGCCCCTTTACAGGGAGGGGCCATCACCACCAGCCTCACTGGCCCCACCTGGGGCTCCTCCAGCCCCAGCCCACAGCTGCAGCCACAGCCCCTTACACCCACGAAGTAGCCTGCTCCCCTGGACTCTCTGACAGCCACTCACCAAGTCCAAAGGACTACAACCACAGCCGTGAGGGCAAAGGAGACAGAAGCTGTTTATTCGTTAATGCGTATAAGTCCCGGGAGCGAGCCTGCTCTGGGGCTTGCTGCCTATACACTCACCCTTCCCCTGGGACAACTCAGCAGTCATTACTGGAGCAGCAGATGCAGAGAACGAAAATACAGGGATGGGGAGCAGGACGGAGGAACAGAAAGATAAAAATAAGATGAGGGAGAAGGACTGAGGAGCAGAGAAAGAAAGGTACAGGGAAAAGGACTGAGAGATGGAGAAATCCATAAAAAAGGGATGAGGAGCCCTGCAGGGACACGGCAGGAGAAAAACAGGGTCAGGGAGCAGGACAGAGGGAAAAAGAGGGAAAATGATGAGCGTGGGGCAAAACAGATGGACTGAGAGAGAAATTGAATGGGAGGAATAAGGAAGGAAGGAGAGAAAGAGATAGGCAACAAGCCGGAGGGATTGACGAATACAGAGGGAGAGCAAGATCAGGACAAAGAGATGGAGAACGAAAAACCAGCGATCATGGAATAGTTTGGGTTGGAAGGGCCCTTTGAAGGTCATCTACTGCAACACACACCCCCCCTCGCCCCCACAATGAGCAGGGACATCTTCCACTAGATCAGGTTGCTCAGAGCCCCGTCCAACCTGACCTTGAATGTTTCCAGGGATGGGGCGTCTACCACCTCTCTGGGCAACCTGTGCCAGTGTTTCACCACCCTCATCATAAAAAATTCCTTCCTTACATCTAGTCTGAACCTACTCTGTTTTAGTTTAAAACCATTACCCCTTGTCCTGTCGCAACAGGCCCTGCTAAAACGTCTGTCCCCAACTTCCTTTTAAGCCCCCATTAAGTATTGAAAAGCCGCAATAAGGTCTCTCCAGAGCCTTTTCTTCTCCAGGATGAACAACCCCAACTCTCTCAGCCTTTCCTCATAGAAGTTTTCCATCCCTCTGATCATTTTTGTGGCCCTCCTCTGGACCTGCTCCAACAGGTCTGTGTCTTGACTGTACTGAGGACTCCAGAGCTGAACACAGTACTCCAGGTGGGGGTCTCATGAGACATGCCGGGGCAATTCGGGGCTCTGCAGAGGCCGCGGGCACCGGGGGTACGTGGGAGGTGTCGGCTCGGGCCTGCTGGGGCGTCTGTGAGGGGAGAGCAGGGGCTGCCCCGTGCCGGTCCCAGCCGGTAGTGGGCGCGGGCGTCTCCACAGCGACCGCCGGGGCTTTGTGATGTGGGGGCGTCGTCGTGCCCAGAGGCCATTGTGACGGGGGTCCCCGCGATGACCGTGGGGGCATTTAAGGAGCGAGAGCCCTGGGGTGCCCACTCCCAGGAGAGCACCTCCCTCAGGAGGCAGTATCTCCCCTGGGTGCCCGTGGCAGGTCTGCGGCAGAGGACGCCAAAGATGCCCATGGATGAGGAGGCGACAGCCCAATCCCAGTCCACCGACAGGCCGCAGAGCCGGCAGAGGAGGCGCCAGGTGAGGGACGGGGCAGGAGGGAGAGGCCGGTGGTGGGACGGGGCCGCACGGAGCTGCCTTGGTGCCGGGGACAGGCTTGCTGGCACTGTAGCAGCCGCTGTGCCAAGGCAGCCACCTCCATCCCATGCCTCCTCCTCCTCCTGCCCGCAGATGGACCGCAGACAGCCCCAGGGAGAGCCGCAGGGCAGACAGAGCAGAGTCTCATCCCTCCACGGGGACAGACTGCCACGGCTCCCCTGCCCAGGAAGCTCGCAGGCCGCTGGGAGCCACCGCGCACAGGTAGGGAGCCCGAGGGAGACAGGGCCTAACGTCTTCCCGAGCCCAGGAGCTGCCGACGGGCAGGCGGGAGGTGCAGGAGGGGACAGGCGGGCCCGGGCCCTCTAGCAAGCTGAGCCCCCCATGCCGGCACTCCCGGGAGTCGTAGTGGGCCACAGGGGGACCAGCCCTCTCCCCAGGCGGCTCTGGAGCAGGGCGGCAGCCGCCTGCGGGGCTGAGCGCTGCCCGGGGGGGCTGGCAGGGGAGCCCAGCTGCAGGAGCACTTCAAGCTGGGGCCCCGGGGGCAAGGCCCACAGTCACACAGCCTCTCTCCTCGGCTTCTCTTGCAGACGGACAGCCTGGCGCGCAGGGTGGCACCGCCCTGCAGCAGGGTGACGCGGGACGAGGCAGACCGTCTGCCAGCCTTGCCGCCTCTCCCCAGGCAGGCAGCAGCACCCGGGCACGAACCCGCAGCTCGGCTACCAGGAGCTGCCAGCACCTGCCCCAAGCTGCCGCCTCTGCCAGCAGCACCCTCTGCATCTTCTGCCAGGGGCAGGGAAACGGCCATCAGCACCACAGCCCGTGGCCACCAACAGCTTGTCCCCCCTGCTCGGGGCATCCACGGTGACCGGGACACAGCCACGAGGCTGGAGAGCTGGAGGCATGGCCCACACAGCCCTGCAGTGAAGGACACAGCCTGGTGCCTCGTGAGTGAGGTCCTGGGCAAGGTTTTCACTGGGAGCCGGGGACCCAGCCATCTGGCCATCCCATCCATCAAGATGGAGCCTCTGGAGGAGCTGGAGAGGAGCTGCCTGGCGCAGCTCAGGAAAGCCACCCTGCAGCAGCAGCAGGATGGCCTAGAGGAGAGTGAGCTCCAGCAGCAGGAGGGCAGGGAGCACCATTCCTCCCTGACGCAGTTGGGGCAGCTCAGCGTCAGACCCAGCCAGGTGAGGGCCAAGGATGGGATGGCACGGGATGGCATGGGACGAAGCCTCCCTCTACCTGGGGCCAGCCGCTGGGCCGCACAGATGCGGCCCGATCATCTCCAGCATCCCTGTCCCAGCAGCTGCTGCTGGCCAGTCCCCAGCAGGCATTTCCTGGTGGCAGCCAGGCTACCTTTACAAATCCCCCCGCTCTCCTTTCAGATCTGCAAGGAGAACTCATTTTCCAACCCGTGGCAGCCAGAGCTGACACACGTGGAGCTCCTGAAGGATGCCACCAGCAAGCAGGATGTGCTGGAGCAGCTGGAAGCTCATGCCCCCAGCAAGCAGCAGGCGGGGGCAGCAGGGGGGACAGTCCCACAAGTGCCAGAGGACAAGCCAGGGGCCTTGGCCGAGGAGGAGGAGTGGGAAGAAGGCAGCAACAGAGAGATGTCCCAAGGGGAAGACACCACCTTCTACAACATCTGGGTCAACCCCTTGGTCCCGGAGCTCTTCCAGGATGACCACACTGGTCCCCAGGAGGGGCCCGGCTGGCCCAGCAGCACAGGCACAGAGGCAGCAGGAGAGGCAGACAGCGACCTGCAGAGCGCGTCTCCTGCCCCGGCAGGGCTCACTGATCCCGAGCTGGCAGCTTCTGCCCTGGCCAGAGCTCCTGAGGAAGAGGGGCACTGTGCTCCCGGGGCACAAGTGGAGGGCAAGGCACCAGCTTCTCCTGTCTTGGGCGAGCAGGCCGGCGCAGCACAGGCAGAGAGCCAGGAACCTGCCCCGCACAGCCCCGCAGCCTATGAGGCAGCTCTGCGGGAGACAGCCCGGTGCCTCGTGAATGAGGCCCTGGGCAAGCCTTTCACTGGGAGCCGGGGACCCAGGCAGCAGCCGGTGCCACAGCGGGACCTGGCGCAAAGCATGGATGTGGCAACGGCAGCAAGGACACCTGCAGCGCCTCAGGACACCGAGTCTCCCTTGGCTGGAGAGCCTCAAGGAGAGGAGCCCCTTGCCTACAGCTCTCCTTCCCCCACAGGCATGGCCACGCTCCTGCACGCCCAGGCTTCAAGAGCAGCACAGGCAGAGAGCCAGGAACCTGCCCCGCACAGCCCCGCAGCCTATGAGGCAGCTCTGAAGGAGACAGCCCGGTGCCTCGTGAATGAGGCCCTGGACAAGGCTTTCACTGGGAGCCGGGGACACAGCCAGCAGCCAGCGCCACAGCGGGACCGGACACACAGCAGGGCTGTGGCAACAACAGCAAGAACAGACGAGGTCTGGGTGGCCGACAGCAGGGAGGCCCCTGCAGCTCAGCCCACGCCTGATCCCCATGCACACAAAGGCATCGGTGCTGCCAGCAGGACCCCTGTGCCAGCCTCCCTGGGCAGGCACGCGGAGCCTGGGCACTGGGAAAGAGCGGCAGAGCATGACCCAGCAACGCCGGTGGCGTGCATCAATGGCAGGTCGTTGCAGGTGCACCACAAGGCTGTTGAGGAGCATCTGACCATCCCATCCATCAAGATGGAGCCTCTGGAGGAGCTGGAGAGGAGCTGCCTGGCGCAGCTCAGGAAAGCCACCCTGCAGCAGCAGCAGGATGGCCTAGAGGAGAGTGAGCTCCAGCAGCAGGAGGGCAGGGAGCACCATTCCTCCCTGACGCAGTTGGGGCAGCTCAGCGTCAGACCCAGCCAGGTGAGGGCCAAGGATGGGATGGCACGGGATGGCATGGGACGAAGCCTCCCTCTACCTGGGGCCAGCCGCTGGGCCGCACAGATGCAGCCTGATCATCTCCAGCATCCCTGTCCCAGCAGCTGCTGCTGGCCAGTCCCCAGCAGGCATTTCCTGGTGGCAGCCAGGCTACCTTTACAAATCCCCCCCCTCTCCTTTCAGATCTGCAAGGAGAACTCATTTTCCAACCCGTGGCAGCCAGAGCTGACACACGTGGAGCTCCTGAAGGACGCCACCAGCAAGCAGGATGTGCTGGAGCAGCTGGAAGCTCATGCCCCCAGCAAGCAGCAGGCGGGGGCAGCAGGGGGGACAGTCCCACAAGTGCCAGAGGACAAGCCAGGGGCCTTGGCCGAGGAGGAGGAGTGGGAAGAAGGCAGCAACAGAGAGCTGTCCCAAGGGGAAGACACCACCTTCTACAACATCTGGGTCAACCCCTTGGTCCCGGAGCTCTTCCAGGATGACCACACTGGTCCCCAGGAGGGGCCCAGCTGGCCCAGCAGCACAGGCACAGAGGCAGCAGGAGAGGCAGACAGCGACCTGCAGAGCGCGTCTCCTGCCCCGGCAGGGCTCACGGATCCCGAGCTGGCAGCTTCTGCCCTGGCCAGAGCTCCTGAGGAAGAGGGGCACTGTGCTCCCGGGGCACAAGTGGAGGGCAAGGCACCAGCTTCTCCTGTCTTGGGCGAGCAGGCCGGCGCAGCACAGGCAGAGAGCCAGGAACCTGCCCCGCACAGCCCCGCAGCCTATGAGGCAGCTCTGCGGGAGACAGCCCGGTGCCTCGTGAATGAGGCCCTGGGCAAGCCTTTCACTGGGAGCCGGGGACCCAGGCAGCAGCCGGTGCCACAGCGGGACCTGGCACAAAGCATGGATGTGGCAACGGCAGCAAGGACACCTGCAGCGCCTCAGGACACCGAGTCTCCCTTGGCTGGAGAGCCTCAAGGAGAGGAGCCCCTTGCCTACAGCTCTCCTTCCCCCACAGGCATGGCCACCCTCCTGCACGCCCAGGCTTCAAGAGCAGCACAGGCAGAGAGCCAGGAACCTGCCCCGCACAGCCCCGCAGCCTATGAGGCAGCTCTGCGGGAGACAGCCCGGTGCCTCGTGAATGAGGCCCTGGGCAAGGCTTTCACTGCGAGCCAGAGTCCCAGGCAGCAGCCGGCACCACAGCGGGACCTGGCACAAAGCACGGGTGTGGCAACGGCAGCAAGAACACCTGCAGCGCCTCAGGACACCGAGTCTCCCTTGGCTGGAGAGCCTCAAGGAGAGGAGCCCCTTGCCTACAGCTCTCCTTCCCCCACAGGCATGGCCGCACTCCCACACCCCCCAGCTCGACGGCGATGGCCCTCCTTCTTCAGGAGGGCGCTCCGGGCTCTGCGCACAGCTTTCCGCTGTACCTGCATCACGGGACAGCAAGAGGAACAGCGCCCCGCTGCCAGCACCATGTGGCTCTCCGAAGATGGCAGCTGGCCCTGAGCCTGCACAGCATCCACAAGGAGCGGCAAGGGGAGGCACGCGAGGGATGGGTGCATGGATAGCGCCCCAGGCATTCAGCTGCCCTGAGGACATTCTGCTGCCAGCCTCCGCTCGGCTGTGAAAGCTTTCCGAGGCCAATAAAAGATGACAATTTTCCCCCAGTGCTCGTCAGCGCCTGTTCCATCTCGGGAGAAAGACAGGCAAGCAGAGCTGGAGAGCCCCTGTGCTCCCTCTTCTCCAGGCTGAGCAGAGCCTACGCCCTTGGCCTCTGCCCGTGCCTCCGGTGCTCCAGCTCCCAACCAGCTGGGGCCTCCGCTGGCCTCGCTCCACCGTGGCTGTGTCTGCCGGGACCCGGGCAGCCCCAGCCCACAGCCAGCGCCCAGGCACGGCCTCCCCTGGGCCCAGCGGCGCGGAGGAACCCCTTCCCCACGGTGCCACCCACGCCTTTGCAGCACAGCCCGGGCTGCAGGCCTGTCCTTGCTGCCCAGGCACGCTGCCCACCCCTGTGCGCCTTGGCCTCCGGGGCCTTTCCCACAGCCACTGCTGCTATCCAGCCACCCGGCCCCAGCCGCACCTCTGCCCATCCCCAGGCCAGTGCTTGGCGCTTGCCTTTGCCAGACTTCCTGGGGTCCCCGGCAGCCCATTCCACTGCTCCAGCCAAGTCCCTCCCAAGAGCAGCCCAACCACCAGCATCGCCACTGCCACCCCCAGCGTGGGGACCTCCCCTGGCCTGGCTGGCAGCGCGATCCCTTGCACGCTCCACCTCCGAGGAAAGCCACTGAACAAGAGCAGCCCGCCAGGGACCTCCCCTGTAAGCAGCCGCCAGCCAGGCTTGGGACGCCGAGCGCCACCACCCCTGGCGCCCAACTGACCGGCCAATGTACCACCCACCGCTGGTGCTGGTTGCAGAGCCTCCCCTCTCTGCTCAGGGCCCCGGTCGGGGGCAATCCCAGAGGGCCTCAAGCCTGTCTGGCACCACTGGCCCTGGGAAGAGCCCAGCTGGCTCTTCCCAGTCCCCTGCTCCTCCAGCACGTCCCTGGGAACGACATCCAGGAGCGGTTGTGCAACCACCTTCCCGGGGTCAGAGCAGCCTGGAGGTTCTCCCACCGCTCCTCCTCACCTTTCTGGAAGATGGCTCTGGCAGTTGCTCGGATCGCCAGGAGCCTCCCCAGACCAGCAGGCCCTTCCAGAGAGCAGAGTGTGGCCTCGCACTGGCATGGCACGGCTCCCCTCAGCCCTGCGATGCTCCCCAGCCAGTCACACAGCCATTTGGTAAATGGTTTAATTAATATACTGAAAGGACCACTGGCGGCCCAAGCTGCAGTTCACCTGCTTGGCTGCCAGTCTCTTGTCTCTCTCTTCAGCAATGGTCAGGCAGATGCCCTTTCCACAGAGAGGAAGAGAGAGAGAGAGAGACAAAAAAGCAACAAAGAACAGGGCAGGGAGGGAGGAATGAAACAACAGGGACAGGGAGCCGGGACAACAAATGATGGGGGGAAGGTGGACAGGTACACAGCACAAACCAAACCACAAAGCTACACACAGTCTGCAGGGCTGTTTCACACTCGCATTTTCTCTATCACAGCTTCTGCACAGCATTTTTTAGCCCTTCTTAAATACGTCATCCCAGAGGCACTATCAGCATTGCTGATGGGCTCAGCTTTGACCAGCAGCAGAGCGGTCTCTGAGCTGGAACTGGCTGCATCCAACGCGGGGGCAACTCCTGGTGTCTTCTCACAGAACCCAGCCCTGCAGCCCCTACCCACCCCAGCTACCAAGACAATACAACAGCCAGCTGCTACGGGACAAAGAGGGGGGATTGAAGAATAGGGAAAGGGAGCCACAGAGAGAGACAGAAGCAGAGCGGAAGAAAAAAAAAAAAAAAATAGCCATGGGCTACAGGCCAGAGAGGAGGAAGGGACCGGGAAGCAGGCCGAGAGAGATGGAGAAGAGCAAAGAATAGCGATGGGCCACAGGGCAGAGAGGGAGGAGTTAAAAAAAGGGGACAGTGAGGTGGACAGAAAGAGACTGAGAAATACCAAAAAACCTCCATGAGCTAAAAGGGCAGAGACAGAGGAACTAAAGGACAGGGAGCCAGACAGAGAGAGAACGGTAAAGGGGAAAAAACAGGCTATAGGCCAGAGAGGGAAGAAATTCAAACACAGGGACAGGGACCTGGAATGAGAAAATCTAAGACAGAAAAAGTATATCTAGAATACAGGGCAGAGAGAGGGGAATTTCAAAATAGGGACATGGCGCCAGACAGAGAGAGGTGCGGGGGGTGGGAATTGTGAAGGGCTAAAAGGCAGGCAGGGAGGAAATAAAAAGAATTGGGACAGGAAGACAGACGGACAGGCGAAGAAAGACAAAAAGAGTGACGGGCTGCAGGACAGAGACAGAGGATAAAAAAAAAGCGTGAGGGGGAACAGGGCAAAAGCACAGAAAGAAGAAGATGGAGAGGCAGAATGACAGGGGAAGAGGGAGACTTGGAGAAGGAGAGAGGGAGAGGTACAGGGAAGCGGCAAAAATGACAGCAGTGAGAGAAAGAGAAAGGGGGGGGGACAGGGAGGGACTGGGATGCAGAAGAGAGGCGACAGGGCCCCAGGACTCAACGCAGCTCCCGCTCTCGGAGCTGCTTGGAGAATTTGACAGTTCAGGTGCATCTTTCTCTGTCTCTCTCTCCCCCTCCCTTCCTCCTCTGTGGCTCCGGTCCATTGACTGTCGTCCACCTAAAAGTCTAGTTTGGCATCTTACAGCCCTTACAACATGAGGCTTCCCACATACATAGCCTCACACGCGCACACGCTCCATAACCATCCCGCGCTTTTGGTTACGCGTAGAGACCCTGCTGCGCACACTGGTGATCCGATCTGCTGAGGACTACGCTAAGAGGGATCCTTCCTCACCCGGAGAGGCAGGCTCTCTCCTGTCCGCAGCTGGAGGCGGCTGTCAGCTGGATCCCCTGGGTTTTATTCTTCAGGCACTTTACCTTTTTCTGGCCTCTCCAGCTTCAGCCGCGGCAGCTCCTGCCCACAGTCAGTAAGCCCTCCAGCTGTCCCTTTTCGCCCAAGCTGCTACGAGGATGAGGGCAAAGGCAAGCCACGCAAACCTGAGCCAGATGCGTGAACAACATCCCCGGAGACAAACCGGCAACCAAGTCCTCAGTGCTGCCTCTGGGAGAGGGAAAGAACAAGCAGCTGTTATCCCTAGCGATTATGGTAGCTCTCCTCAGGCAGGAAGCCCTCCTGCTGCAGGTGCTCCTGGAGCCGCTGCTCTTTCCCCAAACTCATGCTAATGGCACCTGCTTTTATGGAGAATAAAGCCTATTCAAGGGCCAGCTCCCTGCCCTGAGGACAGGCCTCGGGGGCAGTCTGTGGCTGCGGGACAGGCTTCAGGGCAGGCGCCAGAGCTGGGGGCAGCTGCAGAGGGTGAGCAGGGCTGGAGGAGTTTTCTTGAGTTGGGGAGGCACCCAGCACCTTTTCCAGGGGGTGGGAAGGCCTCCAGGTACCTGGAGGGGTGGGGGCAGCCATCTCCTGCCTCTCTTCCTGCTTCCTCTCCACCAGCTCTCCAAAAACGCCCGGGAGCTGCCTCGATGGGGACTGACTCCAACTGACTGTCAACCTGTTGCACTGCTTGGTTGGAAACCATCCTTGCAGCAGCTCATCAGCTTTCTCAAACAGGCATGCCACAGCAGCACCATCCCCTGGGGCTGCAGCCCTTCTACACGGAGGGGCTGTAGCTCCTTCCTGGCAGGGCTGCTAACGGCGCCCGCGTCGTTAAGGGAGAACCAAGCGCGTTCGAGGGCCAGCTTGCCGCCATCGTGACAGGGCTTGGGGGCGGCCTGGGGCTACGGGACAGGCCTCAGGGGAGGTGCCGGCGCTGGGGGCAGCTGCGGGGCCGGGGGAGGCTCGGGGGGAGCTCTCGCGAGTTGGGGGGGCCGCCGGTGGCTGCGCCTGGGCGGGTGTCCGCCTCCTTCCCCTCTTCCCTTCTGCCAGCTCTCGGCTGGCTCCCGGGGGCTGCCCAGACCCGGCTCGCCTCCAGCTGAGCGGGAGCCTGCCGCAGCGGGCGGTTCGCAGCCTCCCGTCTCGCCAACCCTGGGCGCCGGCGGGCAGGAGACATCCCCGCACACGCCCAAGGCCTCGCTCCTCACCGGCGGCCTCGGCCCTCGCCCACCGCTGGCAGGCGGCGGCAGCACTGCTGCACGCCTGCCTGGCACCGGCGCCGCGCCCAGCACCCGCCGACAGCGTGCACGTCGGGCGGCAGCGGCTTTTCCTTACCGGGGGGCAGCACCTCGCAGGCACCGCGGGAGCGCATCGCCCTCACCGGCACGCGGCCGCGCACCCACGGCGCCCCGCCTGCAGTACCGGCGGTGTTCACCAGGCGGCAGCAGTGAGCACGGGCGAGCGCCACACTGCGCATGCGCTACCGACGCACATCTTCTCCGCCAAAAGTACACCTCCCGGCATGCACTGACAAACGCAGCATGGCCGCCTGGCAGCCCCCTGCCGGAAGACTACACCTCCCGGCATGCTCTCGAACAACCCCCCGCCGACCGGCAGCTCCCGGCATGCCGCCAGAGGCAGCCCGCCCTGCTTCCTGACCCTCCAGGGACACCTGCAGTACCCGCCCTCCGCCGCACTCGGAAGCCCGCCGAGACGCGAGCGCAGCCCCCGCGCTCCACAGCGCTGCTCCGGGCTGCCCGCGCCGCCCGGCTCCGACACTGCGCAGCCCCCCGCCCCTTCCCCCGGCTCCGGCCCCGGGCTGCCCCCGCCTCCTGGTTCCCACACGGCACGGCCCCGCCGCTTCCCTGCCGCCCCACGCATCCGACAAGGCCCCCGCCGGCCCTGCCACCTTCCCCGGGGCTTTCCCCGCCAGTTCATTGCGCAGCTCCGCCACCGGACCCCGTGCCCCTCCCTCCGCAGGGGCTCCCTGGCCCCCAGCCAGTCCCCAGCACCCGACCCTGGCACTCGGCAGAGGCACCCCCCACCCCCGGGGCCACCACCGCCCGGGACGTTCGCGGTCCAAAAGGGACGCCCTGCCCCGCTCACCTTTTCTCCCTCCCTGCAGCTGCAGCCTGGCCACGCTCCGTGACTGCTCCGCTCCTCCCTTGGCTCACACTGACCCGGGCAGGGCAGGGCAGGGCAGCACCAGTAGCAGCCCCTTTACAGGGAGGGGCCATCACCACCAGCCTCACTGGCCCCACCTGGGGCTCCTCCAGCCCCAGCCCACAGCTGCAGCCACAGCCCCTTGTGATAAATGACACAACCCCGAATAGGATTGCAATTAAAGTTTACAATTTATTAAACGAATAGAGGCAAGCAAACAGCGCTGGGTGCGCCGGGAGTCTCTGCTCCACCAGGACGCACACCGTACAGTTCCCGTTTTCGGTTTATCTTTCTCCTGCTGCTGCATATTCATAGGAAAGGTTGGTCTTTGTAAATGAATTAGGTTCCCCCCCCCCATATGTGACGTGTAGCATGATTTGGGTGGAGAGACGAGTGCTATAGTCATATATGTTTAGCATGACCTCGATAATCTTCATTAACATATACAGGGGTGTGAGTTGTAATATGCATTTCACCGGTAATGAGGCAAAGGTTAGTTATCGGACACGAAGCCTTTTCAAAGAAACAAAGGACCTCTCACATTTCTGTTATTTTACTGTCTTTGCTGACCATAAGCAGAGCTGTCCTGCCTCCGCAGGACCCCCTCCTTATCTGCACCCTGTGTTAGCCAGGCGAGTCTCCACTCCCCCGGGTCGCACAAGAGATAGCAAGGGCAGTCTTAACAGCTCTTTGTGCACAGGAATCCCACCTCATTATCCAAATCCCACACGCCCTATAGACTTCTTTTGCTTACTATGTGGTTAGCAACAAAACCGATTTTGGAATGTTTGTCAGGCAACCCTTGCAAGATACAAGAACTATATACATTAACCACTCTGTGTTTCTTAGGCTTATGGGAACTATATACATTAACCATTCTGTTTTTCTTAGGCTTATGGTTAACAAGGGTATGTAGGACAGGTCGTCACATTTCATCATGCGGCCCTAGCATTATTCCATATTGACACGAATCAGATGAACACATTTCACAGTCCCCCATTTTTTTTTTTTTTTTATGGCATTGATTCGTGTTTTCGTTTCCAATCGAGTCAACACTTGCCGAATTGGTATCAATTTTGGATCTTCTTTTGTTTTTATTATCATCAGGGAATGGGTTTTCTCTTTCCCTGGTTCTGGGTCAACAGGTACAGCAGATATTTGCATTCCCTGTATAACCGAGTGTATTAGTCTGGTAAAACAAGGTATTAAACATGGAATTATTAACAATCCTCCACATATTCCCAGTACAACTATCCCAATTTTAGTAAGCCAATCACCGCCTGTAAAGTCTCCCCATAATCCTCCTAGATTAATTCCATTCCAAGTTTGAACTGGAACATGTGCAATTTTCTTCATTTCTTTTACAAGCTCATTTACAGCTTTTCCTTCATCATCAATCTCTAAGCAACAATTACTAAGGTTAAATTTTCCACAGACTCCTCCTTCTTGTGCTAGCAAATAATCCAAAGCTAAGCGATTTTGATACAAAGCAGTTCTCATCTTGGTATTTTGCTTTGCAATTAATCCAAGTGCATCTCCGGTTTTATTTACAACTATTTCTAATACAGCTTGTAACCTAATTATTCTATTAAGCATATATATGGGGGTCCTGTAGCCCCAGGATCCGTCTTCTGCCCACGTTGCTGGATCATAGTAGGCAATGATTCTCTCAGGGGGCCATTCGTTATCTTTCCAATGTCCGATTTGTAAGTTCCGTTTATGGCGCTTTTTTCTTAGCTCATCAGCTTCAGCATACACTGGGACTCCTAATCGCTCTCCCCGATTTATGGGTAACAGGAAAAAACTGGGTCTTATAGTTCCTAATACACAGGATCCTGCCCAATTCTCTGGTAAATATGCATAGGCTAGTTTGCCACAAATCCAATAATGTCCTTCAGGAGTTGGCCAACCCTTTGGTATGTTTGTTCCATTGGTCCAATTCTTAAATTGATTATTCATTTCCAGTGGGCTTCCCCATTTATCCCAGCGCTTCTTAGTTTCATTCCATAGGTAACCTCCTTCACACTCTAGGTTACCCACTTGTCTTCCTTTGTTTTTTAGATTTTGCCAACAACTCCTTCCAATTATACTCGTTTGGAGTACCCATTGTTGTTTCCTATTACCCTTTCCCATTCTTTTCCATACTTGGGGATTGCTTATGTTGCTCTCCATAGCCTCCCATGGCCATCGTTCACCTTGATTTGTTCCACCACAAACATAACAATTAGTTATATTCAATGACTTAGCAATGTTTTCAGCAAGATTCACAAATAGATTTTTAGCAACTGTGGGAATTTCATATTTCACTCCTGTTTCCATTTCATGATAAAATGAGTTGAATAACAGTCTATGTTGCACTGATTGTTTTGTCCTTTCTTTGATTTCAATATTAATAACTACACCTGGGTCTTCTCCAGGTCCATATATCTTAAGTCCAATTTTGGTTACTTTTTTCTGTTTCCAAATTTCTAAATTTATGAGAGTTAAATTTACCAGATTGCAGGTACGGGTTGTACAATTACTGTCTGTTTGCACCCTTGTGATTGAAGCTTGTAAATTCCCACATTGATTATCATATCCCCAGCCTGCAGTATCCCAACATACACAGGACCATCCCCTTCTTCCACACAGGTGTGCCGATTGATATCTCGCTGTTTGACTAGGTACATAATCAGGACTTATTTGGCATTGATGTCCGCCGGGACAGATGTATTTTGGTTGATTACTATAGTATCGTCTCCACTCTAAACTCCCACAGTTAGTGTCTAGATCATCATCTATAATATCGCATGCATCAAAGATTACTGACACCGATGTGCTCAAATTGGCTATAACCCCACTTGTTCCAATTAATCTACCTACTTCCGAATCTGTCTTCATTTCTATCCAATATTGGTAAGGGAGTTCTTTTGGATCATAGCATACGGTCCTGTTACCTTTTCTGCATAGAGCATACTGGGTTTGGTTATGAATGCAGTTTCCTATTTTCTGGTCTTTACAGTCGTAGACCGTATGATACACCAAGGTTTGGGAGCTTACCCGCCCCCTTCTAGTAGTTACTATACATTGACTGCAGTTGTTTGCTGTAGCTTGGGTTAAGGAACTCACCCCAAGTAGAATTAGAAGAGGTCCGGTAAGGGCCATAGTGATCGGCGGTCACAGCCCGAAGGGGTTGCAGCCCTTGGCAGACCTTCCAAGCCGCAACACCAGTTCCCTATCCGGTCTTGCCCTCTTCCTTAAGATTAAGGGGTGTCCTTTTCTGAGTACCCAAATGAGTTTAAAGTTTGCCTTTTTTTTCCCAATTTGTCCCAAATATCCCGTGTATACTGCGGATAGCCTATTGTTATTTTTAGGGGATAATACTTAACTGATCCCTGTTATTAATAAATCGTTTCCCTTAATAGGTATCTATTCAGAAGTATCTCTGTTCACTAATTTTACAGGAGTAATCACAACAAAATTCCCACAGCAACTTAGCTTATACTCTTTGATGGAGGCCTCTTCAAGTTCGTCTGATGGTTAGTTTAGTTTCTCCTGGTTCAGATGTTACTTTCCACTCCTTCACTGGACCTTTTACTCGCGACACATGTGTCCATCCTTTCTCAGCAGTTCTCACAGCTGTTTCTGTAGTTAATAAAACAAGAAAAAGGTCCTTCCCAGAGGGGAGATAGGTTTTCCTCTTTCCATGTTTTTATTAGAACCTTATCTCCCGGTTTTAACTGATGAATTGCAAATCCTAGAGGTGGTGTTTGAGCTATCATCCCAATTTCTCTTAGTTCTTTTAATCTCTCTCCAATGGTAATTATATATTTTTGGATACTACGATCCTCAACAACATTGTTCCCTAGAGGCATCCCTTGGGAATAAGGCATGCCATATAACATTTCATATGGCGATAATCCAGTCTCACTGTGTGGTTTAGTTCTTATGTTTAAAAGTGCCAATGGTAAGCATTTCGTCCAGGGCATTTGTGTTTCGATCATTAACTTAGCCAATTGTTGTTTTATTGTTTGATTCATTCTTTCTACTTTCCCCGAGCTTTGTGGGTGCCACGGAGTGTGGTACTCCCACTGAATGCCTAATGACTGACATAATAGTTTTATTATTTTAGAAGTAAAGTGTGTGCCCTGATCAGAATCGATGTGCTGGATTATCCCATATCTAGGTATCAAGTGTTCTAATAAAATTTTTACCACCGTTTGTGCCGTAGCTCGTGCTACAGGATAAGCTTCTACCCATTGTGTTAAATGATCTACTATTACCAATAGGTATTTTATCCTCCCTATCTTGGGCAATTCAGTGAAATCAACTTGTACTTTCTCAAAAGGTCTGTAAGCTGTTTTTCTCCCTCCCGTGGCTACTTGTCGAAACACTTTTTTATTTATCTTCTGACAAGTTAAGCAACCCTGTGTAATTTGCTTTGCTATTTCAAAAATCCCAATGCAGCCAAATTGTTTAAGGAAATGATCACTTAATGCCTTTGTACCCCAATGTGTTTGTGCATGCAAACGTTCCAATATTTGCCTAGTATAGGCTTTTGGCAACATCTCTCGCCCATCAGGCAGTGTCCATTTTCCTTGTTCCAACTTAGCCCCTATTCTCTCCAATTTTGTTTGTTCCTCAGGGGTAAACTTCTTTTCTCCTTCCTCTCGTCTTTTTTTCTCCTGTACTACATTAATTTTAGCGACCTGAGTCTTCAAGGCTGCTTCTTGAGCTTCTTTATCTGCTAAATTATTTCCTCTGGTTCGGTAATCTAATCCCTTTTGGTGTCCTCTCACATGTACCACTGCTATCTCCCTTGGTTCTCTTAATGCCTTTAAAATTCTTATTATTAATTCTTGATGTATAAGATTTCTTCCCTGAGTATTAATTAAACCTCTTTCTTCCCAAATTTTTCCAAAAGTATGGACCACCCCATATGCATATTTTGAATCTGTAAATATAGTCCCACTTTTCCCCTTTAATAGTTCCAGGGCCCTACATAGGGCATACAGCTCACAAGCCTGAGCTGACCATGATGGACTCAAAGGTCCTGATTCCACAGGTTTTAGATCCTTATTAATTATTGCATATCCTGATTTTCTTTTTCCTTCCACCACTCGGGAGGAGCCATCTACAAACAGTGCTTCTCCTTTCTCCAACTCAGTATCCCTTAAATCTGGCCTCACCTTAGTCTGGGTCTCAATTACCTCTAAACAGTTATGTTGTAATTTCTCCGATGGTTCTCCAAACAAAAATTGTGCTGGACTCTGAGCAGAGGTTACCCTCAGTTCTAAGTCAGGGGAGTCAATTAGTATTGCTTCATACTTTAGGATCCGGCTATCTGTTAACCATTTTTCCGCTTTCTGTTGTAAAACACTTCTGACGTTGTGTGGAGTATACACCTTTAAAGGAGCACTAAAGGTAATCTTCCTAACTTCCTCTATTAATAATGCTGTAGCGACCAGAGCTTGGAGACAAACCGGCCATCCTCTACTTACTGGGTCAAGTAACTTAGAACAATACCCCACGGGTTTCTTAATTCCTGCCCAGTCTTGAGTAAGGACTCCGTATGCTGTCTGGCTTGATGTATTCACAAAGAGATAGAAAGGTTTTTCCAGATCTGGGAGGCTCAATACAGGTGCTTGTATTAATGCCCTTTTTATTTCCTCGAATTTCTGATCATCTTCTATGAACCATTTAAGTTGGTTATTAGTTAATTTCTCATATAAAAATTTTACTTTTTCACTGTAGCTTTCAAGCCATGGTCTACAATATCCTAATAATCCCAATATTTGCCGAATTTCCTTTTTAGTTTGTGGGGGTCTTAAGGATAGGATCCCAGATACCCTGTCAGGATCCAACTTCTTTCTGCCCTTACTCAGCCAATGCCCCAAGTATTTTACTTCCTGTTCTGCAAACTGTAGTTTTGATCGGGACACCTTTAATCCCTTTTCCCCTAGGAAATTTAACAATTTAATAGTGGCTTCTCGGGTTTTCTCTTCAGTTTCTCCCGCTACTAATAGATCGTCCACATATTGCAATAATTTTACCCCCCTGGGTAATATGAAATCTTGTAAGATTTTCTCTAAAGTTTGTCCAAATAGATTTGGTGATTCTGTAAACCCCTGTGGTAGTACAGTCCATCTTAATTGTTGTTTTCGTCCCGTTTCGGGATCCTCCCACTCAAAGGCAAAATAATCTCTGGATCCCTCATCCAGAGGGCAGGCCCAAAAAGCATCTTTCAAATCTATTACACTATACCAAGTATGTTTGGGGGATATATGACTCAGTAAAGTATAAGGATTTGCCACCACAGGGAATTTAGTGATTGTTCGCTGATTTACAGCTCTGAGGTCCTGTACCATCCTGTATGACCCATCCGACTTCTTTACGGGGAGGATGGGTGTATTATGAGGTGACATACATGGTTCTAGAGTTCCTTTCTCCAGAAGTCTGTCAACTACAGGTTTTAATCCTTTTCGACCCTCCATTGGTATAGGATATTGTTTGACTCTAATTGAACGATGCGGATCTATTATTTGAACATTTATGGGGTCCATTTCTATCTTTCCAATTTCCCCCTCCTTATACCATACTGAAGGGTTAATGGCTTCTTCATCCTTTTGCGTTAAAGTGTATAATTTAATCTGCAATTTGTCCCCTTGACTCTGAATGCTCAAGTTTAATCTCAAAATCAAATCCCTTCCTAATAAATTGTACTCTGCTTCAGGGAGCAAAAGTAAATCATTAAGGCAAATTTTCTTCTCTGTTTCTACTTCTACATCTTTCAAGACAGGTACTTTAAAAGGCTCTCCTTTTGCCCCTATTACTGACATATAACTCTTCCCTTTTTCTATTCCTTTTGGAAGTCTTTGAATAGTGGATTTTTCAGCCCCTGTGTCCACTAAAAATAAAACTTCCTCTTTATGGGGACCAATTAATAATTTTATCAAGGGCTCCGTTGATGTTGAAGTCCCCAGAAGATATAGCCCCTGACACCCCTATTCTTCTTTGAACATTTTCTCATCTTGTTCCCGCTTACGACAGTTCCTCTGAACATGTCCCTTTTTATTGCAATAGTAACAGACGGGAATTGTGAATTTCTCTCGATAAGGCTGTCCCCTGGGTGTTTTCTCTATTCCTTTTTCCCTCCTCTCTCCAGATGGGATCTTATTTTTCTGACTTTCTCTTACTGCTGCTACAAAGATCTTGGCTTTTGCTTTTTGTTTTTCCTCATCTCTTCTAACATATACTTTCTGTGCTTCCCTAAGTAACTCTTCTAATCCTCTCTCTTGCCAGTCTTCCAACTTTTCTAATTTCCTTCTTATGTCCCCCCAGGATTTAGCTACAAATTGTGTTCTAAGGAGTGCGGTTCCGGCCACTGTATTCGGATCAATTCCAGAATACATTTGTAGGCTTTTCCTTAATCTCTCCAACCATTCTGTTGGAGATTCATCTTTCCCTTGTTGTTCATTAAATGCTTTATTAATGTTTTGTCCTCGGGGAACCGCTTCCCTTATTCCCTGTATGATTAGTGTTCTCAAATCCCTCATATTCTGTCTTCCTTGGGGTTGTTGATGATCCCAGTGGGGATCCACGTTTGGCCATTTTTGGTCTCCCGGGGGTCCTACCTGATTCTGTCTTTCCCAAATTCTCATTCCAGCTTGCCTAATCATTCCCTTCTCCTCAGCAGTAAATAAGATCCCTAAAATGGACTGTATTTCTTCCCAGGTATAAGTATTGGGGCCTAGGAATTGGTCCAGTTTTTCAGCTATTCCGAGGGGATCATCTAATAGAGTTCCCATTTCTTTTTTGAAATTTCTTACATCTGTGGTATTTAATGGGACTGCCACGAACCCAATGCCTCCCTGATTGCCTCCGAGGGGTACCTCTCGTAAGGGATATAGAGAAGCTCCCTCAGATACGGCAGTCCTACTTCTCGTACATGCAGCCGGAGGTCGGTCTAATTCCGGTGCTGTTGGTGGTGGAGGCAGGGGCAACGGTGGTACTGGTGGAGATACCACGGTCACCGGAGGGGGAGCCACCACCGGGGGTGGATTATTAGCATACGGAGGTGGTAGGTTATCCAATGGCTCCCATTTATCATCTTTTTCTTTTTCCTGTTTTTCTTTATCTTCTTCAAACTTCTCATCTGCTTTTAGTGTAAGTATTGAGGCTGGAAAAGGATGTGAAGTCCTGATCCATAATTCTGCATAATCACTTTCCTCCTGACTAAAAGGTTCCTTTGAATTAACATGTATATTTAAGGCCTGGCAAATCCAGTCTTCAAAAGATCCAAAAACAGGCCAAAAGACATGTGGTCTTAAAGGCTCCTTTGGCCATTCTACCATACAATACTGAACCATTTTTAATTTAATTTTTCCTTTTCTGGGGCCCCTATCATTCCAATTCCTAATCATTATTCCTAATGGACTTTCTGGTGGTATGTCTGGTAATTTGCTCCCTTTCTTCTGGTCCCTGGTCTTCGATTTTGTTTGACCCATCTAGGAATTTTACTATGGCAATTCCTACAGCCCTTGGTTACCTTAGTAAGAGTGTCTTGCAGGGGGTTTAGGACCTATCACCCACCCACGAATCCTATAGGAATCGCTTCGGTCCTTCACCGGCCAATTCCCTCGCGGGAGATTGGAACCGCGGTCAGAAGACCTCCACAATCGCTTCGGAACTAAGTTCCGTCTCAGTCACACTCTTAACGCACACAGGCAACCGAATCCCACCCAACCGAACGGTATACGCCTTAAATACTTACGACTCCGTCGTCTTCGTTCGGATCTTCGCGCGCAGAATTACGGGCAAAATATAGTGCTGCAGCCGGCAAGGGAGCTCATAGAAAATCAAATTCTTTGCTTGCCTCTATTCAGATTCAGGATGGCGTTAGTCCCGACCCGACTCGAACAGGAGCCACCAAATGGTGGGGCGCCCCTCCTAGATCAAATCAGAATTCAGGAACCAAAGCCATCCCGGACGAGCCCCCAATTGTGATAAATGACACAACCCCGAATAGGATTGCAATTAAAGTTTACAATTTATTAAACGAATAGAGGCAAGCAAACAGCGCTGGGTGCGCCGGGAGTCTCTGCTCCACCAGGACGCACACCGTACAGTTCCCGTTTTCGGTTTATCTTTCTCCTGCTGCTGCATATTCATAGGAAAGGTTGGTCTTTGTAAATGAATTAGGTTCCCCCCCCCCATATGTGACGTGTAGCATGATTTGGGTGGAGAGACGAGTGCTATAGTCATATATGTTTAGCATGACCTCGATAATCTTCATTAACATATACAGGGGTGTGAGTTGTAATATGCATTTCACCGGTAATGAGGCAAAGGTTAGTTATCGGACACGAAGCCTTTTCAAAGAAACAAAGGACCTCTCACATTTCTGTTATTTTACTGTCTTTGCTGACCATAAGCAGAGCTGTCCTGCCTCCGCAGGACCCCCTCCTTATCTGCACCCTGTGTTAGCCAGGCGAGTCTCCACTCCCCCGGGTCGCACAAGAGATAGCAAGGGCAGTCTTAACAGCTCTTTGTGCACAGGAATCCCACCTCATTATCCAAATCCCACACGCCCTATAGACTTCTTTTGCTTACTATGTGGTTAGCAACAAAACCGATTTTGGAATGTTTGTCAGGCAACCCTTGCAAGATACAAGAACTATATACATTAACCACTCTGTGTTTCTTAGGCTTATGGGAACTATATACATTAACCATTCTGTTTTTCTTAGGCTTATGGTTAACAAGGGTATGTAGGACAGGTCGTCACATTTCATCATGCGGCCCTAGCATTATTCCATATTGACACGAATCAGATGAACACATTTCACACCCTTACACCCACGAAGTAGCCTGCTCCCCTGGACTCTCTGACAGCCACTCACCAAGTCCAAAGGACTACAACCACAGCCGTGAGGGCAAAGGAGACAGAAGCTGTTTATTCGTTAATGCGTATAAGTCCCGGGAGCGAGCCTGCTCTGGGGCTTGCTGCCTATACACTCACCCTTCCCCTGGGACAACTCAGCAGTCATTACTGAAGCAGCAGATGCAGAGAACGAAAATACAGGGATGGGGAGCAGGATGGAGGAACAGAAAGATAAAAATAAGATGAGGGAGAAGGACTGAGGAGCAGAGAAAGAAAGGTACAGGGAAAAGGACCGAGAGATGGAGAAATCCATAAAAAAGGGATGAGGAGCCCTGCAGGGACACGGCAGGAGAAAAACAGGGTCAGGGAGCAGGACAGAGGGAAAAAGAGGGAAAATGATGAGCGTGGGGCAAAACAGATGGACTGAGAGAGAAATTGAATGGGAGGAATAAGGAAGGAAGGAGAGAAAGAGATAGGCAACAAGCCGGAGGGATTGACGAATACAGAGGGAGAGCAAGATCAGGACAAAGAGATGGAGAACGAAAAACCAGTGATCATGGAATAGTTTGGGTTGGAAGGGCCCTTTGAAGGTCATCTACTGCAACACACACCCCCCCTCGCCCCCACAATGAGCAGGGACATCTTCCACTAGATCAGGTTGCTCAGAGCCCCGTCCAACCTGACCTTGAATGTTTCCAGGGATGGGGCGTCTACCACCTCTCTGGGCAACCTGTGCCAGTGTTTCACCACCCTCATCATAAAAAATTCCTTCCTTACATCTAGTCTGAACCTACTCTGTTTTAGTTTAAAACCATTACCCCTTGTCCTGTCGCAACAGGCCCTGCTAAAACGTCTGTCCCCAACTTCCTTTTAAGCCCCCATTAAGTATTGAAAAGCCGCAATAAGGTCTCTCCAGAGCCTTTTCTTCTCCAGGATGAACAACCCCAACTCTCTCAGCCTTTCCTCATAGAAGTTTTCCATCCCTCTGATCATTTTTGTGGCCCTCCTCTGGACCTGCTCCAACAGGTCTGTGTCTTGACTGTACTGAGGACTCCAGAGCTGAACACAGTACTCCAGGTGGGGGTCTCATGAGACATGCCGGGGCAATTCGGGGCTCTGCAGAGGCCGCGGGCACCGGGGGTACGTGGGAGGTGTCGGCTCGGGCCTGCTGGGGCGTCTGTGAGGGGAGAGCAGGGGCTGCCCCGTGCCGGTCCCAGCCGGTAGTGGGCGCGGGCGTCTCCACAGCGACCGCCGGGGCTTTGTGATGTGGGGGCGTCGTCGTGCCCAGAGGCCATTGTGACGGGGGTCCCCGCGATGACCGTGGGGGCATTTAAGGAGCGAGAGCCCTGGGGTGCCCACTCCCAGGAGAGCACCTCCCTCAGGAGGCAGTATCTCCCCTGGGTGCCCGTGGCAGGTCTGCGGCAGAGGACGCCAAAGATGCCCATGGATGAGGAGGCGACAGCCCAATCCCAGTCCACCGACAGGCCGCAGAGCCGGCAGAGGAGGCGCCAGGTGAGGGACGGGGCAGGAGGGAGAGGCCGGTGGTGGGACGGGGCCGCACGGAGCTGCCTTGGTGCCGGGGACAGGCTTGCTGGCACTGTAGCAGCCGCTGTGCCAAGGCAGCCACCTCCATCCCATGCCGCCTCCTCCTCCTGCCCGCAGATGGACCGCAGACAGCCCCAGGGAGAGCCGCAGGGCAGACAGAGCAGAGTCTCATCCCTCCACGGGGACAGACTGCCACGGCTCCCCTGCCCAGGAAGCTCGCAGGCCGCTGGGAGCCACCGCGCACAGGTAGGGAGCCCGAGGGAGACAGGGCCTAACGTCTTCCCGAGCCCAGGAGCTGCCGACGGGCAGGCGGGAGGTGCAGGAGGGGACAGGCGGGCCCGGGCCCTCTAGCAAGCTGAGCCCCCCATGCCGGCACTCCCGGGAGTCGTAGTGGGCCACAGGGGGACCAGCCCTCTCCCCAGGCGGCTCTGGAGCAGGGCGGCAGCCGCCTGCGGGGCTGAGCGCTGCCCGGGGGGGCTGGCAGGGGAGCCCAGCTGCAGGAGCACTTCAAGCTGGGGCCCCGGGGGCAAGGCCCACAGTCACACAGCCTCTCTCCTCGGCTTCTCTTGCAGACGGACAGCCTGGCGCGCAGGGTGGCACCGCCCTGCAGCAGGGTGACGCGGGACGAGGCAGACCGTCTGCCAGCCTTGCCGCCTCTCCCCAGGCAGGCAGCAGCACCCGGGCACGAACCCGCAGCTCGGCTACCAGGAGCTGCCAGCACCTGCCCCAAGCTGCCGCCTCTGCCAGCAGCACCCTCTGCATCTTCTGCCAGGGGCAGGGAAACGGCCATCAGCACCACAGCCCGTGGCCACCAACAGCTTGTCCCCCCTGCTCGGGGCATCCACGGTGACCGGGACACAGCCACGAGGCTGGAGAGCTGGAGGCATGGCCCACACAGCCCTGCAGTGAAGGACACAGCCTGGTGCCTTGTGAGTGAGGTCCTGGGCAAGGTTTTCACTGGGAGCCGGGGACCCAGCCATCTGGCCATCCCATCCATCAAGATGGAGCCTCTGGAGGAGCTGGAGAGGAGCTGCCTGGCGCAGCTCAGGAAAGCCACCCTGCAGCAGCAGCAGGATGGCCTAGAGGAGAGTGAGCTCCAGCAGCAGGAGGGCAGGGAGCACCATTCCTCCCTGACGCAGTTGGGGCAGCTCAGCGTCAGACCCAGCCAGGTGAGGGCCAAGGATGGGATGGCACGGGATGGCATGGGACGAAGCCTCCCTCTACCTGGGGCCAGCCGCTGGGCCGCACAGATGCGGCCCGATCATCTCCAGCATCCCTGTCCCAGCAGCTGCTGCTGGCCAGTCCCCAGCAGGCATTTCCTGGTGGCAGCCAGGCTACCTTTACAAATCCCCCCGCTCTCCTTTCAGATCTGCAAGGAGAACTCATTTTCCAACCCGTGGCAGCCAGAGCTGACACACGTGGAGCTCCTGAAGGATGCCACCAGCAAGCAGGATGTGCTGGAGCAGCTGGAAGCTCATGCCCCCAGCAAGCAGCAGGCGGGGGCAGCAGGGGGGACAGTCCCACAAGTGCCAGAGGACAAGCCAGGGGCCTTGGCCGAGGAGGAGGAGTGGGAAGAAGGCAGCAACAGAGAGCTGTCCCAAGGGGAAGACACCACCTTCTACAACATCTGGGTCAACCCCTTGGTCCCGGAGCTCTTCCAGGATGACCACACTGGTCCCCAGGAGGGGCCCAGCTGGCCCAGCAGCACAGGCACAGAGGCAGCAGGAGAGGCAGACAGCGACCTGCAGAGCGCGTCTCCTGCCCCGGCAGGGCTCACTGATCCCGAGCTGGCAGCTTCTGCCCTGGCCAGAGCTCCTGAGGAAGAGGGGCACTGTGCTCCCGGGGCACAAGTGGAGGGCAAGGCACCAGCTTCTCCTGTCTTGGGCGAGCAGGCCGGCGCAGCACAGGCAGAGAGCCAGGAACCTGCCCCGCACAGCCCTGCAGCCTATGAGGCAGCTCTGCGGGAGACAGCCCGGTGCCTCGTGAATGAGGCCCTGGGCAAGCCTTTCACTGGGAGCCGGGGACCCAGGCAGCAGCCGGTGCCACAGCGGGACCTGGCGCAAAGCATGGATGTGGCAACGGCAGCAAGGACACCTGCAGCGCCTCAGGACACCGAGTCTCCCTTGGCTGGAGAGCCTCAAGGAGAGGAGCCCCTTGCCTACAGCTCTCCTTCCCCCACAGGCATGGCCACGCTCCTGCACGCCCAGGCTTCAAGAGCAGCACAGGCAGAGAGCCAGGAACCTGCCCCG
Organism: Gavia stellata; assembly: GCF_030936135.1. NCBI lineage: Eukaryota > Metazoa > Chordata > Aves > Gaviiformes > Gaviidae > Gavia > Gavia stellata. The sequence goes on along the minus strand of NC_082595.1, from coordinate 113,628,135 downwards.
CACAGCCCCGCAGCCTATGAGGCAGCTCTGAAGGAGACAGCCCGGTGCCTCGTGAATGAGGCCCTGGACAAGGCTTTCACTGGGAGCCGGGGACACAGCCAGCAGCCAGCGCCACAGCGGGACCGGACACACAGCAGGGCTGTGGCAACAACAGCAAGAACAGACAAGGTCTGGGTGGCCGACAGCAGGGAGGCCCCTGCAGCTCAGCCCACGCCTGATCCCCATGCACACAAAGGCATCGGTGCTGCCAGCAGGACCCCTGTGCCAGCCTCCCTGGGCAGGCACGCGGAGCCTGGGCACTGGGAAAGAGCGGCAGAGCATGACCCAGCAACGCCGGTGGCGTGCATCAATGGCAGGTCGTTGCAGGTGCACCACAAGGCTGTTGAGGAGCATCTGACCATCCCATCCATCAAGATGGAGCCTCTGGAGGAGCTGGAGAGGAGCTGCCTGGCGCAGCTCAGGAAAGCCACCCTGCAGCAGCAGCAGGATGGCCTAGAGGAGAGTGAGCTCCAGCAGCAGGAGGGCAGGGAGCACCATTCCTCCCTGACGCAGTTGGGGCAGCTCAGCGTCAGACCCAGCCAGGTGAGGGCCAAGGATGGGATGGCACGGGATGGCATGGGACGAAGCCTCCCTCTACCTGGGGCCAGCCGCTGGGCCGCACAGATGCAGCCTGATCATCTCCAGCATCCCTGTCCCAGCAGCTGCTGCTGGCCAGTCCCCAGCAGGCATTTCCTGGTGGCAGCCAGGCTACCTTTACAAATCCCCCCCCTCTCCTTTCAGATCTGCAAGGAGAACTCATTTTCCAACCCGTGGCAGCCAGAGCTGACACACGTGGAGCTCCTGAAGGACGCCACCAGCAAGCAGGATGTGCTGGAGCAGCTGGAAGCTCATGCCCCCAGCAAGCAGCAGGCGGGGGCAGCAGGGGGGACAGTCCCACAAGTGCCAGAGGACAAGCCAGGGGCCTTGGCCGAGGAGGAGGAGTGGGAAGAAGGCAGCAACAGAGAGCTGTCCCAAGGGGAAGACACCACCTTCTACAACATCTGGGTCAACCCCTTGGTCCCGGAGCTCTTCCAGGATGACCACACTGGTCCCCAGGAGGGGCCCAGCTGGCCCAGCAGCACAGGCACAGAGGCAGCAGGAGAGGCAGACAGCGACCTGCAGAGCGCGTCTCCTGCCCCGGCAGGGCTCACGGATCCCGAGCTGGCAGCTTCTGCCCTGGCCAGAGCTCCTGAGGAAGAGGGGCACTGTGCTCCCGGGGCACAAGTGGAGGGCAAGGCACCAGCTTCTCCTGTCTTGGGCGAGCAGGCCGGCGCAGCACAGGCAGAGAGCCAGGAACCTGCCCCGCACAGCCCCGCAGCCTATGAGGCAGCTCTGCGGGAGACAGCCCGGTGCCTCGTGAATGAGGCCCTGGGCAAGCCTTTCACTGGGAGCCGGGGACCCAGGCAGCAGCCGGTGCCACAGCGGGACCTGGCGCAAAGCATGGATGTGGCAACGGCAGCAAGGACACCTGCAGCGCCTCAGGACACCGAGTCTCCCTTGGCTGGAGAGCCTCAAGGAGAGGAGCCCCTTGCCTACAGCTCTCCTTCCCCCACAGGCATGGCCACCCTCCTGCACGCCCAGGCTTCAAGAGCAGCGCAGGCAGAGAGCCAGGAACCTGCCCCGCACAGCCCCGCAGCCTATGAGGCAGCTCTGCGGGAGACAGCCCGGTGCCTCGTGAATGAGGCCCTGGGCAAGGCTTTCACTGCAAGCCAGAGTCCCAGGCAGCAGCCGGCACCACAGCGGGACCTGGCACAAAGCACGGGTGTGGCAACGGCAGCAAGAACACCTGCAGCGCCTCAGGACACCGAGTCTCCCTTGGCTGGAGAGCCTCAAGGAGAGGAGCCCCTTGCCTACAGCTCTCCTTCCCCCACAGGCATGGCCGCACTCCCACACCCCCCAGCTCGACGGCGATGGCCCTCCTTCTTCAGGAGGGCGCTCCGGGCTCTGCGCACAGCTTTCCGCTGTACCTGCATCACGGGACAGCAAGAGGAACAGCGCCCCGCTGCCAGCACCATGTGGCTCTCCGAAGATGGCAGCTGGCCCTGAGCCTGCACAGCATCCACAAGGAGCGGCAAGGGGAGGCACGCGAGGGATGGGTGCATGGATAGCGCCCCAGGCATTCAGCTGCCCTGAGGACATTCTGCTGCCAGCCTCCGCTCGGCTGTGAAAGCTTTCCGAGGCCAATAAAAGATGACAATTTTCCCCCAGTGCTCGTCAGCGCCTGTTCCATCTCGGGAGAAAGACAGGCAAGCAGAGCTGGAGAGCCCCTGTGCTCCCTCTTCTCCAGGCTGAGCAGAGCCTACGCCCTTGGCCTCTGCCCGTGCCTCCGGTGCTCCAGCTCCCAACCAGCTGGGGCCTCCGCTGGCCTCGCTCCACCGTGGCTGTGTCTGCTGGGACCCGGGCAGCCCCAGCCCACAGCCAGCGCCCAGGCACGGCCTCCCCTGGGCCCAGCGGCGCGGAGGAACCCCTTCCCCACGGTGCCACCCACGCCTTTGCAGCACAGCCCGGGCTGCAGGCCTGTCCTTGCTGCCCAGGCACGCTGCCCACCCCTGTGCGCCTTGGCCTCCGGGGCCTTTCCCACAGCCACTGCTGCTATCCAGCCACCCGGCCCCAGCCGCACCTCTGCCCATCCCCAGGCCAGTGCTTGGCGCTTGCCTTTGCCAGACTTCCTGGGGTCCCCGGCAGCCCATTCCACTGCTCCAGCCAAGTCCCTCCCAAGAGCAGCCCAACCGCCAGCATCGCCACTGCCACCCCCAGCGTGGGGACCTCCCCTGGCCTGGCTGGCAGCGCGATCCCTTGCACGCTCCACCTCTGAGGAAAGCCACTGAACAAGAGCAGCCCGTCAGGGACCTCCCCTGTAAGCAGCCGCCAGCCAGGCTTGGGACGCCGAGCGCCACCACCCCTGGCGCCCAACTGACCGGCCAATGTACCACCCACCGCTGGTGCTGGTTGCAGAGCCTCCCCTCTCTGCTCAGGGCCCCGGTCGGGGGCAATCCCAGAGGGCCTCAAGCCTGTCTGGCACCATTGGCCCCGGGAAGAGCCCAGCTGGCTCTTCCCAGTCCCCTGCTCCTCCAGCACGTCCCTGGGAACGACATCCAGGAGCGGTTGTGCAACCACCTTCCCGGGGTCAGAGCAGCCTGGAGGTTCTCCCACCGCTCCTCCTCACCTTTCTGGAAGATGGCTCTGGCAGTTGCTCGGATCGCCAGGAGCCTCCCCAGACCAGCAGGCCCTTCCAGAGAGCAGAGTGTGGCCTCGCACTGGCATGGCACGGCTCCCCTCAGCCCTGCGATGCTCCCCAGCCAGTCACACAGCCATTTGGTAAATGGTTTAATTAATATACTGAAAGGACCACTGGCGGCCCAAGCTGCAGTTCACCTGCTTGGCTGCCAGTCTCTTGTCTCTCTCTTCAGCAATGGTCAGGCAGATGCCCTTTCCACAGAGAGGAAGAGAGAGAGACAAAAAAGCAACAAAGAACAGGGCAGGGAGGGAGGAATGAAACAACAGGGACAGGGAGCCGGGACAACAAATGATGGGGGGAAGGTGGACAGGTACACAGCACAAACCAAACCACAAAGCTACACACAGTCTGCAGGGCTGTTTCACACTCGCATTTTCTCTATCACAGCTTCTGCACAGCATTTTTTAGCCCTTCTTAAATACGTCATCCCAGAGGCACTATCAGCATTGCTGATGGGCTCAGCTTTGACCAGCAGCAGAGCGGTCTCTGAGCTGGAACTGGCTGCATCCAACGCGGGGGCAACTCCTGGTGTCTTCTCACAGAACCCAGCCCTGCAGCCCCTACCCACCCCAGCTACCAAGACAATACAACAGCCAGCTGCTACGGGACAAAGAGGGGGGATTGAAGAATAGGGAAAGGGAGCCACAGAGAGAGACAGAAGCAGAGCGGAAGAAAAAAAAAAAAAAAATAGCCATGGGCTACAGGCCAGAGAGGAGGAAGGGACCGGGAAGCAGGCCGAGAGAGATGGAGAAGAGCAAAGAATAGCGATGGGCCACAGGGCAGAGAGGGAGGAGTTAAAAAAAGGGGACAGTGAGGTGGACAGAAAGAGACTGAGAAATACCAAAAAACCTCCATGAGCTAAAAGGGCAGAGACAGAGGAACTAAAGGACAGGGAGCCAGACAGAGAGAGAACGGTAAAGGGGAAAAAACAGGCTATAGGCCAGAGAGGGAAGAAATTCAAACACAGGGACAGGGACCTGGAATGAGAAAATCTAAGACAGAAAAAGTATATCTAGAATACAGGGCAGAGAGAGGGGAATTTCAAAATAGGGACATGGCGCCAGACAGAGAGAGGTGCGGGGGGTGGGAATTGTGAAGGGCTAAAAGGCAGGCAGGGAGGAAATAAAAAGAATTGGGACAGGAAGACAGACGGACAGGCGAAGAAAGACAAAAAGAGTGACGGGCTGCAGGACAGAGACAGAGGATAAAAAAAAAGCGTGAGGGGGAACAGGGCAAAAGCACAGAAAGAAGAAGATGGAGAGGCAGAATGACAGGGGAAGAGGGAGACTTGGAGAAGGAGAGAGGGAGAGGTACAGGGAAGCGGCAAAAATGACAGCAGTGAGAGAAAGAGAAAGGGGGGGGGGACAGGGAGGGACTGGGATGCAGAAGAGAGGCGACAGGGCCCCAGGACTCAACGCAGCTCCCGCTCTCGGAGCTGCTTGGAGAATTTGACAGTTCAGGTGCATCTTTCTCTGTCTCTCTCTCCCCCTCCCTTCCTCCTCTGTGGCTCCGGTCCATTGACTGTCGTCCACCTAAAAGTCTAGTTTGGCATCTTACAGCCCTTACAACATGAGGCTTCCCACATACATAGCCTCACACGCGCACACGCTCCATAACCATCCCGCGCTTTTGGTTACGCGTAGAGACCCTGCTGCGCACACTGGTGATCCGATCTGCTGAGGACTACGCTAAGAGGGATCCTTCCTCACCCGGAGAGGCAGGCTCTCTCCTGTCCGCAGCTGGAGGCGGCTGTCAGCTGGATCCCCTGGGTTTTATTCTTCAGGCACTTTACCTTTTTCTGGCCTCTCCAGCTTCAGCCGCGGCAGCTCCTGCCCACAGTCAGTAAGCCCTCCAGCTGTCCCTTTTCGCCCAAGCTGCTACGAGGATGAGGGCAAAGGCAAGCCACGCAAACCTGAGCCAGATGCGTGAACAACATCCCCGGAGACAAACCGGCAACCAAGTCCTCAGTGCTGCCTCTGGGAGAGGGAAAGAACAAGCAGCTGTTATCCCTAGCGATTATGGTAGCTCTCCTCAGGCAGGAAGCCCTCCTGCTGCAGGTGCTCCTGGAGCCGCTGCTCTTTCCCCAAACTCATGCTAATGGCACCTGCTTTTATGGAGAATAAAGCCTATTCAAGGGCCAGCTCCCTGCCCTGAGGACAGGCCTCGGGGGCAGTCTGTGGCTGCGGGACAGGCTTCAGGGCAGGCGCCAGAGCTGGGGGCAGCTGCAGAGGGTGAGCAGGGCTGGAGGAGTTTTCTTGAGTTGGGGAGGCACCCAGCACCTTTTCCAGGGGGTGGGAAGGCCTCCAGGTACCTGGAGGGGTGGGGGCAGCCATCTCCTGCCTCTCTTCCTGCTTCCTCTCCACCAGCTCTCCAAAAACGCCCGGGAGCTGCCTCGATGGGGACTGACTCCAACTGACTGTCAACCTGTTGCACTGCTTGGTTGGAAACCATCCTTGCAGCAGCTCATCAGCTTTCTCAAACAGGCATGCCACAGCAGCACCATCCCCTGGGGCTGCAGCCCTTCTACACGGAGGGGCTGTAGCTCCTTCCTGGCAGGGCTGCTAACGGCGCCCGCGTCGTTAAGGGAGAACCAAGCGCGTTCGAGGGCCAGCTTGCCGCCATCGTGACAGGGCTTGGGGGCGGCCTGGGGCTACGGGACAGGCCTCAGGGGAGGTGCCGGCGCTGGGGGCAGCTGCGGGGCCGGGGGAGGCTCGGGGGGAGCTCTCGCGAGTTGGGGGGGCCGCCGGTGGCTGCGCCTGGGCGGGTGTCCGCCTCCTTCCCCTCTTCCCTTCTGCCAGCTCTCGGCTGGCTCCCGGGGGCTGCCCAGACCCGGCTCGCCTCCAGCTGAGCGGGAGCCTGCCGCAGCGGGCGGTTCGCAGCCTCCCGTCTCGCCAACCCTGGGCGCCGGCGGGCAGGAGACATCCCCGCACACGCCCAAGGCCTCGCTCCTCACCGGCGGCCTCGGCCCTCGCCCACCGCTGGCAGGCGGCGGCAGCACTGCTGCACGCCTGCCTGGCACCGGCGCCGCGCCCAGCACCCGCCGACAGCGTGCACGTCGGGCGGCAGCGGCTTTTCCTTACCGGGGGGCAGCACCTCGCAGGCACCGCGGGAGCGCATCGCCCTCACCGGCACGCGGCCGCGCACCCACGGCGCCCCGCCTGCAGTACCGGCGGTGTTCACCAGGCGGCAGCAGTGAGCACGGGCGAGCGCCACACTGCGCATGCGCTACCGACGCACATCTTCTCCGCCAAAAGTACACCTCCCGGCATGCACTGACAAACGCAGCATGGCCGCCTGGCAGCCCCCTGCCGGAAGACTACACCTCCCGGCATGCTCTCGAACAACCCCCCGCCGACCGGCAGCTCCCGGCATGCCGCCAGAGGCAGCCCGCCCTGCTTCCTGACCCTGCAGGGACACCTGCAGTACCCGCCCTCCGCCGCACTCGGAAGCCCGCCGAGACGCGAGCGCAGCCCCCGCGCTCCACAGCGCTGCTCCGGGCTGCCCGCGCCGCCCGGCTCCGACACTGCGCAGCCCCCCGCCCCTTCCCCCGGCTCCGGCCCCGGGCTGCCCCCGCCTCCTGGTTCCCACACGGCACGGCCCCGCCGCTTCCCTGCCGCCCCACGCATCCGACAAGGCCCCCGCCGGCCCTGCCACCTTCCCCGGGGCTTTCCCCGCCAGTTCATTGCGCAGCTCCGCCACCGGACCCCGTGCCCCTCCCTCCGCAGGGGCTCCCTGGCCCCCAGCCAGTCCCCAGCACCCGACCCTGGCACTCGGCAGAGGCACCCCCCACCCCCGGGGCCACCACCGCCCGGGACGTTCGCGGTCCAAAAGGGACGCCCTGCCCCGCTCACCTTTTCTCCCTCCCTGCAGCTGCAGCCTGGCCACGCTCCGTGACTGCTCCGCTCCTCCCTTGGCTCACACTGACCCGGGCAGGGCAGCACCAGTAGCAGCCCCTTTACAGGGAGGGGCCATCACCACCAGCCTCACTGGCCCCACCTGGGGCTCCTCCAGCCCCAGCCCACAGCTGCAGCCACAGCCCCTTACACCCACGAAGTAGCCTGCTCCCCTGGACTCTCTGACAGCCACTCACCAAGTCCAAAGGACTACAACCACAGCCGTGAGGGCAAAGGAGACAGAAGCTGTTTATTCGTTAATGCGTATAAGTCCCGGGAGCGAGCCTGCTCTGGGGCTTGCTGCCTATACACTCACCCTTCCCCTGGGACAACTCAGCAGTCATTACTGGAGCAGCAGATGCAGAGAACGAAAATACAGGGATGGGGAGCAGGACGGAGGAACAGAAAGATAAAAATAAGATGAGGGAGAAGGACTGAGGAGCAGAGAAAGAAAGGTACAGGGAAAAGGACTGAGAGATGGAGAAATCCATAAAAAAGGGATGAGGAGCCCTGCAGGGACACGGCAGGAGAAAAACAGGGTCAGGGAGCAGGACAGAGGGAAAAAGAGGGAAAATGATGAGCGTGGGGCAAAACAGATGGACTGAGAGAGAAATTGAATGGGAGGAATAAGGAAGGAAGGAGAGAAAGAGATAGGCAACAAGCCGGAGGGATTGACGAATACAGAGGGAGAGCAAGATCAGGACAAAGAGATGGAGAACGAAAAACCAGCGATCATGGAATAGTTTGGGTTGGAAGGGCCCTTTGAAGGTCATCTACTGCAACACACACCCCCCCTCGCCCCCACAATGAGCAGGGACATCTTCCACTAGATCAGGTTGCTCAGAGCCCCGTCCAACCTGACCTTGAATGTTTCCAGGGATGGGGCGTCTACCACCTCTCTGGGCAACCTGTGCCAGTGTTTCACCACCCTCATCATAAAAAATTCCTTCCTTACATCTAGTCTGAACCTACTCTGTTTTAGTTTAAAACCATTACCCCTTGTCCTGTCGCAACAGGCCCTGCTAAAACGTCTGTCCCCAACTTCCTTTTAAGCCCCCATTAAGTATTGAAAAGCCGCAATAAGGTCTCTCCAGAGCCTTTTCTTCTCCAGGATGAACAACCCCAACTCTCTCAGCCTTTCCTCATAGAAGTTTTCCATCCCTCTGATCATTTTTGTGGCCCTCCTCTGGACCTGCTCCAACAGGTCTGTGTCTTGACTGTACTGAGGACTCCAGAGCTGAACACAGTACTCCAGGTGGGGGTCTCATGAGACATGCCGGGGCAATTCGGGGCTCTGCAGAGGCCGCGGGCACCGGGGGTACGTGGGAGGTGTCGGCTCGGGCCTGCTGGGGCGTCTGTGAGGGGAGAGCAGGGGCTGCCCCGTGCCGGTCCCAGCCGGTAGTGGGCGCGGGCGTCTCCACAGCGACCGCCGGGGCTTTGTGATGTGGGGGCGTCGTCGTGCCCAGAGGCCATTGTGACGGGGGTCCCCGCGATGACCGTGGGGGCATTTAAGGAGCGAGAGCCCTGGGGTGCCCACTCCCAGGAGAGCACCTCCCTCAGGAGGCAGTATCTCCCCTGGGTGCCCGTGGCAGGTCTGCGGCAGAGGACGCCAAAGATGCCCATGGATGAGGAGGCGACAGCCCAATCCCAGTCCACCGACAGGCCGCAGAGCCGGCAGAGGAGGCGCCAGGTGAGGGACGGGGCAGGAGGGAGAGGCCGGTGGTGGGACGGGGCCGCACGGAGCTGCCTTGGTGCCGGGGACAGGCTTGCTGGCACTGTAGCAGCCGCTGTGCCAAGGCAGCCACCTCCATCCCATGCCGCCTCCTCCTCCTGCCCGCAGATGGACCGCAGACAGCCCCAGGGAGAGCCGCAGGGCAGACAGAGCAGAGTCTCATCCCTCCACGGGGACAGACTGCCACGGCTCCCCTGCCCAGGAAGCTCGCAGGCCGCTGGGAGCCACCGCGCACAGGTAGGGAGCCCGAGGGAGACAGGGCCTAACGTCTTCCCGAGCCCAGGAGCTGCCGACGGGCAGGCGGGAGGTGCAGGAGGGGACAGGCGGGCCCGGGCCCTCTAGCAAGCTGAGCCCCCCATGCCGGCACTCCCGGGAGTCGTAGTGGGCCACAGGGGGACCAGCCCTCTCCCCAGGCGGCTCTGGAGCAGGGCGGCAGCCGCCTGCGGGGCTGAGCGCTGCCCGGGGGGGCTGGCAGGGGAGCCCAGCTGCAGGAGCACTTCAAGCTGGGGCCCCGGGGGCAAGGCCCACAGTCACACAGCCTCTCTCCTCGGCTTCTCTTGCAGACGGACAGCCTGGCGCGCAGGGTGGCACCGCCCTGCAGCAGGGTGACGCGGGACGAGGCAGACCGTCTGCCAGCCTTGCCGCCTCTCCCCAGGCAGGCAGCAGCACCCGGGCACGAACCCGCAGCTCGGCTACCAGGAGCTGCCAGCACCTGCCCCAAGCTGCCGCCTCTGCCAGCAGCACCCTCTGCATCTTCTGCCAGGGGCAGGGAAACGGCCATCAGCACCACAGCCCGTGGCCACCAACAGCTTGTCCCCCCTGCTCGGGGCATCCACGGTGACCGGGACACAGCCACGAGGCTGGAGAGCTGGAGGCATGGCCCACACAGCCCTGCAGTGAAGGACACAGCCTGGTGCCTCGTGAGTGAGGTCCTGGGCAAGGTTTTCACTGGGAGCCGGGGACCCAGCCATCTGGCCATCCCATCCATCAAGATGGAGCCTCTGGAGGAGCTGGAGAGGAGCTGCCTGGCGCAGCTCAGGAAAGCCACCCTGCAGCAGCAGCAGGATGGCCTAGAGGAGAGTGAGCTCCAGCAGCAGGAGGGCAGGGAGCACCATTCCTCCCTGACGCAGTTGGGGCAGCTCAGCGTCAGACCCAGCCAGGTGAGGGCCAAGGATGGGATGGCACGGGATGGCATGGGACGAAGCCTCCCTCTACCTGGGGCCAGCCGCTGGGCCGCACAGATGCGGCCCGATCATCTCCAGCATCCCTGTCCCAGCAGCTGCTGCTGGCCAGTCCCCAGCAGGCATTTCCTGGTGGCAGCCAGGCTACCTTTACAAATCCCCCCGCTCTCCTTTCAGATCTGCAAGGAGAACTCATTTTCCAACCCGTGGCAGCCAGAGCTGACACACGTGGAGCTCCTGAAGGATGCCACCAGCAAGCAGGATGTGCTGGAGCAGCTGGAAGCTCATGCCCCCAGCAAGCAGCAGGCGGGGGCAGCAGGGGGGACAGTCCCACAAGTGCCAGAGGACAAGCCAGGGGCCTTGGCCGAGGAGGAGGAGTGGGAAGAAGGCAGCAACAGAGAGATGTCCCAAGGGGAAGACACCACCTTCTACAACATCTGGGTCAACCCCTTGGTCCCGGAGCTCTTCCAGGATGACCACACTGGTCCCCAGGAGGGGCCCGGCTGGCCCAGCAGCACAGGCACAGAGGCAGCAGGAGAGGCAGACAGCGACCTGCAGAGCGCGTCTCCTGCCCCGGCAGGGCTCACTGATCCCGAGCTGGCAGCTTCTGCCCTGGCCAGAGCTCCTGAGGAAGAGGGGCACTGTGCTCCCGGGGCACAAGTGGAGGGCAAGGCACCAGCTTCTCCTGTCTTGGGCGAGCAGGCCGGCGCAGCACAGGCAGAGAGCCAGGAACCTGCCCCGCACAGCCCCGCAGCCTATGAGGCAGCTCTGCGGGAGACAGCCCGGTGCCTCGTGAATGAGGCCCTGGGCAAGCCTTTCACTGGGAGCCGGGGACCCAGGCAGCAGCCGGTGCCACAGCGGGACCTGGCGCAAAGCATGGATGTGGCAACGGCAGCAAGGACACCTGCAGCGCCTCAGGACACCGAGTCTCCCTTGGCTGGAGAGCCTCAAGGAGAGGAGCCCCTTGCCTACAGCTCTCCTTCCCCCACAGGCATGGCCACGCTCCTGCACGCCCAGGCTTCAAGAGCAGCACAGGCAGAGAGCCAGGAACCTGCCCCGCACAGCCCCGCAGCCTATGAGGCAGCTCTGAAGGAGACAGCCCGGTGCCTCGTGAATGAGGCCCTGGACAAGGCTTTCACTGGGAGCCGGGGACACAGCCAGCAGCCAGCGCCACAGCGGGACCGGACACACAGCAGGGCTGTGGCAACAACAGCAAGAACAGACGAGGTCTGGGTGGCCGACAGCAGGGAGGCCCCTGCAGCTCAGCCCACGCCTGATCCCCATGCACACAAAGGCATCGGTGCTGCCAGCAGGACCCCTGTGCCAGCCTCCCTGGGCAGGCACGCGGAGCCTGGGCACTGGGAAAGAGCGGCAGAGCATGACCCAGCAACGCCGGTGGCGTGCATCAATGGCAGGTCGTTGCAGGTGCACCACAAGGCTGTTGAGGAGCATCTGACCATCCCATCCATCAAGATGGAGCCTCTGGAGGAGCTGGAGAGGAGCTGCCTGGCGCAGCTCAGGAAAGCCACCCTGCAGCAGCAGCAGGATGGCCTAGAGGAGAGTGAGCTCCAGCAGCAGGAGGGCAGGGAGCACCATTCCTCCCTGACGCAGTTGGGGCAGCTCAGCGTCAGACCCAGCCAGGTGAGGGCCAAGGATGGGATGGCACGGGATGGCATGGGACGAAGCCTCCCTCTACCTGGGGCCAGCCGCTGGGCCGCACAGATGCAGCCTGATCATCTCCAGCATCCCTGTCCCAGCAGCTGCTGCTGGCCAGTCCCCAGCAGGCATTTCCTGGTGGCAGCCAGGCTACCTTTACAAATCCCCCCCCTCTCCTTTCAGATCTGCAAGGAGAACTCATTTTCCAACCCGTGGCAGCCAGAGCTGACACACGTGGAGCTCCTGAAGGACGCCACCAGCAAGCAGGATGTGCTGGAGCAGCTGGAAGCTCATGCCCCCAGCAAGCAGCAGGCGGGGGCAGCAGGGGGGACAGTCCCACAAGTGCCAGAGGACAAGCCAGGGGCCTTGGCCGAGGAGGAGGAGTGGGAAGAAGGCAGCAACAGAGAGCTGTCCCAAGGGGAAGACACCACCTTCTACAACATCTGGGTCAACCCCTTGGTCCCGGAGCTCTTCCAGGATGACCACACTGGTCCCCAGGAGGGGCCCAGCTGGCCCAGCAGCACAGGCACAGAGGCAGCAGGAGAGGCAGACAGCGACCTGCAGAGCGCGTCTCCTGCCCCGGCAGGGCTCACGGATCCCGAGCTGGCAGCTTCTGCCCTGGCCAGAGCTCCTGAGGAAGAGGGGCACTGTGCTCCCGGGGCACAAGTGGAGGGCAAGGCACCAGCTTCTCCTGTCTTGGGCGAGCAGGCCGGCGCAGCACAGGCAGAGAGCCAGGAACCTGCCCCGCACAGCCCCGCAGCCTATGAGGCAGCTCTGCGGGAGACAGCCCGGTGCCTCGTGAATGAGGCCCTGGGCAAGCCTTTCACTGGGAGCCGGGGACCCAGGCAGCAGCCGGTGCCACAGCGGGACCTGGCACAAAGCATGGATGTGGCAACGGCAGCAAGGACACCTGCAGCGCCTCAGGACACCGAGTCTCCCTTGGCTGGAGAGCCTCAAGGAGAGGAGCCCCTTGCCTACAGCTCTCCTTCCCCCACAGGCATGGCCACCCTCCTGCACGCCCAGGCTTCAAGAGCAGCACAGGCAGAGAGCCAGGAACCTGCCCCGCACAGCCCCGCAGCCTATGAGGCAGCTCTGCGGGAGACAGCCCGGTGCCTCGTGAATGAGGCCCTGGGCAAGGCTTTCACTGCGAGCCAGAGTCCCAGGCAGCAGCCGGCACCACAGCGGGACCTGGCACAAAGCACGGGTGTGGCAACGGCAGCAAGAACACCTGCAGCGCCTCAGGACACCGAGTCTCCCTTGGCTGGAGAGCCTCAAGGAGAGGAGCCCCTTGCCTACAGCTCTCCTTCCCCCACAGGCATGGCCGCACTCCCACACCCCCCAGCTCGACGGCGATGGCCCTCCTTCTTCAGGAGGGCGCTCCGGGCTCTGCGCACAGCTTTCCGCTGTACCTGCATCACGGGACAGCAAGAGGAACAGCGCCCCGCTGCCAGCACCATGTGGCTCTCCGAAGATGGCAGCTGGCCCTGAGCCTGCACAGCATCCACAAGGAGCGGCAAGGGGAGGCACGCGAGGGATGGGTGCATGGATAGCGCCCCAGGCATTCAGCTGCCCTGAGGACATTCTGCTGCCAGCCTCCGCTCGGCTGTGAAAGCTTTCCGAGGCCAATAAAAGATGACAATTTTCCCCCAGTGCTCGTCAGCGCCTGTTCCATCTCGGGAGAAAGACAGGCAAGCAGAGCTGGAGAGCCCCTGTGCTCCCTCTTCTCCAGGCTGAGCAGAGCCTACGCCCTTGGCCTCTGCCCGTGCCTCCGGTGCTCCAGCTCCCAACCAGCTGGGGCCTCCGCTGGCCTCGCTCCACCGTGGCTGTGTCTGCCGGGACCCGGGCAGCCCCAGCCCACAGCCAGCGCCCAGGCACGGCCTCCCCTGGGCCCAGCGGCGCGGAGGAACCCCTTCCCCACGGTGCCACCCACGCCTTTGCAGCACAGCCCGGGCTGCAGGCCTGTCCTTGCTGCCCAGGCACGCTGCCCACCCCTGTGCGCCTTGGCCTCCGGGGCCTTTCCCACAGCCACTGCTGCTATCCAGCCACCCGGCCCCAGCCGCACCTCTGCCCATCCCCAGGCCAGTGCTTGGCGCTTGCCTTTGCCAGACTTCCTGGGGTCCCCGGCAGCCCATTCCACTGCTCCAGCCAAGTCCCTCCCAAGAGCAGCCCAACCACCAGCATCGCCACTGCCACCCCCAGCGTGGGGACCTCCCCTGGCCTGGCTGGCAGCGCGATCCCTTGCACGCTCCACCTCCGAGGAAAGCCACTGAACAAGAGCAGCCCGCCAGGGACCTCCCCTGTAAGCAGCCGCCAGCCAGGCTTGGGACGCCGAGCGCCACCACCCCTGGCGCCCAACTGACCGGCCAATGTACCACCCACCGCTGGTGCTGGTTGCAGAGCCTCCCCTCTCTGCTCAGGGCCCCGGTCGGGGGCAATCCCAGAGGGCCTCAAGCCTGTCTGGCACCACTGGCCCTGGGAAGAGCCCAGCTGGCTCTTCCCAGTCCCCTGCTCCTCCAGCACGTCCCTGGGAACGACATCCAGGAGCGGTTGTGCAACCACCTTCCCGGGGTCAGAGCAGCCTGGAGGTTCTCCCACCGCTCCTCCTCACCTTTCTGGAAGATGGCTCTGGCAGTTGCTCGGATCGCCAGGAGCCTCCCCAGACCAGCAGGCCCTTCCAGAGAGCAGAGTGTGGCCTCGCACTGGCATGGCACGGCTCCCCTCAGCCCTGCGATGCTCTCCAGCCAGTCACACAGCCATTTGGTAAATGGTTTAATTAATATACTGAAAGGACCACTGGCGGCCCAAGCTGCAGTTCACCTGCTTGGCTGCCAGTCTCTTGTCTCTCTCTTCAGCAATGGTCAGGCAGATGCCCTTTCCACAGAGAGGAAGAGAGAGAGAGAGAGACAAAAAAGCAACAAAGAACAGGGCAGGGAGGGAGGAATGAAACAACAGGGACAGGGAGCCGGGACAACAAATGATGGGGGGAAGGTGGACAGGTACACAGCACAAACCAAACCACAAAGCTACACACAGTCTGCAGGGCTGTTTCACACTCGCATTTTCTCTATCACAGCTTCTGCACAGCATTTTTTAGCCCTTCTTAAATACGTCATCCCAGAGGCACTATCAGCATTGCTGATGGGCTCAGCTTTGACCAGCAGCAGAGCGGTCTCTGAGCTGGAACTGGCTGCATCCAACGCGGGGGCAACTCCTGGTGTCTTCTCACAGAACCCAGCCCTGCAGCCCCTACCCACCCCAGCTACCAAGACAATACAACAGCCAGCTGCTACGGGACAAAGAGGGGGGATTGAAGAATAGGGAAAGGGAGCCACAGAGAGAGACAGAAGCAGAGCGGAAGAAAAAAAAAAAAAAAATAGCCATGGGCTACAGGCCAGAGAGGAGGAAGGGACCGGGAAGCAGGCCGAGAGAGATGGAGAAGAGCAAAGAATAGCGATGGGCCACAGGGCAGAGAGGGAGGAGTTAAAAAAAGGGGACAGTGAGGTGGACAGAAAGAGACTGAGAAATACCAAAAAACCTCCATGAGCTAAAAGGGCAGAGACAGAGGAACTAAAGGACAGGGAGCCAGACAGAGAGAGAACGGTAAAGGGGAAAAAACAGGCTATAGGCCAGAGAGGGAAGAAATTCAAACACAGGGACAGGGACCTGGAATGAGAAAATCTAAGACAGAAAAAGTATATCTAGAATACAGGGCAGAGAGAGGGGAATTTCAAAATAGGGACATGGCGCCAGACAGAGAGAGGTGCGGGGGGTGGGAATTGTGAAGGGCTAAAAGGCAGGCAGGGAGGAAATAAAAAGAATTGGGACAGGAAGACAGACGGACAGGCGAAGAAAGACAAAAAGAGTGACGGGCTGCAGGACAGAGACAGAGGATAAAAAAAAAGCGTGAGGGGGAACAGGGCAAAAGCACAGAAAGAAGAAGATGGAGAGGCAGAATGACAGGGGAAGAGGGAGACTTGGAGAAGGAGAGAGGGAGAGGTACAGGGAAGCGGCAAAAATGACAGCAGTGAGAGAAAGAGAAAGGGGGGGGGACAGGGAGGGACTGGGATGCAGAAGAGAGGCGACAGGGCCCCAGGACTCAACGCAGCTCCCGCTCTCGGAGCTGCTTGGAGAATTTGACAGTTCAGGTGCATCTTTCTCTGTCTCTCTCTCCCCCTCCCTTCCTCCTCTGTGGCTCCGGTCCATTGACTGTCGTCCACCTAAAAGTCTAGTTTGGCATCTTACAGCCCTTACAACATGAGGCTTCCCACATACATAGCCTCACACGCGCACACGCTCCATAACCATCCCGCGCTTTTGGTTACGCGTAGAGACCCTGCTGCGCACACTGGTGATCCGATCTGCTGAGGACTACGCTAAGAGGGATCCTTCCTCACCCGGAGAGGCAGGCTCTCTCCTGTCCGCAGCTGGAGGCGGCTGTCAGCTGGATCCCCTGGGTTTTATTCTTCAGGCACTTTACCTTTTTCTGGCCTCTCCAGCTTCAGCCGCGGCAGCTCCTGCCCACAGTCAGTAAGCCCTCCAGCTGTCCCTTTTCGCCCAAGCTGCTACGAGGATGAGGGCAAAGGCAAGCCACGCAAACCTGAGCCAGATGCGTGAACAACATCCCCGGAGACAAACCGGCAACCAAGTCCTCAGTGCTGCCTCTGGGAGAGGGAAAGAACAAGCAGCTGTTATCCCTAGCGATTATGGTAGCTCTCCTCAGGCAGGAAGCCCTCCTGCTGCAGGTGCTCCTGGAGCCGCTGCTCTTTCCCCAAACTCATGCTAATGGCACCTGCTTTTATGGAGAATAAAGCCTATTCAAGGGCCAGCTCCCTGCCCTGAGGACAGGCCTCGGGGGCAGTCTGTGGCTGCGGGACAGGCTTCAGGGCAGGCGCCAGAGCTGGGGGCAGCTGCAGAGGGTGAGCAGGGCTGGAGGAGTTTTCTTGAGTTGGGGAGGCACCCAGCACCTTTTCCAGGGGGTGGGAAGGCCTCCAGGTACCTGGAGGGGTGGGGGCAGCCATCTCCTGCCTCTCTTCCTGCTTCCTCTCCACCAGCTCTCCAAAAACGCCCGGGAGCTGCCTCGATGGGGACTGACTCCAACTGACTGTCAACCTGTTGCACTGCTTGGTTGGAAACCATCCTTGCAGCAGCTCATCAGCTTTCTCAAACAGGCATGCCACAGCAGCACCATCCCCTGGGGCTGCAGCCCTTCTACACGGAGGGGCTGTAGCTCCTTCCTGGCAGGGCTGCTAACGGCGCCCGCGTCGTTAAGGGAGAACCAAGCGCGTTCGAGGGCCAGCTTGCCGCCATCGTGACAGGGCTTGGGGGCGGCCTGGGGCTACGGGACAGGCCTCAGGGGAGGTGCCGGCGCTGGGGGCAGCTGCGGGGCCGGGGGAGGCTCGGGGGGAGCTCTCGCGAGTTGGGGGGGCCGCCGGTGGCTGCGCCTGGGCGGGTGTCCGCCTCCTTCCCCTCTTCCCTTCTGCCAGCTCTCGGCTGGCTCCCGGGGGCTGCCCAGACCCGGCTCGCCTCCAGCTGAGCGGGAGCCTGCCGCAGCGGGCGGTTCGCAGCCTCCCGTCTCGCCAACCCTGGGCGCCGGCGGGCAGGAGACATCCCCGCACACGCCCAAGGCCTCGCTCCTCACCGGCGGCCTCGGCCCTCGCCCACCGCTGGCAGGCGGCGGCAGCACTGCTGCACGCCTGCCTGGCACCGGCGCCGCGCCCAGCACCCGCCGACAGCGTGCACGTCGGGCGGCAGCGGCTTTTCCTTACCGGGGGGCAGCACCTCGCAGGCACCGCGGGAGCGCATCGCCCTCACCGGCACGCGGCCGCGCACCCACGGCGCCCCGCCTGCAGTACCGGCGGTGTTCACCAGGCGGCAGCAGTGAGCACGGGCGAGCGCCACACTGCGCATGCGCTACCGACGCACATCTTCTCCGCCAAAAGTACACCTCCCGGCATGCACTGACAAACGCAGCATGGCCGCCTGGCAGCCCCCTGCCGGAAGACTACACCTCCCGGCATGCTCTCGAACAACCCCCCGCCGACCGGCAGCTCCCGGCATGCCGCCAGAGGCAGCCCGCCCTGCTTCCTGACCCTGCAGGGACACCTGCAGTACCCGCCCTCCGCCGCACTCGGAAGCCCGCCGAGACGCGAGCGCAGCCCCCGCGCTCCACAGCGCTGCTCCGGGCTGCCCGCGCCGCCCGGCTCCGACACTGCGCAGCCCCCCGCCCCTTCCCCCGGCTCCGGCCCCGGGCTGCCCCCGCCTCCTGGTTCCCACACGGCACGGCCCCGCCGCTTCCCTGCCGCCCCACGCATCCGACAAGGCCCCCGCCGGCCCTGCCACCTTCCCCGGGGCTTTCCCCGCCAGTTCATTGCGCAGCTCCGCCACCGGACCCCGTGCCCCTCCCTCCGCAGGGGCTCCCTGGCCCCCAGCCAGTCCCCAGCACCCGACCCTGGCACTCGGCAGAGGCACCCCCCACCCCCGGGGCCACCACCGCCCGGGACGTTCGCGGTCCAAAAGGGACGCCCTGCCCCGCTCACCTTTTCTCCCTCCCTGCAGCTGCAGCCTGGCCACGCTCCGTGACTGCTCCGCTCCTCCCTTGGCTCACACTGACCCGGGCAGGGCAGGGCAGGGCAGCACCAGTAGCAGCCCCTTTACAGGGAGGGGCCATCACCACCAGCCTCACTGGCCCCACCTGGGGCTCCTCCAGCCCCAGCCCCCAGCTGGAAGGAGCCCAGCAGGAACAGGGGGCCAGCGCCCCACCCTCTCACCTCCTCCCCCGGGCTCTGGAGGGTTGGAAACATCCTTGCAGCAGCTCATCAGCTCTCTCAAGCAGGCATGCCACAGCAGCACCATCCCCTGGGGCTGCAGCCCCTTTACAGGGAGGGGCCATCACCACCAGCCTCACTGGCCCCACCTGGGGCTCCTCCAGCCCCAGCCCACAGCTGCAGCCACAGCCCCTTACACCCACGAAGTAGCCTGCTCCCCTGGACTCTCTGACAGCCACTCACCAAGTCCAAAGGACTACAACCACAGCCGTGAGGGCAAAGGAGACAGAAGCTGTTTATTCGTTAATGCGTATAAGTCCCGGGAGCGAGCCTGCTCTGGGGCTTGCTGCCTATACACTCACCCTTCCCCTGGGACAACTCAGCAGTCATTACTGGAGCAGCAGATGCAGAGAACGAAAATACAGGGATGGGGAGCAGGACGGAGGAACAGAAAGATAAAAATAAGATGAGGGAGAAGGACTGAGGAGCAGAGAAAGAAAGGTACAGGGAAAAGGACCGAGAGATGGAGAAATCCATAAAAAAGGGATGAGGAGCCCTGCAGGGACACGGCAGGAGAAAAACAGGGTCAGGGAGCAGGACAGAGGGAAAAAGAGGGAAAATGATGAGCGTGGGGCAAAACAGATGGACTGAGAGAGAAATTGAATGAGAGGAATAAGGAAGGAAGGAAAGAAAGAGATAGGCAACAAGCCGGAGGGATTGACGAATACAGAGGGAGAGCAAGATCAGGACAAAGAGATGGAGAACGAAAAACCAGTGATCATGGAATAGTTTGGGTTGGAAGGGCCCTTTGAAGGTCATCTACTGCAACACACACCCCCCCTCGCCCCCACAATGAGCAGGGACATCTTCCACTAGATCAGGTTGCTCAGAGCCCCGTCCAACCTGACCTTGAATGTTTCCAGGGATGGGGCGTCTACCACCTCTCTGGGCAACCTGTGCCAGTGTTTCACCACCCTCATCATAAAAAATTCCTTCCTTACATCTAGTCTGAACCTACTCTGTTTTAGTTTAAAACCATTACCCCTTGTCCTGTCGCAACAGGCCCTGCTAAAACGTCTGTCCCCAACTTCCTTTTAAGCCCCCATTAAGTATTGAAAAGCCGCAATAAGGTCTCTCCAGAGCCTTTTCTCCTCCAGGATGAACAACCCCAACTCTCTCAGCCTTTCCTCATAGAAGTTTTCCATCCCTCTGATCATTTTTGTGGCCCTCCTCTGGACCTGCTCCAACAGGTCTGTGTCTTGACTGTACTGAGGACTCCAGAGCTGAACACAGTACTCCAGGTGGGGGTCTCATGAGACATGCCGGGGCAATTCGGGGCTCTGCAGAGGCCGCGGGCACCGGGGGTACGTGGGAGGTGTCGGCTCGGGCCTGCTGGGGCGTCTGTGAGGGGAGAGCAGGGGCTGCCCCGTGCCGGTCCCAGCCGGTAGTGGGCGCGGGCGTCTCCACAGCGACCGCCGGGGCTTTGTGATGTGGGGGCGTCGTCGTGCCCAGAGGCCATTGTGACGGGGGTCCCCGCGATGACCGTGGGGGCATTTAAGGAGCGAGAGCCCTGGGGTGCCCACTCCCAGGAGAGCACCTCCCTCAGGAGGCAGTATCTCCCCTGGGTGCCCGTGGCAGGTCTGCGGCAGAGGACGCCAAAGATGCCCCTGGATGAGGAGGCGACAGCCCAATCCCAGTCCACCGACAGGCCGCAGAGCCGGCAGAGGAGGCGCCAGGTGAGGGACGGGGCAGGAGGGAGAGGCCGGTGGTGGGACGGGGCCGCACGGAGCTGCCTTGGTGCCAGGGACAGGCTTGCTGGCACTGTAGCAGCCGCTGTGCCAAGGCAGCCACCTCCATCCCATGCCTCCTCCTCCTCCTGCCCGCAGATGGACCGCAGACAGCCCCAGGGAGAGCCGCAGGGCAGACAGAGCAGAGTCTCATCCCTCCACGGGGACAGACTGCCACGGCTCCCCTGCCCAGGAAGCTCGCAGGCCGCTGGGAGCCACCGCGCACAGGTAGGGAGCCCGAGGGAGACAGGGCCTAACGTCTTCCCGAGCCCAGGAGCTGCCGACGGGCAGGCGGGAGGTGCAGGAGGGGACAGGCGGGCCCGGGCCCTCTAGCAAGCTGAGCCCCCCATGCCGGCACTCCCGGGAGTCGTAGTGGGCCACAGGGGGACCAGCCCTCTCCCCAGGCGGCTCTGGAGCAGGGCGGCAGCCGCCTGCGGGGCTGAGCGCTGCCCGGGGGGGCTGGCAGGGGAGCCCAGCTGCAGGAGCACTTCAAGCTGGGGCCCCGGGGGCAAGGCCCACAGTCACACAGCCTCTCTCCTCGGCTTCTCTTGCAGACGGACAGCCTGGCGCGCAGGGTGGCGCCGCCCTGCAGCAGGGTGACGCGGGACGAGGCAGACCGTCTGCCAGCCTTGCCGCCTCTCCCCAGGCAGGCAGCAGCACCCGGGCACGAACCCGCAGCTCGGCTACCAGGAGCTGCCAGCACCTGCCCCAAGCTGCCGCCTCTGCCAGCAGCACCCTCTGCATCTTCTGCCAGGGGCAGGGAAACGGCCATCAGCACCACAGCCCGTGGCCACCAACAGCTTGTCCCCCCTGCTCGGGGCATCCACGGTGACCGGGACACAGCCACGAGGCTGGAGAGCTGGAGGCATGGCCCACACAGCCCTGCAGTGAAGGACACAGCCTGGTGCCTCGTGAGTGAGGTCCTGGGCAAGGTTTTCACTGGGAGCCGGGGACCCAGCCATCTGGCCATCCCATCCATCAAGATGGAGCCTCTGGAGGAGCTGGAGAGGAGCTGCCTGGCGCAGCTCAGGAAAGCCACCCTGCAGCAGCAGCAGGATGGCCTAGAGGAGAGTGAGCTCCAGCAGCAGGAGGGCAGGGAGCACCATTCCTCCCCGACGCAGTTGGGGCAGCTCAGCATCAGACCCAGCCAGGTGAGGGCCAAGGATGGGATGGCACGGGATGGCATGGGACGAAGCCTCCCTCTACCTGGGGCCAGCCGCTGGGCCGCACAGATGCGGCCCGATCATCTCCAGCATCCCTGTCCCAGCAGCTGCTGCTGGCCAGTCCCCAGCAGGCATTTCCTGGTGGCAGCCAGGCTACCTTTACAAATCCCCCCCCTCTCCTTTCAGATCTGCAAGGAGAACTCATTTTCCAACCCGTGGCAGCCAGAGCTGACACACGTGGAGCTCCTGAAGGATGCCACCAGCAAGCAGGATGTGCTGGAGCAGCTGGAAGCTCATGCCCCCAGCAAGCAGCAGGCGGGGGCAGCAGGGGGGACAGTCCCACAAGTGCCAGAGGACAAGCCAGGGGCCTTGGCCGAGGAGGAGGAGTGGGAAGAAGGCAGCAACAGAGAGCTGTCCCAAGGGGAAGACACCACCTTCTACAACATCTGGGTCAACCCCTTGGTCCCGGAGCTCTTCCAGGATGACCACACTGGTCCCCAGGAGGGGCCCGGCTGGCCCAGCAGCACAGGCACAGAGGCAGCAGGAGAGGCAGACAGTGACCTGCAGAGCGCGTCTCCTGCCCCGGCAGGGCTCACGGATCCCGAGCTGGCAGCTTCTGCCCTGGCCAGAGCTCCTGAGGAAGAGGGGCACTGTGCTCCCGGGGCACAAGTGGAGGGCAAGGCACCAGCTTCTCCTGTCTTGGGCGAGCAGGCCGGCGCAGCACAGGCAGAGAGCCAGGAACCTGCCCCGCACAGCCCCGCAGCCTATGAGGCAGCTCTGCGGGAGACAGCCCGGTGCCTCGTGAATGAGGCCCTGGGCAAGCCTTTCACTGGGAGCCGGGGACCCAGGCAGCAGCCGGTGCCACAGCGGGACCTGGCGCAAAGCATGGATGTGGCAACGGCAGCAAGGACACCTGCAGCGCCTCAGGACACCGAGTCTCCCTTGGCTGGAGAGCCTCAAGGAGAGGAGCCCCTTGCCTACAGCTCTCCTTCCCCCACAGGCATGGCCACGCTCCTGCACGCCCAGGCTTCAAGAGCAGCACAGGCAGAGAGCCAGGAACCTGCCCCGCACAGCCCCGCAGCCTATGAGGCAGCTCTGAAGGAGACAGCCCGGTGCCTCGTGAATGAGGCCCTGGACAAGGCTTTCACTGGGAGCCGGGGACACAGCCAGCAGCCAGCGCCACAGCGGGACCGGACACACAGCAGGGCTGTGGCAACAACAGCAAGAACAGACGAGGTCTGGGTGGCCGACAGCAGGGAGGCCCCTGCAGCTCAGCCCACGCCTGATCCCCATGCACACAAAGGCATCGGTGCTGCCAGCAGGACCCCTGTGCCAGCCTCCCTGGGCAGGCACGCGGAGCCTGGGCACTGGGAAAGAGCGGCAGAGCATGACCCAGCAACGCCGGTGGCGTGCATCAATGGCAGGTCGTTGCAGGTGCACCACAAGGCTGTTGAGGAGCATCTGACCATCCCATCCATCAAGATGGAGCCTCTGGAGGAGCTGGAGAGGAGCTGCCTGGCGCAGCTCAGGAAAGCCACCCTGCAGCAGCAGCAGGATGGCCTAGAGGAGAGTGAGCTCCAGCAGCAGGAGGGCAGGGAGCACCATTCCTCCCTGACGCAGTTGGGGCAGCTCAGCGTCAGACCCAGCCAGGTGAGGGCCAAGGATGGGATGGCACGGGATGGCATGGGACGAAGCCTCCCTCTACCTGGGGCCAGCCGCTGGGCCGCACAGATGCAGCCTGATCATCTCCAGCATCCCTGTCCCAGCAGCTGCTGCTGGCCAGTCCCCAGCAGGCATTTCCTGGTGGCAGCCAGGCTACCTTTACAAATCCCCCCCCTCTCCTTTCAGATCTGCAAGGAGAACTCATTTTCCAACCCGTGGCAGCCAGAGCTGACACACGTGGAGCTCCTGAAGGACGCCACCAGCAAGCAGGATGTGCTGGAGCAGCTGGAAGCTCATGCCCCCAGCAAGCAGCAGGCGGGGGCAGCAGGGGGGACAGTCCCACAAGTGCCAGAGGACAAGCCAGGGGCCTTGGCCGAGGAGGAGGAGTGGGAAGAAGGCAGCAACAGAGAGCTGTCCCAAGGGGAAGACACCACCTTCTACAACATCTGGGTCAACCCCTTGGTCCCGGAGCTCTTCCAGGATGACCACACTGGTCCCCAGGAGGGGCCCAGCTGGCCCAGCAGCACAGGCACAGAGGCAGCAGGAGAGGCAGACAGCGACCTGCAGAGCGCGTCTCCTGCCCCGGCAGGGCTCACGGATCCCGAGCTGGCAGCTTCTGCCCTGGCCAGAGCTCCTGAGGAAGAGGGGCACTGTGCTCCCGGGGCACAAGTGGAGGGCAAGGCACCAGCTTCTCCTGTCTTGGGCGAGCAGGCCGGCGCAGCACAGGCAGAGAGCCAGGAACCTGCCCCGCACAGCCCCGCAGCCTATGAGGCAGCTCTGCGGGAGACAGCCCGGTGCCTCGTGAATGAGGCCCTGGGCAAGCCTTTCACTGGGAGCCGGGGACCCAGGCAGCAGCCGGTGCCACAGCGGGACCTGGCGCAAAGCATGGATGTGGCAACGGCAGCAAGGACACCTGCAGCGCCTCAGGACACCGAGTCTCCCTTGGCTGGAGAGCCTCAAGGAGAGGAGCCCCTTGCCTACAGCTCTCCTTCCCCCACAGGCATGGCCACCCTCCTGCACGCCCAGGCTTCAAGAGCAGCACAGGCAGAGAGCCAGGAACCTGCCCCGCACAGCCCCGCAGCCTATGAGGCAGCTCTGCGGGAGACAGCCCGGTGCCTCGTGAATGAGGCCCTGGGCAAGGCTTTCACTGCGAGCCAGAGTCCCAGGCAGCAGCCGGCACCACAGCGGGACCTGGCACAAAGCACGGGTGTGGCAACGGCAGCAAGAACACCTGCAGCGCCTCAGGACACCGAGTCTCCCTTGGCTGGAGAGCCTCAAGGAGAGGAGCCCCTTGCCTACAGCTCTCCTTCCCCCACAGGCATGGCCGCACTCCCACACCCCCCAGCTCGACGGCGATGGCCCTCCTTCTTCAGGAGGGCGCTCCGGGCTCTGCGCACAGCTTTCCGCTGTACCTGCATCACGGGACAGCAAGAGGAACAGCGCCCCGCTGCCAGCACCATGTGGCTCTCCGAAGATGGCAGCTGGCCCTGAGCCTGCACAGCATCCACAAGGAGCGGCAAGGGGAGGCACGCGAGGGATGGGTGCATGGATAGCGCCCCAGGCATTCAGCTGCCCTGAGGACATTCTGCTGCCAGCCTCCGCTCGGCTGTGAAAGCTTTCCGAGGCCAATAAAAGATGACAATTTTCCCCCAGTGCTCGTCAGCGCCTGTTCCATCTCGGGAGAAAGACAGGCAAGCAGAGCTGGAGAGCCCCTGTGCTCCCTCTTCTCCAGGCTGAGCAGAGCCTACGCCCTTGGCCTCTGCCCGTGCCTCCGGTGCTCCAGCTCCCAACCAGCTGGGGCCTCCGCTGGCCTCGCTCCACCGTGGCTGTGTCTGCCGGGACCCGGGCAGCCCCAGCCCACAGCCAGCGCCCAGGCACGGCCTCCCCTGGGCCCAGCGGCGCGGAGGAACCCCTTCCCCACGGTGCCACCCACGCCTTTGCAGCACAGCCCGGGCTGCAGGCCTGTCCTTGCTGCCCAGGCACGCTGCCCACCCCTGTGCGCCTTGGCCTCCGGGGCCTTTCCCACAGCCACTGCTGCTATCCAGCCACCCGGCCCCAGCCGCACCTCTGCCCATCCCCAGGCCAGTGCTTGGCGCTTGCCTTTGCCAGACTTCCTGGGGTCCCCGGCAGCCCATTCCACTGCTCCAGCCAAGTCCCTCCCAAGAGCAGCCCAACCGCCAGCATCGCCACTGCCACCCCCAGCGTGGGGACCTCCCCTGGCCTGGCTGGCAGCGCGATCCCTTGCACGCTCCACCTCCGAGGAAAGCCACTGAACAAGAGCAGCCCGTCAGGGACCTCCCCTGTAAGCAGCCGCCAGCCAGGCTTGGGACGCCGAGCGCCACCACCCCTGGCGCCCAACTGACCGGCCAATGTACCACCCACCGCTGGTGCTGGTTGCAGAGCCTCCCCTCTCTGCTCAGGGCCCCGGTCGGGGGCAATCCCAGAGGGCCTCAAGCCTGTCTGGCACCACTGGCCCTGGGAAGAGCCCAGCTGGCTCTTCCCAGTCCCCTGCTCCTCCAGCACGTCCCTGGGAACGACATCCAGGAGCGGTTGTGCAACCACCTTCCCGGGGTCAGAGCAGCCTGGAGGTTCTCCCACCGCTCCTCCTCACCTTTCTGGAAGATGGCTCTGGCAGTTGCTCGGATCGCCAGGAGCCTCCCCAGACCAGCAGGCCCTTCCAGAGAGCAGAGTGTGGCCTCGCACTGGCATGGCACGGCTCCCCTCAGCCCTGCGATGCTCCCCAGCCAGTCACACAGCCATTTGGTAAATGGTTTAATTAATATACTGAAAGGACCACTGGCGGCCCAAGCTGCAGTTCACCTGCTTGGCTGCCAGTCTCTTGTCTCTCTCTTCAGCAATGGTCAGGCAGATGCCCTTTCCACAGAGAGGAAGAGAGAGAGAGAGAGACAAAAAAGCAACAAAGAACAGGGCAGGGAGGGAGGAATGAAACAACAGGGACAGGGAGCCGGGACAACAAATGATGGGGGGAAGGTGGACAGGTACACAGCACAAACCAAACCACAAAGCTACACACAGTCTGCAGGGCTGTTTCACACTCGCATTTTCTCTATCACAGCTTCTGCACAGCATTTTTTAGCCCTTCTTAAATACGTCATCCCAGAGGCACTATCAGCATTGCTGATGGGCTCAGCTTTGACCAGCAGCAGAGCGGTCTCTGAGCTGGAACTGGCTGCATCCAACGCGGGGGCAACTCCTGGTGTCTTCTCACAGAACCCAGCCCTGCAGCCCCTACCCACCCCAGCTACCAAGACAATACAACAGCCAGCTGCTACGGGACAAAGAGGGGGGATTGAAGAATAGGGAAAGGGAGCCACAGAGAGAGACAGAAGCAGAGCGGAAGAAAAAAAAAAAAAAAATAGCCATGGGCTACAGGCCAGAGAGGAGGAAGGGACCGGGAAGCAGGCCGAGAGAGATGGAGAAGAGCAAAGAATAGCGATGGGCCACAGGGCAGAGAGGGAGGAGTTAAAAAAAGGGGACAGTGAGGTGGACAGAAAGAGACTGAGAAATACCAAAAAACCTCCATGAGCTAAAAGGGCAGAGACAGAGGAACTAAAGGACAGGGAGCCAGACAGAGAGAGAACGGTAAAGGGGAAAAAACAGGCTATAGGCCAGAGAGGGAAGAAATTCAAACACAGGGACAGGGACCTGGAATGAGAAAATCTAAGACAGAAAAAGTATATCTAGAATACAGGGCAGAGAGAGAGGAATTTCAAAATAGGGACATGGCGCCAGACAGAGAGAGGTGCGGGGGGTGGGAATTGTGAAGGGCTAAAAGGCAGGCAGGGAGGAAATAAAAAGAATTGGGACAGGAAGACAGACGGACAGGCGGAGAAAGACAAAAAGAGTGACGGGCTGCAGGACAGAGACAGAGGATAAAAAAAAAGCGTGAGGGGGAACAGGGCAGAAGCACAGAAAGAAGAAGATGGAGAGGCAGAATGACAGGGGAAGAGGGAGACTTGGAGAAGGAGAGAGGGAGAGGTACAGGGAAGCGGCAAAAATGACAGCAGTGAGAGAAAGAGAAAGGGGGGGGGACAGGGAGGGACTGGGATGCAGAAGAGAGGCGACAGGGCCCCAGGACTCAACGCAGCTCCCGCTCTCGGAGCTGCTTGGAGAATTTGACAGTTCAGGTGCATCTTTCTCTGTCTCTCTCTCCCCCTCCCTTCCTCCTCTGTGGCTCCGGTCCATTGACTGTCGTCCACCTAAAAGTCTAGTTTGGCATCTTACAGCCCTTACAACATGAGGCTTCCCACATACATAGCCTCACACGCGCACACGCTCCATAACCATCCCGCGCTTTTGGTTACGCGTAGAGACCCTGCTGCGCACACTGGTGATCCGATCTGCTGAGGACTACGCTAAGAGGGATCCTTCCTCACCCGGAGAGGCAGGCTCTCTCCTGTCCGCAGCTGGAGGCGGCTGTCAGCTGGATCCCCTGGGTTTTATTCTTCAGGCACTTTACCTTTTTCTGGCCTCTCCAGCTTCAGCCGCGGCAGCTCCTGCCCACAGTCAGTAAGCCCTCCAGCTGTCCCTTTTCGCCCAAGCTGCTACGAGGATGAGGGCAAAGGCAAGCCACACAAACCTGAGCCAGATGCGTGAACAACATCCCCGGAGACAAACCGACAACCAAGTCCTCAGTGCTGCCTCTGGGAGAGGGAAAGAACAAGCAGCTGTTATCCCTAGCGATTATGGTAGCTCTCCTCAGGCAGGAAGCCCTCCTGCTGCAGGTGCTCCTGGAGCCGCTGCTCTTTCCCCAAACTCATGCTAATGGCACCTGCTTTTATGGAGAATAAAGCCTATTCAAGGGCCAGCTCCCTGCCCTGAGGACAGGCCTCGGGGGCAGTCTGTGGCTGCGGGGGTGGGAAGGCCTCCAGGTACCTGGAGGGGTGGGGGCAGCCATCTCCTGCCTCTCTTCCTGCTTCCTCTCCACCAGCTCTCCAAAAACGCCCGGGAGCTGCCTCGATGGGGACTGACTCCAACTGACTGTCAACCTGTTGCACTGCTCGGTTGGAAACCATCCTTGCAGCAGCTCATCAGCTTTCTCAAACAGGCATGCCACAGCAGCACCATCCCCTGGGGCTGCAGCCCTTCTACACGGAGGGGCTGTAGCTCCTTCCTGGCAGGGCTGCTAACGGCGCCCGCGTCGTTAAGGGAGAACCAAGCGCGTTCGAGGGCCAGCTTGCCGCCATCGTGACAGGGCTTGGGGGCGGCCTGGGGCTACGGGACAGGCCTCAGGGGAGGTGCCGGCGCTGGGGGCAGCTGCGGGGCCGGGGGAGGCTCGGGGGGAGCTCTCGCGAGTTGGGGGGGCCGCCGGTGGCTGCGCCTGGGCGGGTGTCCGCCTCCTTCCCCTCTTCCCTTCTGCCAGCTCTCGGCTGGCTCCCGGGGGCTGCCCAGACCCGGCTCGCCTCCAGCTGAGCGGGAGCCTGCCGCAGCGGGCGGTTCGCAGCCTCCCGTCTCGCCAACCCTGGGCGCCGGCGGGCAGGAGACATCCCCGCACACGCCCAAGGCCTCGCTCCTCACCGGCGGCCTCGGCCCTCGCCCACCGCTGGCAGGCGGCGGCAGCACTGCTGCACGCCTGCCTGGCACCGGCGCCGCGCCCAGCACCCGCCGACAGCGTGCACGTCGGGCGGCAGCGGCTTTTCCTTACCGGGGGGCAGCACCTCGCAGGCACCGCGGGAGCGCATCGCCCTCACCGGCACGCGGCCGCGCACCCACGGCGCCCCGCCTGCAGTACCGGCGGTGTTCACCAGGCGGCAGCAGTGAGCACGGGCGAGCGCCACACTGCGCATGCGCTACCGACGCACATCTTCTCCGCCAAAAGTACACCTCCCGGCATGCACTGACAAACGCAGCATGGCCGCCTGGCAGCCCCCTGCCGGAAGACTACACCTCCCGGCATGCTCTCGAACAACCCCCCGCCGACCGGCAGCTCCCGGCATGCCGCCAGAGGCAGCCCGCCCTGCTTCCTGACCCTGCAGGGACACCTGCAGTACCCGCCCTCCGCCGCACTCGGAAGCCCGCCGAGACGCGAGCGCAGCCCCCGCGCTCCACAGCGCTGCTCCGGGCTGCCCGCGCCGCCCGGCTCCGACACTGCGCAGCCCCCCGCCCCTTCCCCCGGCTCCGGCCCCGGGCTGCCCCCGCCTCCTGGTTCCCACACGGCACGGCCCCGCCGCTTCCCTGCCGCCCCACGCATCCGACAAGGCCCCCGCCGGCCCTGCCACCTTCCCCGGGGCTTTCCCCGCCAGTTCATTGCGCAGCTCCGCCACCGGACCCCATGCCCCTCCCTCCGCAGGGGCTCCCTGGCCCCCAGCGAGTCCCCAGCACCCGACCCCGGCACTCGGCAGAGGCACCCCCCACCCCCGGGGCCACCACCGCCCGGGACGTTCGCGGTCCAAAAGGGACGCCCTGCCCCGCTCACCTTTTCTCCCTCCCTGCAGCTGCAGCCTGGCCACGCTCCGTGACTGCTCCGCTCCTCCCTTGGCTCACACTGACCCGGGCAGGGCAGGGCAGGGCAGCACCAGTAGCAGCCCCTTTACAGGGAGGGGCCATCACCACCAGCCTCACTGGCCCCACCTGGGGCTCCTCCAGCCCCAGCCCCCAGCTGGAAGGAGCCCAGCAGGAACAGGGGGCCAGCGCCCCACCCTCTCACCTCCTCCCCCAGGCTCTGGAGGGTTGGAAACATCCTTGCAGCAGCTCATCAGCTCTCTCAAGCAGGCATGCCACAGCAGCACCATCCCCTGGGGCTGCAGCCCTTTTACACAAAGGGGCCATCACCACCAGCCTCACTGGCCCCACCTGGGGCTCCTCCAGCCCCAGCCCACAGCTGCAGCCACAGCCCCTTACAGCCACTCTGTCACCTACTCCCCTGGACTCTGTGACAGCCGCTCACCAAGTACACAGCCCTACGGCCACAGCCGGGACTGCAAAGGACACGGCGAGTGTTTATTCATTAAGGCATAGAAGTCCCGAGGGCGACTGTGCTTCGCGGCTCGGTGCCGGTACACTCCCCCTTCCCCGGGGTTGCCCTGTGCAGCGCATGCACGGTGGCTCCTTCTCTTCACTCTCTGCTGCCACCTGGTGATAGTGGTGCGGTACTGCAGTCCCAGAGATCCGCATGCGCTGTGTTGATTTTTTTGCCGCGGTCGCGGCTTCTCTCATGAGACCAACGTCCGGTCCTGCAGCAGTGTGCATGCGCAGTGCGGCCTTTTTAACTGCCCTCGCTGCTGTCACTGTGTGACCAAAGTGCGGCACTGCAGTCGGACAC
The DNA here is from genome assembly GCF_030936135.1 of Gavia stellata. Taxonomy (NCBI): domain Eukaryota; kingdom Metazoa; phylum Chordata; class Aves; order Gaviiformes; family Gaviidae; genus Gavia; species Gavia stellata. The sequence goes on along the minus strand of NC_082595.1, from coordinate 113,597,738 downwards.
TGCGCATGCGCAGTAGTGGTGTTTCGCTGGGCTCGCTGCTGCCGCCGTTTGACCAAAGTGCGGTACTGCAGCCTGGGAGCGGGTTTTTTGCTGCCCTCGCTGCTGCCATCGTGTGACTAGTATACGGTACTGCAGCCTGGGAGCTGCGCATGCGCATTGGCATGGTTTTTGCCGCGCTCGCTGTTCCCACCGTGTGACCAGTGTGCGGTACTGCAGCCGGATACCTCGCATGCGCAGTGGTGGTGTTTTCTCCGACCTCTCTGCTGCCGCCCTGTGACCAACTTTCAGTACTGCAGTCGGCCTCCGCGCATGCGCAGTGGTGGGGTTTTCTTGGGCTCGCTGCTGCCACCCTGTGACCAAATTGCGATACTGCAGTCCGTGTGCTGCGCATGCGCAGTGGCTTTCCTTGGAGCCCGAAATTAAGCCCTTTTTGCCCCAAAATTATTTCCCTTTTTTTTCCTCCCCATGGCAAACTCAGAATCAGGTGTGTGGGGTATATTTATGCCATGGTGTCAGGTCCCGTCCCCTCCCCCACATGCACGGCCCCTTTTAAAAGTCTCCATTTACACTCACAGCACTATTGCTACACAGCCCCCACCTATGGAATGTATTTATGTTGTATACAGCATCTATTGCCACTGGGGTATCCCTTTAGAGATACAGGTCTTCACACAGATAACTGTTTACACTTCTCTACAGTACGTTTAGACTGACAGAAGTGTAAGTAGAGATAACAGAGCTCCCTTTAAACCCTGCCTCTTCACACTACATGGAGTACCTATTCCGACACCTACTAACACTTACTTGTTTAGACTTACGTATTTTGACACCCGAGTATCTCTGCAGACCTCGCTATGTGCACTTGTATCTGGTTACACAGCTGTACACTCACATCTCTCTTTACGCTTGTACCTCTTTAAACTTACCAAGTAACACATCTCAAGTGCAGCCAGCTCTGTTCAGACCTGTTTCTATTTTTAACACCTCTGTGTGTCAACCTTTTTTTTTTAGCATTTTCTAGTCCTTTATTTGATTTATAGATACACGAGTTATTTTTATATTTTAAAATCCTATCTTACTCTCTTTCATGTTTTCTCTATTCCAAAGTCCTTTATATAATATAGTATATATAGGGTTTTATTTTGAAATCCTTATATATATTTAATGAGCTTTTAGTAACTACAAAAGCTATTTCAGTACCTCACACCCATCTTTAGAGGTGGGGGTTTTTTTGGGTTTTCTTTTGTGTTTTTTTTTTTTTATACTCACCCCCATTAATTTTCAGGCATTTTTGGGCTGGGACCCCCCTTTTTTGTCAGGACACCCCCACGCACCTGCTCCTCCACAGCATCATTGTGCCCCCCTCCCCCCCACCTCTGGTGTCATTTGGGGCACCCCATCATACCCCCCAGCCCTCTCCAACCCCACCCTTTTTATTCACACATCCCCCCAAAAAAAGACACAAAACAAGGGAAACTGCCCCACGCAGCAGCTTGTTACTTTAATGATGTCATTCACATATGTACATGCCCCCCCCCCCCACGGGGGGCTCTGCTAGACAAATCAAGGGGGGGTGGCCTCTCCCCCGCGGTTGCAGTCCCCTCAGACCCCGTCCCCCAGGCTGGCAGCTGCCCCACAGAGCGTGCCAGATAACAGTGCCACCTCTATTGCTCAGGCTCGGCTCTGCTCCGCAATGCTCCCCCTCTGTTCCAGCGCCGGGAGGGGCTGCCCTGGACCACAAACGTCCCCAACACCACTTGGCCCCAGACTCTCCCCCACACAGCCCTGGCCGCCCCACCTGTGGGCACCCACTGGAGACAGAGCCAGAAGCCCCCACACACAGGGCTGGCCGCTTACCCTCAGTACATGTAACAACCGGCAGGTAAACCTGGGCTGGGGTGTGTCCACTGAGCACCCCGCGACCCTTACAGCAATGCACTGGGGCAACAGCAACCCCAGATTCTATTTCAGCACATTAGAAGAACAACACAGAAGAAAGCAGACAAATGCGGTCAGGCTAAGGGATAGAATAGTCATCACGCTAGAGGAGGACTCTATGTCAACAGGTCAGCTCAAGGTACAACTCATCCTTTAAACACTAGAGCAATTTGAACTCTTAAAATTGGTATCAAGACTAACCAATAGTATTTTCAAGTAAACACATCTCCTGGCACGGGAAAGTGTCTCATCCTTTCCTTATGGCACTGCTGCAGGGAGGTAACCCCATGAGGCTGCAGGAGGAGGTTGTGCCATAATATGAATCTACGCTTACAGATCCAGCACAACACCTACCACCCTTGCCCTGCTGCTGCACATCCCACTTGCTTGGCCAATAAAATTGGAAGTGAAGGTTAAAACTTCGAAAGGAGTATAGTAAAAAAAGTAAAGAATAAATTTTAGTTATTCACTTGATAACAGAAGGTGTGGGGATGTTTACATACATCCAAGGAAAATACATATACTACAATACAAAAGGATCAATTCTTGCATCAATACAATTCTCACATCACTGTGAATTGATACCATCAAACGGTCTATCCGCAAAATGCACAGTTACAGTTTGACCAGGGCTTTTTTTTTCCTGTGCATCACACAATTAGGAGGGACATCCGGCCAGCTGCACTGCCCAAGAGACACTACTGAACTGCCAGGGAAATGCACCACTGAAAGCAAGACGGACACAAAGTGCTTCAGACCCCTCTGTCAAGATACTCACTAAGAGCCCCGTAACATTCTACAGCCTCTCTTTTTAAAGATTTAGAACAAACACCTACCTCCTTAAATACACCTTATAAGTCGTATGCAACAGCTATTGGGCAGTTTCAGTTTAAACAATCCACGTCAGTTTTTAAGCTATACAATTTTAACTTTTTTTTTAAAAGAAGTTTCACTTATGACAGTAAAATTGTCAAGATAAGAAGTCACCCATACGGTTTTGCTTTTGAAAAGGAAAAATTAAATTCCCAGTGCTTCAATACATAAGGCTACCGAAAAGGACTGGAGGATTTGCTAATGCTTTTGGCTGCACTGAAGCATGTGGAAGAACACGTTTTTATGGTATCTCGACTGTTACAACTGAGAAGATGCAGACCAGTAACACCATCAACTTTTTGAAGATGCGCTACTACGCTCAGGTCTCTGGAAGAAAATGGACTTTTTTTTTTCTGAAGAGTGAAAAGTCTTGTTGCTGATGACTTCTACTGCCAAGCACATCACCTCTGAAGTTCCACTCTGGTAGGAAGTTCATAAAATGCAACTTCTTTGAACGAGAAAGATTTTGATGCTGGAAAACCTCTTTCCAACTGAAGCAAAAAATTTACACACCGTAGGCGAAGGAAGAAGGGTGTCATTGAAGCAGTAACTCACCAAAACCACATCAGGACTCACTGTCACCAGTTGCAAGGCTACTAATGCTTCTTGGGAAAGCCTGGAAAACCTGGGGAAGCGATGCCGATTTGTCCCGTTTTGTCCACGTCTCTTCTTTGACCTTGACTGCTTTTAGTACAGATGCCAGCATATCAGTAAGGTTTATGAGTACTACTACAAGATACTTTAAAAACTTACTGACTGAAAAAGCCTAAAGCTTTTATCATTAAAACAAAGTCCATTTCCTCCGAACATCTGAACTCTTACGAACAGCTTCTTTCCTCTTTTAGTACAAAATTATTTTCACAGTTATCATTTCATAGTAAGCGCACAGAAACAGAGGATTATGCTTTCAGCACGAGAAAAGAAATGGAGGGAAGTAAGCTTTGCATAGGTGTAATACGCTCCAGGAAAGACCTTCTTGTTAGTACTTGCGTTAAAAGTTTTAACGCAAAAACTATAGGAGGAGAGTTGGTACTTTAACATCAACCTTAAAGCGCATACTACAAATACCTTAGGAAAAAGGCAGACACACATCATAGACGTACCTTGTACTTGCAGACCACCGTGGATTCTTTCCATCTGCCTTGTACTTCCATAGCAGCATTAGCTTCACTAGAACTCACTTTCCTGGATACGTGCGGGTGACAGACATAGGTATCTACATACGTTTTCTCAAGCCTAAGCATAGGGAAGACTTCCTCACCCTATACATCCCAAGCTGAATATTTGTTAAAAGAGTACAGCAACACAGCTGTCCTTGTCAGCCACCTCGTTGCAAAAAAGGAATGATTTTGTCCCAGCTGATTCTCCAAACGGTCAAGATCTTTTAAAACTGCACTTGTGCCACCAAACCTGCTGGTTTGGGGTCCCTCCCAGCTTTTGACTGTCCTTAGATCTAAAGGCACACGCCCTATTCCATCATCCAACAGCAAAAATACAAGACCCAGAGCACAACCCTGTGGATGTCCATACACCTCATTGTTTTCACGAGGAGCTGCTGAGCATTCCTGCGAGCGCAGCTGCACACGCCGGATTAGTTTCACCTACACTGGGAGCTGCCAATTTTGCTTTCTGAACCTTTAAACTGAAAACCATATCTTGACATTTCACCACCGCAGAAATGATCCGCAATGAGAACTGTACAAACATGCAGTAAGACAAGCTGCAGGCCCACAGCAGCAACAGCTGCAGCAATATTTAGGCCAGGAACAAGGGAGAAAAATAAAACAGCTTCATCTCATGCACAGGAAAGCAGCAGACAGAGGAAAGGGCCAGCATTCACAGCCCTTACAGAAAACAGGCATTCTCCCTCCCATTCCTAAACCCGTCTCTTAGGTCTAAATAACACAACGCCACTACGGCAACATTGAGAGTACAGAAGAACAGCCCTGCCACTGGACATCCCATTGACTGATGCGATTTACATAGCAGGACACAGACAGAAGCACGTGTTCTTCCACACACAACCCTGAATTCTCAGAAAGTTTAAATTTACTAAAAATAGCCACTTGGAACATACTGCCAAACAACACCAGGCAATAAACCTTTGATGTGTCGGACAGGCGCAAGTTGCTGGTAACTCACTATTTGCGGAAATACAACACCTGAAAAGTAAATGCTGCTTCAGCCCACTAGTCAAGGCTCACCTTACCCGAGTCAGCTCTGCTACCGAAATACTGCTCACTCATTGCTTCCACCTTCAAAATAAGCAAAAGACCCAACCAACACTTATAAGCTAATCATGCAACTGGTGGCTGTATCTTCCCTCTGATAGCACGCACTGACCCACCTTCTCATGGCAACTGCTCACATCCTCTGTTACTCTTTGGCACATGGCTTGTCCCTCTACATCTGGAAAAGCAGTATTGAACAAGTCACTCAGATGCAGAGTGATAGCTGAACAACTCCAGAGGTCTTCTTTCCTTTTAGGATTACTATCTAGATTCTAACTACAGCCTGCCATTATAAAAAAATCTGGTCATCCCCTGTGCCTGCATAATGCTACGGAAAAGACTCTCCTTGCATGCCATGTATATGGCTACTTAATCTGAAGTGGACTGTACACCCCTTGCCTACGAAGTCCAGGCTTATCAAGATACCAACTAGAGAATCTTACTGCTATTTTCCTGCACTCAGCAGGCAGAGCAGCTCCAACCCAGACAAAAAAAACCATGCACAGACCAACACTGCACACAAACAAGACAAATGAGAGGACCCAGAGACAGAAGAACACTCTTTGTAAGAAGAATGACTCCCAGACCAGAGATGCCATCGGGCGAGAAGGCATAGGGGGCCATGAGGAAGAATCTATGGCAGCTCCAGAAAAGTCGAATGCCGTGTCCTGTGACAAGAAGGTATGGACGCAACTGGGATGAAGCATGCACAAGAAGCCCTGTGTAAAGGCCTAAGAATGTAGGGACGCAGGGAAGAAATGCCAGGAAACAGATCCGTGAAGACAGACCACTCAAGATCAGAGCTGCTGATGTGGCTTGGAACAATGCTGCAGAAGATGACTGACTGGAAACTTCTGAGACACAAGACTGATTCACGCTTTAAGCTTGTAATGCAAGAAAAGAAGCACCTGATTGGCACTATGCCAATGAGCACAGGCATTTGAGACCCTAGGAACGGCACCCAGGGGACATACTGTGCTCCTTGAGCACAAAGAGGACATGGAGACCTGAGGAAGGTCTAAGACACAGAAGACAGACCACACAAACTACACAGCATCACGCATACACAGGCTGGAACTGCCCTGCCTGGCACACACTAGTCTGGTGCTGACAAGTAACCCGCTCCCTTCACCTGGGCAGCAATCTCCCCTACACTAACTTTAAAACCCATCCCTGCAACTCCCAACTTTGTCCCCTCGAGCCCCAGTCCTTCAACTTAGCTTTCAAAAGCGCTGGTGGTTTGAACCCATTCTTGATAAAAAACCCACACAAAGCACATTGGCTAACTGGGATGTTCCTGCAGTCGCCAGGTTCCTCTTCATTATTTAAAAAAAAAAAACCCTAAACAAGTGCCAGCAGTAAGCATCATGTCTGTTGACACTGACCTCTTGCACAACACCATCCTCCTCAAAAGTGACATGGCCTTCCACTCACCTGCTCCTTGCCAATTCCAAGGTAAGACACCATGGCCACCATTGCTTCTGGCACCTAAGATACCAAGAGACAGAAAATTTACTGTTGCACTTCTGAGATAATCACCAGCCCCATCCTCCTCCTCACTACTACCCAGCTCACCTCAAAAGCTTACCCAATTCCAAAGCTGGCCCGCAGGGCGCCTGGAAAACCCACGAGAAACACTTCACTGATTTGCCGCAGTATACTTTGCTCTTAGACACCAACCTGGCCAACAACCACCTCACCTTCTCAAACTGCTTGGTGGCATGCTGCTTGGCCCCTCTGAGGCTATGTGAGTCACCTGCAAAAATCAAAGCAAAGACACATGCTGAGATACTGCCCACAGCAATTCCCATCTCCTGCTCTACCTTGGCTTCTCACCAGCCCTGCCTCTGCCCTTTACTGGTTGCCATGTCAAGGTTTGGGTACCACCTGTAAGACACAAACAAGGGAGGCTTCTAACTTCACCAACAATACAACACCTGAAAAATAACTGCTACTTCAGCCCACTAGTCCTGGCTTACCTTGCCCAAGGCAGCTCCAGAGCAAAGATCCCGCTTTGCTCATCGCTTACATCTTCAAAGTAAAAACAAAGTCAAAACCTATAGGGTAGTCACACAGACACCAGCTGCCTCTTCCCTCTGACACCACACAACAACCCACTTTACAGCAGCTGCTCGCCTCCTCTGTCACACTTTGGCCCACAGCTTGTCCCTCTGCATCTGAAAAAGCAACATCAAGCAAGTCACCCAGATGCAGGGCAATAGCTGAACACCACAGGTCTTGTTTCCATTTAGGACTACTAACTAGTTTCTAAACTACAGCCTGCCATTATAAAAAAGTCTGGTCATCCCCCACGTTTGCATAACACTAGAGAAAAGACTCTCCTCACCTGCTGTGTATATGGTTACTTGCTCTGAAATGGCCTGCACACCATTTGCTTACATCATCTTGGCTTATTAGGGTATTAACTATAAAATCTTACTGCTGTTTCTCTTCCATCACTGCTATGCCCCCAGGCAGAGCAGCTCCAACCCAGACAAAAAACATGCACAGACCAACACTGCACACAAATGAGAGATGACAGGACTGGGAGACATAAGAACACTCTCTGTAAGAATGACTCCTGGACCAGAGACATAAGGACACTCTCTGTAAGAAGAATGACTCTCGGACCAGAGATGCCATCAGGCGAGAAGACCTAGGGGGCTGCAAGGAAGGGTCTATGGCAGCCCCAGAAAAGTCAAATGCCGTGCCTCATGTCAAGAAGATATGGCCACAACCAGGACAAAGCATGCACAAGTAGCCTTGCTTAAAGGTCTAAGGATGTAAGGAAGCAGGAAAAAAAGTCCCAGAAAAGGGATCCGTGAAAACAGACCACTCAAGATCAGAGCTGCTAATGCAGCTTAGAACAACACTGCAAAAGCAAATCAACTGGAAACTTCTGGCATGAGACCAATACACACTTTAAGCTTGTAACGCAATAAAGAAGCTCCCAATTGGCACTATGCTGATGCCTACAGGCATTCAAGACGCTAGGGATGGTACCCAGGGGACATACCATGCTCCTTGAATGCAGAGATGACATGGAGACTTCAGGAAGGTCTACGACACAGAAGACAGACCACACAAACTACACCACACAGACACAGGCTGGAACTGCCCTGCCCACGCTAGTCTTGTGCTTACAACTAACCCTCTCCCTTTATCTGGACAGCCATCTCACCTACACTAACTTTAGAACACCTCCCTGCAATTCCCAACCTTGTCCCCACCTCCCAGCCCCTCTTGAGGCCCAGTCCTTCAATTTAGCTTTGAAAAGGGCTGGTGGTTTGAATCCAGCCTCAAAAACAAGCTACATTGGCTAATTTGTATGTTCCTGCATTTGCCAGGCTCCTCTTCTTACTGCTGTCACTGGGGATTTTTTTGCAGATGAATCATGTCGGTCAACACCAAACTCTTGCACAACACCCTCCTCCTCAAAAGCAACATGGCCTTCTACTCACCTGAACCATGCCAATTCCAAAGTCAGATGCTGTGGCCATCATTGCTTCCAGCACTGAAGGTACTAAGAGACACAAAATTACTCTTGCGCTTGTCAGAAGTCACCAGCCCCACGCTCCTCCTCGCTGTTACCCAGCTCACCTCAGAAGCTCATCCAAGTCCACAGGCAGCCTGCACAGCCCCTGCAAAACTAAAGAGAAATGCTTCACTGAGGTACCACAGGATACTTTGCTCTTACGACACCGACGCAGCTGACAACCGCCTCACCTTCTCACACCTCTTGTCAGCATGCTGCTTCATCCCTCCAAGGCAACATATAGCACCTGCTAAAGCCAAAGTAGAAGGCCCATGCTGAGGTGCTGCCCAAAACCACAGCCTGCCCACAGTGATTCCCGTCTCTGCTCCTATACCTTGGCCACTCACCCACCCTGCCAATGTGACTCAGATGAGAGAAGCTCTTGTCAAGAACGATGCCTGGACTGGAGATGCTCTTGGGCAAGAACATCTACAGGGCCACAACAGTGAGGTGAGGAGGCTCTACAGCAGCCCCAGAAGAGAGTCAAACGTAATGGCTCATAAGAAGTTACTGCCCAAAGTGAGATGATGGATGCGCAAGAAGCCTGGCTTTGAGACCAGAAAATGTAAGGATGCAGGGAAGAAGTCCCAGCTCATGACAATAGAAGGCTAGAGAGCAGAGCTGCTGACACAGCCTGGAACAATGCTGCAAGAGAACCAACTGGAAACTTCAAGAGAAGTGAGACCGATCCAGGCTTTAAGCTTGTAATGCAAGAAGAGAATTGCCCAATGGGTACTATGTCGATGAATACAAGCATTTGAGACCCTAGGGATGGTGCCCAAGACACATGCTATGCTTCTTGAGCACAAAGAGCAATGAGAACATTAGGACCCGAGGAAGCTCCAAGACACAGAAGACAGACTGCACAAACTACACCACACCGACACAGGCTGGAACTGCCCTGCCTGGCACACATAATGTTGGGCTGACAGTAACCCTACACCAACTTTAAATCTGGACCCTCCACAGTTCGCAACCTTGCCTGCCTCCTCCCAGCCCCGGTCCTTCAACTTCACTTTCTGAGGGCCAGGGGTTTGAATCCACCCTCAAGAAAAAACCCACATAAACCACATTAGCTAACTGGGACATTCCTGCAGTCACCAGGTTCCTCTTCATCATCTGAAAAAACACAAGTGCCATCATGTTGGTTGACAACAACCTCTTGCACAACACCCTCCTCCCCAAAAGCGAGGTGGCCTTCTGCTCACCTGCACCATGGCAATTCCAAAGTCGGACACTGTGGCCATCATCGCCTCTGGCACCTAAGATACCAAGAGACAAAAAATTACTGTTGCACCTGCAAGAAGTCACCAGCCCCGTGCTCCTCCTCACTGTCACCCAGCTCACCTCAGAAGCTCATCCAATTCTGCAGGTGGCCCGCATGGCACCTGCAAACCCAAAGAGAAACGCTTCACTGAGTTGCCACAGGATACTTTGCTCTTAGACACCAACCACCTCACCTTCTCGGACCTCTTGTCAGCATGCCGCTTCGTCCCTCCAAGGCAACATGTGGCAGCTACAAAAAACAAACCTAAAAGGCCCAGGCTGAGGTGCTGCCCAAAACCACAGCCTGCCTGCAGTGATTCCCATCTCCACTCCTTTACCTCGGCTGCTCACCCACCCTGCCTCTGCTGTTTACAGGTTGCTACACTGAGGTTCTGGTACCACCTATAAGACACACAAGGGATGCTTCTACCTTCACCAACAATACGACACCTGAACATTAACTGCTACTTCAGCCCACTAGTCATGGCTCACCTTGCTGGAGTCAGCTCCATTGCCAATATACACTTGGTCATTGCTTCCCACCTTCAAAATAAAAAACAAACCAAAACCTATAAGGTAGTCATACAGCCACCAGTTGCATCTTCCCTCTGACACCACACAAATCACACTCTGACAGCACTCTGCTCACCTCTCTTCTGTTGCCCGTTTGCACATGGCTCACACCTCTGCACCTGGAAAAGCAATATTGAACAAGTCACATGGATGCTGATCAATAGTTTAACAATTCCAGAGGTCTTGTTTCCATTTGGGAATATCATCTGGAGTCCAACTACAGCCTGCCATTAAAAAAAACATCTGGTCATCCCCTGTGCCTGCATAACACTATGGAAGTGACTCTCCTCACCTGCTGCATATATGGCTATTTGCTCTGAAGTGGACTGTACACCCCTTGCCTACAAAGTCCAGGCTTATCAAGATACCAACTAGAGAATCTTACTGCTATTTTCCTGCTGAGTCTATCACTGCTATGCCCCCAGGCAGAGCAGCTCCAACCCAGACAAAAACCATGCACAGACCAACACTGCACACAAGACAAATGACAGAACCCAGAGACATAAGAACACTCTCTGTAAGAAGAAGGACTCCTGGACCAGAGATGCCATTGGGCAAGAAGACCTAAGGGGCCGTGAGGAAGAATCTATGGCAACTTCAGAAAAATTGAATGCCATGCCCCGTGACAAGAAGATATGGCCGCAACTGGGACGAAGCATATGCAAGCTGCCTTGCTTAAAGACCCAAGAATGTAGGTAGGGATGGAGGGAAGAAGTCCCAGAAAAAGGTATCCATGAAAATAGACCACTCAACATCAGACATACTGATGTGGCCTCAAACAATGCCGCAAAAAAGGACCAACTGGAAACTTCTGAGATGCAAGACCTATCCATGCTTTAAGCTTGTCATGCAAGGAAAGAAGCGCCCAGTTGGCACTATACCAATGCATACAGGCATTCAAGACCCTAGGGATGGACTCAGGGGACATACTGTGCTCCTTGAGTCCAAAGAGACTTCAGGAAGGTCTACGACACAGAAGACAGACCGCACAAACTACACCACACTGACACAGGCTGGAACTGCCCTGCACATGCTAGTCTTGTCCTGACAAGTAACCCCCTCCCTTTACCTGCCCAAAGGTGACTCTTCCTGGATAGCCTCTCCCCTGTGCAACTTAAATACCCTCCCTGCAACTCCCAACCTTGTTCCCTCCAACCAGAGCCCCCTCCTCAGTCCCAGTCCTTCCATTTGCCTTTCAGAGGGCTAGGGGTCTGAAGCCATCCTAGACCATAAGCCACATCAGCTAACTGGGATGTTTCTGCAGTTGCAAGATTCCTCTTCATGATCTTCACAAAAACAGTGCCAGCAGTAAGCATCACATCCATCAATGCCAGCCTCTTCCACAACACCCCCCCTCCTCAAAAGCAAGGTGGCCTTCCATTCACCTGCACCATGCCAATTCCAAAGTCAGATACTGTGGCCATCATCGCTTTGGGCACTTAAGGTACCAAGAGACCAAAAACTATTGTTGTGCTTGCGAGAAGTCACCAGCTCCATGCTCCTCCCCCAGCTCACCTCAAATTCAATTCCAAATGCAGCCTGAATGGCACCTGCAAAACTAAAGAGAAACACCTAACCGAGCTGCCACATGATTATCTGCTCTTAGACACAGACCCAGCTGACAACAGCCTCACCTTCTCAGGCAGCTCATCAGCCTGCAGCTTCACCCCTCCCAGCCTGCTTGTGGCACCTGAAGAAACCAAAGGAAAAAGGCACATGCTGAGATACTGCCCAAAAACCCCAGCCTTCCCATCTTTCATTCCTTTACCTTGGCCACTCATCCACCTTGCTTCTGCCATTCTGCTTGGGTACCACCCGTAAAACACCAACAAGGGATGCTTTTAACCTCACCAACAATACGACACCTGAAAATTAACTACTAGTTGACCCACTAGTCATGGCTCACCTTCCTTGAGTCACCTCTAGAGCCAATAGCCTGCTTTGCTCATTGCTTCCACCTTCAAAATAAAAATTCCCAAACCTGTAAGCTACTCACTCCTGATGCTTATAATCTATGAGGGGCCTGCTGCAAGACGCAAGGGTTGTAGGGACAAGTTAGTACTCTGTGAGCAATTGGGTAGGTGATGAGCTGCCCCATACCCTGAAAGACATTATGAATTATGTCCCAGCTGCTTTCTTAAGAAATGCTAAAAGTCTATATACAGATGCCTACAAAATGCTCACCTTAAGCCCTGCTAAATAATCTCACCATCAGTTCTATTAACAGAGACTGTATCAGCAACATACACAACACACAGCACAACTGGTGAAAAAAAACAAGGTTCCACCTTCAATAAAGTCAGGAATTCCAGGAAAATGTGAAGTACTTAGAATAAAAAACCCCTACATACTATTAAATCATCTTGCCAGCTGTGAACACTCAATACAAAATTACTGACCTGAAAAGACCTCACTGCATACAGATGTACTTTTTACTACATATGCTGCTGAACCTTGACAGGTCCTGAAGCTCTCACCTCAGACAGACACCTCCACTTCTCTAAATATCAAAACACATCTGCCCAAATAGCTTAGACAGCTCAAAAGCAACAGTCAGCTGAAGGAACAGCAGAGCACTGACACCAGAGAAGCCCAGGAGCAGAAGGAGCTGCCTGAGGAGAGGCTGTGGCTCACATACCCCGGGCCTCCCCCACAAACACCTGGGGAAGGGGAGGGGTGAATCACCTGAAGGCATAAAGGCAACTGGGGGAGCAGCAGGGAGTTTGGTCATCTGCCTTCAGTTTACAGCATGTAATGTGGAGAAGACAAAAAACAACCCTTACTGGAAATGACAATACCTGCTCTTTTACTACAACTACATCTATTGCATCAGCAACGTGACTGGGTAGGGAATGAAACTTAATTTTTCTGGGGTGTAGATAGATGTTGTACTAAGCTATGTAAGAAAGTAGTTTGTTAAAAGCAATAACTATATTATTATCAAAAACTATGTGCTTTTGTTTCCTATAAAAAACCCTAAAATGCTACAGGGTTACACTTCATTTCCAGCAAGACCACGTGTACTTCCTAACTTCTTCTGGAACTACGTTCTGGGTAGGATGGAATGACAAATCAGAATTTGAACCTGTAAGAATCCCTTCTCAAAAACATCTCTGGTTGTAAAGGAAATTATTTACTGTAAATCGCTGATGATTCGGAGTCACCTTGATAGTGTCTCTGACTGACTCTCTTAAGAGAACTAGGTGAGTTCCAAAGGACAGAAAACACCAAAAATCCATGGAAATACAAGAAATGTAATGTATCAAGCTGTATGAAGCAGCCTAATTAGCACCTAAGTAGCTAGGACAAAAATAATTTGTAAAACACAACAAAAAACACCATGGGAGATGTGTTGATAAAAATAGATGAAGGCTATTGCCTCCTCTGAAGAACTGAAGAAGGGATTTTAGCTGACGATAGACATCTTTAGGGTAACAGATACCAAATAGAAACATACAATAAGATGGGAAAAATAAGACTGCCCTGGAGCACAAAGATTGCTTCAGAAAAGGTTCTGACAGAACAAGAGGCATCATCACAGGGATTAGAGAAGTCCTGAAGGGGCTAGAGAGACCGAAGAAGTCTTGGGGATGTAACGAGCTCAAAAGGGAATTGAGCAAAGTACAGATGTCCTCAGGGGATCGAATGGAGGTGCACCGAACAGATGAGAGGACAGAAAGACCGACTGGAGTAACACGTGCGGACTCAGGAAGCATTCTGGGGAAAAGAGGGGTGCTAAGTGCCCTCCTGAGCTAGAACATGGCTCTAGGGCATAGGGGATGCCTCGCGGGAGTTCGGCAAAGGGAGCAGAGGGGTCCCGAGGGAGCCTGAGAGACCAAAGAAGCCTCAGAGATAATGGTGAGGAACTTTGAAGGGGATTTCAACAATGTACGGATGTCGTCAGGGGTCTGGGGGCTGAATGAAGGCATCCTAAACATCGAAGAGTAAGATAAGAGTGCTCTGAAGAGCACAGAAAAATAAAATTGCAAGGGAGCTAAAGTGCTACAAGAGTGCCATGGAGTAAGGAAGGACTCGGAAGACACAGACAGCGGAAAAATTATGAGGGGGCAGGGTAAGAAAAGAAGTCTTGGAGACACAGCGAGGGCCTTGGAGTCTCAGGAGGGCATCGGGGCAAACTACAGGTGACTGAGAGAGAGGAACCGAATGGAGACACCCTCGATGGCAGAGAGAAAGATAAAGGAGCGCTGCGTAGCAAAGAAAGAAGGAAGGCGCTGACAGAACAAGAGATAGAAAGGGTGATATGTTGCAGGGCATCGTGAGAAACAAGGGTTAAAAGTAAGAAAGAAAAGTGTAGAGAAGACAGTTTGTAACAACTGCACCCGGTACTTAGACATATTGGAGATAAAGACTGTCTCCACTGACTCTCTGCTGATAAAGATTGCCGTCACTGACTCTCTGCTAACTAGCAGTAATGATTAGCACAAGGACGAATGGTAGAAAAATAGAAAAGACTGCCAAAATAGTGCCCTAGAGTTAACTTGTCTCATTATAATCTCATTTTAATACTAAAAAACACACCTCCTAGCTAGAGAAGCCCCAACCCAATTTAGCCCCCTACTCTCTGAGCATGCGTGGTGAATTAAAAGAGAACTGTAACTTTAAGGTGAAGTAAGAAAAGTATTAACCAATAGTTAATTAAGGAGTAGCACCAGTAGGCGTAACTAACTTTGTTAACTGTTTTAAATACCTGTCATGATTTTAACCCTGTGTGCAGCTTTGTGGAGAAATCCCCTTGCACCCGGCGCCGCAATAAACATGCCTGCTTTATAACTCTGGGTGAGTTGTGAAGTTCGTTTCCACGTGCCAATTTTGGCACCCCAGATGGGACCCTCTCTGCCCGGCTGCGGGACCGGCTGAGAGGGGGACACCCTTGGTGCGCCCCGAGATTTCTCGGAGGACCTCCCTCGCTCGCCCGATCACTGCAGGGACAGACAAGGACCATCAGCGGACCAGGTATGTTAAGGAAGGGGAACCTGTAAGTCGTGAGGAGACATCCTACTCGAGGTAAAGAGCATTGGTGCTCGCCCCAGGAGGGATTCGAATCCAGTAGTGAGGGCGCGGGAATCCCTGCATAGGGAAGTACGCGGGAGTGCTCTCTGCTGAAATTGCGGGAGTATGGGATAGCTACCTGAACGCAGGAATCCCTGATTAAGGGAAGTACGCGGGGCTGCTATCGTTTGGATCAACTATTATAACCCATGGGAACTGAAATTTATATTGTGGCTATAATTGGTATTTTATGATAGTCACTACAATCTATATACTTAAGAAGTTTTGTTCCAGGTACCGTGTATTCTGTGAAAAGTGCTTCATTACATACAATTAATGTTGTTGTAAGTTGTTGTAAGTTGGGTGAGTGTTTGAGTGAGTGAGACGCTGTCGGACTGCGGGGCGAGTGTGGAGTCCTGATCCGCGGTTCCATGTTCTCCACGAGGAGAGCGGCCGGAGACAGACGAAGCGTATGATAGACTGTGTTAATCAAACTGAGTGTTAACCCTTGCTGTCCTTTGTTTGTTCATGCTAAGTGTTTGGAGTATCATAAGTACGTTATTTCCTTTTCAATAATTGTCTTGAATTTAGGTGCATTTGCTGTACGAGTGTGCCCTTGCTTCTTTTGCCTTGGATAAGGTATTATTGTTGTCAATTCAATCAGGTTGCAATCATTGTAAACATCAGGCAGAGTGTTCATTATGGGAGGTAAACAAAGTGGCGGGGTATTGAAAAGGAGCCCTCTAGGCTGTATTTTAGCTCACTGGAAGGAGATAGGAGAGCTGCCAGGAGGAAGCGTGAGCAAAAGGACTTTAATTAAATATTGTAATCAATGGTGGCCTTTGTATAAATTGGATAATGAGGAGAAATGGCCCTTTAATGGAACTTTGAATTACAACACCTTGTTGCAATTGATGTTGTTTTTGAGGAGAGAAGGGAAATGGGCTGAGGTCATATACGCAGACATGTTTTTCACTCTCTGAAATCATCCTGAATATCAAAAGGACTGTGGATTAATACCCCCACAGGACCCAATGGTAATGGCTTTGGAGAAGGAAAATAAGAGAGAGGGAAAAGGAAAGATGAGGATGTGCTGTTTGGCGTGCAGCATAGGGCAGAGATGTACAAAGTTAGAGAAAATAAGGGATCCCGGGATGGGAGATCTGCCTGAGTATTATAAACTGCCGGTAAGAGTACAACAAGGAGAAAGTGAAAGTTCAGATCACAGAATCACAGAATCACTACGGTTGGAAAAGACCTGTAAGATCATCAAGTCCAACCTGAAAGAAAAAAAAAAAAAAAAAACCACAACCACCACACAACAACAACAAGCCACAACACACCAAAAACCAACCCACCCAACACCACACAGCATCATGTCCATCAAGCTACATCCCACAATGCCACATCCACACGCTCCTTGAATACCTCCAGGGAGGGTGACTCTACCACCTCCCTGGGCAGCCTATTCCAATGTTTCACCACTCTCTCAGTAAAGAACTTTTTCCTAATATCTAGCCTGAACCTCCCCTGGCGCAGCTTGAGGCCATTTCCTCTAGTCCTGTCACTAGTCACTTGGGAGAAGAGACCAACACCCACCTCTCTGCAACCTCCTTTCAGGTAGTTGTAGAGAGCGATAAGGTCTCCCCTCAGCCTCCTCTTCTCCAGGCTAAACAACCCCAGCTCCCTCAGCCGCTCCTCATAAGACTTGTGTTCCAGACCCCTCACCAGCTTCGTCGCCCTTCTCTGGACACGCTCCAGCACCTCAATGTCTTTCTTGTAGTGAGGGGCCCAAAACTGAACACAGTATTCGACGTGCGGCCTCACCAGAGCCAAGTACAGAGGCACGATCACCTCCCTGCTCCTGCTGGCCACACCATTTCTGATACAAGCCAGGATGCCGTTGGCCTTCTTGGCCACCTGGGCACACTGCTGGCTCATATTCAGCCGGGTGTCGATCAACACCCCCAGGTCCTTTTCTGCGGGGGAGCTTTCCAGCCACTCGTCCCCAAGCCTGTAGCGTTGCCTGGGGTTGTTGTGGCCAAAGTGTAGAACCCGGTACTTGGCCTTATTGAACTTCATCTGGTTGGCCTCAGCCCATCGATCCAGCCTGTCCAGATCCCTCTGCAGAGCCTTCCTACCCTCAAGCAGATCAACACTCCCTCCCAACTTGGTGTCGTCTGCAAACTTGCTGAGGGAGCACTCTATCCCCTCATCCAGATCGTCAATGAAGACATTAAACAAGACCGGTCCCAAAACTGAGCCCTGGGGGACTCCGCTTGTGACCGGCCGCCAGCTGGATTTCACCCCATTCACTACAAGTCTCTGGGCTCGGCCATCCAGCCAGTTTTTTACCCAGCGAAGAGTGTACCTGTCTAAACCACGGGCCGCCAGCTTCTCCAGGAGAATACTGTGGGGAACAGTGTCAAAGGCTTTGCTGAAGTCCAGGTAGACAACATCAACAGCCTTCCCCTCATCCACTAGGCGGGTCACCTGGTCATAGAAGGAGATCAGGTTAGTCAAGCAGGACCTGCCTTTCATGAACCCGTGCTGGCTTGGCCTGATCCCTTGGGTATCCTGCACGTGTCCCGTGAGCGCCCTCAAGATGAGCCTCTCCATAACCTTCCCCGGCACCGAGGTCAGGCTGACAGGCCTGTAGTTCCCCGGATCCTCCTTCCGACCCTTCTTGTAGATGGGCGTCACGTTGGCAAGCCTATTCGGAAGCCCCTTTAGATAATCCAGTATCCTCCCACACCCGGAGTAGGAAAGAACAGACAGTGGTGCAAGCACCCCTCAGGGAGGCGGTGGGACCAGAAGGAAGTCCTGTCTTAATAAAAGTCCCCTTCTCCTCACTTGATCTTGAAACATGGAATACGGTAGTAAAAAAACTACCAAAGTGATTCTGTAGGAGTCACTAAACATTTCCAATTTCTAATAATGCAACATAATCCTGATTGGAGTGATGTTCAATTGTTATTGGACAACATGACGGAAACTGAAAAACAACTGATGCTAAAAACTGCCCATGATTTAGCTAGTGACCAACTTAGTAATACAGGGGAAGACATAAAGGATCACTTTCCCTTACAAGACCCACATTGGAACCCTAACAGAAGGGCCCATTTGGAATTATTGAATAAATACAGGGATTGGGTCATAAAAGGTATGGAACGAGCCATCCCGAAAACAATTAATTGGTCAGCTTTATATACTATTCGACAGGGCCCGAATGAGACCCCCTCAGACTTCCTGGATAAGCTGCGAGACATTATGAGGCGGCACACTCCTCTGGACCCAGGATCGGAAATAGGGATACAGCAGTTAGTGTCTCTATTCCTGGGGCAGTCAGCAAGTGATATCCGGAGAAAGCTGCAGAAATTGAAGCAGCCAGAAAGCAGAAATTTGTAGGCTCTATTAGATGAAGCTTGGAAAGTGTTTTGCAATAGAAAAGAGGAGGATCGGAGGAAGGATAAACGGGCACTGGTAGCAGCACTACAAGAGAGTAAGGGATTTAGAGGTATGGAACGTGGGAAATTGAGACCTTTGGAAAAAGACCAGCGTGCATGGTGTAAACAAAGAGGACACTGGAAACACGAGTGTCCAGAGAAATGGAAAAGCAGAATACAGGCCTATGCCAAAGAAGATTGATGGGGACCTGGGGAGTCTACCCTAGCAGATCCACTGGTTATATTGAAGCTAGGGAAACAACAACAGAGTATAGAATTTTTAATTGATACTGGGGCAACATCTTTGGTTTTAAATCAAGCTTTAACACCCACTGATGATGATTTTGTAACGGTAAGGGGAGCTACTGGCCAAAGTGAAAAGGCGTACTTTTTAAAGCCTCTTAAATTTAGATTGGGAAAACAATTGGGAATAGACAAATTCTTATATATGCCCAACTCACCAAAACCTCTATTGGGGCGAGACTTACTGGAACAGCTAAAAGCAGAAATAAAATTTGAGAAGGGAAAAATAGAGCTTCGAGTGGGGGATGACCAGCTAATTGAACTTCTGAGTCTGGCCCTCATAGATACTCCTGTTAGCTCAGAAATACCTGACAAAATCCAGAACCAAGTATATCCAGGGGTATGGGCCTCAGAAATACCAGGAAAAGCAAAAAATGCCTCCCCAATAATGATCAGGCTCAAATCGGGGGCGCAGCCTGTAAGAATTAAGCAATATCCCCTCAGAACTGAAGATAGGGAAGGAATCCGACCAATAATCAACCGATTTATCAAATATGGGATACTAACAGAGTATGAATCGGAATAAAACACTCCCATTCTACCTGTCAAAAAGCCAGATGGTAATTATCGAATGGTACAGGACCTCAGAGCTATTAATAAAATTGTTGAGGATTTGCATCCTGTCGTGGCAAACCCATATACATTATTAACTAACTTGACACTTGAATTGGCCTGGTTTACCATATTGGACCTGAAAGATGCCTTCTTTTGCCTACCTTTGACTCCAGAGAGCCAGTTGCTGTTTGCATTCGAGTGGGAAAACCCGGACTCTGGGAGAAAGACATAACTAACGTGGACTGTGTTACCACAGGGGTTTAAAAACAGCCCCACTCTTTTTGGGAACCAACTAGCTAAAGACTTGGAACAGTGGGAGCGACCGCATGGAGATGGAATAATGTTACAATATGTAGATGATCTATTAATAGCCACTAAAACAAAAGAACTATGTATACTATGGACAGTCAGTCTGCTAAATTTCCTTGGACTTAATGGCTATCGAGTCTCTCCACAGAAAGCCCAAATAGCTCAGCAGCAGGTAACTTACCTCGGATACGAGATAACTGCTGGCCAAAGGACCTTAGGAACAGCAAGAAAGGAGGCCATCTGCCAAACTCCTCGACCACAGACAACTAAAGAACTCCGTACGTTTTTAGGGATGACGGGATGGTGTCGTCTATGGATCTATAACTATGGACTCTCGGTAAGACCACTCTATAAACTGTTAAAATCTAATCCAAAAGACCTCACCTGGAATGGGGAAGCAGAAAGAGCATTCCAGCAACTGAAAAGGCAATTAATGGAAGCCCCTGCCTTGGGGTTACCAGATATTACTAAGATGTTCTGGTTGTTCTCCCATGAGAAACAGGGAATAGCTCTGGTAATCCTAGCCCAAAACTTGGGACCGTATAGAAGAGCAGTGGCGTATTTCTCCAAACAACTTGATGAAGTAAGTAAAGGTTGGCCTAGCTGCTTCAGGGTGGTAGCAGCATTGGTGCTAAATATTCAAGAAGCACGTAAATTTACATTGGGCCAAAAGATTACAGTGCTGACATCTCATACTGTATCCACAGTATTAGAGGTAAAAGGGGGGCATTGGCTCTCACCACAGATATTCCTTAAATATCAAACTGTTCTGGTGGAACAGGATGATGTGGAAATAATTGTTACTAACATTGTCAATCCAGCAACTTTCCTCAGTGGAGCCACAGGAGAACCGGAATCACGTGATTGCCTGGAAATGATTGAAGCGGTCTATTCCAGCTGACCAGATCTAAAGGAGGAGCCACTGAAAGACGCTGAGGATTCCTGGTACACAGATGGAAGTAGCTTTGTTCGACAAGGTGTCCGCAGAGCAGGGTATGCAATAACCACCGTGAATCAGGTCATAGAATCCGCAGCCCTTGCCCCAAATACTTTGGCACAAAAAGCAGAACTAATCGCTTTAACCCGAGCTTTGGAGCTAGCCAAAGACACAACAGATTAATATCTGGACAGACTCCAAATATGCTTTTGGGGTAGTCCATGCCCATGGAGCCATATGGAAAGAAAGAGGACTCCTATCCACCCAAGGGAAACGTATAAAACATGCTGAAGAAATTCTTAGGCTCCTGGAAGCAGTACAGCAACCGGAAAAAGTGACTATCATGCATTGCAAGGCTCATCAGAAAGGAGATACCGCTCAAGAATTGGGCAATGCTATGGCAGACCGAGAAGCCAAAAGAGCAGCTGAGAAAGGTGAATTAGAGGTGCAGTCTTTGGTCCCAGACGGTAAAATACAAATTGATTGTGAATCCAGGTATTCCAAAGAAGATCAGAAATTAGTTGAAGATGTAGGGGGAGAAGTAGAGAAAGGTAAATGGGCAAAGACTCCGCAGGGCAAAATAATAATCCCATTTGCGTTACTGTGGGCCATAGTTATAGCAGAACACAGGAAATCCCACTGGGGAGCTGAGGCCTTGTATAAACATTTGAGTCAGCGTATAGTTGCCCGGAACCTCTACTCCACTGTTAAACAAGTGACACAGCAGTGTGAAATATGTTTGCAAAATAAGCCTAAGGTAAGCCCTAGAGGCCAACTTGGACAGAAAGGAAACTATCCAGGGCAGCAGTGGCAAATTGATTTCTCAGAACTTCCAAGAAAAGGGGGGTTTCGATATCTGCTGGTTCTAACAGACACCTTTTCAGGCTGGCCAGAAGCATTCCCTTGCCGAACTAATAAGGCTAGAGAAGTAACTAAAGCACTATTACAAGAAATAATACCGAGATTTGGAATTCCTGCAACAATCTCCTTGGATAGAGGATCACATTTCATTGCAAAAATTGTTCAGCAAGTTAGTGAACTCTTGGGAATAGATTGGCAGTTACATACCTCATATAGGCCACAAGCAAGTGGTCAAGTGGAAAAGATGAACCACTTAATTAAGTTACAGATTGTAAAATTGGGGCAGGAGGCCGGATTGTTTTGGCCACAATCATTATCTTTGGCACTCCTGAGGATTAGAACTAAACCCAGAACTAAAGAGGGGTTGAGCCCTTTTGAAATACTGTACGGAAGGCCCTATATTGTACAGGCGGGAATATCAACTCAGACTGGAGATGAAATGTTATCTGATTATATTGTAAACCTGCAAAAACAACTTCGGGAGATAGAGAAACTTGTCTTAGGAACCAGAGCCCGAGGTCTTGATGGGCCAGTGCATGATATTAAACCTGGTGATTATGTGTATGTGAAGTCCTTTACAGATTCACCTCTGATACCGAAATGGGAAGGCCCCTTCCAGGTGCTGCTGACACCCCATACAGCGATCAAGATTAAGGAGCAGACCTCATGGGTGCATCATACCAGGGCGAAGAAAGCCCCTAAGCCACGATGGGAATTGACATCTATGGGACCGTTGAAGCTTTGCATTCGAAAGCGGTGATATGGATTCTTATGACTCTACTGAACTGTAACCACTGTGGGGAGTGGCCTTGGACAGACGCTTATTTTGGGTATATGGGAAGCTCAGGAAAGAATTTAAATGGATTGAATTTAGCAACTATAGTAATATATAATAACAACATGACACTGCGACCAATTGAACGGGAAAGAATAGATTTGGTCTGTACCTGGAGAATTGAGAAAGGAAAGGAGGTCCAGATAGGTTGTAGACTCCTTAATGTAAGTAACCCACCTCCTCTCCAGACCCAAATTACTGTCAAAGTTGGTGCTGTCTGGGACTCTGCCAATAGGACAGGCAGCACAATATGTGAAAGAAAGGAGGTTTGTTGGTATCCCTTCAATATAACTCAAACGGTGACCATAGTATGTCTGGGGGCAACTCAAGAGGAGGCCCAAGCTCTAACTTTTAGATTTCGGCTGCAGACACCAGAGGAAACCACTACTCCCCCTGCCTACACTACCTCGACTCAGGCTATTAAATCAAGTCCCACAGAGCCTGAGCAAATAGGACCATATATGTATCCAACAGGACCATACGTAATTAAATATGTCGGTCAGCAACAGGTAATGTCTAATCCAATATGGTCTCTTAAGCAAGTGGAATTATTAATACAGAACGATATTTCCACCGTTCAACCATCCTGTTCATCATTTATAAGACCCTTACACATAGGGTGGACGTCATGGTTACATAAGAGGACCCTTCCTTCCTGAATGAGAAAAAGGAGATGCGATTGGTGCAGTAGGAACAGGACTGGGAGTTTTAAATAGTATAGATACTGAGATAATAAGGAACAAGCTCGCAGCGGTGACCGGTGATCTAAACAAAATACAGAACCCTTTAAGATCTTCCCTCCTAACTTTAGGAACCAGCCAATGGCTTACAGTAAATATGTTACCACAGTGGGAAAAGCTCAATGAAAAGGACAATGAACTGATTATAAATGCATTAGACGTGGCTCAGACTAATGTTTCTACAGCACTCAGTTGTATCCAAGCTCAATTATGGTTACAGACAATAGCAGCTGCAATCATTAGGGAAGGTGAAGACGGAATCCTACCAAAAGAAATCCAAAAGGTGATTTGGAATAACACAACAAAATTTGAAAGGAGATTCCAATCGTGGTGGCATTTGGTTAATTTTACCTTTGACCCTACTAACAACACAGCTACAGCTTTTCTACTAACAATATATAAAGCTTTAGTGTATAACATATACCCGATTGTTGCACTAGGATTAAATTACCATGGAACTGTACTTTATCCCCTAGGACATAGGGTATGGGCGATGAAAAACAGGAATAAGTGGCAAACTATTGATGTCGAGGCCTGTATCGTACGAGACCAGCAAGGATTTATTTTTGAAGGAAACACCATCAAAGGGCAAGATATTTGTCTTGACACTGAACAAAATGTTTGTCACTTTGAGGTGCATCCCAACGGGACCCTAAGAACCATCATAATTTACAGGGGTATGGGATGTGTTTGTCTGAGATCTCAATGTGATCTTGTACAAGTAGATGATCAAATGGTGGACGTGAGCAACCATTCAAATATTTGCATTTGCAACTTTGTTAGTCTTACAGGATGTGATTTTAACTACACGGCTCCTGTTACTACTTATCAATTGCTACAATTTAATTATACGTTCATTCAGGCTCTACAGCCCACCCCTACTGGAATGAATCTCACTCTAATAAGAAAACTATTAGATCATGAAAATGTAAAAAGGTTGTTAAAACAAGTTCAAGAAAGTGGAAGAAAGACTTTTATTACTGAACATCATGATACAGAGGAAATACACCAAGTAGTGGAACGAGTGAAGGCAGACGGAGAGCACAATTGGTGGGATGTGTTTAGGGGTTATTCCCTGTCAGCTACCAAAACCTTAAACATAATGACCCACCCAATATTGGTGTTACTAATAGCCACCTCAACATTGACAATAGTGAATCTTATCCTTTGGTGTAAACTAAAGGAAATTATTGGGCAAGTATGGACACTAAAAGTAATGATGAAACATAACGAACCACTTTTAAGAGCAAAGGAATTTGCTTAAGGGAAAGAAAAGGGGGGAATGTTACAGGGCATCGTAAGAAACAAGGGTTAAAAGTAAGAAAGAAAAGTGTAGAGAAGATACTTTGTAACAACTGCACCTGCTACTTAGACATATTAGAGATAAAGACTGTCTCCACTGACTCTCTGCTGATAAAGTTTGTCTTCACTGACTCTCTGCTAACTAGCAATAATGATTAGCTCAAGGACGAATCGTAGAAAAATAGAAAAGACTGCCAAAATAGTGCCCTAGAGTTAACTTGTCTCATTATAATCTCATTTTAATACTAAAAAACACACCTCCTAGCTAGAGAAGCCCCAACCCAATTTAGCCCCCTACTCTCTGAGCATGCGTGGTGAATTAAAAGAGAACTGTAACTTTAAGATGAAGTAAGAAAAGTATTAACCAATAGTTAATTAAGGAGTAGCACCAGTAGGCGTAACTAACTTTGTTAACTGTTTTAAATACCTGTCATGATTTTAACCCTGTGTGCAGCTTTGTGGAGAAATCCCCTTGCACCCGGCACCGCAATAAACATGCCTGCTTTATAACTCTGTGTGAGTTGTGAAGTTCGTTTCCGCGTGTCAGATAAGGTGCTACAAGGTGCTGTGGAGATCAAGGAAGGTCTCAGGAGGCGTTGTGACTGTGAGGAGAGGGGTGTTGAGGGGTGCTGATGGACAAAGGAAGGCTTGGGGATGACAAGGAGGAACTTGGGTGATCATCTGAGCAGAGTACAGACGGTCTCAGGTGGCCAGGGACTGAACACAGGAATCCTAGATAGCGTAGAGGAACAAACGAGTGTTCTGTGGCTCAAAGATGTCCCCACCTAAAGTGCTAAAAGGTGAATGTGGAGCACAAGGTCTCTGGAGCTGTCGTGACTGGGAGGAGAAATGTCCTGAGGGAGCCAGAGAGACAGAAAAAGGATTGGGGACATGATGATAAAATCCAGAGGGGATCTCAGCTAAGTAAACATGTCATTGGAGGGCAAGGGGCCAAATAGAGGCATGGCTAGCAGGAAGAGAAGGACAGAATGACTTGTCTGGGTCATAGATATGGACATGGGAAGTCTTCTGAGAGAATGAGAGGGATGAGAGGTCTGCTGCAATGCTAAAAGTGTGCTAAGGGCAACCTCAAAGGCATCGATAGGCATCATGACACCATTGGAGGGGTCCCGATTGGGCCAAAGACACCAAAGAAGGCTCAGGGACACAAGGAGGATGTCTGGAGGGGATTTGAACAGAGTATAGATGTCCTCAGGAGGCCAGAAACCAAATGGAGGCACCCTGGATGGCAGAGAGGATAAGAGCGCTCTGAGGTGCAAACAAACCCGAGGACGGCTTTCTGAGGGAGCGAAAGAGGATCAAAGTTCGTGACAGAGCTAAACCAGGGCTGTGGTACACAAAGAAGGTCTCGGGAGGCATGGTGACTGGGAGCGGAAGGGTCATGAAAGGCTCAGAGAGATAAGAGAGATTGAAAGGGAGGTAGAGGGCTACCAAAATGCTGTGGAGCACGAGGAAGGTCTCAGGAGGCATCCTAGATGGCATAGAGAAGAAAAAGAATGCTCTCTTTTGAGAACAGAGTTCTTAGGAGAGGTGCAATTGCAACAGAATGAGTCCAAAGGGGGCTTAGAGAGTCAAAAGTGGGCTGCAGAGAATGTCTAAGAGCTAAAAGTGTGCTGCAGAGAACATCTAAAACTTCAGGAAGCATTGTGATGGTAGCAGAGGGGTTCTGAGAGGGACAGACTAAAGATGGCTCAAGAACATGAAGAAGTCCAGAGAGGATTTGAACAGACTACAGATATCCTCAGGGGACCACAGGGCCTGAACAGAGGTATCCTAGCAAGCATAGAAGACAACATGAGAGTTCTGGAGATGAAAGATGGCATCGGGAAAGGTTCCCAGGGAGCGAGAAGGGCACAAAGGGCGCTACAGAGCCAAAAGAGGGCTGTAGGGCACGAAGTCGTGCTCGGGAGACACGATGACGGCAGGAGAAGGGTGCCGAGAGTGAAAGAGAAACAGAAAGTGGCTCTGGGGCCCAATGCCAAACTCAAGAAGGTGTCCCAGCAACGTACAGAAGCGCTCAGGGGATGAGCGACAGAATGGAGACATCCTAGATGGCGTTGAATAAGGTCAGAGAGCTCTGGGGCACAGAGACAGCCTGAGGAAGGGTTCTGTCTGAATAGGAGAGATGCAAAGAAGGCTGCAGAGCTCCAGGGGTGCCGTGGGGCACGAGGACAGTCTCGGGAGGCGTCGCGACAGGAACGAGAGGGCTGGGGGGGCAGGGGAGCATGGACATAGAGACAAACAAAGGATTGCTGACACAATGAGGTACTCGGGAGGGGATCTGAACAGATGTACTCAGGGGACCAGGGACCAAACGGAGGCATCGGACGTGGCAGAGGGGAAGGTGAAAGTGCTCTGGGGCAAAATGAAAGCCTGAGGAGGAGTTGTCTCTGGATAAGAAAGACACAACGCCTGCTGCAGAACTGAAGGATGGCCATGGAGTGCAAGGACGCTCACAGGAAGCATTGTGACAGAGATAGAGGGGTGCTGAGGTGGCCAGAGAGAAGGCTCGAGGGCACAAAGGGACTCAGGAGGGGATTTGAACAGAGTACAGATGTCGCGAGGGAGAGACCGACCCAGTGGAGGCCATCGAGATGGAGGAGAGGACAAAAAGACTGCTCTGAGGAAGAGGGATGACCTGAGGAGATGTTCTGACAAACCAAAGGGTTACGAATTACACTCCAGAGATAAAAGCGTGCCGAGGAGACCCTCTAAAGCCTTGGCATGAACTGAGAGAAGAGAAAAAAAATAAGACGCAAAGAAAATTTAAAAGGCGACAGGGTGTGTGACAAACAAGAAAGAATTAAAAACCAGGGTTGTACAGCTTGATAAATGTAGACATAGAAAATTTTAAAAGCAAAAGGGGACAAGGCAGAGGAGAAAAAAATTAAAAATAGGGACAGAAAACTAGATAAAAGTGGGCATAGAAAAAAAAATTGAAAACTGAAGGCATTAAAGGAGGAAAATTTTAAAAAAATAGGGACAACAAACTAAATAAACAGAGACATTGGAAGAAAAT
The DNA here is from genome assembly GCF_030936135.1 of Gavia stellata. Classification (NCBI taxonomy): domain Eukaryota; kingdom Metazoa; phylum Chordata; class Aves; order Gaviiformes; family Gaviidae; genus Gavia; species Gavia stellata. The sequence goes on along the minus strand of NC_082595.1, from coordinate 113,569,984 downwards.
TGAAAAATTGAGGGAGTACCCAAAAGACAAGAAATAATTTAAAAATATGGACAGGAACTAGATAAAAGCAGACGTAGAAAAAAATTGAAAAAACAACAAGATTAAGGAAATAAAGGAAAAAATTAAAAACTGGAACAGCAACCTAAGGACATGGAAACAAAATGTAAAAAGCAACAGGGTACAGCATAGACTAGAATGAAATAAAAAATAAAGACAGTGAACTGGATAAAAGTAGATACAGAAAAAAGTTTAAAAGCAACATGACACAGGACAGACGGGAAATAGTAAAAAATAGGGTTAGATATCGTGATAAAAGTAGACATAGAAAGAAAACTTCAAAAGTGACAATGTAGAGGACAGATAGGGAAAAAGTAAATAATAGAGATATAAAAATACATAAAAGTGAATATAGAAACAAAAAATGAATAGTGAAGACTTTAAGAAAGGAAAAAACTAAAAAATAGTGAAAAAACCTAAATAGACAGACACGTAGAAAGAAAATTTCAAAAGTGACTGGGTACAGGACAGACTAGAATGAATTAAAAAATAAAGTCAGCGAATGGGATAAAAATAGACAAGGAAAGAAAATTTAAAAGCAATGGGGTACAGGACAGATAGGAAACTAAAAAAAACAAGCAGAGACATCTTGACAAACGTAGACATAGAACAAAAAAATGTAAAAGTGACAGGATACAGGAAAAAATTAAAAATTAGGGACAGAAAATGAGATAAAAGTACACATAGAAACAAAATTTCAAAACTAAAAAAATTATTAGTAAAAAATTGAAAAATAGGGACTAGATAAAAGTAGACATAGAAAGAAAATTTAAAAAGCAATGGGGTTCATGACAGCAAGAAAGAATTAAAAAATAGAAACAGGAACAGCATAAAAGTAGGAATAGAAAAAACTTTTTAAAAGCGACAGGATTAAGGAAATAACGGGGGAAAAATAGGGACAGCAAACTAAACTGGAGACATGTAATGTAAGTTGAAATGCCAACAGGGTGCACAACAGACAAGAAAGATTTAAAAAATAGAGATGGGAGCTTGATGAAAGTAGACATAGAAAGAAAATTTAAAAATCAACAGCACTGAGGAAAAACAAGAAACAAAAAATAAAGACAGTGAATGGTATAAAAGTAGATGTAGAAAGAGCATTTAAAGAAAAGGATTAAGGAAAAAAATTGAAAAATAGGGACAACAAATTAAAGTACAGACACAGAAAGAAAATTTAAAAACCAAAGGTGTAAAAGAATAAAGTTAAAAAATACAGACAGTGAAGTGGATAAAAGGAGACATAAAAAATATTAAAAGTGACAGGGATTAGGGAAATAAAGGGGAAAAAAAAGAAGGATAGTGAACTAATTAAACAGAAAAATAGTAAGTAAATTTTAAGTTATGTGAATTAAGAGAGGAAAATATTCAAAAATAGAGACAGAAAGCTAAATAAAAGTATGCATAAAATATAGGGATAGGGAGCTTGATAAAAGTAGACACAAACTCAAAATTTAAAATTCCAGGGGATTAAGAGAGGAAACAATTAAAAAATAGGAACAGTGAACTAAATAAACAAAGACATAAACAGAAAATTTAAAAAGAGAGAGAGCACTAAGGAAATGCAAGAAATAATAAAAAATAAAGACAGTGAACTGGATAAAAGCAGATGTAGAAAGAAAATTTCAAAGCAATGTGTTAAATGACAGACAGGAAAGAATTAATAACTAAGGATAGGCCTTGTTGATAAAAGTGGTCATGGAGAGAAAAATTTAAAAAGCAATGAGGTACAGGACAGACAGGAAAAAAATTAAAATAGGGACACCAAAGTAGATAAAAGTAGACATAGAAACAAAATTTTTAGAAGCCAAGGGATTAGGAGATGCAAAGATTAAAAAACAGGGACAGCGAACTAGAAGGGAGACATAGAAATAAATTTTTTGAAAAGGCGGCACTAAGGAAGGACAAGAATTAATTCAAAACTAAAGACATCAAACAGGACAAAAGCAGACATGGAACATTTTAAAAGCAACGAGGACTAAGAGCAGAGGACGAAGAACAAAAATTAAAGAATAGGGACAACAAACTAAATAAACGGAGACATACAAAGTAAATTTTTAAAACGAGAGTGTACGTGACAGGCAGGAAAGAATTAAAAAATAGGGGTAGGGAGCTTGACAAAAGTAGGCATAGAAGGAAAATTTTAAAAGCAATGAGGTACAGGACAGACAGGAAAGAACTACAAATAGAGACAGCAACCTAGATCAAAGCAGACAGAGAAGCAACATCTTCAAAGCCAAGTAATTAAGAGGGGAAAGAATTAAAAAATATTGATAGCAAATGAAAACACAGGCATAGAAATAAAATTTTAAAAGTGAGGGCACTAAGGAAAGACAAGAAATAATGAAGAAATTAAAACAGCAAATGGGATAAAGGTAGAAAGAAAGATAAAGGAAATAAGGAAAAAAATTAAAAGTAGAGATGGCAAACTAGAACAGAGGTGTAGAAACAAAATCTAAAACGTGATGGCACAGGAGAAAGACAAGAAATAATTAAAAAAAGACAGCAAAGGGAATAAAAGTAGGCATAGAAACAACTTTTAGAAAGCAATAGGCATTAAGGAAATAAAGGAAAAATTATGAAATTGGGACAGCAAACAAAGATGTAGAAAGAAAATTTAAAAAGTGATGTCACTAAGGAAAGACAAGAAATAATTTTAAAAAAAACAGCAAAGGGAATAAAAGGGAGCATAGAAAGAACATTTAAAAACTGAGGGGGATTAGGGAAGTAAAGAGAAAAATCATGACATAGGGACAGTGAACTAAGACAGGGACATAGAAAGAAAATTTAAGTGACTGCACTAAGGAAAGACAAGAAATAATGAAAAGAAAAGGCAGCAAAATAAGGACAGCAAACGGGATAAAATTAGAAAATCTAAAAAGTGATGGGGATTAGGGAAATAAACTGAAAAAAATAAAAAATAGGGACAGCAAACTAAAACAGATGTAGAAAGAAAATTTAAAAAGCAAAGGCACTAATAAAGACAAGAAATAATTCAAAAATAAAGATAGCGAACAGAATAAAAGTAGACAGAAAACTTTAAAAAGTTTAAAAATTTCAACTGTGGTTAAGGAAATAATTCAGAAATAGTGACCGCAAACTAAAACAGGGATGCAGAAAGAAAATTTAAAAGTTAATGGCACTAGGGAAAAACAAGAAAAAATAATTAAAAAATAAAGACAGTGAATGAGATACAAGTAGAAAAATTTAAAAGCCCATGGATTAAGAGAGGAAGGAGCTAAAAAACAGCAACAGCGAACTAAAATGCAGACATAGACAGAAAATGTAAAAAGCGTCGGCACCAAGGAAAGAGAAGTACTTAAAAAATAAAGACGGTGAGCAGGGGAAAGGCACACAGAAAGAAGCTCCACAGCTGGAGCCCACTGGGAACAGGGGACCATTGCCCCACAGCACATCACCCCCTACCCTGGACCCAACCAGAGCTACTCGCCCCGAGCCCCGTAGCTAGAAACGCATGTAGGAGTGCAAACAAAATCTAAAAAGCGATGGCACTAAGGAAAACCAGGAAAAAATATCTTAAAAACTAAAGACAGCAAACGAGATAAAAGTAGAAAATTTTAAAAGCAGTGGGGATTAAGGAAATAAGGAAAAAAATTTAAAAATAGTGACAGCAAGCTAAAACAAAGACGTAGAAAGAAAATCTAAAAAGAAAGAAGAAATAATGAAAAAAGGCAGCAAAGGGAATAAAAGTAGGCATAGGGAAGAACATTTAAAAAGTGAGGGGGATTAGGGAAATAAATGAAGTATTTAAAAAAGAGGAACAGTGAACTAAAACAGATGTAGAGAACAATGTAAAAAGTAATGGCATTAATTAAAGACCAGAAATAATTTAAAACATAAAGGTAGGCAAATAAGGACTGTGAATGGGATAAAAGTAGACAAAATTTAAAAAACAATGGTGATTAAGGAAATGAAAAAATAATAAAGACAGTGACTAGGTTAAAGTAGACGTAGAAATAAAATTTTACAAGTGGCATGGTACACAATAGCGAGGAAAGTATTAAAAAACATAATACACAGCTTGATAAAAGTAGACATAGAAGGAAAATTTAAAAAGTGATTCGGTACAGGATAGACAGGAAAAAATTTAAAATATAGTGACAGTGACCTGAGAAATAAAAAGGAAATTTAGAAGCTATGGAGCACAGGACAGAGAAGAATACGTTAAAAAATAGACAGTGAACTGCATAAAAGGAGACGTAGAAAGAAAATTTTAAAAGCAACTGGGTAAAGGTCAAGCAGGAAAGAAAATTAAAAGTGGGGATAGAAAACTGGATAAAAGCTGACATAGAAAGAAAACTTAAAAAACAAAGGCATTAAGGAAAGACAAGAAAACATTTTAAAAATAGGGATAGGGTGATAAGAGAGACGTAGGAAGAAACTTATAAAAGCAAAGGCATTAAGGAAAGACAAGAAAAAGTTACAAAATAAGAACAGGGAGAAAAACACAGACATGGGAAGAACATTTCAAAAGCAATGGGGTACAGGAGAGACAAACAAACAAAGACGACAGTGAATTGGTTAAAGTAGAGATGGAAAGAAAATTTTAAAAGCAACGAGGTACAGGATAAACAGGAAAACATGAAAAATAGGGACAGCAAAGTGGATAAAATGCAACGGCTTTAAGGAAAGACAAGAAAAAATAATAGGGAAAAAATAGACACACATGAAAGTAAATTTAAAAAGCAACAGGGTATATGACACAGGAAAGAATTAAAAAAGATGGGTAGGGAGCTTGATAAAAGTAGACATAGAAAGAAAATTGACCAAGTGGCAGGGTACAGGACAGACAGGAGAGAATTAGAAAATAGAGTGAACTGGATAAAAGTGCCCATAGAAACAAAATTTAAAGTAGATGGAGTATAGTATAGACAGGAAAAAAATTTGAAAGAACAGGAAACTATATAAATGAAGACATAGAAAATTTTTAAAGCAACTGGGTACAGGACTGAGAGGGAGGAATTAAAAAATAGGGACAGGGAATCAGATAGAGGGAGACATAGAAAGAGATTTTAAAAGTGATGGGCTACAAGAAACACGGCAAAGAATTAAAAATAGGAACAGGGATGAGAATAGAAGGAAACATTGAAAGAAAATTTTTAAAGTGACAGGGTATATGGAAGAAAGGGAGAAATTTAGGGAAAGGAAGCCTGATAAAGGGAATTGTTGAAAGAGAAATTAAGTTGCGATGGGGTACAAGAAATATAGGGAAGAATTAAAAAAAAATCAAGAAAGGGAACCGGATAAAGGGAGATGTAGAAGGAATTTTGAAAAGCAAGTGAGCACAAGAAACATAGACAAGAATTAAAACATAGGGACAGGGAGATGGATAAAGGAAAAAGTAAAAAGAAATTTTAAACAGTGATCAGCTACAAAAACCACAGGAATATTAAAAAAAAAAAAAAAGGGACAGGGAGATGGATAGAAGGAACCATAGTAAGAAAATTTCAAAAGCAACAGGGTAAAAGAAATGCAGAAAATAATTGAAAAATAGAACAGGGAAATGGATAGAAGGAAACATAGCAAGAAAATTTTAAAAGTGATGGGGTACAGTACAGAAAGTGGAATTTAAAAATCTGGACAGGGTGCCAGAGAGAGGGAAACGTAAAAAGATAAATTAAAATGCAACGGGGTACCAGAAACATAGCAAAGGATTAAAAAATAGGAAGAGGGAGCTGCAGAGAGGGAAACACAGGAGAAAAAAAAAAAAGGTGAAGTGGTACAGGGCAGAGTTGGCAGAAGAGTGACAAGTTTTGGGGAGGCGGACAGGCAGGTGGGTGGGCAGAGAGGGAGACAGAAGCAGGGACAGGCAGGGAGGCAGGCAGAGATCTGGGGAATGGTGGCAGGGATGGACCGGGACGCACATGAGAGAATGCATGACTCGCCAAAGCTCCCAGCACTGGAGGGAGACCTTCACCACTCCAACACTTTTCTTTCTGCCTCAGAGGCAGGTGCCGGGATGGTCCTCTACTGCGACGCTTCCCAGCGACTCACACATGAAGCCGATGGAGGCACCGAGCTCCCAGCACCGTGTGCGGGCGGTGCGTTCTGTCAGGGAGAGCTTGGTGGGATCCTTCGTTGCTGCAGGGACTGGTCATTCCTTGCCGGAGGCAGCTGCCTGTGGGACCCCCCGGATTCCCTCCTCAGCCAGCTCCCCTTTGTCAGCTCCCTCAGGCCTGGGCAGACCCTTCCCCAGCTAACAGGAGGAATTAAAAAATAGGAACAGTGGGCCAGATAGAGGGAGGCACAGAAATAAAATTTAAAAAGTGACAGCATACAGGACATATAGGAAATCATTAAGAAAAAAAGACAGGGAGATAGATTAGGGGGATACATAGAAAGAGAATCTAGAAAGCAGCGGGGTACAGGAAACACAGAAAAGAATTTAAAAATAGGGACATGGAGGAAGATATAGGTAGAAATAGAAAATTCAAAAAGTGACATAGTACAATTCACACAGGTGAGAATTAAAACATAAGGCAGGGAACTGAAGAGAGACATACATACAAAGAAAATTGCAAAACCAAGGGGTAAAGGAAAGATTGAGAAGAAATAAAAAATAGGAAAGGAGATCCCAGTAGAGGGAGGCATAGAAAGAAAGTTTGAAAAGTGATGGGGTACAGAGCAGAGGGAGGTATTAAAAAAATAGGGTCAGAGAGCCAGATGGGGGAGACATAGAAATGAATTTGAAAAAGTAATGGGGTACAAGGCAGTGCAGAAAACCTAAAAAAAATAGGGAGAGGGATCTGGTTAGAGAGAAACATAGAAAAAATTTAAAAGGCAATAGGGTACTGGGCAGAGTTGGCAGAAAAATAATGAGTTTTCAGGAGCTGTACAGTCAGGTGGGTGGGCAGAGAGGGAGATGAAGGGAGGCAGGCAGACATCTGGAGAAGAGTGGCAGAGATGGGCCAGGATGCAGAGGAGAGGACGTGCAACTCACCACAGCTCCTGGTATCAGCAGGTGACTTTCACCACCCTGACACTTCTCTCTCTGCCTCTGCCCCTTCCTCCTCCACAGTGCTGCCTGCCCAACCCTCACCTGCTCAGCAGCACGCAGCGGACACCTCAATGCTCTTCATCTGCAAGGCTTCCATTATATTTGGCAGCTCACGCACATAGCCGATGGAGGCACCGAGCTCCCAGCGTGCATGCTGTTGGTCTGCTTTGCTGGGGACAGCTCGGAGGGATCCTTCCTCAACACAGGGACTGGCTGTTCCTTGCTGGAGGCAGCTGCCTGCAGGACCTCCTTGGATTCCCTCCTCAGCCAGTTCTTTTCTGTCAGCATGCCCAGGCAGCCCCCTTTACAGCTAGAGCCCCTCATGCAGCAGGGCCAGCCCCATCCTCAGCCTCACTGGCCACACCTGGGGCTGCCCCAGCTCCAGGCCCAGCTGGAGCCCATTGGGAACAGGGGCTGTGGCCAAAGCCCCCCAACACATCCCCCCCTCCCTGCACCTGTCCACAGCCACGAGCTCTGCACCCAGGGGCTGCAAACACATCCAGGGGCACAGAGGAGGCAGGAACAGTTTATTCACTAATGCATACAAGAATTCCTGGCAGTGAGTTGGCTACAAGGCTCGGTGCCCAAATGCAGCAGGACGGGCGGAGAAAAGGGACAACAAAAGCAGGAGGAAGGACAGAGGGACATAGAGAAGAGGTGTGGGACAGGGTGTGAGAAAAGGGGACACTGAACAAGAGAGGGATGGGGACCAGGACAACTGTGTAGAGAGGGAGAGGAGTGGAGAGACTGGGCAAAAAACAGGGACAGAGAAATGGAGGAATAAATAAGAGAGACAGGGAGCAGGAGAGAGGGGTGGAAGGAACCAGCAGGACAACAAGATAGAAATAAGACAAGGGACAGGGAAAAATTATAAAGTGATAGGGGAAAAGAAACATAGGCAAGAAATAAAAAATAGAAACAGGGAGCTGGACAGAGGTAGAAAGAAAATTTTGAAAAGTGACAGGGTATGAGAAACATAGGCAAGAACTAACAAATAGGGACAGGGGGATACAAAGAGGGAGGTGTAAAAGAAAATGTAAAAGTGACCGGGTACAGGACAGAGAGGGAAGAATTAAGAATTAGAGACAGGGAGATGGATAGAGGGAGATGTAGAAAGAAAATTTTGAAAGCGACAGGATACAAGAACCATAGACAAGAATTAAAAAATAGGTACATGGAGCTGTGTAGAGGGAGATGTAGGAAGAAAATTTGAAAAGCAACTTGGTACAAGAAACACAGGCAATAAGTTAAAATTAGGTCAGGGAGACAGAGAGAGGAAGAGGTAGCAAGAAAATTTAAAAAGCAACTGTGTTCAAGAAACATATGCAAGAATTAAAAAAATAGGGATGGAGAGGCAGAAAGAAAGTTTCAAAACCAATGGGGTACAAGAAACATAGGCAATAATTGAAAAATAGGGACAGGGAGACTTATAGAAGGAAACTGTGGTGGGTTGACCTCAACCGGCCATTGGGTGCCCATCAAGCCGCTCTATCACTCCCCCTCCTCAACAAGATGGGAAGAAAATACAACAAAAGAGCTTTTGGGTCAAGATAAAGACAGATCACTTACCACTGACTGTCACAGGCAAAACAGACTGGACTTGGGGAAATTAATTTATTGTCAATCAAAATCAGAATAGGATAATGAGAAATAAGAACAAAACTGAAAAACACCTTCTCCCTGCCCCTCTCTTTTTTCCTGGGTTCATCTTTGCTCCTGACTTCTCTACCTCCTCCCCCGACCAATGCAGGGGTACAGGGCACGGGGGTTGTGATCACTTCATCACATGTTGTCTCTTCTCACGCTCTTCTGCTCCAGCGTGGGGTCCCTCCCACGGGGCCACAGGTCCTGCCAGAAAACCCGCTCCAGCGTGGGCTCCTCTCCGCAGGTCCTGCCAGAAAACCCGCTCCAGCGTGGGCTCCTCTCCGCAGGTCCTGCCACAAAACCCGCTCCAGCGTGGGCTCCTCTCCGCAGGTCCTGCCAGAAAACCCGCTCCAGCGTGGGCTCCTCTCCGCAGGTGCTGCCACAAAACCCGCTCCAGCGTGGGCTCCTCTCCGCAGGTCCTGCCAGAAAACCCGCTCCAGCGTGGGCTCCTCTCCGCAGGTCCTGCCAGAAAACCCGCTCCAGCGTGGGCTCCTCTCCGCAGGTCCTGCCAGAAAACCCGCTCCAGCGTGGGCTCCTCTCCGCAGGTGCTGCCACAAAACCCGCTCCAGCGTGGGCTCCTCTCCGCAGGTGCTGCCAGAAAACCCGCTCCAGCGTGGGCTCCTCTCCGCAGGTCCTGCCAGAAAACCCGCTCCAGCGTGGGCTCCTCTCCGCAGGTGCTGCCAGAAAACCCGCTCCAGCGTGGGCTCCTCTCCGCGGGTCCTGCCAGAAAACCCGCTCCAGCGCGGGGTCACGGCTTCCTTCAGGCACGTCCACCTGCTCCGGCGTGGGGTCCTCCACGCGCTGCAGGTGCACGTCTGCTCCACCGTGGACCGCTACAGGGGGATAACCGGCGTCACCACGGTCTCCGCCACGGGCTGCGCTGCCGTTGCCGTTACCGGCGCCCCAGAAGCAGCACTGCGTTCCTTTCGCCAGGTGACAGCAGTGACTGCGCTGCGCCCCACCCGCAGTACGAGTCCTGCTTGAAAGGCGGCGGCGACGCGCGCGGGGGTGCGCCGCGGCGCATCTGCGCCTTCCGAGAGGCAGTGCCGTCCCTTGGTCGCCCAACGGCGTCAGCGACGGCGGCTCCGCTCTTCCCACGGCTCACAGCGGCCCCTCCACGGCCACCTGGGGCAGGGCAGCACCAGCCCCACAGCCTCCGCGTACTCTGACAACACAGCCCCTTGCCATGAGCCTCACTGCCCGCACCTGAGGCTCCTCCAGCCCCGGCCCAGCGAGAGCGGGGGGCCATTGCCCGACCCCCAGAGCGCATCACCTCCTCCCCGGCTTCATCACAGCCCCTTGCCCGTGCAAAGGGCCTGCAAACGCAGCCGGGAGGGCAAAGGAGACAGCAGGTGTTCAGTCATGCATGTAGCAAGTGCTGGGAGTGAGTCTGCAGAGGGGCTCAGGGCTCCTATGCTCCCGCCCCACCCCTGGGACACCTCAGCAGCCGTTCCTGGAGCTGCACTCATCGGTCCAGAGGGAAAAAGAATAGGGGCAGGGAGTCGGACCAAGAGATACGGAGAAAGACAAAAAGGCAACAAAGAACAGGGTGGAGAGGGAGGACTGAAACAACAGGGACAGGGAGCCGGGACAGCGGATGATGGAGGGAAGGGGTGGCAGTGGGAACAACACAAAACAAACCACATAGCTACATGCTGCAGGGCACAGAGGGAACAATTAAGAAATAGGGAACCGGAAAAAAAGAGACCTGGAAAGCAAAAAGAATAGCAATGTGTACAGAAAGAAGAGGGGGGGAATTCTAAAACAGGGTCATCAGGAAGCCAGAGACAGTGAGATGGAGAAAGGACAAAAGCGACAGGCTACAGGGCAGAGAGGGAAGAATTAATAGGGACAAAGAGCAGGCGAGAGAAGAGACAGAGAAAGGCAAAAGATTGCACAGGCTACAGGGCAGAGAGGGAGGAATTAAGAAACATGGGCCAGACCGAGAGGGATGGAGAAAGAAAATTTCAAAAGCACTGTCCTCCAGGCTATAGAGGGAGGTGGACAGCACACCCCTCCTAGGCCCCTGCTGCACGTGCTTCCTTAAAACATAACTGAAATCAACAAAATGGGCAGAGGGACTTCTCTTCAAGTTGCTGGCCCTCAAAAGATTATCCTGCAAATGAATCAAACTACCAAAATCTCTTTGGATTATTCTAGTTTTAGAGCGCTTTTCCAAAGCTTTAACTGTGGTTCCCTGGTAGGTTATGTGATTAAAAGCTCATCCCCATAAACTTGAGCAGAGGCACTGGCAGGTGAGGGAACACCAGTGAATGGAGTCCCTGCATTGGCTCCTCCCAGGGCTCTCCGGCGAGAACCATCAGCCCCACAGTCCAGGGTGACACCCACCACACTAAGCCAGCAGGAGAGGTTCTCCAGATCACCTTACAGACTGCAGAGGGGTTACTGCGGAAGGGCTGTGGGACCCAATATGGGATGCAGGGAAAGAGCATTTAGGGATTGCACAGAACTTATTATGGTCCGTTTACTGGAGGAACTAAAGATGGGGAAAGCATGGTGCAAGAGTGGCTTGGGGAGGAACAAGCCTTGGAAAATGGAAGGCTAAGGGGGTAAAGGGCTCCATTTACATGTAAACGGGTTGCTGGCAGAGGGTTGTCTGGTCATACCTTGTCCCTGATCAAGGGACAATTAGAAAATGGGGGTGGGGGTGGTATGCATGTGTGTCTGTGTGTCTCTAAAGGCAAGGCGATGGGGAGTTGGTTACCAGAGGAACCAGGAGCATCCAGGCCAAATGCCAGAGGGTTTTGTGTGCACATGTGCAAGCATGAGCATGCATGCAAGTAAGATCTGTACCAGCAAGTAGACAGGGGCTGCAGGCCTCGGGGGCTCATTATGTCCACGTGCTAGTAACGGAGGAAACTGAGACAGGGGCCAGCTATGAGGTAGACTGAGTGTCTGAGCCTAGCTACTGGAGGGATCCACATTGTGTGTGGCAACATACTGACTCAACAGAGGGACCTGGACAAGCTCGAGAAGTGGGCCCATGTGAACTTTATGAGGTTCAAAAAGCCAAGGGTAAGGTCCTGCACCTTGGTCAGGGCAATCCCCAGTACCAATACAGGCTGGGGGATGAAGAGCAGCCGTGCAGGGAAGGACTGGGGGGTACTGGTGGATGAAAAACTGGACATGAGCTGGCCACATGCACTTGCAGCCCAGAAAGCCAACCTTATCCAGACCTGCATCAAAAGAAGCATGGCCAGCAGGTCAAGGGAGGGGATTCTGCCCCTCTACTCCACTCTCATGAGATGTCACCTGGAGTACTGCGTCCAGCTCTGGAGTCCTCAGTACAGGAAAGACATGGACCTTTTGGAGCGGGTCCAGAGGAGGGCCACGAAAATGATCAAAGGGCTGGAGCACCTCTCCTATGAGGAAGGGCTGAGAGAGTTGGGGTTGTTTAGCCTGGAGAAGAGAAGGCTCCGGGGAGACCTTATTGCAGCCTTTCACTATTTAAAGGGGGCTTACAAGAAAGATAGGGAGAGACTTTTTAGTAGGGCCTGTAGTGATAGGACAAGGCGGTAATGGTTTTAAACTAAAAGAGGGTAGATTTAGACTAGATATAAGGAAGACCTTTTTTTAAAATGAGGGTGGTGAAACACTGGAACAGGTTGTCCAGAGAGGTGGTAGATGCCCCACCCCTGAAAACATTCAAGGTCAGGTTGGATGGGGCTCTGAGCAACCTGATCTAGCTGAAGACGTCCCGGCTCACTGCAGGGCAGGTTGGACTAGCTGACCTTTAAAGGTCCCTTCCAACGCAAACTATTCTATGATTCTATGATTAACAACAAATGTATTATTTCAACCTTACCAGTATGCTATGAAATCTTTGTTTCAGCTTTGCTTCTGATAATACTTCTTACTAGGATCAGTCTAGTTTATCCAAATTTGAAATTTTCGTCCCCCTGGAAAGCTCTACATTAATAAAGCAGTAAGCATATCAGAGCTGGCAGGTAACAGCTGGTTGTCAATTTCCCTTCCCTGCCAGCTATACTTTTAAAATTCAAAGGAACTGTTTTTCCACAAACCTATAGAACTTGTGCTAGCAGATCCTGCTGACATATTCCCACTGAGAAATCTCTCAGCACTGAGAAATCACACAGCATTGCGTGGAGGGAAAGAAAACAAAGATTGCAGAGTTCAGAATGGTAAACAGCAAGTGAACATCTTTGCCCGTGGTGCCTACCAGGAAAGTAAGTATTAGCCAATCTCCAGGTCCTTGCCTACATTCTGTGTAAGGAGTCATCCACAGAAACCTTTGTTTTACATTACCTACAGACATATGCAGCCAGTACACAGCCATGCATACTTTGGTTCTCAGCCAATCAAGCCAGATTCTTTTTATTACTTTCCCTCCTGGGAACTTTCTTTACTCAGGATTTTCCTAGGAGGCATCTGTATTGTGTCTATGTAATGTAATTAAGATGCATTTGCTGCGCATCCATATGGGTGAGCTGTAAGCATAAAAAAAGAAGTCTCACATTAGAGTGGTGAAATTAAATCTGCTATTAACCATCACACATTTGTTAGTACATAAAATATATTTAATTAAAACCAAAACATCAAACACTAGATTGATGAAATTTCATGCAGCAGAGATTTCACTTGTGTCCTGGCTGCAGCAGACAGCTGTCTGCACAAGGTGAACAGAACGCACTTTTGGAGACCAGTAAGTACTCTAGATGCTAATGCTGCCAGAGCATAAAATCTAAGCTCTCAACAGGCACATCTAAAGAATCTGGAGCAAAAGAAATCGCCATCTGGTTCCTTGAGCTTCAGGAAGTCACGCTGGCAGATGGCCAAACATGCAGTCAGTTGGATATAAGACCTTCAACTCCTATGACCAACAAGAAGAAAGATACAAATATATCAAGAGGAAGCTGTTCACAGATAGAAGACTTCATGCATGGTTCCATGCAAGTTTCTTTATGCTGTTCCTTTACTTTTAACTCCATTACAAGGGATTCCAAACCCTCTACTTCTGAAGGTCTCATTCATTTGGGTTGCTTCTTCTCTGGTATTTCATCCGCGTCTCTTGCATAAAGTTTCTGAAGGCTGGTTCTTCATGACTCTCCTCGGTAACTGGGGGAAAAAAATCCACAGTTCAGCACTACTTCAGCACTTGTTCTACTTGTGTTACTGAAGAAAGCTAGAGTCAGGCTAGTCAGAGCAACACATGAAGTCTATTTGATCTTCAACTTCATTACAAGGCAAAAGAAATAAGTGATCCTAAAAATCAATGGAACAGGGAAAGAATGAAGATTAAGTCTGTGAGCTATATAAGAGAAAAATCACACGATGTAAGAACTTAAAAGATTGCTCCAAGACCAGGAGTCATAGGAAGAGGGAAGAGAGCCAGGGACAGAAACTGGTTCAGAGGTGACTGCATGCTCCAAGCATAACAAGTTGTCTGGTTTATGCATATTATACACCTACTGAAAACCATTACTTGAATAGAAAACTTACAACTGAACTTTCACAAAGGTTAGAGAGTGATTTTCACTGGACTAAGCATTGCAGCTGGGCTTCTGCTACATATGCAGACATATTAGGTGACTGAATGTTTGCTTGTTTTCTAGGCTCTCATTACAGTCAATCCAATTAATGAAATACAGAGGGTATTTCCTGACTAGGCAGGCAGCTTTTAGACCAGATCAGATCCCTCATTCCCTTACCTTCATGGTCAATGTCATCAGTATCACTCTCCCTCTCTTCCTCTTCTTCATCAAGAGTTCCTCGTGTTAGGATCAGCTCAGTGGGACCCATTGCAGAAGCATCATCAGACCCTTGAAGGGAACAGAAATGGCTATGCACAAAACAGCATGCTAACAAGTAAGTTAACTTGTGCCCTGACAATTTCTGTTTGCACATAAACACAGCAATTAAAACCTACTCTAAAGGGACAGAAAGCTGCTTCTGGATTCCAAAGATACAGGACAGACTGCATCAGCACCATACTCAACCTCATATAAGGCAACAGTTCAACCTTTCTCATATTCTAGTTTGAGTGTTTCACCTTTTCTGAAGTACTTCATTACTTCTAGTACATCCACTGCTTTATCTACACAGCAGGGTTTCTTATTCTCATGTCTCTGACAAACACATAGAAGAGCTAAGTCTGACCCATCCCTGTGCTGGTTTTGGCTGGGATGGGGTTAACTTTCTTCATAGCAGCTAGTATGGGGCTGTGTTTTGGATTGTATGGGGCTGTGTTTTGGATTTGGGCTGGAAACAATGTTGATAAAGCAGGAATGTTTTAGTTACTGCTGAGCAGGGCTCACACAGCACCAAGGCCTTTTCTGCTCCTCACCCCACCCCACCGGTGAGTGGGCTGGGGGTGCACAGGAAGTTGGGAGGGGACACAGCTGGGACAGCTGACCCCAACTGATCAAAGGGATATTCCATACCATATGACATCATGCTCAGTATATAAAGCCGGGGGAGGAAGAAGGAAGGTGGGGACATTCGGAGTAATGGCGTCTGTCTTCCCGAGCAACCGCTATGCGTGATAGAGCCCTGCTTCCCTGCAGATAGCTGAACACCTGCCTGCCGACGGGAAGTGGTGAATGAATTCCTTCTTTCGCTTTGCTTCTCCACGTGGTGTTTTTTGCTCTACTTATTAAACTGTTTTTATCTCAGCCCACGAGTTTTCTCACTTTTACTGTTCTGGTTGTCTCCCCCACCCCACCTGGGGGGAGTGAGTGAGCGGCTGTGTGGTGCTTAGTTGCCAGCTGGGCTTAAACCACGACAATCCCACAGGAACTAAAGCCCCACTCTTATTACTAACATGAAGCTGCTTTCACACTTTTGCTGTGAAGAAAGGCACTATATGACTTCTCAAGGCTGACTCTCCAGACAACTTCTGCAGTAAACTTAAATCTTCCTAGTAAGGTACCTGCAAGTGTGTTGCCCTGCACACACACACTGCCCATGTCCTTCCACAAGTGTTCCAGCTGCTCTCTCTTTTGTTTATTTTGAGCTTTCTCCTGTAGGTATAAAGTTACATGTGGATTCTGAGTACATTTAAAACATCCGTAGAAAAGTAATCTCACCCAATACTAGCAGTCTGTCCCCCAGCCAGAAAGCAGAAGTCAATGAGCAGGTCTTACATTACAACTAAGGTTACACAGAACTTTTGGATAAACATGGAAAGCAACCTTGAGCATGATGGACTTCAAGAACATTTTCAGCAGCATGGGGAAGCCGAACTCAGTGAAGCTGTTCCTGCAGAGAACTGTCTTTTGGAAAGCCAGAACTCAAGGTGAGCAGAGCTACTGATTTTGGTACTGTAATTCAGTCTTCGTTATTAATTGTCTAAGTCAAAACAGTACACTTCACTGGTGTGGAAAGATACAGTGATATTCTCAACAAATCACTTTGGAAAATTGTTTTTAAAAAAGTCTCTATCCTTCTGAATGGAAGATATAAAAATCTTTCCCAACCATTTTCTCACAATTTGCCCAAATAAATTATGCACTAAAACACTGAGCTACATCTGTTTTACAAAACATCTTTATTTTTGTGAAGATATACTCCACCAAATCTAGGAAAAGACGACAGATGGTGAGCTTCAGGACAGGAGTTTTTCCACACTGAGTATGATTAGTGAATGAAATGTTAGATCCTCCCAACATAAAGGCAATTGTGTGCATAAAAGTGACCCCAAGATACACTGCCCAGGTATACAATAGTTAAAAATACTTACCAGTGTTCTTCTCAGGCGCTCATATTCTGGACGATATTCTCTAAAAAGATAAATAAAGAAAGTCTGAAGTAAAACATGATTTGTATTAAGTAAGGATCACCTTGGAGGCTTGTTTCTACCCCAGAAAAGTTTTCTCTAGCCTTTCACGTTTGAGAGACACTTCAGAAAGACTAACAGTACTTTTTACCCAGATTTAGATTCTGAAACCAATGAATGCAAAATAAGTGAACATACTTCATTAAAATAGCAAACCTTTCTCACGCCATCTTGTTGGATAAGAAGTTAAACCGGCGTGACTGAGGTCGTTATTTCACTGCTAAATCTTATCAGCAGATCTGTAACCCTCCTCTAATCACAGACGTGACTTTCTCTGCCAGTACTTGTGCCTCCTAAGACAGCTCAATGGGATACTATACAGAAAGACTGTTCACAGACTTCCAAATTACTGTACCACTATGGGACCTTTGAAATATTTCTTTAATTAAGCAAGGATAAATTGGATGTGGATACCCTCTTCTTAGAATCATGGAATGGTTTGGGTTAGAAGGGACCTTTAAAGAACATCTGGTCTAACCT
Source organism: Gavia stellata (assembly GCF_030936135.1). Taxonomy (NCBI): domain Eukaryota; kingdom Metazoa; phylum Chordata; class Aves; order Gaviiformes; family Gaviidae; genus Gavia; species Gavia stellata. Next base: position 113,552,972 of record NC_082595.1, on the reverse strand, counting down.
CCCTTGCCAAAGGAAGGGACATCTTTCACTAGATCAGGTTGCTCAAAGCCCCATCCAACTTGACCTTGAACACTTCCAGTGATGGGGCACCCACAGCTCCTCTGGGCAACCTGCTCTAGCATCTCACCACCCTCATGGTAAAAAATTTCTTCCTTTATGTCCAATCTAAATCTACCCTCTTTCAGTTTAAGACTATCGCCCCTTGTCCTGTCACTACAAGCCCTATCAAAAAGTTTGTCTCTCTTATAGCCCCCCTTTATATACTGAAAGGCCGCAATAAGGTTTCCCCGGAGCCTTCCCTTCTCCAGGCTGAACAACCCCAACTCTCTCAGCCTTTCTTCATAGGAGAGGTGTTCCAGTCCTCTGTTTTCATGGCCCTCCTCTGGACCTGCTCTAACAGGTCCGTGTCTGCCTTGTATCGCGGACCCCAACACTGGACACAGTGCTCCAGGCAGGGTACCATGAGAGCAGAGCAGAAAGGGAGAATCACCTTCCTCAACTTGCTGGCCACACTTCTTTTCATGCAGTCCAGGATATGATTGACTTTCTAGGCTGCAAGTGCACATTGGCAGCTTATATGAAACCCTTAACTAGGGTTTCATTATGTAGGCAGTGTATGCCAGAATAATTTTTAGGTTATGTGGTAAAACTCCTCAGCACCTCCAAAGAGCGCAGAAAGACATTTGTAGGGAGGGGAGGGAAAGCACAAATAATACCCTGCCCAGGTACTCCCAGGCCCATCACAGGAGAGCCATCAAACCATCAAAGACCCATCTCAACAAGACCAGAGGAACACAGGGTCAGGAAGGGAATCCAAATTAAGGACTCGGAGGAAGGGATACCCTATCCAGGCTTGTCCCAGGGCTGTCCCAGGAGAACCATCAGCCCCATGGTCCAGGCATGAAACCCATCACCATGCCTTATCAGAAGCTCTCTGGATCACCTTGCGAGCACAGAAGGGTGGCTGCCTAGGGGTGTGCGACACATTACAGGATGCAGGGAAAGAGCATTTGGGGATAGCACAGGATTTATTATGGGATGTTTAGGGCAGGAACCAAAGGTGCGAAAAGGGAGGATTTAGGAGGTTTGGGGACAAACAAGTGTGGGAAATAGAGGGATAAGGGAATAAAAGGGTCTATTTGCATGTAAGCCGAGACTAGGCAGTATGCAGACCTGGAGGCATGACCAGGCCAGACGAATCAGACCTAGGAGCATGAAGCTGTAACAGCCTCTCTCCAGCTATCCAATCCAGCATGATATATTTTCCTCTAACAATAATCTGTGTTCTGGTTTAGGTATTTCCAAGTAATCCAAGCTACTGGATTTGCTTTCTAATGTTGTAGAGCAGCCAGGCAGTATTTTATGGGGAGGAATCCAGTAAGGCGCAAATTCTCAAAGAATTACTGAATTTCAACTTGCTCATCTATTCAGTGTGCCAAACTGATCTGTTAGCTTCCTGAGGACAATTTAAATCTTAATCATTGTACGGAATCAGAGGAAAAAAGTATCTTCGCAGATTTGCTGGCACAGATAGCTTTTACTTTTTCACTGAACAGTTAGCACAATAAATTTACATTTGTATAGTTCATTTTGACTGCTGCTTTTCATGCTGACTCTTGCACATAAGTTTATTAGAAACCCTAGACTACCTTGGCTGTGAAAAGTGAACAGTCCTTCAAATCAAAGGAGTGGGCTCATGAACCAGTAACTTCAGCAAGTAGTCACTGGGTCAGGGACCAAAGGTTATCACCTTACCTCTCATATTCATCTACAGCTTTAGAAAGCTGAACAAAAAAATCATCCAGTCCTGTGCCGAGCACAGCAGAAACACCAACCACCTACAAAAGAAAACCATATACCAGAAATGAAGAGTAACTGAAATAAGTTTTTAGGTAACTGATGGATGATCAGAGCTGGAAAGACTAAGCAGTATCTTTAAAAAATATATAAGTAGGGGAATCTAATGATACCCATTTAATCATCACAAAGGCATCAGAGTATGCAGTAATAGTTCTGCTTCTGTCATTCCAACTTTCAAACGCTTTCTCCACCTGCTGTTAATGTTTGCTACCTCTGTTTTTTGTTCGGTTGGGTTCTTCTGTTTTTTCTTTCCTTCTTTCTCTCATTTAACTCAGGAACCTGGGTTTTTCTGTCTGTTTTTCAAATTTTACCATAGGGCGGGGCAACAGTTGGGGAAAAAAAAGAAAACCTGGCTCTGCACCCATCCTTGTACCTCTAATCTCAATACCCCACAAAAACCATAGTTAAGACAATGCAATGCCTAAACATAATGAACAAGATAGGGCAATTCAAAAGAAAGACCAAGTCTTTCTTCCGTTTACTTGGTTATTGTTAATAATCCAAGTACTCATTCTGAACCTAGTAGTATAAGTGGTTAGTATGACCGCTGCAATATCAGTGTACTAGAATTAAAGAGCAAAATAGACCACAATAACTGACCTTTTGCCTCTGAAGTTCTGTCTAATACTTTGTATTTAGCTGAAGCACATTTTAAAAGGTACCCAATCCAACCCCCAGAAGAGCAAGAGATGGAGAATTTAATCAGTTACTATGGCAATATATTCAAAACGCACATCTGCTTTCTAATTTGAACTTGTCCGTCATTAGACTTCTGGTCATTTGTTCTGCTTTTATTAAATCAATTATCTAAAAATACCTTTAATTAAGACTATTACTAGCCAGTACTTGGTGACCCTTAAGAATCTTACATTTTCTAATGAAAATTCTCCCTTTTTCATAAGCAAGAGAGTCTTAACTACTCACTTCCAAATGTAAGACTTTTTCCAACACAGCCTTGCATTTTGTCAATAGCACAGTAAATATGCAGACAATCAAGCGTTCCACAGGATTTTAAGCATTAGTCTAGGTACTGTGCCGATATATATTTATATTTATACTTTCATTGCACTTAAGTACAAGCTGCCTTCTACTCTCTAATGCTCTGCATATGTCCTACTCTCCAGTCTACTATTCTAATAGATATGACATGCATACAAACAGTTGATTAGCAAATGAGGAGTAGGAAGTGCTTTAGTCCTGTATATGGCACCACTACAGTCCATTTTGAAATACTGTATACTGTATATTGTTATTGTATATTATCATTATCATTATCTATATGAATGGAATCACTTACTTATTTTCATTGCCTTTCTTGTCATATCCATAAAGCCATCTGATTGCTTTTTCTTAAGTTAGAGGTGATGAAAACCACAATTAGCTGAACCCTTTTAGCACAGACTATGGAATCATTAACATCCTCCAATGTATAGTGTTTTCAGAGAAACTGAATGGATTTGTCCTCTGAAAACCTGGTAAGCGGAAAAAAACCCACTTTTTCTTCCATCAGCAAATATACAGGACAGTTTCTGTTTGTTTTTGAGATTCTTTCCCTTTTTCCTACATAGTAAATTGCCCAACTGTACTTGAAACTTTCAGAACAAGGAAAATTATCTCAGATGGGAGACTCTGCAAGATAGAACCCTACCTCTTAACAGACTATCTTAGCTGTCTTCTGATGGTTAATCACAATTCAGTATTAAATAATTCAGGCTGCCACTCAGTGTGACAAGCAACTAAAGTTACTTGATGTTCAAACCAGCAAATCCTCACCCCCAATGCAAGGCTCATCAACAAATTCCAGTTCAAAAAGGCAGTGCAAAGCCCTTTTACAGAAGGGCAGAATGGTTGAGGTTGGAAGATACCTCTGGAGATCATCTAGTCCAAGCTCTCCTGCTCAAAAAGCAAGATTAACTAGAAAAGGTTGTTCAAGATCTTGTCTGAGCATGTTTTGAGTATCTCCGAGGACGGAGACTCCACAATTTCTCTGGACCAGCTGTTCCAGTACTCAATCAGTAGAATTAGACTAATTCTTTTCTCCTCTTCTGTATAAACATAGTTTCCTCTATTTCACTTTGTGTCTATTGCCTCTTGTCCTTTCACTGGGCACCACTGAAAAGAGCCTGCCTCTGTCTTCCTTACAGGTATTTATACACATCAATAATATCCTCCTTGAGCTTTCTCTTCTCCAGGCTTTTATGAGAGGTAGTAAAAAAAAAGGAAGATTCTTACCTTCAGTGAACTGTAAAATTCATCCAACACTAAACTCATAGAACGAGTCAGGTTACTGACATAGGATGTCTCTTGATTCAGGGCATCCTGAAAAGTCTCAAAGTCCTGCATCCATTCTACTGCAAAACTGTGGTCAATTATGTCAGTCTGGAAGGGGAAGAGAAAATTTTCAGAACTAATAAAGATAAATTCTAAGCCTTAGGCTGTTAAGTGGACAAACAAGAAATTTCCATTTTAAACTTACTTTCAAAATGCTGATCTTTTCAAAATATTCAGCCCTAGTCTGAAGTTTTCCAAGCTCTGTTTTATCAAACCAACTACTTGAATACAGGAAGAGAAGATAAACCCCCACTATCCCAGTTTTAAGAAGGCATGCTTAAGGAAACAATTGCAAGTCTAAAGTCTTCTATGGTTTATTGGAAAGGGGCATCCAAAAATTGCATACTGCACAAGAAAGTTTAAGTTGTAAACATTGGATCATATTATTGAGGCCAGACAAGAACAATCCTCATTGAAGATCCCATCCTTTCTTGATTGGCTTGGGGGTCAGGGGGGAGAGGGAGCCATTTCCACACTGGGTAACAGCCTACAGGATCTTTAAAAAAGTAAGCTGTGCTCTGACCTGAAGAAGTTATAAACTAAACTCAGTGCAAGATGATGGACACAAACAGGTGACAGGGTTCCATAATTTTACATGGATTAGTATGCAGTCTACTAGAGAGTTTTATAAACATATCTTACCACATGTATATCCACTATTATCACAATATAGAGGTGTCTAAAACTCCAATATATTTCATTTCCCAGCACCAATGAGAAGGAGGAAAATAGATAAAGTATTGCCTAGCATTAGTCAAATAATTCGAGACAGAACTGAATCCATCAAGAGTCAGAGCCTGAGTTAGCTTGATTAAATTCTATAAATAAAATTAAATCAACTCTACAAATTACGTTTTTTTTTTTCCTCTGCAAATCTTAACATTCCTTACATCTTTATGTTTGTCACTGCACATATATCAGTTCCTTGGGATTCTTCCATTCTTATCAAGAGTCAATTTTAAAATGCTTGTCAAAAATTCTTCAAATGTCGTTGGCTAAACATCAGATCAAAATGAATTTTAAAGTTATGAATCCTAAGCCTTGGGCCTACCTTTCCTTACATATTCTGATGAAGTCCCATTTCTTTCAGTCTTTCAAAAAATGTATGTTCTTAAGAGAGAATGATTTTCATACCTCATGCCTTTTTCTACAGAAAAAGCTTAACAGCTTATTCTAAAATTACCGTCTAGTTAGAAAGAAAACAGTGTACAAAAACTTGCTAAGCAAGCAAGCGTATATCAAAGACATACATGGTTTGGGTCACTGGGAAGATGTGTGTAGTTGGAGTACATCAGACACTAATCCTACTTGGCTGGTGTGAGGTAGAATTTCACATTCAAAGCATGGGTTTTCTAGAGGAAGTGTATGGGATATACGTGCACGCACACACAAAGCTTGCTATGTTGGGGAGAAATTCCTTGAATACAAAGGATGTCTGTGGGGAAAAGACAGAGTACTCACACCAAAAATCTAATGGGATTCTTTTAATACGTGAAATTGTTATGTCTAAAGAGCCAGCTAGCTGTTAAGTTCAAAAGCATTCCTTTAAGGCTACAAGTAACTTACACAACAGTGGATTTATATCCTTAGGCTAGTATCTGCTTTCTGGCAAATACTGGCATATTTTTAGTGTCCCTGATCAGGACCAAACACCTTTTGTTAAGTTTTGCCTGCTACAATACATGGGACTCCTTCCTCAAAACAGGCAGGTATTACACAATTACTACTGTGAGTCATCAGCCTGCTGCTGAGCAGAAATAATTAATGATTGAGACAATTGTTCTGAGGAGGCAGGTGACTGTAAGAGCAGACTCAGTAATGAACTTACCCTTATGTTACAAAGTTAAGTTTCCTTACAGCCTAGGGTTAAGGTGCAAAACTTTTTTCAACTTGTTAGTATCATCTCTAACTTGAATGTTTGGGTGTAACTGTCCATCCCTGATTCTTCTTGTGCATTTGTATACGAGACTAAAAACCCCTTTTAGATTCGGTTTTCAGCCTGCAGCTTCCTCCCAGCCTCTCTTTTCTAGAAAATCTATTATTGTAGTGAGACAAAGACACTACAGCAAAGCAAGCTAAACAGAACAATATTCCACTAGGACACAGAAACCATAGCTTTAACTTACTTTGTTCATGACAACAATGAAAGGTAGCTTTGTCTTGTACAGGATACTGGAGGGGGGCGGGAACAACAAAAAAAAAAAACCACACAAAAAAAAAGTTAAAAATTAATTTAAATCTCACTAGAATAGAAAAAAAGTTAAGCATAAGATGGACAAGATTTGTGCAAAACTGAATACATCTGACTTCAAAAGATAATTATTTTCCTCTGCATCAATTAGAATGTAATTTTCACCCAGATCTTGCTTACCATAGTTGAACAAAATATGCCCCCCCAAGATGTAAGTGCATGTCTGTAAGATATAAAATCTCCTTCTACACCCCCAGTTGATTTTGATTACTGTTTTCTATGACTCTCAGATCCCAGTTTTTAACTCTCTTTGCATTTTCTAATTATTTTGACTCAAACTGTAGGTTCTGAGATATTATCCGTGAACTGAGCAATGATTCAAATAACTCAAAACATCTATAAAGCAAAAATACCTTGAAACATGAGCTTACATATTCATTTCACAGTATATATTCTAGCATCTTTTGCTCAACGCTAATGTCAGAAAATGCAGCATGTAATAAGACATGTTTTGCATACTCCTATCACAATGATATAGCTTTTGACCTTGGTACAAGGATTGAGAGGTTTTTTGAAAACTTTTTACCAACATTTACCATGAATTATGACAGCTCTAGATATGTTGATCTTTACATAGGTATTTAGTGCCTGGTTTAACATAAAAGAAAACAGATAAATCTGTGTACGAGGAGGAACACAATAAATCAAGAACTCCATGCTATGCTGAGCTCCAAACAAATCTTGAAGAGTCACTGAAAGTATTATTAAAAAAATAGAATAAAACATTATGTGTTTACAAGAAGGAGCTTAAACTAGGCTATCTTGATACATCTTAGATAAATGATTTTATAAGCAACAGGCAATGTATTAGATCTGATGTAACTAGTCTTTGTCATACTAAGGTCTCATGGATTATTTAATGCCTTCAGCAGGAGTTTTGACCCAATGACCTCCAGATGTCCGCTAGCATCTAAATTTTTGCTTATCCAATGGGAAAACCACTAAGAGAGAGAATAACCAAAACAGCAGATTAAGTGGTTATGAGGCATCAATATGCGCTTGCAGCCCAGAAAACCAACTGTTTCCTGTGCTGCACCAAAAGAAGCATGGCCAGCAGGTCGAGGGAAGTGATTCTCTGCCTCTACAACATTCTCGTGAGACCCCGCCTGCAGCACTGTGTCCAGCTCTGGGGCCCACGGTACAAGAAAGACACGGACCTGTTAGAGCAGGTCCAGAGGAGGGCCATGAAAACAAACAGAGGACTGAAACGCCCCTCCTATGAAGAAAGGCTGAGAGAGTTGGGGTTGTTCAGCCTGGAGAAGAGAAGTCTTCAGAGACACTTTATTGTGACCTTTAAGTATAAGAAGGAGCTTATAAGAAAGATGGAGAGAGACTTTTTACCAAGGCCTGTAGCGGCAGGACAATGGTCTTAAACTGAAAGCCCAAGGACGGCCGAGCCCAGAGAGTTGTGGTGAATGGAGTCAAATGCAGTTGGCAGCCAGTCACAAGCGGAGTCCCCCCAGGGCTCAGTTTTGGGACCGGTCTTGTTTAATATATTTATCAATGATGTGGATGAGGGGATTGAGTGCTCCCTCAGCAAGTTTGCAGATAACACCAAGTTGGGCAGAAGTGTTGATCTGCTTGAGCGTAGGAAGGCTCTGCAGAGGGATCTGGACAGGCTGGATCGATGGGCCCAGGCCAACTTTATGAGGTTCAACAAGGCTGAGTGCCGGGTCCTGCACATCGGTCACAACAACCCCATGCAATGCTACAGAGCTTGGGGACAAGTGGCTGGAAAGCTGCCCTGCAGAAAAGGACCTGAGGGTGTTGGTCGACAGCCGGCTGAAGATGAGCCAGCAGTGTGCCCAGGTGGCCAAGAAGGCCAACGGCATCCTGGCCTGTATCAGAAACTGTCGCCAGCAGGAGTAGGGAGGCGATCGTGCCCCTGTACTCGGCGCTGGCAAGGCTGCCCCTCACTGCAAGAAGGACATTGAGGTGCTGGAGCGTGTCCAGAGAAGGGTGACGAAGCTGGTGAGGGGTCTGGAGCACAAGCCTTATGAGGAGCAGCTGAGGGAGCTGGGGTTGTTCCGTCTGGAGAAGAGGAGGCTGAGGGGAGACCTTATCACTCTCTACAATTACCTGAAAGGGGGTTGTGGGGAGTTGGGTGTTGGTCTCTTCTCCCAAGTGACTAGCGACAGGACAAGAGGAAATGGCCTCAAGTTGCGTCAGGGGAGGTTTTGGCTGGATATTAGGAAAAATTTCTTTACTGAGAGAGTGGTGAAACACTGGAACAGGCTGCCCAGGGAGGTGGTGGAGTCATCCTCACTGGAGGTGTTCAAGGAACGTGTGGACATGGCACTGTGGGACATGGTTTAGTGGGCATGGTGGTGTTGGGTTGATGGTTGGACTTGATGATCTGACAGGTCTTTTCCAACCGTAGTGATTCTGTGATTCTGAAAGAGGGTAGGTTTAGATTGGACATAAGGAAGAAATTTTTTTATGATGAGGGTGGTGAGGTGCTGGAGCAGGTTGCCCAGAGGAGCTGTGGGTGCCCCATCACTGGAAGTGTTTAAGGTCAAGTTGGACGGGGCTTTGAGCAACCTGATCTAGTGAAAAATGTCCCTGCCCAAGGAAGGGGGGGTGGACTAGATGGTCTTAAAGGTCCCTTCCAACCCAAACCATTCTACGATTCCCCTCCAAAATAAGTATCAAAGACACACAGCAATCAAAGTAGATGGACTGCATTTTCAGCTTTTCTTACCTGCAGGCATACAGCATGTTGGACATAAAGGTGATAGGGTTAGTACTGCGAGAGGTGTCCATCACATAAACAACAACTGAAGGAAAAGAGGAAGCCTGAAAACACAAAGTAAAAGATACTTCAATTAGAAGTACATGCTGTTGAACAGCCACTTCTTTCATACAGCCTCACTGTCATGTCATGTAGAAAACACTTACCAAGGCCTCAGTTATGATGGTTCCTGATGCTGACCAGGTGAATACCTCAATTTGCCCTGGTGTGTCAATAACAACATACCTGGTAAGAAGCCCCCCCAACAAACAATAAGGGAAAATTAGTTAAGCACAAGGTCCTGTTCTGGCTGAACTACCACAAGCACGTAATGGCTAATAACATCATTATTCTGCTACAAATCAGAAAAGCTTCTCCCAAACAGTGACAAGATTTATGGGCATGCCTGAATATTTCCTGTGTGAATTTTGTAACTAAAAAGCTCATGCTCTCTTCAGATTCTATTAAAGTTGAACGCATCAATTTGACAGACACTTAGTACTGAAAACTCTTCTGAAGAATTAATTGTTGCCTATTTGAACAGTACATGAGAAAAAATGTCAATCTAACAGAAGACAAGAAAAGCAGAACTGGAATCAGCAGACATTTTTTCGATGTATCCAAAGAAAGTCTAGTTTATCTGTTCTAATTCTATGCCCTTTTCCACAGAAAATTTACACCAAAGCTGAAAAACAACTAGAAAACATGCAGAGAACCTTTTTAGGACTTCACATGGTTTTCCCACACTGATCCCAGAAAAGTAGAACTTGGTAGAATGTACTCACTTGGATGCATTTTGTCTTTTTTCAATAAACTTCATCACCTGATTGAAAAAGAAGGACTATACTTTGTATTTAGGCTCACAACAGGAAACTTTCATAATCATTTCATAACAGAAACTACATTAACTTGCACAGTGGCATGTACGTATCAAAAGATTAAAGTCTCTAAACTTTTCAGTGTGTGAAAATGCCCTACTAAGGAAGGGTGGAAAATGCTCAGACACTGCACAGGTCAAAGACAACCTTGATTTTGTCTGCGTTCTAGTACCCAGCTAAAGAAATGGCATGACAAATGTAGTTGTTCCCTACCTTTTTACTAAGAGATTGTGCATTGTCTCAGTATCTTGCATAAGTTCCCACCCCAGCACTGATTTAGCATTACGATTTAAGAGAGCAGTGAATTATCAAATAACCCTAGGAAAACTTAACCCATTTCCAGAAGTGAGCTTCCCTACTTCAAAATCAGAGCGTTCATATGAAAGATTTTATAGTGAACGTAGTGCAACAGAACAGTTATATACAAAGACTAAAGAATGTTCTGTACACATGGCTTCTGACTGTTACTTTTAAAAAAGCTGAAAAACTGAAATCTCTCAAATGAAAGCTAACCAAACACAGTGCTCTCTGAGACTCCGAATACACAAAAAACCCCACAGTCTCCCAGCACAGTATTTGTAGCACAGTATCACATAGGAACAACCTCATACCTGATCAAATCTTGTAGCAAAGAGATTGAGAGAGGTCACTATTCCACCATTTGGGCCCAGCCCATATCTAGACGCTTCATTTAGGAAAGCAGATGATTATGCAGACCTCAGGGGGCTTCTTTATCAATTCTGGTAACAGTTGGCCATGTACAATGCACATTGGATACCTTGCAGCAAAAGATAACACCCCTAATACACAATTAAGTCTTTTAAGTCATGCAGTAGCATAACAAATACAAAGCGGTCTCTCTCTTGCCCAAACATGTGTGATTGGAAAAGGAAAAGAGGCTATGCCGTGGCTTCCCCGTGCCATTATTCAAACACTACCATTCTGGACAAAGAGAAAATATACGTATGTGTATACATCAAAGCCATCTTTGTCTTTCCAAAAAGATTTACAACAGAGCCAGTAACCCAGAATTTAACAATGTCCTGAATGCACTTAATTTTAAGAATTTATACTTCAAAAGATAATTAAAAGATTTCTTCCACCAGTAAATTTTTAGCAGACTTTAAATGATAATGGGAATGAATGTTGTAAAGATACTTGAATTGTCAGCTTAAAGATGAAGATTTCAAAATCCTTTTTCATGCAGACAGATCTATATACTAATTATGTCCAAAGAAACAAAGAAATTTTTTTTTTTAACTGCATAAGAACTAGCACTGGTTCATCAGTACATACTGTCTTCTAGGGCTACTACTCTCAGTATCCAAACACAAGGCCAGACACCCTCCTTAATCACTATTTAATGAGATGCTTAAACTCCAGTAATGGCTAACAGACACAGTAAAGCAAATAATGCACCTACATACCAAACTGAAACTTATACTTGGATGTTTTGCTGGTAACTCCAAATCAAAACAACAGCCAAAATCAAGAATCCTATCCCCCACCATCTTTATTCTCATCTAAAATATTAAATTTAAGAGCCACACTAGCAAGTCAAATCCAAACACTGTATATTATCTCCATCTGCACAAGCTATTACTTAGGAGTCAAAGGACCTCCATACCCCTCTGGAAGTGCAGTCATTTCAGCGTAATGTTACTGAACTACAGTCATCAAAGTACTGTGAAGGAAGAGCCAACAGTCCAATGTCTTTGAGATTCAGAAAGACAACAGTGCTTTGATTATGGTCAAACAATGTGGAAATAGTTTTCTCCACCTACTACCAGCAAATAGGAATTTGCATATTTGTTTATAACAAATAAAACTAGATCTGTTAAAACATGGGGAAAAGGCTGCTGGCTTCCACAAAGAAAGATAAAAGCGCTTTGAAAGAACAACGGGGTGGGGGGGTGGGGGGGTGCGGGGAAGATGTGGGCAGAGTGCTTATTATTTGTAAAAACATATTATTAGGCAGAATCACTTTTAGCACAGGAGAAAATTACTTAAGGAGTATCAAATCTTAGAGAACATACTTTTCTAACCTCACATGCAAGAAATACATAGTCAAAAACTTCTGCTCTATCCGCAACATTCTGCATTACTGCAATCCCCAACACCTCCTGCCCCCTTCATCATAGCATGCAGAAGTGACAGACTATTTTCACAAAATCTGAGATTTCAAGTATCATTATTTAGACAAAAAAAGGATACTGTTTCATGACTTCTTTGTACTTCACAGTGTCCCTGATATCTAGAGGAGGAAGACATATAAATAGTTTTAGGACATCACTTTTAAAATATCCGTCTTCATCGATTTGCTGATAGGTGAAAGCCCTTCTTTTTCTAGCAAGTCTCCTTTTGTCTCAGGAATAGATCTAGCACCAATAGGAAAAATCTCCCAAGCAGAATAAGTAAAATCTAACAGATTAGCTATGCTCTCAACATACGTATGAAACCCAATGTAATTCACGTGAAACACCACCGATTTAGGTATTTAGCAGTAACCGCTTTAGTTGACTTTCATTCTCAGCTGATCAACATCAGTCAACAAAGTATACACATCTAATTGCATTATTAGAGATCCACCACTAGAACAGATACTCTAATTATTCATCTGACATGAATAAAACAACTTTGGTATCCACACTGCCTTTCTTATCCTCTGCAGAGGCAGGCTGACAAACTTCAGAATGTTTAAGAGACAGGACCCTCACAAACCTAATGATTGGTAAGCCTTTTGGAACGGCTAAACCATAAGGTCTGTTTTATTGTTAAGGTATTTTCTCTAAAATTCATGCCCTTTAAAGTGCTCTAAAGAAGTTATTTGGTAGCACATATGGCTACCACTGTTCTGGATGCATGGAATCAGATCGAATCTGCTAATATGTTCATCGCTGACAAAGGAAAAAACCCACAAGAACCCATACACATCAAATCACACCAGATGATGTAAAAAAAAAAAAAAATGTACAAACGCAACGGAAGAAAGCCTTTAGTCCTAAAAATTCATATGTTAAAGACTAGTAGGAAAAAGGAGTTAAATTAAAAAAAAAAAAAAAATCTTAAAGTCCTTCTTGTGTTAGTACTTGGAATCTCTTAATATAATGAATATAAGCAACCTAGCCAAATACCTCACGTACCCCCTTCCCCCCCCGCTTCCGTGAAACACGAAAAGCAGTATACCAAAAATGGTGTTATTTATTTATGACCAAACATACTGGCTTTATTCTGGCGGACTGCACAAACAGGCCACACCTCTGGTCCGGGACCACCCCTTCCCTCACACGGCCCATCACCCGCCACGGCCTGGGGCTGAGCCAGGGCGGCAGGACTCACCGATGTTGACGGGGAAGGGCAGGTCATGCACGGCGGGGTCCAGGTTGATCACGTACGGAGGGCAGCGTTGCCCATGCAGGTGGGCCGCGAGCCGCTACGGGGACACGAGGAGGCGTCAGGCCCCACTGGACGGGTGGGCAGCGCTGGGGAAACCGGCAGCTCCCCAGAGCACCCCACCGCCCCTCACCTGCACGAAGGTGGTTTTCCCAGAGCCGGCCATGCCCAACACCAGCACGCACACCGGCGTCGTAGCCGTAGTCGGGGTCGTAGTCGCCGCCTGCCCGCCGGCCGCCGCCATCTTCCCAGCACCCACTTGTCCTTCCGGGGCGCGGGGCGGACGGCGCGGCGGGGGGGGGCCGTCATGACGCGCGCGGGACCCCGCTGTCACCCTGCCGCCGCTGGCCGGGTACGCACTGCGGGCTCGCGCGGCCTCCCCGCGCTGGACAGCCCAGTCGGGGCGCGGGGGCAGCTGGCAGCACCCCCCCGCCGGGCTCGGGGCCGGCTGCAGCCGTGCGGAGGCGGCCGGAAGCGGGCGGGCGGGACCTCGCGGCGGTGCGCGGGCGGGCGGAGCGCGTGCTGACGTGGCGGCGGCGGCGGCACCATGCGGGGCGGCGGCGGGGGCTCGGTGAGTGCCTGGGGTCCTCGCCACCTGCGCTGCCGGCTGCTGCCCCGGGGCCGCGCGGCCTGGCTGTGGCCGGGGGGCGGGGGGGGGCGCGCACGGGGCCGGAAGCCGCCGCGAGATGAGCTCCGCCGCCGCGACGGCGGGAGCGGGCCGGCGCCGTCGGAACAGCCGCGGTGGGACTTCTGCTTCGCCCCGAGTGTCTCGCTGGGCTTGGGACTGGAAGGAGAGGGGGCCCGGCCGGCCCCGTGCCGATCTGCGCGGTGAGGCCTCGGCGAGGAGCGGCCCCCGCTCTGTTTGCCGCCGCCCCTCGGCTGGGCCCTGTCCCGAGCAGGCGGGCGGCGAGCGGGACCCGCTCGGGCTGCCCGGACAGCCGACAGCGGCGGCGGGAACTCCTGCTTTCCGATTGAAGGCCTGGCCCACCGACACCGAGCCCGGGGAGCGCTCCGGAGCAGGGTGCTGCTGGCTCCCGGCGGCAGTCGTGCGTTTTGTCCAAAAGGTCTTCATTGCAGGAGACGGTGGTCCATGAAATAGGCAGGTAGAAACGGAAACGTGGGCCTGAAACAGGGAGTTCCCCCAAGGGTGCTGCGCCATCACAGCGGCCCCGGGTCCCGCGGGTGTTCCCTCGGGGGTAGGAACAGTCACAGCAGTGCAGGACACCTCGTGCTTCCACTGACACCCCTCTGTGGCTGTGGGACTGGCTGACTAGCAGTTGCTATACCATTCTCCTGACCTCAGGGAGGGTTTCTATGCAGTGCTTAAACACCATCTTTCCAGAGGCGTGGTTGTGGAGTAGCCTTTCTCCAGCAGCAGGCCGTGTTCCAGGTCGCAGAAACATCCCACGGTCCATTGGGAGGAAGAAATGGCCCATTCGCAAATGAAGTTTCTTCATCTTTTCAGGCTCTAGGCTGCTGTTTCTCTTTTTCTAACCTGTGCAAGGAAGTTGGCTTTTCTGTTTTCCATATGTCCAGGCCTTGGGCGTTCCTGCATATGTTAGGTCTTTGTTTTCTAAGCGGGAAGTACACCGTGTAAATAAAAAACATTCAAAACTTAAACACCGGATTTTCTAGATGATTCCGTCGTAATTGCTGCTATCAGATTCTCAGAAAGGAAGGCTAGACAGATAGCTGTACTCCTTTTTTTTTTTCAGATCCTTAACTGTAACCTAAATTCTTCATACTGATCTTCTCTTTTTTCTGCAATATTTTTTAGTTCTAAAAAAAAAAAATCCTAAAACATGTGCCATGTTTGTCAATCATCTAGGTTCTTCTAGTGGTGGATTAGGCCAGCCAATTGCAGCAGACTATGCCTGCCTGTTTGTTCATTTTTATCATTATAACTTCACAGGCCTAATTTTTCTAGCTGCTGCTCAATGAGGTTTCTCCACGTTTGTGATGTAGGGGTTTCCCAAACACTGCTGTTTGCACTACTAGATGAGTGTAAACCATGTCAAAGTAACACAGGCACAGACGTTCAATTGACTTTTCATCCAGAGAAGACAAGATATGATTGTGAAGTCATTGGTCAAGCAGTTGTGAATTTCTCTCCTGCTGCTTTCCTAACCTTTCCATGAGAGGAGATGCTGGGGTTGGAGGTCCAAGGAGAATCTGACACTCCATAGCCACAGTTTAAGAATTTATCTAGTTGATGTCACTGCCCGCTACTGAATTTCTTACCTGGTGGTTGGGGTGTCTCTCACTGACTATGGTCCTGGGAAGAGTGAAATAGTGCTTGTTCCTATGCATAAATTAGAAGGCAAGAGCATGAAAGACAGATTGAAGTTAATTTTTTTTCAGTGCATTTTTTTTAGTGGTGAATTTCATTTGCCTTGAAGCTGCCTATTCCCTAGTTTTGATACAGCACCTGAAGTTTCTCAGCATCTCCTCCTGACAAGTCATCACATTTTCATGTCTGCAAATTCTGTCATATCCCTGTTTGCTGATTTCCCCAGATAATGTGTAGCATTTATTTCTAATAACTAAAGCACTTCAGCTGAATACGTGCATTACATTTTCTGTAAAGAAATAGGTCATTTATCCATATCTTTTCTTTTCTTTTCTTTTCTTTTCTTTTCTTTTCTTTTCTTTTCTTTTCTTTTCTTTTCTTTTCTTTTCTTTTCGCCACTTCCTGTACATGGCAAAATACTATCTCTGATCCTAGGTTACAGTTGTGGTATTTCATATGCTTCTACTGGGCAATGATTTTTGTTTTCTAGTCTGTGTACCAAGATTTTTGTCCTGGATTTCCCAGTGAAGAATGACACTGAGTCATTATTAGTATTTGGAAGAAGGTGATAAATGATTGTCCGCACACCAGGAGCAACGTACAGCAAATGAGTTGTTTATACTGACTTGGGAATATCAATGGTATCTGTTAAATTATGTGTCTTAATACGAGCATAAGGAGCAACAAGCAATAAGTGACAAAAAAATCTTTGTTAAATAAGAAGAAGGGTTCTATGATGTGGATAAAGTGAACATCTGGGCAGCTGATGGAATGTGAAAAAATAATTGAGATAAAAAATGAAAAGAGGGCGTAAAAGAGATTAGAGACAGCATTCTTGGCATGGTACATGCAAGAATTATTTCATTAAGAAAAAATAAGTATTATGTAAAAACTAGTAAGTTAGGATCTAAAATATTTGTCATCATGTGATAAAGTCTAGGCAGAAAGCAGGTACTGCTGAGTGAATTGGAGACAAAGAACACTCCTTTGTGCTCCAGTGCAAGGGGAATGATTGGATTTCATTTGGGGAGTGTAGAGGGGCTCGTCTGTATTTTGATTCCAGTTCTAATTCAGCTGGAGTTGAAAAGGTTAAACACTTCATTGTTGCAGAAAACAGTGGTTTCCTTTTCAAAGGACGGTATGCACATCCTCCAAGTGCAGGTGATTGTGTTTAACTGAAAAGTGAAACATGCAAAAAGAAGAAAAATTATGCTGCTAATGTGCATTGTTCTTCTTTGTTAGGACACCAGGCCTGGACGTCACAGACAACAGAAAGTCAAGAGATCTCTGGGAAACAAAAAGTATGTGAATGTTTCTTGTCTAGTTTGACTAAGGGCAAGAAAAAAGCTGAGATATTCCTATTGGGAAACCATATCTGGTCTTTACATAATATTCTGAATTTTAAGAGCTGCAATGATTTGGTTTGTGTGATGTGAGTTTCAACTGACTTTGCTTATTGGTTTGTAGGAAAAGTGCACTTCTGACAGGTCAAGGGGTATTAGCTTTCATGTATTGTTTTTAAAAGGATTTTAACACTGGGAAGATAAATATTTTATGTTCAAGACCAAATGGTGTTCCAAAATCTATGTATTTTGAGTGCAATTGCAACTAAAAGGCTTTAATTTGAGAATTCCTCTCGCCTTCCTTCTGCACTACCTCCTTACACATAGCATATACTGATCTGACCTGGTACCATCAGTCTCCCCCACTTACTAATTTCTGGACTCATGTTAATACATGTGAGCTCCACAGCTCAGGGTGTGGGAGAGTATTGCTGGGATGGCCATCGCAGTCATCATTCAAGCGATCTACTTACTTCAGTTTATGAATTGTGGTAGCAATGGGATATGTTGAAAAGTGTTTCTGTTTTCTGTTCTTTCTTCTTGCATTAATGGTATTTGCCCAGAGAATAGATATTCTATGTTTCTTTGACACCTAATCATTTTGCTGTCATGTACAGTAGTGTAAATGTCCAGACATTTCAGGGCTGCGAGAAATACTTGAGAATAGCGAAGCAAAGTTCCCTCTGATCTCTAGGAAGAAAAATCAGTGCTTCCGGTTAGTCTAAATCAGTCTTAATGTAGTGTGATTTTTAGGATATACTATAAGTCTGTCTTCATTGCTGAAAGCCTTGCCGGTTAAAATTCTTACTAATGTTAAGTCTTTTAATTGTGTAGTGTCAGCTCTGACTCTGGTAATACATACTGAAGGAGATCTTGCCCTTTGTGAGATGGAAAAGGTCTCCTGTAATGATGGGCTGCAGAAGAATTCTTATATTCCACATTGATTGCTTAAGGATAAGTGTATATTTTTAAATTGAGATTAACTTGTGCCTGCTTCTTAAGTTGAAGGTTTGAGGTAGGATGAATATTTTTTTGTGTTCCTCTCAAGTAGCTTTCTAATGTCATTCTCTAAAAGATGTACTGAAAAATAACACTTAGGATGTTTTATCTTGCTGGCACTTTTCAGTTCACAAAACTCAGGAGATTCAATGAACTGTGAGATGAATTTTTAGAGTACTTGGGAAGACAAAAGGGATGTTGTATGTTGAGTTATTGTGGTTGTGTGTGTATGTATGCATATATATACATAGGATTTCAAGTTCATGTTTTCCAGGTCTAAGCAATTTGAGGAGGTGGAAGCTACTGTCCTAGGACTGAACAGTAACTATGATGAAACAGTCAGCAACATTTCTTCTGCCTCACCGAAGGGTCGAGTGAACGGAAGTGCAGAGTCCAGAAGCAAGCGGACCATTCGCAGGCCTGCTTACTGGTTGGAAATGAGAGGAATAAAAAACAGCATTAACAAATCTTCAGAAAAAAAAGGTACTCATCACTCTTGGCTTGATGGAAAACTGTTTTTCTCTCTGGTTCTTTATGAGAGATTAGATTAGACTTCTGAAAGACATGCTGCAGTTCAGCCGCAAATTACAAGCTTGGTAATGCTGCTAATGTATTAGGAGAAATAAACTTCCTCCACTGCAGAAACATACGTAAAATTCTCTGATGTTACACAGTTCCTTTTGAGTGACTTGTCTATTAAAATTAATGATTCTGTGACTGAAACCAGTTTTATCTGAGGAACAGATATATATAAGGGTTCAGCCAATCATACCAGAAATATGCTTTGAGAGCTTTAAAAATAGAACAACACTAAAGATGTAGAAAAGGGGATCATTCAGCAGTATTTTGGATTAGACACGGCTTTTGTGGTTGGTAGATTTTTTTTTTTTTAAGGATGTTTTTATTTCTTTTATTTTCTCTCTTCTGTCACTTAACGATATTCCGATTTGGCGTGGTTTGGGTCTTGTGTTATTGTAGGAACATTCAGATGTCCTGGTCTAGGAGCTGTTTTCCAAAATTCTCGTGTGGAGAGCCATAACTTCGCTCTTCTTTAATGCACTTTCTTCTTATCTGTAAGTTAGAATCTGTATTCATAGAATCATAGAATTATTTAGGTTGGAAAAGACCTTTAAGATCGTCAAGTCCAACCATAAACCTAGCCCTGCTAAGTCCACCACTAAACCATGTCCCTAAGAGCCTCATCCACAGGTCTTTTAAATACCTCCAGGGATGGTGACACAACAACCTCCCTGGGCAGACTGTTCCAGTGTCTGACAACCCTTTCAGTGAATAAGTTTTTCCTAATATCCAATCTAAACCTCCCCTGGTGCAGCTTGAGGCCATTTCCTCTTGTCCTGTCATTCATCACTTGGGAGAAGAGGCCAACACCCACCTCTCTGCAGTCTCCTTTCAGGTAATTGTAGAGAGCAATGAGGTCTCCCCTCAGCCTCCTCTTCTCCAGGTTAAACAACCCCAGCTCCCTCAGCTGCTCCTCATCAGACTTGTGCTCCAGACCCCTCACCAGCTTTGTCGCCCTTCTCTGGACACGCTCCAGCACCTCAATATCTTTCTTGTAGTGAGGGGCCCAAAACTGAACACAGTATTCAAGGTGCGGCCTCACCAGCGCCGAGTACAGGGGCACGATCCCCTCCCTACTCCTGCTGGCCACACTCTTTCTGATACAGGCCAGGATGCCGTTGGCCTTCTTGGCCACCTGGGCACACTGCTGGCTCATCTTCAGCCGGCTGTCGACCAACACCCTCAGGTCCTTTTCTGCAGGGCAGCTTTCCAGCCACTCTTCCCCGAACCTGTAGCGTTGCATGGGGTTGTTGTGACCCACTTTTAGGACTTGGGTTATTCCATCCTGTTGTGGGGAGAGCCGAATCTGGTAGCCTGATAGAAGCAAGGTTACTGCAGCTCCACACCCCCAGATCCAATCAGTAGCAAGACTAAGTGTGTATTCCTGTTGATATAAACACATGTATACATAGCCAGCCACGCAGATCAACGCAAAGAGGCACGCTCAGCACTCACACAAACACCAACAGCTTCCGTCCTGTTTCCCTTTCTGGCTGATCAGGATTAAGATGTTTTAGTGAGAGAAAAGAAGCATATTTTAAAAGTGTATATAAAAGAAGTACATATATATGTTTGTCTACATTTGTGTTTGCACACATATGTGCGATGTGGATCTCTCCTGTAGCTGGACTTAAATACTCAGTCTACTGAGTATCTGGCCTTTGGATCCCGGTCTCCTCAATTGCTGGTATGTGAACTACTAGCCCCTGAGGCCCACAGAGCCATGCCAGTTGCTCGTGTAGACCTCCTTACAGACAGGCTCAAACTCACAGACACTACTCTCCCCTGGTCCTTCTGATTTGGTGTCAGGCATGACCAGACTTGTATACTGACCGATCACCTGTTTACAAGCAAGTGGCCCTTTTTATCCTCTTACACCTCTATTTTCCCACACTTCATCCTCCCTGAATCAGCTAATTCTCTCCCTTTCCCTTTCCCTTCCTTTGATACCACTCCTAAACATCCCAGTCTTGTGTAATCCTGAATTGTTCTTCTCTAGCATCCCATGTGTCACATAACCCTAGGCATTTACACCACACTCTCCCTTCTCACCGCTCCCCCCTTTCCCCCTTACAAAGGGTGCTCCAGAGAGCAGCTCCCATTGGCTCATCCTGGTGGGTCTCCTGGGACAGACCTGGGAGAAAGGCATCTGTTTCTTTGAGTCCATAATTTGTGTTCCCCTCCCTGCCATTGTGCTTCTGTACTTCTCTGTGTTCATGGCCTTTGATAGGCCTGGAAATAGTGAGGGGAGACAGAATATTATTTGGGTTTCCCCACCTACCGTTGTTTCTCTATGCTCCTTTTTGTGTGTGTGCAGATGAGCTTTTTATGACATAACCTAGCACTTTCTGGCTCTCTTCCTGAGGAGTATTATTTTCCCAGACCATGCTGTGGCACTGTTTCTTCCATATCTTCTGTGTCGGAGGATTGCAGGCTGTGGAGTGCCTAAATGTCACTGAGTCAAAAGGCTGTGTCTAGCTCACTGGTGTCTAGCTCACCGGTGTCCAGGTGCCTTGCAAAAACTACTTTTTTCTTTTTTTACTGAATGCGAAGATAAGCTTAGGCAGTAGCAGACTCAGAGCTATTATCCAGACTGAATAATGAGACTGAAGCATTTATGTTCTTACTCATTAGCAGGAGAAGTACTATTGAAAGGCAAGAGGAAATCTGAGCAAGGGGAAGGTGAAGATCTTAAAGACTCTCCCAAGAAGAAGCAGAAGATTTCAGGTAATACAAATAACTTGTAATTCCTAGTTACAAGCCTCCAGGTACTTCAGGCTTCCTGTCTGCCCAGATGCTATTCTCTGCTGTCTTCCAACTCTATTTCTGATTCTGGGTATTTTGTTATAGGAGACTGTTGACTAGTTTCTGTTTTACAGTGAGAGATGATTGTTCTAATTTCAGTCTCTCTTAAAAGTCCAACAAAGGGAGGGAGGAAAGGAAGTAGGGGAAGTATAGGCTAGTCTGCATCATTTCAGTTTCCCAAAAGATTCTGGACTAAATAATCAGGCAAATTACTTGTAAACATCTGGAGATTAATGAGTAGATGATAACAGCAATATGGGTTTGTTAAGGAGAAATCAAATCCAACCACTTTAATTTTCTTTTACCACAGAGATGGAGGGGGGAAATGCTTGACATCATAGGTCTTTCATGCCTTTGGAGGGTTGTTAATCAGTGATTAGGTGCAAAAGGAAGTGTACAAGTGGTGAAAGTAGGAGCAGGTGGCAGGAAAAGTAAAAATTTGCTGTCCAGTCTTACAAGGATGAGGTTAGGAAAACCAAGGCCAACGTGGAGTTGAATCTGGGAAGGGATGTGAAAGGCATCAGGAAAGGATTCTACAAGTACATGAACAGCAAAGGGAAGACTAGAGAAAGCATGAGTGCACTGCTGAACAGAGCTGGGGAACTGGTGACAAATGAGATGGAAAAGGCTGAGGTACTCAATGCTTCCTGTGCTTCAGTCTTTATCAATTAAAGGAATCCTTCAGGAGTCCCAGGCACCTGAGACCAGAGGGAAAGTCTGGAGCAAGGAAGCCTTACACTCGGTGAAGGAGGGCAAGGTTAGAGCACTTAAACAAACTGGACATACCTAATCATTTATCAGCAGTCCTGGCTAACCGGGGAGGTCCCACTTGACTGGAGGCTAGCAGATGTGATGCCCATATACAAGAAGGGCCAGAAGGAGGATCCAGGGAACTACAGGCCTGTCAGTCTGACCTCGGTGTTACGGAAGGTTACGGAGCAAATCATCTTAAGTGCCATCACACAGCATGTACAGGACAACCAGGTGATCAGGCCCAGTCAGCATGGGTTTATGAAAGGCAGGTCCTGCTTGACTAACCTGATCTCCTTCTATGACAAGGTGACTTGCTTAGTGGATGAAGGAAAGGCTGTGGACGTTGTCTACCTGGACTTTAGTAAAGCCTTTCACACCATTTCCTGCAGCGTTCTCCTGGAGAAACTGGGTGCTCATGGCTTGGACGGGTGCACTCTTCGCTGGGTAAAAAACTGGCTGGATGGCCGGGCCCAAAGGGTTGTGGTGAAGGGAGTTAAATCCAGTTGGCAGCCGGTCACAAGTGGTGTTCCCCCAGGCTCAGTATTGGGGCCAGTTCTGTTTATCAGTGATCTGGACGAGGGGATCAAATGCACCCTCAGTAAGTCTGCAGACGACACCAAGTTGGGCGGGTGTGTTGATCTGCTCGAGGGTAGGAAGGCTCTGCAGAGGGATCTGGACAGGCTGGATCGATGGGCCGAGGCCAATTGTATGCAGTTCAACAAGGCCAAGTGCCGGGTCCTGCACTTCAGTTGCAACAACCCCATGCAATGCTACAGAGCTTGGGGACGAGTGGCTGGAAAGCTGCCCTGCAGAAAAGGACCTGAGGGTGTTGGTCAACAGCCGGCTGAATATGAGCCAGCAGTGTGCCCAGGTGGCCAAGAAGGCCAACAGCATCCTGGCCTGTATCAGAAAGAGTGTGGCCAGCAGGAGCAGGGAGGTGATCGTGCCCCTGTACTCGATGCTGGTGAGGCCACACCTCGAATGCTGTGTTCAGTTTTGGGCCCCTCACTACAAGAAGGACATTGAGGTGCTGGAGCGTGTCCAGAGAAGGGCGACGGAGCTGGTGAAGGGTCTGGAGCACAAGTCTGATGAGGGGCGGCTGAGGGACCTCGGGTTGTTCAGTCTGCAGAAGAGGAGGCTGAGGGGAGACCTCATCGCTCTCTACAATTACCTGAAAGGAAGTTGTAGCGAGGTGGATGTCGGCCTCTTCTCCCAAGTAGCAAGTGGTAGGACGAGAGGAAAGAGCCTCAAGTTGCACCAGGGGAGGTTTAGATTTGGTATTAGGAAAAACTTCTTTGCTGAAAGGGTTGTCAGACATTGGAACAGTCTGCCCAGGGAGGTTGTTGTGTCACCATCCCTGGAGGTATTTAAAAGACGTGCAGATGTGACACTTAGAGCTGGCTGTTGTCATTGTGAGGCCACTCCTGATTATCTTTGAAAGGTCATGGTGACTGGGAGAGGTTCCTGAAGCCTGGAAGAAAGCAAATATCACTCCTGTCTTCAGGGACAGAAAGAAGGAAGTTCTGGGGAAGTATAGGCCAGTCAGCCTTACCTCAGTCCCTCGGAAGGTGATGGAGAGAATCCTCCTGGAAAGCATTTCCAAACACATGAGGGACAAGATGGTGATTAGAAGTAGTCAGCATGGATTCATGAAGGGCAAATCATGCTCAATCAACCTGATAGCCTCCTACAGTGAGGTCACTAGCTTGGTGGATGAGAGAGCAGTGGCTGTTGCTGACCTCAACTTTAGTAAGGCTTTTGCTGCTGTTTCCCACAACATCGTCATAGACGAGCTGACAAAGTACAGGTTAGATAAATGAACAGTGCAGTGGATTGAAAAACAGCTGAACATCAAGGCCCAGAGGGTTGTGATCAGCAGCACAGAGTCTAGTTGGAGTCACATCACTAGTGGTGTACCCAGGGTAAACACTGGGGCCAGTACTGTTTAACATTTTCATTAATGACCTGGACAATGGGACAGTGGGCACCCTCAGCAAGTACAGAGATGATACAGAACTGGGAGGAGTGGTGGTACACCAGATGGGTGTGCTGCCATTCACAGGGACCTGGACAGGCTGGAGAATTAAGCAGAGAGGAATCTCTTGAGGGTCATCAAGGAGAAATGTGAAGTCCTGCAGCTGGGCAGGAATAACCCCATGTACCAGCATATGCTGAGGGCTAGCTTTCTGGAAAACAGCTTTGTGGACAGGGACCTTGGGGTCCTGGAGGACAGCAAGCTGACCATGAGCCAGAAATACGCTCTTGTGGCAAAAGCAGCCAACAGTATTGTGTGCTCTATTAGGAAGAGCGTTGCCATCAGTGGTGAGGCCACATCTGGAGTACCATGTCCAGCTCTGGGCTTCCCAAAACAAGAGAGACATGGACATACTAGAGGGAGACTAGTGCAGGGCTGCAAAGATGATTGAGGGACTGGAATATCTTTCCTGTGAGGACAGGCTGAGAGAGCTGCAACTCTTCAGTCTGGAGAAGAGAAGGCTCAGGGGGAATCTTATCAATGTGTATAAATACTTGATGGGAGGGAATGAAGAAAAGGGAGCCAGACTCTTCTCTATAGTGCTCACTGACAGGACAAGAGGCAATGGGCACAAATGAAAACACACAAAATTCTATCTAAAGACAAGAATACCCTTTTTTACTGTGAGGGTGGTCAAACCCTGGCACAGGTTGCCCAAAGAGGTGAAGTCTCCATCAGTGGAGATACTCAAAACTTGACTGGACACGTTCTTCGGCAGCCTACTCTAGCTGACCCTGCTTGAACACAGGGGTTGGACTAGGTCGTCTCAGGAGGTCCTTTCCAACCTTAATCACAGAATCACTAAGGTTGGAAAAGACCTGTAAGATCATCATGTCCAACCATCAACTAACACCACCATGCCCATTAAACCATGTCCCACAATGCCTTGTCCACATGTTCCTTGAACAGTTGTGTCTGTGAACAATGTTTATGTGATTTCTGTGCAATAGAAAAAAAAGTACAAAATGATGGTTTACAATCTGTCCTAGGTTCAATTCTAACTATTGTTTCTGTCACCAAGGACTTGGAAGTATGTAGACAGAACAAAGCTGAAAGAGATGGCAGGTGTGTTGGAGAAAGGGCTAAAATTCACAGAATCACTAAGGTTGGAAAAGACCTGTCAGATCATCAAGTCCAACCATCAACCAACAAACGCCACCATGCCCATTAAACCATGTCCCACGATGCCTCGTTCACACATTCCTTGAACACCTCCAGGGATGGTGACTCCACCACTTCCCTGAGCAGTTTATTCCAGTGTCTCACCATTCTCTCAGTAAAGAAATTTTTCCTAATATGCAGTCTAAACCTCCCCTGGCGCAGCTTGAGGCCATTTCCTCTTGTCCTGTCATTCATCACTTGGGAGAAGAGGCCAACACCCACCTCTCTGCAGTCTCCTTTCAGGTAATTGAAGAGAGCAATGAGGTCTCCCCTCAGCCTCCTCTTCTCCAGACTGAACAACCCCAGCTCCCTCAGCTGCTCCTCATCAGACTTGTGCTCCAGACCCCTCACCAGCTTTGTCGCCCTTCTCTGGACACGCTCCAGCACCTCAATATCTTTCTTGTAGTGAGGGGCCCAAAACTGAACACAGTATTCAAGGTGCGGCCTCACCAGCGCCGAGTACAGAGGCACGATCCCCTCCCTACTCCTGCTGGCCACACTCTTTCCGATACAGGCCAGGATGCCGTTGGCCTTCTTGGCCACCTGGGCACACTGCTGGCTCATCTTCAGCCGGCTGTCGACCAACACCCTCAGGTCCTTTTCTGCAGGGCAGCTTTCCAGCCACTCATCCCCAAACCTGTAGCATTGCATGGGGTTGTTGTGACCCATGTGCAGGACCCAGCACTTGGCCTTGTTGAACCTCATCCGGTTGGCCTCAGGCCATCGATCCAGCCTGTCCAGATCCCTCTGCAGAGCCTTCCTGCCCTCCAGCAGATCAACACTCCCTCCCAACTTGGTGTTATCTGCAAACTTGCTGAGGGAGCACTCGATCCCCTCATCCAGATCATCGATAAAGATATTAAACAAGACCGGTCCCAAAACTGAGCCCTGGGGGGACTCCGCTTGTGACCGGCTGCCAACTGGATTTGACTCCATTCACCACAACTCTCTGGGCTCAGCCATCCAGCCGTTTTTTTACCCAGCGAAGAGTGCACCTGTCTAAGCCACGACATTTTGAAAGTGGTCTTGACGTTAGAGAAACAGTTTAAAAAATTGAATGGAATATAGTGTGTAAAATTAAAGATACTGTATTTAGGAAGAAATATTAGCACAGCTGAAAGACAAAGAACAACCTCCTAGGTGTCAGTTCTTCAGAAGAGGATTTGAGATTTGTAACAGATCAAAAGCTAAATAGGGACCAACAGTGTCATACTTGTTTTTAAAAAGGCAGATGTTATACTGGGGTGTTTAAGGAGGAATGTAGACTTTCAGACATGTCAAGTAATTCTTTTTCTCTAAGGCAGGGTCACACTTGGGAGTGCTGTTTCCAGTAGTGGGCACTGCAGTTCAGGGAATGTGTGGACCAACTGAAGAGAACAGGCAGAAGAGAGCAAAAAGCATAACCCATGAGAAAATACTGAAACAATAAGAGTTGTTTAGTCTAAAGAAAACAGGAATGAGTAGAGGAATGGGACTGTCCATTTGGTCATCAACAAATCTTTAGATTGGCTCAGCCATACTGTGAATAGAGGATGTTTCAGTGTCAAGAGTTCCCATCCCCTGAGCTTTGTGTATGAACAACCATCCAGATTACAAATATCTGGATGGGACTAATGCCTGCGGCTGTATATAGCTATGGATTTTGAAAGGGCGTAGAGAAAATAATCTTGACGTTCCTTTAAAAAAAAAAGGGCATTGAACATTTCTGAATGAGTAGCTTTGAGACAGCAGACTAAATAGCAACCTTCTAGCCAAAAAATCTCTGCTTTTTTGTAACACGGCTCGCAAAATTAAGTCTTCTGGTCTTTCTTGTTTGTGTTATAACAGGAAAAAAACAGCAAGCTGCAACACAACAAAACTCCAAAACGAAAGGACACTGTGTTCAGAAAGAACCGGAAACCTATGGCACAGGTAAGAAGCAGCAGTTGCTCTGAATTGTTTATAAAGCAGCTAAAAGATAAATACGATTCTGGGATTTGAATCTGAGCAACAGTTTTATTTCTGGTGTTTCCATTTTGTTGTTCACTTTACTGTTGACAAGGAAGAACTGGCTGCTGTCCTTTTGGCACTGTGTCAGTACTGCAGAGCAAGATTGGAGGGACTCCATACTGCCTAATAGTGTAGTAGTTCCACATGGTTTTACCACTGCATAACGGAACAGTGAAGGGGAAATCACTTTTTGAACTGAGCAAAAACCTGTTAAAATAGTTTCACTATAAAACTCATAAAACTATTTATACTTTTTTACTCGGCAGAATATGTTTGCAGGAAAAACTCTGTAGCTGTTGCTGCCAAATAACCTCTTCTGGTAATGTGGCAGCCAGAGACCCAAGCAGTCCATCCTAGAAAAATCACATTAGCCTTGACTCAGTAAGTGGAATGACTTGGTATGTGTAGCTCACAGCACTCATTAAATACCCCAGTTTTCTTCCAAGTGCTGTTTGATTCACAGACTTTTCCCCCAGCCACGTGGGGAGGGACGACCCCTGCCTGTTATGACTTGGCAAAGAGGAAAGCCTTTAGATCTTTTTATGATAAGAATTCAAGCATAATATGGCTGCTAAACTACTTTATTCCTAGAACCCATTTCAGTAATTTATATCCTTGTGGATTATGCCAAGCTTTTGCTTGGCATTTCAAAAAGAGGCCAGGAACTGGAAACCATGCCACACAGGGTGCTTTTCCCTGGCTGTTGAGTAACTTGGACTGGTGGTGCAGCTCTGTTCACTTTCAGTGTCAAAACTGCTGCCTAACGTAAGTGGAGTTCTAAAGATTTGGTTAGTAGAACTGAACCGTGGACTTTGAACCTGTTCAGTCATGTCTGTGACTACTTTTACTGTAAATACCCTTTTGCAAAAAGAAAAGTTTACTCTGCATGCTAAAGTAATTGTGTAATAAAAATTAATGCAGGAAAAATCTCTACTGAACAAGTGGAAGAACAGTCCTCGCAAGGGGATGGTAGGATTAAAGAGTTTTATAAAATTACCTCCCAAAAGGAGTGATGTGTGCCTTGTCATATGACACATTTAAATGTGCTAAACCTATTGAAGTGTAGCTGGACACAAGTTTGGTAGCATGTGACCTGTTTCCTTCTAGGATTCATTGTGCACGTCGAAGGAAAAAAAAGATACTGTGTTTGCAGTTCTATTCCAAACCTTTTGTTTTGACAGGTAGTATGGAAGAGCGATGGTCTTTGGAAATTCAGGACAAAGGCCGAGTTACCTGTCCAACATGCCGGGCTGTGGTGAGGAAGACTGTAGAAGGACTGAAGAAACACATGGTAAATTGCAGGCAGGTAAGAACACGAGAGATGAGCAATGTTTTCTTTACTCCTCTTCAGCTTACTGATGGAAATGCCTGCACGCTGCTTTGTGTTGCATTTAAAACCAGTTTCATCTCATCATCACGTCATCACATCATCATTTATACATCTCTAAGAGGCTGCACTTGGTGCTTCTTCCTTAGCCTTTTGCTAGAGGTTTGGGGTAGTGAGCAAAGATGTAGCTATTTCATTGTTCCCCTAAATTTTAGGCTCTATAAAATCTCTTCTGTTCTTAATGGGCAGTTATCAGGCCCAAATAAAATGTTCTGCTGTCCTGCTCCTTTCCCCCGAAAAGTTTCCCACTGCTTTGGTTAATTTACAGGTAAATGCACCATGTCCTTGTTTATTTCTAGGAAATGTTCACATGTCATCACTGTGGGAAGCAGCTGAAGTCTTTAGGAGGGATGAAATACCATGTCATGGCAGACCATAACAATCAGGTAACAGAACTGCTGTGCATCTAAAAATCCTACAGGTGAAAGAGTCTTTTGTTCCTTCCCTGGTGCACACAGAAACAGAACATAGTGTGTTTTTTCAAATGTCGTAGCTGTTCAAATCTTGTCTACCTATTATTTTTCCTGTGAGATTTGACATCTGAAAAAACAGTAGAATGTTACCAGAGATGGTAGGCATGCTGCATCTTAGAAAGAGGGGATGAATTTCTGTTTAGGCTGGCTACATGTCACACTTAAAAGGCATTCTCAATCAGAAAAAAAAAAGATTGCTCATTAGGCTGCAATTTTCAGTCCTTTGCTAGAAAGTAGGAGTTTTTATACATCCAGAGCAGACTAGATTTCAGTTCTTTACAACTTCAAAGGTAAAAAGGCAGAATCAGCAGTTTAGTTCTTGTCTCTATTTACTGTAAAGATACTAATGCTACAGTCTGCTTTTCCTCTTTGCTGTTACTTTAAAGAAGGCAACATCTCCTGTTGTAGTTGTGAAGAATGAGAACTTTTGAAAAGGTCATTCAGAAGTTTGGGTAAGGTTTAGATAGTTCGTTACTGTTATTTTTTACATAGTTCCCAGTACTGTGGTTTTTGAACCTACATCTGTACTAGTAAATTAAATAGGCCAGGGGTCATGTTCTGGCCCTGAGGAATAGGTCTGTCACTCAGTTCTAACTTTTTTTTCAGTCTAGGTGTAATATTACTATAAAGTAGTGTAGGAAATAATATACAATAACCATCAGAGAGAGAATAGAGAAGAACTTGGTCTGTAGTTTAGCATAGATGAATAACCATTACAGGCAGAGTCTGCTTAGCTTTAGTTAGACTAAGTGGAAGTGGTAGGATCAGTAAATGTTAAAGATGCATGACAGAGATGAGTAAGTACTTTCCACAGGCAGAAGTGGAGAAAAGTAATTAGGGAAATACATACCCTTGTCCTTCCCAGCAGCTATAGTTTGGGACCATTTCTTATCAAGGTTTTGTTCATAGATAGCTGTCTAAATGTGAAAACTCTTATCTGCAAAGTGGTTTTCGGGCAGTTTACTCCTTTTAAAGATAATTCAGTTGTTCTGGGATATAGACAGTGGTTATTGTATTAGATACACTTCTGTAAAATCGTAAGTTGCAGAGATTTAATTGTTTTAGAAGCTTTCCTTCAGTAGCGTGTTGAGTAGTGAATTCCCTATGAGAAGAACCATAAAGGCTGAGCATCCTGTGTTTTTCTTTCATCTTTCTGCTGTGCTTTAGCCAGTTGTGAAGGAGGGAGGAGAATTGGATGAGCAGCTTGAGCGAGACCGCCTTCGGAAGGTTTTGAAGCGTATGGGAAAACTAAAATGTACAAGGGAGGTAAGCTGCATTGTGCTAAGTATCCTGAATTAAACAGCGGTGAATGCATGAACATAAAATATTATGAGAGTTCTGCTGGATATGCTTTTGTGCTGGCCAGAGCTGGATTTGTGTCTGGAACCTAGCTATGCTTTTAAGATAGAGTGTCATAGAATCACAGAATGACTTGGCTTAGAAAGGACCTTTAAAGGTCATCTAGTCCAACCCTCCTGCAATGAGCAGGGACATCTTCAGCTAGATCAGGTTGCTCAGAGCCCCGTCCAACCTGCCCTTGAATGTTGTCAGGGGTGGGGCATCTACCACCTCTCTGGGCAACCTGTGCCAGTGTTTCACCACCCTCATTTTAAAAAAAGGTCTTCCTTATATCTAATCTAAATCTACCCTCTTTTAGTTTAAAACCATTACCGCCTTGTCCTATCACTACAGGCCCTACTAAAAAGTCTCTCCCAATCTTTCCTGTAAGCCCCCTTTAAATAGTGAAAGGCTGCAATAAGGTCTCCCCGGAGCCTTCTCTTCTCCAGGCTAAACAACCCCAACTCTCTCAGCCCTTCCTCATAGGAGAGGTGTTCCAGCCCTTTGATCATTTTCGTGGCCCTCCTCTGGACCCGCTCCAACAGGTCCATGTCTTTCCTGTACTGAGGACTCCAGAGCTGGACGCAGTACTCCAGGTGACATCTCATGAGAGTGGAGTAGAGGGGCAGAATCCCCTCCCTTGACCTGCTGGCCACGCTTCTTTTGATGGAGGCCAGGATATGGTTGGCTTTCTGGGCTGCAAGCGCACATGGCCAGCTCATGTCCAGTTTTTCATCCACCAGTACCCCCCAGTCCTTCTCTGCAGGGCTACTCTCCATCCCTTCATCCCCCAGCCTGGATTGGTACCAGGGGTTGCCGCGACCCACGTGCAGAACCTTGCACTTGGCCTTGTTGAACTTCCTGAGGTTCACAATGGCCCACTTCTCGAGCTTGTCCATGTCCCTCTGAATGGCATCCCATCCCTCAGGCATGTCAAGCACACCACTCAGCTTGGTGTCATCTGTGACTTTGCTGAGGGCACACTCGATCCCACTGTCTATGTCATTGAGGAACATATTAAACAGTACTGGTGCCAACACGGACCCCTGAGGGACACCACTTGTTACTGATCTCCATTTGTACATTGAGCCATTAATTGACTGTAAGTCTTTGGACATGGCCATCCAGCCAATTCTTATCCATTGAATAGTCCATCCATCAAGCCTATATCTGTCCAGTTTAGAGAGAAGGATGTTGTGGGGGACTGTGCCAAAGACCTCACAGAAGTCCAGATAGATGACAATCTATAGCTCTTCCTTTGCCTACTGGTGTAGTCACTCCATCATAGAAGGCCATAGAAGGTTGGTCAGGCAAGACTGGCCCTTGGTGAAGCCACACTGGCTATCTCAAACCACCTCCCTGTCCTCCATGTGCCTTAATATAGCTTCTGGGAGGATCTGTTCCATGGTATTCCCAGGCACAGAGGTGAGGCTGACAGGTTGGTAGTTCCCAGGGTCCTCCTTTTTACCCTTTTTAAAAATGGGTGCAATGTTTCCCTTTTCCCAGTCACTGGTGACTTTGCCTCACTGCCATGATTTTTCAAATATCATGAAGAGTGGCGTGGCAACTACATCAGCCAACTCCCTCAGGACTCTGGGATGCATCTCATCAGGTCCCATAGACTTATGTATGTTCAGGTTCCTCAGGTGGTCTCAAACCTGATCTTCTCTTACATTGGGAGGGACTTCGCTCCTCCAGTCCTTGCCTTGAGGTCCCTCCACTCGAGAGGTGTGGGAAGAGAGATTGCCGGTGAAGACTGAGGCAAAAAAGCTGTTGAGTACCTCAGCCTTCTCCTTGTCTGTTGTAACCAGTTTGCCAGTTGTGTTCATTGGTGAGGTGCACTTTCTTTGACCTTCCTTTTCTGGCTGATATACCTATAGTAGCCCTTATTATTATTCTTTGCATCCCTTGCCAAGTTCAGCTCCAGCCGCGGCTTGGCCTTCCTGACCCCATCCCTACACAACCGGGCAGCATCCCTATACTCTTCCCAGGATACCTGTCCCTGCTTCCACTGTCTGTGCATTTACAGAATCACAGAATCACTAAGGTTGGAAAAGACCTGTCAGATCATCAAGTCCAACCATCAACCAACAAACACCACCATGCCCATTAAACCATGTCCCACGATGCCTCGTTCACACATTCCTTGAACACCTCCAGGGATGGTGACTCCACCACTTCCCTGAGCAGTTTATTCCAGTGTCTCACCACTCTCTCAGTAAAGAAATTTTTCCTAATATGCAGTCTAAACCTCCCCTGGCGCAGCTTGAGGCCATTTCCTCTTGTCCTGTCATTCATCACTTGGGAGAAGAGGCCAACACCCACCTCTCTGCAGTCTCCTTTCAGGTAATTGAAGAGAGCAATGAGGTCTCCCCTCAGCCTCCTCTTCTCCAGACTGAACAACCCCAGCTCCCTCAGCCGCTCCTCATCAGACTTGTGTTCCAGACCCCTCACCAGCTTTGTCGCCCTTCTCTGGACACGCTCCAGCACCTCAATGTCCTTCTTGTAGTGAGGGGCCCAAAACTGAACACAGTATTCAAGGTGCGGCCTCACCAGCATCGAGTACAGGGGCACGATCCCCTCCCTACTCCTGCTGGCCACACTCTTTCTGATACAGGCCAGGATGCCGTTGGCCGCCTTGGCCACCTGGGCACACTGCTGGCTCATCTTCAGCCGGCTGTTGACCAACACCCCCAGGTCCTTTTCTGCAGGGCAGCTTTCCAGCCACTCATCCCCAAGCCTGTAGCATTGCATGGGGTTGTTGTGACCCAAGTGCAGGACCCGGCACTTGGCCTTGTTGAACTTCATAAAGCTGGCCTGGGCCCATCGATCCAGCCTGCCCAGATCCCTCTGCAGAGCCTTCCTATCCTCGAGCAGATCAACACTGCTGCCCAGTTTGGTGTCATCTGCCTTTTAGTTTGGTCGTCTTGCCCTTCAGATTGGTCATCTTGCCCTTTAGTTTAACCAGCAGGTCTCAACTCAGCCGTGCCAATCTCTTGCCTTCCTTTCCTGATTTCTTACACCTGGGGATCGAGAGCTCTTGTGCTCTGTGGAAAGCGTCCTTAAAGACCTGCCAGCTCTGTTCTGCTCCCTCGTCCCTGAGGACAGTTTCCCAGGGGGTCCTATTAACTAATTCCTTGAACAGCTGCAAGTTTGCTTTCCTAAAATTCGGGGTCCTGACTTTACTCTTTGCCTGTCCCATATCCCTTAGGACTGCAAACTCTACCAGTGCATGATTACTGCAGCCCAGGCTGCCTCTAATCATGATGTCTCTGATTAGCTCGCTTGCATTGGTGACCAACAGGTCCAGTAACGCACCCCGTCTGGTAGGGCTGTCTATTACCTGGCTTAAGAAGTTATCCTCGATGCACTCCAGGAGTCTCCTGGATTGCCTACAGCTCACCGTGCTACTTTTCCAGCAGATGCTGGGGTGGTTGAAGTCCCCCAGCAGGATGAGAGCCTGCAAGTGTGATGCCTCCTGTAGCTGGAGTAAGAAGGCTTCGTCAGTAGGCTCCCCGTGGTTGGGTGGCCTGTAGTAAACACTGACTACAAGGTTCCCTTTGTTGCTTCGGTCTCTAATTCTTACCCATAAGCTTTCAACCTGCTCATGGCTATTCTTCAGAGACAGCCCTTCACAATCTATCCATTTCGTGACATAGAGGGCAACCCCTCCACCCCTCCTTCCTCTCCTGTCCCTTCTGAACAGCTTGTAGCCATCAATAGCAGCACTCCAGTCATGGGATTCATCCCACCAAGTTTCAGTAGTGGCAACTAGGTTGTAGATTTGTAGGAGCGTGGTGGCTTCCAGCTCCTGCTGTTTGTTACCCATGCTGCATGCATTGGTAAAGAGGCACTTCAGCTGGACTGTCGGCCATGTCACCTTTTTAGAGGAACACCCCTTAATTCCTTTGAGGTATTTCACTGGTGTTTCCCTGTTGGCTCCTATTACCTCAGGAGCCCCTGGCTTATCTCCGTAAGACTTCCAATGTGTTCCAGTGTACCCAGCACATGTCAGAGCAACAGGCTGAGGGCCCTTGGTAGCACCCTGTCCCTCAAACCTTGGTGTGTCATCCCATGGCTTGTCATGCGTGAGCCTGATGTTATCCCCTTCCCCCTTCAAGTCTAGTAGTCTCTGGAGGGACTTTGGTGGGATGCTGTGTTACCTGGAAAGCAGCAGAATGCCTGGAGAATTTCCTCTAAGCACTTATGAAGCATTAAGCACAGAGAATGAATTTTGGAATGACTGATACTTGGTTAGAACCTCATGACTAAACAAAGTAGGAGTCTAGTGAACACTAACTAGCTCAACTAGAAGTTTTAAGGCTTCACACATGACTTGTTAGGTGACATTCTCTTGCTTACACTAGAAATGAGTTCACCTTCGGTTA
The DNA here is from genome assembly GCF_030936135.1 of Gavia stellata. NCBI lineage: Eukaryota > Metazoa > Chordata > Aves > Gaviiformes > Gaviidae > Gavia > Gavia stellata. The sequence goes on along the minus strand of NC_082595.1, from coordinate 113,517,988 downwards.
CTGTCTGATCCCCATTTGAACTCTTTTAGAGAAGATAACTAGGGTGATTAAAATGGATTTTTTATTTTTGATTACAGTGGGTTTTTAAATGGCTTCTTTAAACTAGATGTGTAAATGTAGATTCAGCAAAGGTATGACTATAAATGCATTCAGTGGAAGATGTCAGGGAGGAAGAAGTTAAAGGATAACCATTTTACCTTGCAACAGTATTATAAACTGTTCACAGAATTACACAATTGTTAAGTCTGGAAGGGAACTTCTGAGGTCATCTAGTTCAATCCCTGTGCTCAAGCAGGGTCAGCTAGAGCTCTTTGAGTATTTGATGTGTTGGTGTCTTCAAGGGGGATCGAGAGGACACTGAATTATTTCTTGTGTGCACCACAAGTATTTTATTAATGTGTACTTCTACTCTTTCCTTAGTTGTTTGTGATAGCTGGGAAGATGGTTTTATGCATAATTAACTGTGTGAGTTTGTCTGTGGTTTTTGAAAATACTGAGAATGGCCACAGCTAGAGAAGGGGATGAAGGGCAGATCGATACATCGAAGAACATTAAAATCTTGCTGATGCATGTTTAATTTGTCCTGTTTCCAAGCTCAGTGTCAAGTTGATCACTGGATTCAGCGTTAGGAGATACTCTAGTAAGTGACATCCGCAAGAACCATTGGAGTTTTTGTTGTCTTCCGCTGCAGCATGAAGGCAATAGCTGTATCCTAGGAATAGCTGAAAGTTTTATTTACCATCACCGTAATATTGCTGTGTTCCAGACAGTTTGACCAGCCAACCAAGTATAAAACCTTCCTCTTTTTCTGCCCAACTCCTCCATTTGTATCTGAAAATCTTTCCATTTTGTGCATCCTCTAACATCTTGCTTCTTCATTCCATATATTGAAATTTTCTGTTGCCCGCTACCTACAAAGAAGTTCTAAGAAACAGTTTCTCCCAGTTGCAGCCAATTCTTTGTCCCAGATTTTGTCTATCGGAATAGACTAATGTTAAAATTTACTACCTGATTGTCTCTGGTCTGACAGGAAAAGTGATAGTACTTTGGTCAGCAAACTGTGGATTCTATACACAGTGGTCTTGTGATCACTTGGAGAGCGTTTTACTTCCATGCATTTTTCTTCTTCATTGACAGGGCTGCACAGGCAGCTTCACTAGCATAATGGGATACCTATATCATGTTAAAAAATGTGGGAAGGCTGCTTCTGAGCTGGAGAAAATGGCTATGAAGTGCCATCACTGTGGAAAAGCATACAAATCAAAGGCAGGACTTGTCTACCATCTCCGATCTAAGCATGGGCCAGTAAGTGCAAATTGCCATACTTGTCAGGATAGTGCGGTGGAACTTCAGCCATCCAGACTTGAGACGCATGCAGGCTTTTGTCTGCTGCTTGGGTGGGTGATGAGGGATAGCAAATCTTTGCATTTTTCCATATCTCTGGAGTATCAAGAGTCCTCGATACTTTTCTTCTAACAGCAGCTGTTGCTGTTCTGTGACTAGGATGAAGTTTTTAATAGTAAATCACCATGGCAGCAGTAAACTTTTCCCAGCCTGACTTCTGCTTCATGGAAGAATGATGCTAACATGTATAACTTGCGAGATGCTTTTCTTTACTCTTAAAAGACCCAACATTGGAGCACAACAGGCAGTACTATGCTTGTTGTCCATGAGGGTTTTACAGCAAATGATGTGATATCCTCTCAAGACCAGTGGCTGCATGAAGCACTCTGCTTGAGTCTTACTGTTGTGACCTCCCTGGGTAAATTTGAGAGTCTGTCTCGCTAGTGGGATGCACTTCTGTCCTATGTCTGTGACAGTGAACCACAGCTGCAGCAGCGTTTTTGTGAAGGATTTGGCAGAATATTTATTCACAGTATTTATGTAACTGGAACCAGTGAAGGAGGCTCACCTTTTTTGGCCTTCATTGCAGGTCACTTTCCTCCATGAGGAGAGAAGAACAGAGAGCCTGAAGGAAATAAAACGAGAGCCAAACAACACAGGCAGAGTTCAGAGGAGATCTGCAAAGGTGGCAATCTACTATCTCCATGAGCTAGCTGGAGAAGAGCTGGCCAAAGAGTGGCCCAAGCGAAAAGTTCTGCAGGACTTGATTCCGGACGACCGGAAGGTACAAGGCCTTAAAAATGCTGTGTAGGGTTTGAGTATTTCTTCACATCAGATGAGTCTTGCACTGACATCTACCCAGTGTTGCCAGTGTTTAGCGGCCCATGGAAAGCAATATGGAAGAAGTAATATCTTGTGGGAGGGATCAGGTTTTGCTCTCTCTGGTCTTAGATGATGGTATTGCTACAGTAGCAATTGCTGTGGTATAAGTATTTTATCCAGGCAGGGTATAATGACTTTCAAGTCCTATTGCTGTAATTTTCAATGGGCACAAGTAATGAAGGCAGTTATAGGCAGTATGTTGCTCACAACTCACTGCAGATCACTGCTGCCATGCAGTGATATTGCATAGTTTTTCAGGCTTCAGAGTTTCCAGGAGCATGTTTTAGGCTGTAAGGGAAACCCAAGGGAAAAAGATAATTTATGATTTTAATGCAGTAAGTACATTTAGAGGAATTGTTGTAGTCAAAGTTATGGGAAGTTTTGGATTCTAGTATTGTGGGGGTTTTCCAGATTAAATGGTTTGTAGAGAGTCAGTGAGACGGGAAAAGATTGATTATTTAGAGTTTGGCTGTTAGAGTAGAAGAAGAAATAACACTTCTGTCTCACAACTTGGGAGAGAAAGGGACATACTTGGCACTATGTGTAGCCAAAAATGCTTCCAGCTTTCAATTCCATCTCTTTATCTCAGCTGAAATACACTCGTCCTGGACTGCCCACATTTAGTCAAGATGTACTGTGCAAATGGAAAACGGAGATAAAGATGTACCGAAGAGTCCACTGCCCAAATCAGGTAATCCTTAAGTTTTTCTGAAGCCTCAGAGGGGACAGATTTGAGGTCTGTATGAGCCAACAACTTTCCACAACCTTGAAACTGCAGTTTGTTTCTCTGTGGGAAGCAAATTCTGCTCCATTTCAGTATGGTTGGTTATTGTAACCAAGACCCTGTTTGGACCGTTGCCCTAGGGATGATCCCTCTAGGGATGTGTTTGTCCACTTCAGAGCCAGTAACTTGGTATCAGACTGGTACAGCTTTCACATCCAGCTGGGAGGTGATCTATTTGGAGGTTTGAGTAGTGGAAAAATGACAGGCCCCTGCCTGTCTAGCAGGTGTATTAAATCTAATCATAGAAGAAGGGAGGAGTAGAGATGGAAATGTAAGAGTAGAGGGACTTTGTCTGGCACAGCACTTAAGTTTTCTTCTGAAAGCTGGAAATAGTCTGCAGAAGACTCATGCATGGCACTATTGTCCTGGTCTAGGGATGCTTATGCATGTGCACTTAGTTTCTTACAATCCCGCAGCAGTCAGATCCAATGAGAAGAAATGGCCTCATTGCTGGAAACGATGGTAGATGTGACGCACGTGACACACACTGCCGGATAGCCAAGGGTCAGTGGTGACTTCTGTCTGGGTTTGGTGTAAAGACAATGCCTTTCCCCTGCCCCAACCATCTTCAGCCCTTTCTCCCCAGTTTTCAGGCTTGCGTCATTTCCAAGTGTAAGAATTGCAACATAATGTATATGGAGCCGTCCCCAGAAAGCAGCTGTCCTATTTCACCGACCAGTAACCCAGAAGCATGTCTTGCACCTGCCTCCTGTTCCAGGGTCTGAACTGAGACCATTGATGTCGGATGCAGTACTTCTGCTCTGTGCCACTAGATATACAAGCAGGGCAGGAGAGATTGAAGTGTCTTGTACTTGCCCCTGTACTTTGTTTGAAAGTGGTCTCTGCTGTGCTTTAGGCAAAATGCAAACTATCGTTTTACTCAGGCTTTTGATAGAGGGTGAATATAACTGTGACAGTAGTTTCTTTATTATGTCTGAACACACTCAGAAATTGGAAATATTTAACTTACTGAAAGCTTACGTCCCTTTTAACTGTCTTTTAACCAGAAGCTTTCTGGCTTTGTAGGACTTAGTATCTCCCTCCCTCTACCTCTCTTATCCCTTTTGGAATTGTCTTCCAGAGAATGAGACTTTCTTGTACAGGAAGATGTGATTTCTTACTAGAGTTTTGCTGACATGCACTTTTTTTACTGTTTCAGGGTTGTGAATCTGTATATGGCAGTGTCTCGGGACTCAAATCTCACCTTGGCACGTGTACCTTGGTTGGTAGCCTTCCTGTACTCACTATCTTTTATACCAACAGCCTGACTGTCCCTGTCCTTCAGATATCTCCCTGTTCAAGCTGTTGTTCTGCCATCTGCTAATCTGAGTTCCTCACAATTTGAGTGCTTCCCTATGTGCTAATGGGGTTGCCATTGCAAATATTGCTTGAGGCAAGCAGGAAGCATCTTAATGGCATGCATTTTAGTGAAACTGCAGTCCTACTGTTAGATTCACAGCTACAAGAGCATTTTTTCCAGGTACAATGCTGGAGACCTTGTAATAACTCACAGAGTAGTCCAATGCTTTGTGGGCATAACTGGTCAATGATGTCAGTGCTCCTGTAGCTAAAGGATTGTCTGGTATAGAATCATAGAATCGTTTAGATTGGAAAGGACCTTTAAGATCATCAAGTCCAACCATAAACCTAACCCTGCTAAGTCCACCACTAAACCATGTCCCTCATCCACACTATGAAAAAGAGTTTCTACTTCTAACTGCTGGGTTATATCTGAGCAAGATTAAAATACAATATATAGGTGTATCAGCCTTCTAGGCAGCAATTGGTGATGGATTTTTTTGTTTTGGTGCCAGGGAGACTTTGTGGCTGGTAAATACAAGTGTCTCCTGTGTGAGAAGGAGTTCATTTCAGAGAGTGGGGTCAAGTATCACATCAACTCTGTGCATGCTGAGGTAAGGCAGGCAGAATGGAAGTCCTCAAACCCCAGGTTGTTGGAGGTGGGGAGGGTATCTTGGGAAGGAGATGCTGGATGCTTGCCCTGTTTTATTTCTTCCTTGATCACTGTTGGGAGCAGGGTCCTAGACTCGAGTGGCCTTTGATTTGCTTAAATATAGCTGGTCTTATGCACTGGTCTGGGGAGCAAGTGTTGTGTCATGTCACAGGTCTTGGCCCAAGCTGCTGCTGCTCAATTCAGCTCTTCAGCATTTCTCATGCCTTTAGCCAGGCAATTGCCAAATCAAATCTGAATCCTCTGAGACAGAGTGACATCTGAGGAGAAACATCGAAGAACAGAGCTTTGTTAGGCAGCTGCCTTTCCAGATCTCACATTTCAGGAAACCCTTGTCCCACAAGTTAGCTTTATTATAAGCCCTGATAGGCTTTATATGGTATTTCCACTATCAGTACCAACCTGTTGCCTTCTAAACCCTCCAGGACTGGTTTGATGTGAACACAACTACCACCAAAAGCTTTGAGAAGCTAATGAAAATCCGCCAAAGAGAAGAGCAGAGGAAGCAACGGAAGAAACGTCCTTTGACCCGGGGCAAAAAGAAGAGAACTGGGACCTTGGCTGCCAAGAAGCTCCCCACTGCTGGAGTTGAAAAAATGAGGAGAAGTAAGAGAGGTCGTCCACAGCGGGTGGACAATGAGAGTGCCAGTAGTGAGGAGGGGGAGCCCCAAGTTGCACAGAGAGCCGAATTTCCAAAAACCAGCCGCAAGCGAGGCCGGAAGTAAATCCCTAGAAGAAGAGAAGGAGTAATCCTAAAGCTTTTCAGTTACAAGCCCCACTTCTGCCAGGCTCATAACCCACGGCACTAATATAAGCAACTGAATGTCTTTGAGACTGTGACTCCATTCTACTCAGTGACCTTGATTTTGAAACTGCTGGCTCTTGGTCAGTTGTGAGAGACTTCAAACCAAAGCTGTGGTACAGAGGCTGCCTCTCTTGATGTAGTTACCTTGGACAGTGGCACTAGCAGTGTACCCAGTGTAGTTCCTGCTTTGGTTACAGTCTCAGTTTGGGTCACTTTAGTTGCTTGTTTAGTGGTTACCAGTACAGCAGCTGTCTGTTTTGTCATCTTCTGATGGGTGAGATCAGGGTTCTTTTTTAGCAGTTCTCCCTGTAAGGGACTGACTAGCACATTGTTTAGGTCTCTTTAAGGGGGGAATCCTTCCTTGCACAGTATGCACACAAACTAAGCAGCGTTGTGCAGAATACAAAGGCTTTAGCTTGCCCTGTAACTGTCCTGTCTGTTGTCAGCAAGGCTGCCACAGAAGAGCAGATACTTTCCTAGCATGTGCTCCAGTCTGTTGCACAAGGCACTGTCTCTACTTCATACACTGATGTTCAGGCTCAGCACCAGACCATAGCACATGAGCTCTGGTCTGCTTATAAGTGATGGGACATAATTATTACCCTCGTCAGGAACCCAATATTCCCCTGGTATCTGTCTTCTGTAGCACTGGGCATCGAATGTATGTAAAGGGTCTTCCAGTCCAGTGAGGAATAAATACTCTCCAGCCCTTTGGAGATTCACTGTCCTTTCAGAGACCCCCAGAAACTAATGTAACAAGATGGCCTTCGTGGGCCCTCTGAAGACGGCTTGTTTCAGACTCACCTGGGAAACAAACTTACTGCAAGACAGTGCTTATCTACAATAGCAGTCTTGCTAATGGTGAAACCCAGGTTCCATTGAACTGCCTTGCCAGTGTGTTGTTCTTTGCCATGCCCATGCTCCCATAGTCTCCTTTTTTTCTGCACTGTAGATGCCACCTTCGTTGTCTTGTATCACCTGTTTCTTTTCAATACTGCTTCCTTTGTGTGAGTGAGGTATATTAGCAGTGGCTTCCCTGTGTGGAAAAGGTTAAAAGAAGAGAGTTCATTATTTTAAGTCATGTGTTGGCATGATCTCTGGGTCATAGGGAGTATCTTCTGGTGCTCCATAAATGCAGCAGATGTAGAAGCTAGTAGGAAGCAGCAGAACAGGTAGTCCTACTCTGTCTTTCAGAGAATGAGTTCTCCAGAGTTTCTGTTATCCAAAGACCCACTGTACCAGGAAGTTGCAAAATTTGACCTTTTCCTTGCAGTTTTGTGGGCAAGAAAATAGGCAGCTGGCTGCATGTTACCTCCCCGTGAATTTTCCCTGTCTACCAAAGTTGCTGGTGCTGAAATTCACAGGGAAGCCATTGCAGTGCCTGGTGAACAGGCAGGTTTATACGTATGTGTTACTGGCAGAATAATCACATTGGCCCTGACAGTGGGGAGTGCTGTATGGCCAGGGTGTTCTCAAGAACTGCCTCTCCCGTATAATAAGCAAAGCAGACCCCGCTGAGCATGGTCTGTCTCATGGGGATTAACACCTGTATGGTAGTGAGACAGCATGCAGTGCTCCATTGTGATTTACGTGCAGTAGTTACACTGCCTTTTGGAACCAGCTGTCACTGTGGTTGCAGTGCTGTGCTGAAAGTATAAATATGTGGACTTCTGTGCAGGGCGTATAAGGTTTGCAGTAAGAGGGGCAAGATCAGAAGACAACAAAATAAAATGTCACCAGTGCAAGAATGTGGTTTCTTGTCTGTTTGGTGTTTAGTGTTCTTGGTACCATTCCAACTTGCACAACACACCCCAGCCTGCCCACTTGGTTGTCCTGCATGCTTTGGCACTGTTCAGTGGTCTGCACCATTTCTCCTCAGTACTCCACTCTGCACAGCTGTACTTTGACCGCGCATGTTTACTACCTTCCCACCCAATAGATGGAAAACACAATAAACCCATGAATTAAAGAAGGTTTTTCTTAGTGGATTTCAGTGTAGAGTCCTATTTTGCTGTCATTTATGAGTTACTAACCAGACCTGCTTTCTAGACGTGGATACTTCGTGACCACCTGGATTTTGTAGAGTTACATCAACAACATTCCCCCACATAACATGGCATGTGGAAAGAAATCATTATCCAACAGTCCATTCATGCTCCATCAATGTTACAGCAGATCGTTTGCTGGATTGGCTCAAGCTGGTAGGAGGTGGTGGCACTGCTGCCCCAGCACAGTCCACTGCTTTTGAGGAGTGTGATCTGTTCAGGAGCACCTGCATCCTGCTGTAGATGGACTAAGGCAGGCTACCCAATATGACCGCAGCCATGCTCTACTGGTCTGAGGGCATGGGAAAATTTAGACTCAAAGAAGGTATTTTAATTGGGGAATTCACAACATCATGTGTATCCAGGGCTATAAATAACATATAAAACCAGCTAATTGTATTACAGCCTACCATGATAAAACTTACTGTTCAAGCACCCTAAGTCTGCTGTTCAATCTATTGTTAAGAGTTCAGTTAACCTAACATTTTGCAAATCCAGGTCAAAATTCTACCCTACAGAATAGAATGGTTTGGGTTGGAAGGGACCTTTAAAGACCATCTAGTTCACCCCCCTTGCCACAGGCAGGGACATCTTTCCCTGGATCAGGTTGCTCAAAACCCCATCCAACTTGACCTTGAACACTTCCAGTGGTGGGCCATCCACAGCTTCTCTGGGCACCCTGCTCCAGAATCTCACCACCTTCATCATAAAAAATTTCTTCCTTCTGTCCAATCTAAATCTACCCTCTTCAAGACCATTGTCCCGTGTCCTGTCACTGCAGGCCTTGGTAAAAAGTCTCTCTCCATCTTTCTTATAAGCCGCTTTATATACTGAAAGGCCACAATAACATCTCCCTGAAGCCTTCTCCAGGCTGAACAACCCCAACTCTCTCAGCCTTTCTTCATAGGAGAGGCGTTCCAGCCTTCTGATCATTTTTGTGGCCCTCCTCTGGACCTGCTCTAACAGGTCCGTGTCTTTCTTGTACTGTGGGCCCCAGAGCTGGACACAGTGCCCCAGGCAGGGTGTCATGAGAGTGGAGTAGAGGGGAAGAATCACCTGCCTCGACCTGCTGGCCATGCCGCTTTTGATGCTGCCCAGGATACAGTTGGCTTTCTGGGCTGCAAGCACACATTGCCATCTCATGTCCAATTTTTTGGTATCCCCAAGTCCGTCTCCACAAGGCTGCTCTCAATCCATTAATCCCCCAGTCTGTATTGATATTGGGGATTGCTCTGACCCATGTGCAGGACCTTGCACTTGGCTTTGTTGAACTTCATGAGGTTCACAGGTGCTCACTCCTCAAGCCTGTCAAGGTCCCTCTGGATGGCATCCCTTCCCTCAAGCAAACCAACTGCACCATGCAGCTTGGTGTCATCTGCATACCTGCACTCAATCCCCCTCTCAATGTCATTGATGAAGATACTAAATAGTATTGGTGCCAACACGGACCCCTGAGGGACACCACTCATTGCCCCAGCAAACTTGGCCTTGCTCTTACAAATTCTATTTGAGCAAGTGTATATTTAGAAAGAGATCCAGTTTTGAGGGGGGGGAAGTGACAAAAGAGACCAGCTAGTCACTCAATACTTGTTCCAGTGATTAATTACACTAAAAATTATGTGTCTTCTCATTTGAACTTCTTTTAGTTTCAGCCTCTGCATCTCATATTGCTCAGTCCTGGTAACTTAAATAGATTTATGGTATCAGAAATTTCTTCCTGCATATTTGTAGTCATAATTAACTCCATACATCATTTGCTGTATGAGCTAAAGACACTTGCTAGTCTCAATCAAAAGAGTTTTTGCTTTTTTTCTTTTTTTTGGTTGTTGTTCTTTGCTGACATTTTATATATTGATCAGTGTATTTTTGGCTTTTTAAGTCCAGAGACACAAGCCAGGAACCGATTGCAGTATTCTGTAATAGTCTGGTTTATGTAGAATCCAATGATAATGTTGCTCTGCTCTTAGCTATCTCTTTTTTCCCCTCACCAACTGCTTCATTACACTGTTTACATTAAGTTTGCGATTTACTCTCTTAAGCACATTCTTCAATTGTTCTGAAAATGCATCTGAGGGGCCATTTCCTTTGTTTCTAGAAATTCAAGTTAACAGGGTTTAAGGCCAAACGGCACATGATGAACTCATCTGTCCTTTTTAGAACATTATGATATATTTCACAGACTTACTCTAGCAGAGACCTTAATAACTGTATTTTTTGTTGAGCAACTTTTCCAGAAAACTTTGTTGCATAATCAGTCTTTTCATTGCTTTCATTTGTCATCAGCTTTTTTAATCTGCAGAATTTCTTTGCAGTTGTTTTATAATTTCATTAACATTCTTGATAAAGATGCCAAATAGCTGCAGACTCTGGGGTTCTCTAGGACAAATCCTTATTTACTATTATTTACTAACTAGCCTTTAATGTGCTCCACCAATATTTGTATAACATGTGGGGCCAAGAACAATGCCTTACAGAAATTTATTATGTCAATAGCTACTTTTACCAACGCGGACTTGTGATTAATTAAAAAATAATGTTTACAGAAAACTGTTCGCTGTGAAACCATGTTAGTTGGTTTTACTTATGATATCCTTTAATGTCAACTGTTCTGTTGGTTTGCCTGGGAGATTTCAGATGGATAAGCTGTACTTACACTGACCACGCAGTTTGTAATTTTTTTAAATACTGGCACAACACGAGAGTTTTGTTTCTTTTTTTTTTTTTTTTCTTGGAAGAGGAGAGAGAATATCTTGTTGGTTTGGGGTTTGGTTTGGTTTTTTCTTTTCTTAACCCTCAAGGATTTCCTCACTGTTCCAAGAGCTGTTAAAAGCTATTAATAATAATTCAGAGTACTTTTCAGGAGATTACTTACCAGCCTTCCCTGCAAGTTATCCAATGCTGTAGCTTTAGAGATGTTTAAGCTGTTCTAATGATGCCAGAATGTCCAAAAAAAAATAGAGCCATTCTGTCAAAGCTTACAGGAACTGTGAAACAGGGGATGCACCTTACGCAGAGACAACAGCAGCAATTTGTCATTCCTGCCTGCATGAAACAGCCTGAATACTGTGTGTGGCACATGGCAGAGAAACCATTGCAGCATACATCATACACTTAGCTATATAGCTCTATCAGTATGGAGTACATCGGACTTGCTTTTTAAACTCTCCATCAGTGAGGGCACCACACCTTTGCCAGGCAAGCTCTTCCACTGCTGCATTTTCCCTGCAGTAGTATTATCTGTAACTTGGATGTTTCACTCTGCAGCTGCAGTGTTTTTGGGAGCAGAGGCAGCGCCTGGGACCAGCTCTTGGAGCAGTTTGGTCCTCAGTGCTTGCTCAGTGACCTGCATGGCAAGTGTACAGCTGGAAGGGTGACATCGCCCTGGGACGCTGCTTGACTGCGATGCTAGTAATGAGACCAACACTAAGCGTGACATTATTTTTCAAAGTGTTGCTTGACTCTGAAGGCCAGCTGTCTTCAAAATTCAGTAGGTCAATTTCAAAATTAAAATACAGCAGGATCAACAGTGAGATTGGGGGGGTATGGCGGTTATATTGGGCACCTCTGCTGAGACACTAATTAGTGCAGTGTCAGTTTTTGTGTGTGTTGTATCAGGTCCAAAAACCCATCTAAATTGTGCTCAAAGGTCTTCTAAATCAGAGGCGTTTGTAAAAAGTGGAATTGCACTCAGAGGCAAGCCTTTTTGCCTTTCTTCAGAAGCAGGTAACAAGCCAGTTAGTTATTCAAATAAAGACTTTATTTAAACATAGACTAACCATAAACAGAGAAACAATCCTAGTGATTGCTGAGTGAGACAGAACCAAATAAAAGGTTAGGAAAATCACGGCCAATGTTGTCAGCTTTCTCTCCAGCTTTGGCTCCTCGTGACCAGGGAGGGCTCTTGGCCCTCCGCATGCTGCAGCGCGTGCCGGTCCCTGTATGTGCTGCGGTGTACAGAAAGGCCTGTACGTAACCTGCCCTTGGATGGCTCCGCTCTTTCTGGGGCAGCCGTGGCCAAACGGCATCACACACAGGCAGGCAGTGCTCCCTGCTGCACCAGACAAGGACAGAGAGTAAATGTGGTGCTGTCTTTGTGAACAGCTGCTTTGCCTCAAGGAAACCAGAGACCCGTCCGTGTGGCAATAAGGGTTATAGTAAAGAGGAGGACTAATGTGCAAAGGAAGGATGTGGGGTATGAGGGAGGCACCAGGACATCTGTGAAAGGGAGACAGACTTCATGCATCCGTTTTAAGTATTTTGAAATCAGGTAAACCTCAAAAGAAGACTTTTCCACATATCTTTGACTATTTCTTGCTGCATCTGCTGTTTGAATTTCCAAAAAATTTTGACAAGGTGCCCCACCCAGACCTCTTTAAAAAGTGAGACTGCCATGCATTAAACAGGATGGTTATCTTGTTGGAGGTTAGAGGAAGCATTTGGAAGAGACATTTGACATTTCCAGGGGAGTGAGGCCACTGAGGGAATCCCATAGGGATCCACATTAACACTGAGCTGTTCAAAATTTTCCCCCCATAATCTAGGAAGCAAGTGGGCAGGGATTAAGACCAGGTTTGAGGATTACACAGAGCAGTAAAAATCGAAAGGTAGCCACAAAGAAATGCTGAAGCATCTTAGACGACTAAGTGGTTGGGAGATGGAACAGCAGATGAAATTCAGTAATAAAATTAAAGGCACCCAGTAACCTCTGTACATTGCCCTTGCAGCCCTCAGACTCCTTCAAAGATGATTTACATTTCACCTGATGAAAAGATTGCTGCCTTTAAAATGGGGATACCCTGAAAACCTACAGGAATACTTCACAACTTCTTACTGCTGAAGTGAGCTGTATATTGAGGCTCTTTCCTCTTCAAAACATATTGCCATGGCTACCTCAAATACTGTCTTTCAGGATAGACTCCAACCACCCTCAGTTATTTAACACTGGATAGTCTTTTTGCACATATGCTTCCTCTCCAGATATAAAATTATAGGCCTCAGCAACCTTCTGTGTGAGGGTTATTGCAGCCCATTTGTTTGCATGGGAGTGGGGGTTAAGCATCAAATGACCAAGTGTTTGATTCACTGCAGGTCTCCCTTCTTTTAATTTGTGCCAGAGAACAGTATCTTCTTTAAAAATGTGTGTGTGTGCATGCATACATACATACATATATATATAAACTTATATCTATATACTGGACCTGTTGTTCACCAATGCAGAAGAACTTATTGGACAGGTCAAGACTGGTGGTAGCCTGGGCTGCAGTAATCACGCCCTGGCGGAATTCATGGTCTCGAGGGATATATGCCAGGCAAAAACTATAGCCAAAACCATTAACCTTAGGAAAGTGAACTTTCAGTTGTTTAAGAGACTGCTGCATGGGACACCCTGGGAAACTGCCTTCAGGAGTAAAGGAGCACAAGAGAACTGGCAGCTCTTTAAAGACATTTTTCTTAGAGCACAAGAACTATGAATTTCCATGTGCAAGGAATCAGGAAAGGAAGGCAGGAGACCAGCATGGCTGAGTAAGGACCGCCTGGTCAAACTGAAATACAAGAGGGAAATGTGTAGGCAGTGGAAGCAGGGACACACATCCCAGGAATAATATAGAGATACTGGCCAAGAGTTTAGGGATGGGATCAGGAAAGCTAAGGCACAGCTGGAGCTAAATTTCCAAGGGATGTGAAGAATAATAAGTACAGAAACATTCAACAGGTACATTAGTCAAAAAAGAAAGACAAAAGAAATTGTACACCACCACTCCCCGATAAACAAGACAGGGCATCTGGGCACAACTCAGATGGAGAAGGCTGAGGCATTCAGCAACTTTCCCCCCCCCAGGTTTCACTGGCAATTGCTCTTCCCTCTCTTCAAGTCCCTGAATATCAAGGCGGGGACTGGCGGAATGAAGTCCCACCCATCGCAGGGGAAGATCAGGTTCAAGAATGTCTGAGAAACCTAAACATACACAAGAAGTCCATGGGACCTGATGAGATGCATCCCAGGGTCCTTGAGGGAACTTGCAGATGTAGTCACTAAGCTACTCTCCATCATATTTGAAAAGTTCATGGCACTTAATGACCCAGTGACTGGAAAAAAGGAAACATCACACTCATTTTTAAAAAGTGTAAAAAGGTGGATCCTGGGAACTACCAACCAGTCAGCCTCACCTCTGTGCCCAGTAAGATCATGGAGCAGATCCTCTTGGAAGCTGTGTCAAGGCGTATGGGCGTCAAGGAGGTGATTAGAGACAGCCAACATGGCTTCGCAAAGGGCAACTCATGCCTGACTAATCTGGTGGCCTTCTACAATGGAGTGACTGTGTTGGTGGATAAGAGAAAAGCAACTGATGTCATCTCTCTTGACTTCTGTAAGGCTTTTGACACAGTCTCACACAACATCCTTGTCACTAAATTGGAGAGATACGGGTTTGATGGATGAACTGTTCAATGGATAAGGAATTGGCTGGATGGCCATGTCTGAAGAGTTGCAGTCAATGAACGACTCGGTATCCGAATGGAGATCAGTAACAAGTGAAGCCCTGGTAAAGCCAGTCAGTGAACTCTGAAGGTAGGTTTCTGGCTCTGCTGAGTCCTCCCACCTCTCTCCTGCTGACTTCTTGGCTTCCAGCTCAGCAGGGCTTCAGAGGCCAGAAAGGCACTGGGGGCTGAGCTGGCCAGACATCCCCTAGGCCTCTGCTGGGATCAGAGCCAGGTTCCTCACCATGACACTAGAAATGGAAACCGCCAGGAAAGGGGAGATGGTTGCTGCCTGTCCTTTTTTTTTTTACAGGATGCCAGTTGTCCAAGGGCAACAGCAATATTCGGCAAATGGCTTTGCCTGGAGATCCATCCTCCCAGGGAAAAGCCTGGCCTCCGCCTTTCCTTACAACATGTTCTGTCTCTTCTTGCCGCAAGCCAGAGGCCCCTCTGCTTCCTGGTTTCAGGGCCCCAACACAGACACCCCTGCTTGTCACTGGGCTATTGCCCAGGAGCTCAGTACCTGCAGGATGGACACTGCCCTCCAGAGCAGCTTGGAGTTGCCAATCTGCAGGTCTACCATACAGTTGCGGAGGATTTTGCCCTTCAAGACGTGGGCCCCAGCGCTGACTGTGTTGAGAATCCACTTGGTACTGAGTTCCCTCTGGAATTTCTGTACAAAACACAGAATAATGATGTAGAGGAACAAGGAGGCTGCCAACAAGGTCTACAACCACCTCTGCACACAGTACTCCCTTTGAAGACAGCCCAGGGCCGTGAGGCAGCACAGAGTATAGGAGCTATGCCAGACCATCAACAGGACAAGCCTGTCAAGGTACCACAGCAGCATTGCCTGCATCCACATGGCTCTGGCATCCCAGCCTAGCTCTTACCCACTGGAAACTGAGGGGAACTGTTGCCAGGAGGTAGATATCCAGGCTGAGAAGCAGGCTAGCACCTGAGCCACAATGTGGGGCTCTGTGCAGGAGGCTCATCTGCCCAGCACAGGCCTGAGACAACGCAAGGCAGCTGTCGTGGCACTTTTGTAGCTGCACTGGTTCTCAGAGTACATGCCTGAGCTGCTTAAGCAGGAGGGTTGTGTTGGCCCTGTGGCACACCCGGGAGCTCCCCACAGACTTGGCCTGGTGGCAATGACCTAAGCCTGGCACATGAGTATGAGCTCTCTCAGAGGGAAGCAGCCTGAGGGTGGTACCTGGATAAAATTCCTCTTGTACTCCAGGAACAGTATGGGCCACGTGATGCTGATGCTGGCAGGGAACAGCTTCTTGAGGGAAGCCTGGTGGGAAAAAGGGGAAAAAAGCTGCTTGTACAGCAAGAACAACCCAGCTCCTCTTCCTGTAGTTCCTCTACCCAGCTGACACACGCAGGAGCCCGGAACACAAGTGTGCAGTGCCCTGTAGCAAGAATACCAGACGAGAGGATAGGGATAGGTCTAGATTCCGTGACAGAGTCTCACTGGCTGGGATGTGATCCCAGGGTCCTCCTCAAGCCATTCACAATTATCAGTGATCCCCTGCCCTTGCTGTCTAACCCTCACCCTGCTAAGTACACAGCGCTGAGGAATGCCCTGTCTCTGCTACACAGCATAGTCTCTTACCTGCCCCCAAGGTTGGGATGCACTCCACGCCATCCATGATCGCAAGCAACGAGACCCAGCGTGTGGCAGCCCACCATGTGCACACAGGCCTTCTGCAGGTGGGGGAAGGCATAGCACAAGGTGACCACTGACTGGCAGTGCTAGGAGCTTTGCAGAGCCAAGCACTGGGTGAGCAGGTGAAAAGTAGTCTGGGGTAAGGAGATCCCATGACGGGTGTCCGGAGGTTTGTAAGATATGGACGGAAGAGCACAGCCTATGGGACATGTGGGAGCTACCAACATCCTCAGGGGATGGGGAGCGTAGAAGAGGAGCTGCTGTCAAAATGGGGTGCACTGCATAGATTCAGGCTATGGTGGAACTTGCCTCCTGCATTTCCCAAATGTGCAGGTTTCTTCTCTGGACACTTGGAGAACCAGGCACTTAACTGGCTTTTGCCTGTGCTGCGTGCACTGACACCCCAACCCTTTCTTCCAACCCTAAAGCTAGCACTGCTGCTCCGGGTGGAAGGGGACTTACAGGACTCCTCACCTCATGCCTGCTTGCTTCACTAGGGCAGCTATCTTCCTGCTCTGAGCATGGGTGACTTTGTGTGCCCATTGGTATGTTCTCAGGATTTTCACGAGGCACCTAGACAGAGGAAGGGAGCAGCCAGCACTCACAGGAGCCCATGCACCTAGTGAAACCAGGCCAGGTGCTGTGTCCACTCTGGCAAGAGGCCAGCCCAGATGCCATTCACAGCAAGCAGCAGAAGCCAGCTAGATGGATCTTTCCACAGATCAGTGCCAGCTATGACAAGAGCTGTGTGTCATGGGGAGCCTGCCTGCCCGATTGCTTGCCAGTGTTCAGCAACCCAACACTCACTTCTCTGAGATTTCACTCTCCCTGGAGACTGTCTCGTGGGCTGCCAGCAGCACGGTCTCCAGCAGGATCTTGGCGGCACTTCCACTGTTCATCCGTGAAGAGCCACAAATGCCTTCAGGCTGATGAAATGGGACACAAAGAGGAATTGTGCATGGGTATCAGCTATCAAACATTCCTGCCTGGGCACCTACTTTCAGTAGTACGTGTGTCCAGTGGAGCAGGGAAGCTAGAGAGTTGTAGGACAGCACATGCTTGTTGCAGTTTGCTGCACTGGTGTCCTGCCACAAAACCTGCTGTGGTTGTTTATTGCCTGGGCTCATCTACTGTGGGGGACTTCAGATGTTGCAGCATGGTATCAGTAAGAGTGGAGGCCATGGAGCCATGCTGGTGGGAGCAGTGAGGGTGGAGCTTCTCCATAGCTGTCAGGACACTGAACTCTTGTCTCCTGCACCCTCTTTTAACATGATTGCACAGAAGCAGCATGATCTGTAATAAGGTAAGAGCCCAGATTGACTGAGAGGAGTGGAGATGTTGCTGGAGTTGAGGGATGTGAATACCTTCATAATTTACCCAAACACTGGCACCACAGAGACGTGTGTCTGCTAGCCCAGCTGCCTCCCACCCCACCTCCCCCTTGTCTTGCTTGATGCCCAGACACTTCCTCGTCATAATACCCTGTGGAACATAAGAAATAGCCTTGTAAAGTGGAGAGACCACCCCAAAGCAGCAGTCAGGTGCCATCCCTGAAGAGACCAGGGTTGATGTAGAGCACTACCCACCCCCACAGCAGGGTTGAAGATGAAGGCTTTGTGCGATTCCTGCAGCTTCTGCATCCTTTCAGCAACCTGGTGCTGAAAGTGGAGTGCCAGCCCGCAATCTTATCATTCCTGCAGGAGACATGCAAAGAAGATGCATCACCTGCCCAGCATCTCATGTCCCTGTGGGGCTGTACCGCATGAGGGAGATAAATCTGCATCACTGCCTCAAGGCTCCCTGTCCCATGGTAGAGCTTTCTGTGCTGTGTGCTATGTCCAAATATCTGGGGATAGTCTGGTGCCATCCTGTCTCTCAGCCTCTTTTTATCAGCTGGGGACTTAATCCCCTCAAGATACAGAGGATCCTGTCTGGCCTAAAACCTAGCTCTGCTCCCACACAGCTTCAGCAACACAGGGTTAAGGCAGCGCTATAGTCCTGGCCTGCCCACAGATTCTTTTGATTGTCCTTGCCCACACACCCTTCAGGAGCTGTTCATCTAGAACAACCCATTTTCCTCACAGAGTCCTCAAACCTGCCCTCCCTGTGCCAGGCTTGCCTTGCCCATCCCTGCCAGCCAAGCCCTGCTCTTTCAGGCTGTCCGGGGAGTGACAGCCTCCTTGGCATTCATCTGTATCCCAGTGCGGGCAGGCTTGAGCTCTCTGGGTTGGGTGGGAGGACCAGTAACTGGCAGGAACCTGTCTCCAGGGTCAAGCGTAATGGCTGAACCCTCCTCTGCTATCCCTCAAATCTGTGCAGGCGTTACCTGGCCATGCTGACAGGGTTGAATCCCACCAGAACTGGCAGGAAGATGTCCAGATTATTCACGCAGAAATCCAGCTGCCCTGCCACAAAGGGAGCCTGGAACAAAGCAAGACCAGGCACCAGCTCCTGGCACTGCACATTCCAGTTCCTCCCTCCATCCTTCTACAGGTGAAGCACATTGACCCACACCAGGAGGGGGTCCTCACCTCCCACCTGCCAGGATCCGGTGTCTCAATGACATGCCTGTATTTCTTCATCCCTTGCATGGTCCAGGCCCCCAAAAGGGCACAGGCAGAGTCTGCAGGGCCCAAAGCCAGGTACTGCTGCAGTTTGGATGGGTCCAGGTCCAACCAGCACTGGGCACTCCACCACTCACTGCAGCTCACTTCATCCTACCTTTGCCAGCCCTTCATTATAATCATTAATCCAGACAGTTAAATATCAAGCCGTTGCTCTCTCCCTGTGTCCGGCTGCCACGCCGCGCTGCCCCAGCTTATCTGCCCAGGTCTCCAGCTAGAGGCCAGGCCTCCTAGTCCTGGCAAGATGAGGGCACTGGCTACATCATTCCTGCTGCACAAGGACAAGCAACCAAGGTGACCAGCAAGTACTGCACAGCCACATATCACGGCAGGAACATGCTGGTCTCTGGGCAGGAACAGTGTGGCGGACTGGATGGGCAGAAGCCTTACCAAATCCTGCTGGTGCTGGCCCCAGCTGGGGGCCTTGCTCTCCACAGCAAAGCTGGAAGACTCTGTACACAACCACAGAAATCTGCAAAGTGCCCCTGGACTGCCCTGGGCCCCTCTTGTGATGGGAAGAAAGACACAAATAAGTGCAGTGGGAGACCTGAGGGCTCAGCATGCGAGTTTGGCAAGGAGGAGACATGGCGTGATTTAATGCCATGCCTGAGTACACTGGCAGGAAAGAGATATTTTGTACAAAGAGGGTGCATGCAGTGGGGAAATGCATTTGGCAATGCCCATCACAGGGTTGAGCTGGAAAATGCAAAGCCAAATGAAGGCTGGTGGTTGGGGGCTGCCCCAGGGCTAGAGAGGCATCTCGTGTCTTCACACCCAGACTAGAACTCTTTGGAGTTCAGACCTCCAGCCTCTCTGTTATCTGTCTCAGTGCACACGTCCATGTGGACAGACACAGCACATGGAAGCAGTATGGCTACCCACAATTGTGTTCGGAGCAGGCTGCTGTGATACTCCAGCTCTCCTCGCTAAGGTGTCAGTCTTTCATGAAGGACCAAAAGGTCAGGGAAGGCTGCTCAAGGAGGTGATGCAGAGGGGACTGGTGATACCTGAGGATAGGAGCATTCTAGTCCCCTCTGTCCCCCCTCCTCAAGCTTTGCAACTTGGGGACACAAAGGACCCAGCCCTGTGCAGCACTTGCTGCTCAAGGTGCAGCTGTGCCGGGCAAATTGCTAAGCCAAGCAGCATGGGAAGGTCTCTGGCTTGGGATGCACCATCAAGCAACTCACCTCAGCTTGCCCTGCTCCCCAGCAGCTGAGTGAGAAATGTGTCCTGTGCCTTCTACTTGCAAGAGTGGTGAGCCTAAAAGGAGAAAAATAGTTTTCCTGGAGAAGAAAAAAGGTACAAACATTGCAACCATAAAAGAAAAGCATAAAGGAAGAAAAGACAAACTTGAAGTATAACCAAGCTTGAGCTCTTCAAGCTGCCATTAGATTGTTCTCAGATGCTGGTCATTCATGCCAGGAGAGGCACGGTGCCAGGAGCCCTACTGCCAGGAGTGCCCTCCCCTGCTTCTGGTGGCCCCTTCAGTCCCTCTTGGGGGAAGCTGCAAGAACATCCCTGCGTTTACATCCACTGTGCATGTAAATGAGTGTCTCACCAAGTCCCTCAGCAGCCTCTCCCCCGCTTCTTTCATACGAAGGAATTCTGGAAAACTTCCTGTGTCAGGAACCCTGAGCAGCTCTCAGCATTTGTGAGCATTTAAATAAAGTTTTACTGATTTTTTTTCCTGGAGCCTGAAAACCTTGAGAAAGGCTTTTGCTGTGTTGACATTGCCTGCAAGGCTCCTGTCCAGGCATTCATCCACATTGCATTCTCTCTGATGTTCCCACTTTCAGACACTGTGGATTGTATTAGGAACTATTTTAAAGATTTGCAACTTGCAATACACCTGTTATACAAATACCATCTACACAGCTGTATGTCAGGCTCACAGTTCAGTTCATAATACAGAGGGACTGTGGTTTGGGTGTCTGTCTTCCTCCTCACCTTTCACTGGTTTATACGTTTCAGAGTGAGAGGGGAAGGTTTGATTTCTGCCAGGATTTGCAGGTAGAAGGGCCATGGGACTGGTCTGGTTTGCTTACTTTGAATCCCAGTCAATCAGTGAAATCCATCAGCCTGGTGAGCCTTGTGCCTGAAATAATGGCAAGTCATGCGGGTGAGATGTGGCTTTGGCAAGCCAAAATGAGTTGTAAATAGCTGAGGGCATCAGGCTGCTTTTTTTTTTTTTTTTTTTTTTTTTAAACAGCAAAGAAATGGGGGCACCTTGGAAATCACCTGGCAGCATGCAGCATCCTGGGAAGCACACAGGCCTGGGAGACCTGCATGAGGCAATCCAAGGGGTCTGGAAAGAGTGGCTGGAAACACTGTCATGGATGTCCCTACATTGCAACTTGCAGGAAGAGGCACATGCAGGCAGGAGGAGGTCTTGCTGCCTCTGCCCCAATCCATCTCCACTGCCACCGGCAGTTGTAGGGCAGCAGGTACTGGATGCCGGGGCAGAGCCTTCACCAGACCCAGACCCTGTGCACCCCACACAGATCTAGGTGCCGGGCTTCTGTGCAGGAACAGCTGCCCCAGCCACAGGGACCGCCAGCCTTCAGCCCCCCACCAGATGCAGGTTCACATTTATCTGCTGTTTGCATTAATTTGCAGAAGGTCTCTGACAGGGCTTGAGCCGTGGCCTGGCTGTTCCCGTGGCAGGGAGCCAGGAGCTGCACGTGCAGAGACTGCTGCTGCAGGCACCAGGCAGTGTGTTACTGAAAACCAGTGTTTTTTAGAATATCTCAAGTTGGAAGGGACCCATAAGAATCTTCAGGTCCAACTCCCTGCTCCTCACAGGACTATCTAAACCCAAACCATATGACTAAGAGCATTGTCTTAGACGGTCCTTGAACTCTGACAGGCTTGGTGCTGTGACCACTTCCCTGGGGAGCCTGTTCCAGTGACCAACCACCCTCTCAGTGAAGAGCCTTTTCCTAATGTCTAACCTGAACTTCCTCCAATGCAGCTTCATTCCATTTCCTTGTCTCCTGTCACTGGTCACCAGAGAGAGGAGATCAGCAGCTCCCCCTCCGCTGCCCCCCTTGAGGAAGTTGTAGACTGCGATGAGGTCACACCTCAGCGATGAGGTCACACCTCAGCGATGAGGTCACCCCTCAGCCTTCTCTTCTCCAAGCTGAACAGACAAAGTGACCTCAGCTACTCTTTGCAAGTCTTGCTCTCTGAGACCCTTCACCATCTCGGTCACCCTCCTCTGGACACACTCTCATAGTTTGATGTCCTTCATGTATTGAGGCACCCAAAACTGCACACAGTACTCAAGGTGGGGCTGCACCAGTGCAGTGTCAAGTGGGACAGTGAGAAAATTAATATTCTAAGATACAGTGGGGTCTAATGCTTTTATAAAAGTCTCCCAAAGCATGCACCCACACTGAACTTACTAATTCGTTATACATTATTCTTCATGCAGATAATTTGTATCCTCACCAGCTTTTGTCAGCTTCATTCTTCCAGTGATACTTATGGTCTCTTAAAAAGTGAATATTTTTCTTCAGATTAGTTGCCTGAATCTGCATGTGGTAATTTTTTTTGCATGAAATCAAAGATCTGGGAGATGATGTATGCCAACGAATTAAATCTCCGTGGTTTTTTTTCTGCTTTGCCATTGTGTTTTGACATAGAGAAAGATTTGCAATGAAGGAGTTTGTCACTGATTCCCTGCTATAACTTAGCTTTCAATGAAGGCACTACATCATACATTTCATCACATACATGACTGAATTGTTGTCATTTTAAGACTTAATTAGAAAAAATTGTATATTTTAAAAGGTACTTCACAGAATCACTAAGGTTGGAAAAGACCTGTAAGATCATCAAGTCCAACCATACTTGATAGACTTTAAAAGTGCTTGGTCATCTGTCTTTGTAGTCTTCAAGAACTTAAAACTGCAATGGAATAACCCTCTCTTCTTTTATAAAAATAATTAATAAAATATAATATGAATAAAATATAAAAAGAATATATTTTATAATGGGGAGGAGAAGCGCTGGCATGGCCCTGCATTTAGCACCATTTCCCAGGTCTTGTTCTGACAGTGTGGAGGGGCTCGGCACAGACAGGCTCCAAGGGGACCCTGCAGTGGAGCAGTGTCTGTACCACTGTGGCCTTGCCAAGGCACTGCACAGGGCAGACAGGGATGGCAGCAGGAGCAGTGGCTGGGATGAGTAGGGGCATGCATGGCTGCCAGGCAGGGACCTCATCTCAGGGTAGCAAAGTCTGAAAGGGGATGGGACACAGCAGGAGGAGAAAGAGAATGACCTGTCCATGAATCAGACCTTTCCTGCCCACCAAAACTGTGCGTGATTTACAGAGGGTATCAGATGATGCATTCTGTGGATGGAAGGGGCTGGTGTGTAGGGATGCCCACGCTTTCATCTCAGCCTGCAGGGATGTTCCCACTGCCGGATATGTATCTGGGTCTAGTGCAACACAATGGCTCTGTGATGCTGTGGGGCATAACAAGAGTGCACCAAGCAGTTAGGGCAGGGCTGTGGCTATTCACAGGGAAAGGCTGACAGCGTAGTCCAGTCAATCTGAGAGTGGCTGGGCCAGCGCAGGATCAGGTGAGGACAGGCATGGTCCTGGCCCCTGCCTCAGAAATGCAGCTATGCAGAGCAGGGGCAAAGCAGGGAGGACACTTCCAGCCTACAGGCACCGGCTCCATGCATCGGAGCCCAGCCACCTGCTGTAGGGACAGGCCACATCACTGGCAGCAGTAGCTGGCACAAGGGCCAGAGGCCAATCTGCATAGTCTGGTAAATCCTGCTCCCTCCAGACAGGGTGACTGGGTCCTCGCCACCTAACAAGATAGTCTGGTCTCTGATATCCCTGGCCACTCCTGGTCGCCAGCCATTTCCATGCAAGGGCTACCCCAGGGCAGTCCATGTGCTGGAAAGGGAGGTTCCATGCCACCACACCACTGCCAAGCTTGGCTCATGTGATAGCCCAATCACACAGGGCTCTCCATCGCACGGGCTGCCCAGTTAGTGCCTTGTCTTGCTGTCCCACGTCCCTGACAACTGCCTGTCCCTAAGCTGGTGACATGCACGCTTTGCACAGGTTTGTCCTCCTTCCCATGCCACCCTGGCCCTTAACCTGGCCTCGTGGAGCACTGCACAACCGGTGCAGGTTGATACACCACCCGCGCTGAACAGAGGTATGGGCAGGATCCAGGATGGCTGGCAGGCACATTCTCTCCCCTTCATCAGGGAACTTCTGCTTTGCTCCCAGATAATGGGAACAATTGCACAGTCAGCACAAGCAAACACAATGAGCAGATCCCAGTGTCAGTAATGCAGATGGCAAATTACTGTGGCCCTGTCAGAAGCAACACCAGAGAGGAGCTGGCAGAAGAAAGGCAGCAAGACAGCCCTCAGCAGTGAGCAGGGGGGGACAACTGGAAGCCAAATCAGCATCCCCCAGTCTCCCATTGAGAGGAGCAGCCAGCCCTGGTCTCCATGCAGGCCAGGCCAACAGAGACTCAAGTCCTACCCCCAGACACTGAACAGACCATTCCAGTCTCTGCAGCAGCCTTGTATATGCTTGGCAGCTGTCAGGCATATAAAGAGAAGCTGTCAGCACATCCCCCTCAGTTTCATAGTTTCTAGGCTAAACAACTCAGGCTAATTTCGGCTTTCACCATAAGCTGCTTTGCCCAAACCTCCCTCTTAAGGACTCTCAGACGAGTTTTCTCCCTCCTTGAAGTCCAAGCCGCTGGCTGGACACCAAGCCGCAGAAGAGGTACCAGCACTACCAGGCAGAAGATTAGGCATCTGAGCCAGATCAGGCTTCTTGCAGGCTATGTGCCCATTTACACAGGTTGCATGGCACCGCCTTTTGCATGGCAGCTGGTCACTACAGAGCAGTGTTCAACTCGGGGTGCAGCATTTGCCCAGTGCTCCTCATTCTTTTTCTCACTGGGGTTAGCTTTCCTGTCCCAGGTTCAGTGCTTTGTACATTTCTCCGCTCATCTGCACCCTTGTTTGTAAAACGGGCAGTAACAAATAAACTTCTTCCCCACAGGTGCTACTGTAGGCTTTGATAGAGGCTGATTTTAGTTCCCAAGCAAAGCAGCTCAGTAACTTCCATCATTCTTGTGGTCAATGACCATAATAATGCTGGATACTTTTGCTATCAATACATCTTTCAGATCCAGTTTTAGCTTTATCAGGCTCTCAGCTTCGATGCCTTCACGTGGCCTAAATGATCTGGGAAAGGGCTGAGTGGTAACGTTATTATCAATGTATCAATACACAGGACACCCACATCTAAAACACCTTATGCTTTCTAGTTGTCCATCTTAAAAGGGTAGAAAAGAAATTGTCAGCTGGGAAAGATGATAAAGATCTGCAGTGTCACAAATGGTGCAGTGCATATACGTAGCAAACAATAATTAACTGTTTCTTACAATAGAAACTAGAAAGTGCCAGAAGAAATAATTAGGCTGCTGGTCTAAACCCAACAGAATAAATTACTTTTCACATTGCACATAATTACATAGCAGAACTCTTGACTTCACAATACCCTGTGATAATCAAACGTATAAATGTCTGTTCTTGGGCAGCACTGAATTCCCCAAAACCAATTATGCGGCAGATGGTAAGAAAACACGATCAACAAATGAACAAAAAGGAGGATCGGGAATTATTCATGACTAGCAGAGGGGCTTTCCACCTTTCATAAAGTTAATAAAGTCTCAAAGGTTGATATCCACAACCTGGTGATGGATCTGAGCCCATTCCTTGGCTGAAGACAATGGGGAAGTTTCCTGTAGCAGCTTTATAGAAAATATCTGCGATTTGCTGTACCTTTGCCCTCCATTATTATTATCACAAGGGATCAACGAGTTAATTCCACCTCCACGGGAGGGAAACAAGATACAGCAGCCGTCACATGGACATGGCTGAACTGATGTGAACGAACCCTCGTGACATACCTTACACATTATCTTCTAGTGAATAGGAGGCAAGACAACAGCGAATGTGGAACAGCAGCCACAGCAACTTTGGTGAGAGCACACGGCAGGCAGTCATGGGACCAGTCAGGAGACGGGGTCTGGGGGTGCAGGATCAGATCCGGCATTTGCACCCTTCCCAGCCCTCCTCTAGGCCAGTCTGCAGCTAGTTGAAGGACAATGCTCACCTGGAAAAGGCCACCCCCAGTGACAGCAGCAGCTGCTGGCTGTTTGCATAGGCATAATCAAGGCACAGCTGGCCATGGGAGGCTCTACAGCAGGCGGTTGGAGCAGCCAGGACTTCAACGTGGGCAGCACCATTCTGCCATTCTCTGGAGGCAGACACAGGCAGAACAGGGCCCACACAGACTTGCTACGTCAGAGGGAGGATGGAGGACATGGAGACTTGCACAGACATTCATAAACTTGGTGTTTCTTGGGGAAATAATTGCATGAGCGTGGTGTCCCAGGAAGGGAACAGTCACAAAGGTCCAGAAACCCCCAGCCATTACAGGTCATGTCATGTTAATTCCTTTCATAAATCTGCGAACACCCACCTCACACTAGTTAAAACCTGACTAAGGCTTAGATTAGTGACACAAAATCCATGCATCCATTGTGGGTTTCATTTAATCAATAACATTTATATGCTACAAAGTATGGGCAGTTTCTGCACAGCCATATCATGTATCTAAAACTTTCCTGGCTCCCAGGGGCCACAGACATAGACACAGAGGTCAATTCCTGATGCGCTGGGAACCCTTGCTGGTGTGTTCAGTATTGGGCAGAGAAAGACGACAGCAGCGTGACTGATGCAGGTACAGGAGGCTCCTGCACCATGGTCAGAGCATTCCCTTGCTGCCAGCACCTCTCCCAGAGCCTTACATTTCATAGAATCATAGAATTGTTTAGCTTGGAAAAGACCTTTAAGGTCATCAAGTCCAACCTTAAACCTAACCCTGCCAAGTCCACCACTAAACCACGTCCCTAAGCACCTCATCCACACGTCTTTTAAATACCTCCATGAATGGTGACTCAGCCACCTCAGGGTTGCCCAACACAACCCCCCAACAGGGCAGCCTGTCTGTCAACCCTTTCAGTGAAGAAGTTTTTCCTATCTAAACTTTCCCTGGTGCAACTTGTGGCCATTTCCTCTTGTCCTATCACTTGTCACTTGGGAGAAGAGACCAGCACCCACCTCCCCACAACCCCCTTTCAGGTAGTTGTAGAGAGTGATAAGGTCTCCCCTCAGCCTTCTCTTCTCCAGACGGAACAACCCCAGCTCCCTCAGCCGCTCCTCATCAGACTTGTGCTCCAGACCCCTCACCAGCTTCGTTGCCCTTCTCTGGACACGCTCCAGCACCTCAATGTCCTTCTTGTAGTGAGGGGACCAAAACTGAACACAGTATTCGAGGTGCGGCCTCACCAGCGCCGAGTACAGGGGCACGATCCCCTCCCTACTCCTGCTGGCCACACTCTTTCTGATCCAGGCCAGGATGCCGTTGGCCTTCTTGGCCACCTGGGCACACTGCTGGCTCATCTTCAGCCGGCTGTCGATCAACACCCCCAGGTCCTTTTCTGCAGGGCAGCTTTCCAGCCACTCTTCCCCGAACCTGTAGCGTTGCATGGGGTTGTTGTGACCCAAGTATAGGACCCGGCACTTGGCCTTTTTGAAATGCATACAATTGGCCTGGGCCCATCGATCCAGCCTGTCCAGATCCCTCTGCAGAGCCTTCCTACCCTGGAGCAGATCAACACTCCCTCCCAACTTGGTGTCGTCTGCAGACTTACTGAGGGTGCACTTGATCCCCTCATCCAGATCATTGATAAAGATATTAAACAAGACCGGCCCCAGTACCGAGCCCTGGGGAACACCACTTGTGACCGGCCGCCAACAGGATTTAACTCCGTTCACCACAACCCTTTGGGCTCGGCCATCCAGCCAGTCTTTTCCCAGCGAAGAGTGCACCCGTCCAAGCCATGAGCAGCCAGTTTCTCCAGGAGAACGCTGTGGGAAACGGTGTCATCTGCGTCACTGACTGCCAAAACTATAGACTGATAATGAGTGTATTTAAAGGCTTCCAGAGCCAGGGAGTCTCTGGGAAATTCTCTCTTTGCTGAAAAAGCCTCCTATGGTCTGTGTGCGCATGTGAGGCAGGGTGCATGGGGCACAGGAAGGAGGCAGCACAGAGGCAGTGGAGCTGTCTGCACCACTGCACTGAGCAGCAGAGTCACACAGCCAATGCGACGCATTGCAGTCTAGCAGACAATGTAGCACACGTGCTCCTTGCCCACACGCAGCTTTTGCTCATAGGGCAGCTTGTACTAGCGAACAGGGGTACAGCACAACAACGCATGCCAAATGCAGACAGGTGGGAGGGATGGTTGGTGGGCAGAGCACCCTGGGGGATGGCCAGGGGTGAGGGGCTGGCCCAGCGGGACTTACAGTGCCCTCTCTGTCAAGCAGGGAGAGGAACTGAAGGGAACTGAGGCAGTCTGGAGCTGTGGAGCCTGCAGCCCAGGCTGCAGAGGTGAGGATGAGATCTTGAGCCTGCTGCTGGATTTCCCCACTGAATTCCAAGTACAAGGCACTGCAAGGCATATAATACAATTTAGATGTATTAGTTCCTCATTTGTGATTGCAAACTGAATTTTGCCTGGCCAAAAACCCAAACACTCAAATGATAATAAAATATGTGTGGAGAGTTTGCACTCTCATTATTTATTATTTATAGACTGAACCCACAGATACAAATGCTCTCCTCTGCTCCCAAAGCACACTGTGCTTCTCCCCATGCACAGTCACCGGATTCTTCCCCAATGCAGTGCACAAGGGCATGGCATGGCACTGGAGAGAGGTGGTTGCTAAGCTCCCAGAATTGCCCTGAGTGGTATGGCATGTCCTTTCCCACATCCAGGACCACTGATCTGGCGGGTGTGTGAAGCCTGGGAATGCCACTCAGCCAACAGTGGTGGCCAAGGGTGGTCAGATATAAACTTCCACTGATCACAGCATGATTCTTCTCCTGCATGAGCAATAGGATTGCAGCCTGGAGCGTAGGCAAAGGACACAGAAACCTAATTCCTTGGAAGTGTCTTTGGGGGAATGCGGAATAAACTGCCACAGTGCTAATGCACACCTGTTTCTGCCTTCAAAGAATAGCATTACCCACTGATACCTAATACCTACAGTGCTGAGCTTTCCAAAGAATGTATTTGAAAAGTTGCCATGTCATCTTCATCTGACCACACCTGTGCAGGCTAGAGTAAGTTGGGCAAGCCAGGGAGCAAGTAACTAACTACTGCAGCTGGCAATCTCAGTTGAAGGGATCCAAACCATGCAACTGATAAGCAACTAGACATCTCAGTGTTCAAGATGGTGCTCCAAAGGCTGCTTATGTGTAGCAAGAGCATACTGAGAAATGTCCACTAGAGCATGCAAACATATGTATAGCAGGAAGCAGTCATGTGCTGGTAAAAATTGGAGCTGAAGTAACAGCTTAGTATGCAGGTAAAACAACTAATCCACTAAAATGCGAACAAAACAAATTATACAAGTCAATCACCAACAGAAAAAAGCATGGTATGAAGTTAAGCCAATGATTCAGTGTATGGGAGGAAGGATTGGACTTAGATTATTTGGGTTAGAGCTGCAGTATGACCAGAAGCTGTTTGACATCAGTACACACATTTGTGCCTGCTGCTCACTGGGCTGCCTGAACAGAGGAACCTATTGTCATGTCAAAAAGGAATGCAGTTTCGAAATTTGTCTGTCAGAGTTCCAGGACTTTCACTGATTCGTTTATCAGAGCCCCAGCAAAAGGTCTTGCACTGAGCAGATGCACAAAAATTGAAATTAATTATTTATTGAAAGTGACAGAAACAGATTCGAGATTGCCATTGATAAATTCACTAACTACAGTAGTGCTACTAATTGAGGTTAATATTGCTAGCAAACTTGATAGTAATACAAGAACCCGGGGATAACTTTCACCCAGAGGGTGAGAGGCGCAGCGCGTACCCAGAGAGGCGTCCCTGCCTGGGGTGGAGGAAGAGCACGCAGCCCGTCGACTGGTCCGTCAGGTATCGAGGTTCTTCTCTCCCACTTTAACAATGATTTTCTCCATCTTTTATCCCCAAAACTACGAGGTTCGCCCCCCATATGCGACGTGTAGCATGATTTGGGTGGAGAGACGAGTGCTATAGTCATATATGTTTAGCATGACCTCTATAATCTTCATTAGCATATGCAGGGGTGTGAGTTGTAATATGCATTTCACCGGTAATTAGGCAAAGGTCAGTGATCGAACATGAAGCCTTTTGAAGAAACAAAGAACCTTTCAGATTCCTGTTATTTTACTGTCTTTGCTGACCAGACGCAGGGCTGTCCTGCCTCCACAGGGCCCCCTCCTTATCTGCACCCTGTGTTGGCCAGGCGGGTCTCCACTCCCCCGGGTCGCACAAGAGATAGCAAGGTCAGTCTTAATGGTTCTTTGTGCACAGGAATCCCACCTCATTATCCAAATTGCACACCTATGCTACAGAGCAGTTAGTGACAAAGAGCCTGAATCCTTGGCCTGTGGCAAAGGCAGGCTGTGGAGTAGTCAATATTAACACCAACCATCAGGTTAACAGCCAGCTCTGCAATGACCAAGTGTGGATCAGGCCACAACTACAGTGACCAAGCGAGAATGAGTCTTGCAGAGAAGAGACAACTAGCAATCTGTTCCTCTAAAACCTCTTGCAGCCACATTCTTGCAGTTGCCAGCTCTACCCTTGACTTTCCTTGAAGTTCCTTCCTCAGGATGCAGGTAGCGGGAGAAGGAGCCTTCCCGCAGGACTCTGCTGGGAAAGCAAGATCAGATTCACCTTCGTCCTGGCCGCTGTTGACTGCAGTAACAACGAAGCTCAGCATGGGAAGCAGGTAGTCTCCTGATCCACCAAGAGCACCTGAAAAGCAGCATTGAACAACCTAGACAGGGCCAAAAGACCACCCGACCTGCCATACAGCTGTAAAGTTGTTTGCAGCAATCTGGTTCTGCCAGACTTCAATTTCCACTTGGCTGGAACTTGTCCCTTGCACACTAACACTGCAGATTAAATTCTTCTCATGGCAACAGCACTACCCTGGTCTTCCACTGCTCTCCCCAAAGCACAGACAAATTCTCCTATAACTAGGAAAGACCTCCTGAAGTGACCAGGAAAGAATTTCAGGGGCCTTAGTGCATTGAACTATACATGCATGTGTCCACACATGCACACACATGCAGACGCACACATCAATGTACTTTGGCTGTAGGCTGGCGGCATCCAGGACTTGGTCTAGCTGCTATTTAGCTCCAGCTGTGCTACACAGGCAGGACCACACAGGCTGCAGCAAAGGACATCAGCTCGACAGCGAGGAGCCTCAGGAGTCCCCAAGTCTGCCCAAAGCCACAGCTAGGCTGAGCCACCTTGACAGCCCCTTAGAACCAAGGGAGCTCATAGATTCCCACTTGGCTTGACTCCTCCTCCCAGTCTGCCTTGCCCACAGAAAACAGTATCTTACTGCCTGTAAGGCAATAGAGGATGGTTTGGGTTCATTTCCTTATTTCCCTACCACTTGCCTAGCCCAGTGCTGCCTCTCCTGGACATGGGACACAACTCACTCCTGTGCCTTCACGCTCACATGTAGTAGCACCCTGGAGGGGCCAGAGCATCTCCAGCTGCAGAGGGGTTGGTGGGACGGTGCCGGGGGCGCCAGCCCAAATGTCTGCATCTGTCAGTGCCCCAACAGTCATGACACCAGTGAGCCAATGGTGTTCACTGCCTCTAGGCATGGCCGTGGCCACACTGCCCAGGACACTTGCCTGCATGTGGAACCTCCCGCACTGATGAGCCCTGTCTTGGGTGCAGGTCCCTCACGTCGTCCATATGCTCATGGACAAACCCTCCAGCCCAGTTAGAGACAGTGGTCAGTGGCCAGAGAAGAGGCCATACCAGAGAGCAACACAGGGCTGTGCCATCACTTCCTCAGCACACAGAAGTGAGGACTGGTCGGGTCTCCCCACAAGCTGGAGAAGCCATGCTTGCTCCTCTTCCCAGGCCTCACCTCACTTACAGCACCACGGAGAGGTCTCCCACATCCTGGATCATCTCAGTGCTGTCCAATTCCTTGCCTGGTGCTGCAGCAGAAAGCACCATTACTCTAGCACTGAAGTCCCTGCAACTTCACCAGCCCTGGGCTTCTCTCCAATCTTCCAGCAGCCCCTACCTATGACTTGCTTTTGCCTTCTGCTGGGCAGCTCTGGCAGCCTTCCAACCTGTGCTGTACCCTGACATGCCATGACATGCGGCACTATGCCATTCCTTGCTGTGTTGTGCTGTGCCCTGCCACACTGTGCCCTGCTGCGCTGTGATATGCCTGGCTGGGCTGTGCTGTACCATGCCATGCCCTGCCCCGCACCACCACACTGTTCCCTGCTGCACCATGTCACGCCACGCTGTGCCCTGCTGTACCATACCATGCCATATCGTCCCCTGCCATGCCATGCCGTGCTGAGCTGTCTGTGCTATGCTGTGCTGTGCCATGCCGTGCCTTCCCCTACGCTGCTGTGCCTGGCTATGCCATACTGTACTGTGCCCCGCTGTGCACGTCAAGCCACGCTGTGCTGAGTCTTGGCCATTCTTGGTCATAGTGCCCCAGTGGCTCTGCACACCTATCTGCTTCCCCAGTTTGCCCCCAGCAGCAGAGCGCCAAAGGGCAGGGAAGGTCCCACAAGTAAAACCCATTACGCCCAACATCCTGCAGCTCCACACACCTGTTTGGTCAGACTGAAGGCAAGAAGGGGCACCTGAACATAGGCATTTACTCAACCACTGCCTGTGGACTGCAATGCAGCGCAGCTGGCCCTGCAGAAAGCACTGTGCCTAAGCCTGAGGGATCAGCAGTCTAGGCTACAATGAGGATGGGGTTACCTCCAGGATAGCCAGCAACCCACAAATTAATAAGGATTTCTCTCAGTAATACTTCAAAGTGTCACTGCCTCCATTCAGACTTCTCTAGCAGGTGAGCAAGAGCCCGTGGCTGGATGTAGGTCTGCAGCACAAGGGGGCAGAAGGGAGGCTGTTCTGGGCTGCCTGTCCCCAGTATCAAGGATTCAGGTGCCATAATGCAGGAGTATCTCCAACTGCAGCTCTCTTCCACATACGCCTGACAAGAACCCTGCCCCCAGGCACAACCCCTGGGGAGCAAGCAGAGCTCTGCTGGGGCCTGCTCTTGCCAAAGGCCCAGACAGACCCTTGGGGTGGCCACGGTCAGGGGAATTTTGCAAGGATAAACTCATTAATTGACAACACACACACATGAGTGAGGACCATCAGAGCTGCACTGAATAGGACAGGCTGGTGGGCGACGACTCTGCATCCGCAGCTCCATGTGGGTTGAGGCTTTGGCCGGCACTACCTACACCTCTGCCAAATGGCTCAGTGTTGCAGTGCCTGCGTCGTGGAGCAATGAAACCCCAGAAAGATGGGACAGGTTTCTCCCACGTGCCTTCCAGGACCCTTCTGTAGCACAGCCCAGAGGTGCACAAGAACCCTCTGCGGGACAGGAAGGTGACTGAAGGCTCCCTCAGTCTGTCACAGCTGTGAGCAGTAGCACGGGCAGAGGCTGCGTGGGACTGCCCTGAGCGCTCCCATGAAGTGTCCTACTGTGGGCACAGCAAGTGGACAGCCAGCGCGGCCCGGCCTGAGGCCCTCCAGGGTCCCGAAGACTGACACCACCCTTTCGCACAGTCCCCGGCCACTCTCCACACATCAATGCCATCGCAGCGGGACAGAGCCTGCAGCCAGCCCGTGCAGGACACCGAGAAAGCCTTGTGCTGCCGTGGGACGTGCAGCCTCGGTGCACACCCGCAGGGCAGGAGCCACGGGCTTGTGGAAGAGTGCGTGGGAAGCGCCACGCCGGGGGAGTGCAGGCGGGGAGGGTCGCTGTGTGACAAAAGACGCGTGAACACGCCGGCTGAGGGAGGACTGCATGGGGAGAGCCGGCACCGGTGGTACTGGGGTACCGCATGCGGGGGGAGCGGCGCTGGTGGTTACGGGGGTACCGCACGGGGGGGGGGGGGGGCAGCACCGGCAGTCCCGGGGGCGGCACTGGCGGTCGGGGGGTACGGCTCGGGGGTCGGCGCTGGTGCTTTTGGGGTTACGGCTGGGGGGGGTCGGGGGCGGCGCTGGCGGTTCCGGGGGGCGGCGCCCGCCCTTTCGGGGTATGGCGGGGGGCGGCGCCGGGGCCGCTGCGGTGCCGAAGTTGCGGCGCTGCCGCTCGGGGGGCGGCGCTGGGCGGAGCGGGCGGGGGGAGGTCCGGGCGGCCGTTCCGCCCCCCCGCGCTGCGGCCGGGGCTCGGCCCCGCTCCGTCCCGCGGCGCAGGGAGCCGGGCCGGTGCCAGGGCTGCTGCCCGGGCCGGGGCCGCAGTCCGGGGCGCCCCCGCGCCGGCCCGCCGCCATGGCCCGTTTCTCGGCGTTCCTCAACCCCGTCCTCGTGCTCTTCAGCTGCGACCTCTGCCTCGTGCGAGCCAGTAAGTGCGACCGGGCCGACGGGACGGGACGGGCCGGGCCGGGCCGCCGCGCGTCGCCTCGCTCGGTGCCGCGGGGGCCCCCGGGCCGCCCAGCGCCCCGGACGCCCGCGCTGCCGCCTGCGGCGGGGCCGGGCGGGGGCGCGGGGCCGGCGCTCCCCGGGCGGGGGACATGGCGGGCGCCGTCCGGCGGGTCCGCCGCCCCTCGCCGGGCCCCGGCACGGGACGCCGCGCCTTGGCCCCTGCCGTGGGCCGGGGCCTCTCGCCGGACCCTCCCGCCGGCCTTCCCCCGCCGCCGGCACGGCCGCGGCCGCGACCTCCTGGGGCCCGGCCCGGCTCCTCCGGCCCCCGGGCAGCCTCCCGGAGCTGCGCCCGTCCCCGGGGCGCCGTGGCCTCTAAGCCAGCCGGTGCCTTCGGCCGTGTCGCGTCCCCGCCCCGTGGGACGGGGTGCGATCGTGTGGCCGTGCTGCCCTCGGCGGAGGGCACCAGGCTCTCCCGGGGGCACCTGGAGTCGCCGCCGGCGGCGTTGGCTCCCGAAGCCTCCCGCTTCTGGGCCAAACAGTGGGGAAAGGCGGGTTCTCCTTGTGCCCCAGCGGGGGAGGGCCTCCCCGTTTCCCATCCTTGGGCCTCACCGGCGAGCGGCGAGTCCTGAGAGAGCGAATGCCCCTGGGCTGGGATGCTCCAGTGCTGTAGGCTGGGCTGTGAGCCGATCCCTGGCTGACAGGCATTCCTGTGTGCCTTCCTGCCCCGCTTTCTCTGGGCTGGTATTTGCTAAGACACCCAGGTCTGTCGGCACCCTCTGTCCTTTCTTCCCCGACTCCTCCGAACGACTCCATGTCAGGGGCAGCCTTCTGCTGTCTATTTGCCCCTTGTCAGTTTACTGATGTATTAAATTGAATTGTGAGTATCAGACATGTTCTGATATGTTCTGCCATGTTTTCAGTCTCCTTGCAAAACGTGTACTCCAGGGCCTGACGGATTCAGGAAGAAATGCAGTCAGGGTTGTTAAAAAGGGGCCACTTATTTTTAGATGTGCAGTCTGATGCTTACCTCCCTACTGCAGGGATAAATTGGGCAAACATCTGGGTGCCCTTGAGCTGCACTCCCAAGGGCACAGGCTGAGGGGCAGCTGAGGTCCCCTCTCCAGAGTCACAGCAGGATGGGGAGGGCGCCAGTGGGGCTGTGCCCCATCCCTATGCAGTGCCACATCTGCCAGCATCACTCTTGAAGGGCATCTGTCTGGCCCCTTCTCTAAACTAGAAAGCCAGCTTGCATGGCAGATCTAGCCCAGTGCTCAGTTGCCCGCAGGTCAGCCCTCCCTGCTGCCCAACCTCAGGCTGCAGTGCTGCTGGCTCCAGCACACAGGACCGACCCTTCCCACCTCTTCAGCAGGCCTGAAAGGAACGCACTGCTGTACTGACAGGACAAAAGGGTGCACCACGTCTTAAGTAAGTGCCAAGCCTTAAGTAAGTGATTGCTCTTTCTGTGGTGGTGCCCGTTTCTTAATATGGCCTTAATCAAAAGTGAAGCTGGATAACTTATAAATGATGCAGACTCATTAGTGATTAATGCACTGGGCAGGGCTTAACTGTGGCATGCTTTTCCCGGAGAGCCCAGCAGGGTATGGGAGCATCTTGGCTTTACAGGAATGTTTTTAATAGTTGGCTTCAGGGAGTACATTTTTTAGAGCCCTTGCACTCACAGATCTTTATGGCAACAGCTCTGGTATGAAACTGGTTTGACCTCAGCTGCAGAGCAGGCTGGAGAATGTTAGGCTTAATGTGGGGATCGTACACAAAGCTTTCTATGGTGTGAGCTGTCATTTGGAGGTCTTGTCGTAACACCTTTCAGTGAGGTCTCATCTTGCATATCCTTGGGATTAAACGTTGCCCTGTGTTCCTAGGGTGAACTTCCCTAGTTTTAACGTCTGAAACTTCTTGTCCTTTCTCTTCCTGCTAGGCATGCAAATCCCATGTGCTCAGAAATGTCTTTTCTTGCAGTTTGCTGAACTGCAAACCGACCAAGGGACACTCATTTTTCCAATGAAGAACTGCAGCCTGGACACCTTCAGCTCTCACTGTCATGCAAGTTCAGGTCTGCTTGCCTGGAGCCTGCACAAAGTGTGTTTATGATGCATGAGGTCTGGAGCACTGACTAGTCATTAGCACTGTGGCTCTGCTGTGTGCCCATGTACTCTTGCCCTCCCCTCTCTCCATTTGGGACATTTGGGGATTGGCTCTGGGTGTAATAGCAGATCATGCTGGCTTTGAGTGTACTCTCTTTGCAGTTTAATACCAGGGTGGTATCCCCCCCCAGGGTTGCCTTTCTGCCACCCGTGAGTGAAGGTCCCTACACAGGGCCTGTGCAAGCTCTGGCTAAGTACAGTTCAGGTAATACTGTCAGCCCCGAGTGGACCCAGAAGCATGGCTTGTGGATCAGTGCAGTGCCCTTGTTCTCAAATCATAGAGTGACTCAGCCCCAGGGCCACGTCGCAGCATCCCCAGCCTGAAAACCTGGGCTGGGCCAGGCTGGACTCCCTGCAGAAGCCTAGAAAATTCTTGTGCAGAGCAGGGAGCCTGCTACAAGCTCCATCCACAGACTTCTGCATCACAGAGATGTCAGACCCTGCCTTTAATTTCTTCACATACACTTGAAGGTTGGGAAGTTCAACTGCCCCCTTTGGGCATGTTCAGACCTCTTCTCGTTCTGTTAGATGTAAAAAACTACCTAAATTTATTACTGTAGATGTAGCCTGTGAAGCACCAGGTCCTGTTCTTGTCCTGAGGCCAGCTGGCAAGGTTTAGTCACATCTATAGCACTAAGCTCATGACTTCCAAAGGGGGGAGCACATCAGTGCTACCTACTAGGAATGGTTGATGGCTGTGCTAACTCCTGAGCCATGCCCAGGAGTGTTTTGGGCGTGTGCTGGCTGGTTCAGACCAAAGCAGTTCCCGGGACCAGTCTCCACCACTGGATTCCTGGGTTGTTCCTGACCTGATTACGTTTGCTAGTGTAGTGGTAGCCTTGGGCAACTGTTCTTCTTATGCCTGAAGGCTAGCAGAAACATTGCAGCCCCCCCCACTTTGAAATGCTTCTGCCTGGGACAGTGCAAGGGAGTGGTTATTTGCTAGCTGACAGGGTGCTGGAGCAGAAAACCAGATCACATCTGTGGGGGGCTCAGCTCCTGTGCCCACAGAATACACGTGCCGCAGTCAGTGGCCAGGTCTGGGGAGTGCAGCTTTTTTCAGCCTGTTTTGCTGTTGGCTTGTGGAAGACCAGGAGGTGCAGATAAGGACATGTCTCAGGACTCCCTCTCACAGGTTAGAGTGATGAACCAGAGTCCCCCTGGCAAAATGCTAAGGAGACACACTCTTCATGGGAAAAAGGATATTTGAGTGTATCTTTGAATCCTTTCCAGTTTTCCAGCCTCCTGGTCTGGAAGAGAGGGTGCAGCATCCTGTGATGTCTTTGTTCGTGTTGTCTCCAATGACTCTATCTCCTGGTGGTGTGACAGGCTTCTGTTGGGGATGCACTCAGCCCCACTGTCTCTCTGAGAATGTGTTTTCGGGGCGCTGTGGGTGACCCTCCTATCTGTCTTAGTTGCTCGTGGCCAACCACAAACCTGCATTTCTCAGAGTGGGAATCACAGCCTTTTCCTGGTTAGCTCTGTCATGGAGCTGGGTATATTCAAATGTGAATGACTGCATTTGAATAGCTGACCTGCAGAAATTACCTTTCCTTGTTACTCTAACTGTGGTTGTTGTTGGTGTCTATGGTTGTCTTTTTTCCTGTTCTCATGTGCCCTCTGGGGCTCTTTTTCTATCTATATAAAATCACAGCATTGAACTTGAGCTACACAAGCAGCTTGTAGAAGGGCACTGTTTTGTTTACAGGGAGAGAGGACACATGAACAGCAGCCTCAGTGTCTGTCTTCATGCGCTCCTGCGTCTAATTCCCAGACAAAATTTGGCTTTGTATGCAGGTCTGTGTAGCTGTGTAGGATCCTACCATGCTCTTAGTGCTGTGAAATCTCAGAATGGTAATGGTGCAGACCACGGGTCAATCAGGCCAGCCTTCTGAAGGATAGCAACGGCTGAGTGTTGCTGCCAGCTTTGCAGCCGATGGCATTGCACTACTGGGAAAGTCAGCTCTGCTTTCTCATTGAGCTTTCCTCCCCACTGTAGAGCAGGGAGTAATGCCAGGCAGATGAGACGGCCAGATTGAGTTGCATAGTGTGTTTATTCCAAGCTGCCCCATTTTTCTGTCACAGTTGATATATAAATACTGTGTCTGGGCTGCTTCCTACGCAGTTCTGGGTGGTGTGCCAGGCATTCATGATGTGCGCATCCACGGGGCAGCCCCAGAACTTAGAAGAGCCTGATTTTACCATCACAGTCTTGGTTGAAGAATTGCATTAATGTAGGATTTGTTTGGACTTTCTGGACCCTACAGAAACATGGGACTTCCCTGCCAAGAATCTACTCCGTGCCCAGGCTGAGCAGGAGCATGTCATGCCTGGCAGTCCTGCTTCTGCTAGTGCTTGATCTGATTGAAGTAAACTTTCCAACAGATGAACATCTGAGCAGCAGTGAAGGTACCTCAGATCTGCAAGCAGATGCCCTTGTGAAGAGCTGATGTAAATGTGATTCTCTTCTCTGATAGTAGGGTCTCTGCAGTGCCCTGAGACAGGCTGTAGGGACTTTTCATGTGATTTTGAGCTGCAGGGACTGGTTAAATTGCCATGACAGTTTCTTAAACTCTGTAATTCTTTTTAGCTCAGGACAGGCCTTCGTGCATTTCCCATGTCAATGTCTGCAAGGTGGAAGGAGCCCACTGAGGGCCCTTCATGTCTTTAGCTGGGTCTGGCAGCCTGGGCACGTGGTCAGCACAGCTAATCCCTTTTACATGGAACACGTATTATGAGCAATGGGCTATGTCTGCCGCTGCAAGCAAGCCCTTTAAAGAAGAGCCAGTCAGATGCCTTGTGAGCTTGTCCTCCTTCCCCACTGTAGGACACTGCAGATGAGGTGTGCAGTGAGCATATTTTTCACCAACAGCCAGGCAGGGAGGAGTCCTGGCCAGCAAGCAAAGACTGCCAAAACCAGTGGGTGCCACAGAGGGGTAGCTGCACAGGCAGAGAGGAGCTCTGTGCCTGCACACCTGCCCTGCACACAGTGGGCAGCTGCCCACTCGCCCAGGAGGCACCATGCCACGCATGTGTTGCTGCTGGCAGGGGTTCAGTCTTGTGCACCTGTGGTGCCACTCCTCTCCTGGGGACAGATTCACTGGAGAAGCTGCTCCCTGTAGCCCGGGCCAATGTGCTGCCATGGGCAGTTGTTGGAGAGGCCCCCATGGTGGTGTGCAGGGATGAGTGCCTGTTCTGAGACATCTTCTTTTGCCTCTTTCCTGTGTTTTGCCTCGGTCCACCCTTGGCTCACCCAGACAGGCCACCGTCCCCTGTCAACGTGACTGTGACGCAGCTGAAGGCAAACTCTGCCACAGTCTCCTGGGACGTCCCAGAAGGAGACGTGGTCATCGGCTATGCCATCTTACAGCAGGTATCCAGGCTCTGTCCCCAGGGGGCTGGGGACCCCTCTCACTGATTACCAGCATGCTCCTATGTCAGCCCTTTTGCCACAGTTTGGAGCTCCTCTGGCACCTGCCTGAGGACACCTCTGCTGTTGAGCAGCCCTTGCCAGGGTGCCCTGTCTGAGCCATCCGTCCTGGTGGGAGTTAGCAGACCATGGACTGCACTGTGGGTAGCTGCCCCTCCGGGGGCTTCCCAGTGATTTCTGTGGATAAGGATGGTGCTTCAGCCATGACATAACCCTTCTTTGCTTGCCTTGCTCCGCCTCCACAGCCCCAGATGATGGTGGCTTCTCCAGGGAGGCACCTGGGTCTCAGGCCACACAGGGATGCTGCATAGCAAAGTGCTGGCCAGCCTGGCCCACCCCAGGGGTGGATGGTTGCCCGGGAAGGGATGAGTAAGGGCGGTGTGCCCAGCGCAGCCCTGCAGACAGGGGCCTGTGCAGCTGGGAACAGCCTCCTGGGATGACAGCTCTTCATTCTGGCAGCGGCAAGATGGACAGATGCAGCGCTTCATCCGGGAGGTGAACACCACCAACCGGGCCTGCGTGCTGTGGGACTTGGCCGAGGACGCTGATTACATCATCCAGGTGCAGAGCATCGGCCTGTATGGAGAAAGCCAGGCCAGTAAGCGTGTCCACTTCCGGACCCTAAAGGAGACTGACCGCCTCCCTTCCAACAGCTCCAACCAAGGTGAGACAGGTCCTTCTATCTCACCCAGGTGCCACTGCTGGGGCCACCCCTAGAGATCTCCACAGCCCACAGGCAGAGATCCAGCAGCCAGCAAGGAAGGTGCTGCCCTAAGCAGCAGGATGCTTGGGACACACAGGGTCATAAAGGGTAGCAGCATTGTACAGGCCACTGCTGTATCCACTATGGCCACGATAATGTCCCCAAGCCCTGGTTTGCAGCCCTCCTGTCCCAGGTCTTGGCACTCTATTCAGCTAAGCAGGCTGTGGCCAGGACAACTGCTGTGCTCTGCTCAGCTGCTGCCTGTAGGAAGCAAATATTGAACAGGGTCTCAGATCTCCCAGCCTGCAAGCTACTAAAGGACAAATGACAGAGCCCCACGGTCTCCTTTCCTACTCATATCCATGTTGTGCCTTCTTGCCTTGGGGTTGCCTACATGCTGGTCCATGAGAGATGATCCAAGAGACATGATTGATGCCCAGAGGGTGTCCACTGGCCACGGGAGTCTGTCTACAGCACTGGCCATAAGAGGGGGACTTGAGAAGAGTACAACAGGGCAAGCAGATGCCTTACTTTCCTCAGAACTTTTGCATTCAACTCAGGGCCTTCCTAACCTGTCCTGGTCCCTACATAGGGAGTAACCTCAGTGATTACTCCCGTGCATTGTGCAGTCCCTACTTGAACCCAAACAAGCTGTTAGAATCCCTGACTGCCTTTGGTAGCGAGGATGGTTTATCTGACACCGGAAAGCCACAGACTGCACGTCCTCTCCCCAGCCGAGATGTCATCCCACACCCGTCCTTGTTTGGGGGAGGTGGGCCTCTCTGCTCTGGAGCTCATTCTCGGATCCTTGAGCGTTCCTGGTCCTGAAGCAGGTTCTGGTGGGAGGGTATCTGCTGCTAGCCCTGCCTGGGTTCTCTTCTCTGCAGGTGACATCACCATGGAAGGGCTGGACAAAGACAGGCAGCTGCAGACAGGCGAGATTATCATCATCGTGGCTGTGCTGCTCATGTGGGCAGGTGAGTGCCACAAGCAACGTTCCAACAGTCTGGGGCAGAGGTGCAATCCAGGGTCCACAAAGAGAATGGGGGTCAAGAGAGTGCAGAGGCGTATTGGTATGGATCTGGCTTCCTTCCCAGTAAGTCCATTGAGTCTCTGTAGGAGCTCAAGCCAGTGGGGTAAAAGGAGCAACCACAGCCACTGCTCAGCAGTGATGGCCTGGAGCATGTGGGCTGGCTGGCCTGACTGCTGTGCTGGAAGAGCAGGAGACAATGTGGGACCCAACAAGTACAGAATTACAGGGTGGGAGCATCCCAGCTGACATTAACTGTCATGTAACTTGGGCCTTAGCTAGCTTGTCTGACACCTTATTATTGCACTGGCTGGTAGTGGCTGTGCCTCAATCTGCTAAAACTGTAAGATGGGTGATTTGCTCCTGTAGAGCACCTGATTAAAGCCAGGGCTCTAGCAAACAGCAGGTTGCCCTGGGAGCACCGAAGCCTAGGAGATAACAGTCAGCTCCTGACTGGTCACATGCAGCTGCTGTGAATGGGAAGTCATTTGTCCCCTACTCCCTTCCCAGTAAATGTGGATTTTCTAGTGGCATCTTGCAGGAATCTCTTCTTGTCCTGGCCTTGAACACTTTTCTAGTGCACTGGAAGAAAATACCAGATGGCTGCTGCTAGCTTACACCTTGTGCAGGTTGGTGTGTTAGAGTGCCAACAGGGAGAAATCAGGTCCAGTCTGCGGGTGGCTGTGCTAATGCACCGTGGTTTGAATGGGTCCAACACATCTAATGATTACAGTTCAAAGCATTGCTCCAGAGTCCTGCATCCAGGATCGCAAGGTGTGGGACATGTGCTGCATGAGATGGGTGCTGTAAAACCATGACAGAGTGACTGACCCCACAGTCAGTTTGCAAGACAGGGCAAAGCCAAGGGATGGCTTTTGTGAGGGTCACGAGCACTGGACCAATAACTTGTGCCTTGCTGGAGGCACTCAGCTGCTCACTGACCTCAAGGGCTGTCCCTCTCCTCGTGCCTCAACATCAGCCTTTGGCCTCAGAGCCCTGAGCTGTAGGTGCCGAGCACCTCACATGTGCCCTGATGGCTTTAGCCGCATCCATGCCTCGTGTGCCCAAAGGAGACTGGCCTGGCCACACATGCAGAGGTGCCTGGGGTGGTCCAGGATGACACAGGTGGAGGGTGTGGGTGACCAGCACACCAGGGTGCCCTGGGCCTGACTGCTGTCCAGCTGGGATGCTGTGGGGAGGGGAGGCAGGGGGCAGCCAGTGTGAGGGAGTCCTTCATCCCCTGTCTTTCCGCAGCGGTGATCGCCCTCTTCTGCAGACAGTATGACATCATCAAGGACAACGACTCCAACAACAACAAGGAAAAGACAAAGCCGTCCTCGGAGCACAGCACGCCAGAGCGACCGAGCGGAGGGCTGCTGCGAAGCAAGGTGAGTGGGGAGGGCTGGTAGGATGGATGGCATATAGTATCTGCTGTGGCTTGCTGCCTGGACAGGTTCTGTCTCTCTCCAGAAACAGAAACACCCCAGCTCATGCTCTTACCCTAAAAACTGAGGGGTTTTAGGGTGCAGTGAGCCCTGGTCTCTATGGGACAGTGTGCGTGCCCCATGGGTGATTGCAGGAGAAACACTGGAAGAGCAGCAGGATGTATCAGCTGGGATGGCTCCCACATTGCAGGGTGGTACCTGTCCTCTCACTGTAACAGCCCCTTCACCATGCCCCTCCAAGGCTGCACCTCTTCTGCATCCCATAGACAGGTCTAGCTCCTGCCTGTTCAGGCAGGAGGCAAACAAGCTGGGCAGCTGTTCTTATGGTTCCTGCACTGGTCTACCGCTGCTCTCTTTCTGCCTTCACTGGGGCCTGCTCCAGGCCATCACCACACAAGTCGTTCATGGGAAGGACCCCAGAGCCCCTTCTGCACCCTAATGGAGGTACTGTGCTGGACTATGGATGGGGAGGGAGCAGTACTTTCATCTGGCTGTTCCCTCAGCACCTGACACTTCTCCCTTGGTTACCTGACAAAGACAGTGATTTATAACTCTGATGCGCATGCTCTAACGGGACCTTGCATTAGGTTTTCCCTTGTGTCTCATCTGCCTCCTCTATTGATGGGAACTCTACTCAGTGTTGCCTAACTGCCCTTCTGCTTCCACATCTTGGTTTCCAGAAGATGTCAGGAGAAACTTTCTGTTTGGACATCAAGGCCCCAGTTCTCCTCCTCCAGATTTTCCAGCTGCCTGATTACTCCTTGCCAAAAAGATCCCTCCTCTTGGATCCCTGCTCCAAACTGACCCTGCTCATACAGGGCTGCAAAGGCAGGTGCAAAGGCCTGTTTCTGCTGCTTGTGAAGTTCACCTGTACAGGGCTGATGCACCTCAGTTTGTCTTTTTGCATTCACGATACTCTTGGCATCCTTGCAGGTGACAACACTGCAAGTTTATTCTTGCAGTCCTTAATTACAAAGCTGGGAACAAGGTATAGGAAAGAAAAAGCTCTGCATTCGATTCCCCTCCTGGCCTCTGTTACAAAGCGTGGCCATGGGGACACTCACTGCCTGCACCCTGCTTCAGTGTGCAAGGGCTGAGCTACAAAACATGTGTGCAGCAAGCAGGACCCCTTTCCCTTCCCAGCACTTTCTCTGAATTCACATATCTGCTGTGCTCTTCAGTGAGCACATTCCTTTTAGTGTAAAGGAAAGTGCCTGCTCATGTTCGCAACAGTTTTTGAGAAAATCCACATTGCCACCTGCAGCCTTTAGTTCCCTTGGCACGTGCCAGGAGCTGTCAAGAGGCAGAGGCATGGCAGTGAGACGTGCCTGGCACTCAGCAGGACTCATCTGTTCCTCCACACTGGTCATCCCGTGCCTTGTGGCTTCTCTGCCCCGTGGCAGACGTCCTCCTACCCCCTCACTTACCTTTTCTGCTCTGACCCTGCACCTACCTCCTGTCCAAGGGCATCAGGTGTAGCATGGCTACCACTGGGGACCAGATAGAAGTCACCAGACATCTGCAAGCCCTGGAGGCTGAAGCGTGTGGGACAGGGGGTGCTGGTTCACCCAGGAGTCCTGGGGCACAGCGGTGGGCAGAAAGGCTTCCTGGGGAGGCAAGTGTGATTGAAGGGACTCACCTGGAGGGAGGCACCAGGCAATGCAGCTGAGCTACCTGAACCTTTCTGCCAGGAGAGCACATCAGTGCAAAACCCCGGGGGTTTAGGGTTAGCTCCCTCGATCTCCTGAGGGAGACAG
Source organism: Gavia stellata (assembly GCF_030936135.1). Classification (NCBI taxonomy): domain Eukaryota; kingdom Metazoa; phylum Chordata; class Aves; order Gaviiformes; family Gaviidae; genus Gavia; species Gavia stellata. The sequence goes on along the minus strand of NC_082595.1, from coordinate 113,473,305 downwards.
GTCTCTGCTGCAGCTCACCTACACCTCAGCTCAGGGCAGAGGGCTCAGCGGCAGCCATCAGCCCTTTTGCGGAGGAGATCTGCTGGTCTTAGTGCCTGCCATGGGAGGTTGGGGGCTCTGCCATGGGGGTCTGCATCCCAGGAGCTTAGCAAAGCAGGGCCTTAAAGCATATTTTTCTCTCATAGAAGAAGTCTCCCTCAGTCAATATAATCGAGGTGTAAGTGCAGCACCAGCTCTGCGTCTGGGGTCCTGGGCATCCTGCCAGAGCCAAAGCAGGCCTTGGAAGAAGAGGCAGCACCAGGCGCCCAGCCTGGAACTCTGCATGTGAAGATCCGCATATCAGAACTTACGCTTTCCCAAGGGTGCCTGTCCAGGGATGTGCATGGAGCCGGCTCCCAGCCGTGCATGCAGTGCACAGCCCTGCCCGTCCCGCATGCCTGGCCCCGCTCCCCTGTCACTGTGGAGTGCGGCGCTGAGAAAGGGTGGGGGGGCACACCACCGGCCCGGGGGGGCAAGCCTGGGGGGGCAGCAGAGGGGCTGCTGCGCTGGCTTGAGGAGAGGCAATGTCTTTGCACACTGGCTTGGCCAAAAGCCTGGGTGCAACTGTGTGGCACGGAACGCCTGCCCGGCAGGCAGCCTGGAGCAGACCTTGCTCTCAGCCGCTGTGTCTGGGCTCAGAGGGCTGCCTGGGGAGGGCGGGAGCTGCTCCCCTTTTGGCCCTGAGGCTGAGGGGATGGGGCAGTGCAGGCATTCACCCCAGTGCCACCAGATTCATGGCCAGGTGGCAGCCGGGTTTGTCTGTGGGGCTGGGCCCAGCGAGCACAGCTGAAGGGTGGATCCCTGCCGGAGAATGGGGCTCCACTGTGCTGCATCATTGACGTGCAGGGGCTTCAAGGCCTCGCCCTGCTGCAGGGGACGAAGACACAAACAAGCGTGAGGAGCTAGTGCTGCCACAGCGCCTGGCCGGCCTGCAGAGCGTGCAGCCAGGGCACGGAGTGCTGGTAGGAGCCGTTCTGTGGGGTGGTGTGAGCGCCACAGAGCTATGGGAGCGGGCAGCGCCAGGGCATGGCTGTCGCTTTGCCCTTTGCCTAGAGGGGCTCAGTCCTGACACATTCAAGCTGTTTGTGGGGGAGCTGCTGAGCACCCTGTGAACAGTGTGATGCCTGTGCTGCCTGGAGGAGATGATAACATGGTGAGGCCCAGCAAGGTCTCAGCGGGCTCGGCAGGATGTGTGCTGCAGATCTCACCGCCACTCTGGGAACAACCCTAGCTTAAACAGCATCACATCCCCCTCCTGGACCCTTCTGCCTTGCGGGGGTATAGTCACTGCTGGTGCTGCCACTCCTGGAGCTGGTCCCATCGCCTGCACCAGGTTGGCTGATGTGACACAAGCCTGTTGGAAAGGACTGGCCCTGAATGCCCAGAGTTGGTGGACCGCTGGCTCGCCGTTATCTGCCTAGTCTGCCTGCTCATGCGAGGACAACGTGAGCCATCGACCGCCCTGGGACTGGTGAAGAGCTAATGTCTGGACTGTGCTTGTTTGCTCCCCAGAGCCTGCAGGCAGAAGTCTTTCACTGGGTATCTGCACTGCTCTGTGTTCGAGGCTGAGAGCGGGCCCAGACGTGCCCAGTTGCCAGTGGCAGGAGGGAACAGGGTGATATGAGGAGGCTCGCTGCTGCAGAGATGGTAGCTGGTGCTTCTGCTCTCCCTACGTGCTCTGCTCTTCGGCCTGTCACTGAGCTGGGGTGCTGGCTCTGCAGCCCTGGACTTAAGCATCACAGGATCCAGCGTCTTCCAAGAATAAACCTCCCAGTAAAGCACTTTCAGGACTCTTCCTTCCAGGTGCTGCTCAGCTCCTGCTGCAGGACTAGGTGCAGAAGGGACAGGATCAGCAATTCCCTGTGGCAGGGTCTTTTCAATAAAAGCATCCTGGCTCAAAGGTAGCATTGTCCTTGCAGACTTGCAGGTGTCGCTGTGTGTGTGCGCACACGCGTGCGTGCATGTACGTGTACCAGCACTACTTGCACGTGTGTGTACAGCCCTTAGAAGGAGACCTTTTCTTGCATGCTGTGCAAGAGCTGCAGGTCCTCTAATGTTGTCTTGCGCACCTCTCTGGCACTCAGGGGAGTGCCAGTGCTGCATGCTGGGCCATGTTATGCTGCTGGACAATTGGCAGTTACAGACTGTCCCACTGAGGATGGCATCACAGCTGCTTTCTCTGCACAGACAAAACAGGCTGCAGAGAGCAGAGACACCCTGGCAGCAGGGCCAGGAAGGAGGATGAGGCCAGATCCCAGCAGGCGGCTGGTCAGAGGGGCTGTGCTGCTCCCTGGTCAGGTGAGGAGAGGGGTACCTGAGGAGCAAAAGCACAATGGTGGTGGGGTGCAAGTGCTGCTGTGCTGTAACTTGGGCTGCAGGGAGCATGGCCATAGCTCCAGAGAGACAAATCACCTTGTTTTGCCACTAAGTTTTGTTTTTTAGGGAGGTACATAAAAAAAAAATTAGGGCTTTCAGGGAAATACAAGAGCTTTTAAAAAGCTCTGGTGCCCTGGAAAAATGTTTAGAGGTGCCATCCTGGAGGGTCAGAGCAGACACATGCCTACTATGATGAGTTCTTTAACCAGACCGGAGGCGTACACAAAGAAAGAAACAAAGGAGGATGACTGTGCAGCAGAGTAGAGGCGCTGAGAGAGGCACCAAAAACATGTATGTAAAAAAATTGAAATGATTGTGGCCAAATAAAAAAAGAAGCACAGAAGTCTGTCACATTAAATGTAAAATCAGGGTGTTGTTGTGTTGAGGCAAAAAAGACAACACCCCCCCCCAAAAAAAAAAAAAACCCACAAAACAAACCAACAACCCTAAGCCACCACTCCTTTCTCAGACCATGGCGGTGCAGGAAAGCAGGGAGCTGCAGAGATGAGTGCTGCACAGGAAAGGCAGCAGCAGTGTTGGATAAAGGTATTTTCTGAGGCACATGCAAGCACACACCCCATGGAAGTCTGGCAGCACCAGCACAGGACAGTGCAAATGCCTGATACAGTGCCAGGCCAGAGCAGGACAGGCGCATGCATACAGACCCCCCCCTTCCTCCCACCCCCACCACCAGCCCTGCAGCACCAGCACCACAGTGGCACAAGGAAAGGCCTGTGTGGCTCATGCCACCAATTTAAGGTACGTTGGACAGTGTTAGCACATGTGTGGGTGATGGTGAACCCATTGCTAGCTTGTATGTCAGTAAAACAGAACAGCCTTGGCAAAGACTCTCACACACACAAGACTGAGATGGAAGGGGTCGGAGAAGCAGTTCACTCACTGCAGCAACAGCTGGTTAAAGCCAGGAATAATGGCTGAACTGGCACCCGTGAAGTCTTGCAAGAAGTCATACAGGGCTGCAGTGTTCAGCATAGTCACAGCAAAGAGCACACTGCAGCAACCGTAAGTCCCAGGAAGAGGGGCTGTTAAATTGCTTGGAGCACTTCTGTCTGGAGATGTGACAGCTACCAGGCAGCAGGGTAGAGCCCACTGGCCTCCCCAGTGGCTGGAGATGGTGAACAATTATCACAGGACAAGAGCAAAGGGTGAGTGAAGTAATCAGGATATGCTGGTACGAACAGCAGCATTGTCCACCCCTCAGCACTACCTGCAGAACTCAGCTGCAGGACAGCATGGATGCCAAGCATCCTGATTCAGCGCAGGGCAGGAAGCCACATCAAGGGCTGTTAAATGCATAGCACCAACAGGTCAGCTATCCCTCAGTGCTGGAAGCTGAAGACCTGACACTGACCTGCTCACCCTAACAACCCCAATAACATCTACAGGTTGCTCTGTGCCCTCAGCTGTGGGAGGAAGGGCATGAGACCAGGACTCAACATGCAAAACCACAAGTGAAAAAAACAGCACGCAGCTCTTGACTGACCTGCGGGGACCCAAGCCTCCCCAGAGTGCAAGCCTTCCCCACAGCACCTGCCTACGGCACTCACTGGGAGACCAGCTTGGCTGCCCCAGGCTGCACACAGCGAGTACTGCTCAGCTGGGGCTGTCAGTGTCACCAGGCTAAGAAGAAGAGATGCGCTGCAATGTGACAGGAACCCAGCAGCAAGGTCCTCAGCCAGAAAGCAGCTGCAAACTGTTACTTGCCAGAGAAACTAGACATCCTGCTGGCTGCAGCCTCCCCTGCTCTATCTGGGAAAGGAAACCAAGTGCATGGCTTGCCCATGTCTCCAGACCACAGCCAGACGTGCAGCAGGGCAAAGGTACCTCAGAGCAGAGCAATCACACAGCGGGAGAGGTTGAGACCTGCTGGCATACAGGGGGCTTGTGTCCTCCCTGGCCTCAGCATGGTCAGCTTCAGCTCCCATCAGCACAGATGACATTCACAGGTGCCCAAGACATCCAGTCCAGCACAGCCTGGACCAGCTGCTGCCCAGGTAACAAGGGCCAGCCTGGGCCCCAGGAGCTGCTCTCAGGGCCAGCAGCCAGGGAAGATGTGGGAGCTCCAGGTCAGCTGCAGGCTCCACAAGCTCGGGGCACAGCCCAGGCCCTCACCCCAGGGGAGGAAGCCTCACCACAGGCAGTGCAGCAGAGACACAGTACCTTGCACACTTGTGCATGGCACCCCATCCAGCACTCAAACCCAAATGACCAAAGTAAAAAAACTCAGTTTATTTCCCTATAAAGGCAGAGCTTTCCTTTAAAAACCAGCTCATTTCACTCGTGAGAGGGTATGGGGCTGAACTGCAGGGGCAAGGCCTTCCTCACTCACTCCTCCAGGCCAAGAGCTATCGCTCCCTGAGGGTCACACGTGCGGAGCAAGTCCTCCACCATCTCCAGGGGGCTGCTCAGCCTCAGCTGGTCCCCAACTGCCACCACAGGGCACAACACAGGAGAAAGAAACGAGACAGGTCAGGCACAGTGCAGCCCCCAGGGGCACTGGCTGCATCCTGCAGGCTCAGAGAAGGTGGGGTGGCTCTGCATGCGCTGGGAGTGGGCAGAGCGAGGAGCACCAGTCCACCAGCCCAAGCTGGGAGCAGGGAGCAGCTGCAGTTGGAGGCGGTTCATGCAGGCGGAGAGCAGGACAAGGAGCAGGTGTCGCAGTCTGTGCACTGCATGGCAGAGGTGCCAGCAGGCCCCGTGCCTAGTGGGCAGCGCCAGGGGCAGGGGGGCACTGTCTGGGCCGGGTGCAGGCACAGGGTGAATCCTGAGTGGCTGGTCCATTGCTGCAGAGATTTGGCTTAGCCCAGCGGAGTCTTGGGACCAGCAGTCCTGGGGCCGGCTGTGGGGAGGTCTCCAACCCCTCCCAGCCCCTTCCAGCTGTCTGGGGGTTGCCCCAAGCGGTAGCACAGTAGCTGTTCGGTAGGAGAGCTTGCTCTGGGCACAAGAGGCGCTGGCTCTGAAAAGCAAGAAGGGAGGAAGACCTGGTCCATGAGGTGTGTGGTTGGGAACCCAGCACAGCCTGGGAGGGGAAGCAGATCTTCCCAGGTGAGCCATCAGCCCCCTCCCCCTGCAGAGGACATGGTGGGGGATGCAGCAACGCAGTATTGAAGGAAAGAACTTACCTGCTGGGCTGTGGGCTCCCCTCCCCAGCTCCTTCATGCTGCTTTGGAAGAGAACAGAGCACCCATCATACCCCAAGCAAGGCCTGCTGAGAGACGCAGCATGCTCATAACCCTGACAACGCAGGCATGGCACAGCAGTACCAGGCACTCAGTATGAAGCAGGCCCTAGCCCACTTGCTACGAAACGCTTTCCCCAGGCCAGCCTGTCCCGAGACTGCAAAGCCACATCTCCTTCCCATCAGGAGCCCGCACGTACAAAGGGCTGCCACTTCACAGGGCCACCACTTCACAGGGCCACATACATAGCCCCAGTCTGTGCACGCACTGGTTCCCAGCTGACACCAGCTCAGACCAGGCTCAGCCCTGCAGCACTGCCAGACCCCAGCCAGGTGCCAACTGCCAGGCTCATGGAGAACAGCCACAATGGAATAGGCCTCTCGCACCCACCACCACAGGCACTTCTGCAAAGACCTACACATTAATCCTCCACTGCTGGACTGGTACCACCAGCTCTGCCCAAGCACGGGACAGACACCAGCAAGCTCAGCCCCGGGCCTTAGTCCATGCAGAAGTCAGCATGACCAGGCCTCCATCCTGGCCCAAGCCCCAGGGAAATCAGTGGAAGGAGAGGGGCAACTCTGAGTCCCACCTGAGAATCCCCTCACTACAAGAAAGACATTGAGGTGAGGTGCTGGAGCATGTCCAAAAAAGGGCAATGAAGCTGGTGAAGAGTCTAGAGAACAAGTCTTATGAGGAGTGGCTGAGGGGCCTGGGGTTGGTTAGCCTGGAGAAAAGGAGGCTCAGGGGAGGCCTTACTGCTCTCTACAACTACCTGAAAGGAGGTTGTAGCGCTGGATGTCGGTCTCTTCTCCCAAGTAACAAGCAATACGACAAGAGGAAATGGCCTCAAATTCTGCCAGGGGAGGTTTAGACTGGATATTAGGAAAAATTTCTTCACTGAAAGGGTTGTCAAGCATTGGAACAGGCTGCCCAGGGAAGTGGTGGAGTCACCATCCCTGGAGGTTTTTAAAAGACGTGTGGATGAGGTGCTCAGGGACATGGTTTAGTGGTGGACCTAGCAGGGTTAGGTTCACAGGCTGGCTTCAGCAAAGAATGGCAGAAATGCAACAAGTAACAGCTCTGGGTACATCCTGAGGGTCAGCATCTGTCCCCCACAGCTCCACTGCAAAAGCTGAACTGCAAGATCTGCCCCTCTACAGCTCAGCTCCCTGTTCACTTGACCTCTCATATGACAGAGGCAGAGAAAGCAGCAGGAAGCTCCCCCTTGCTCCCATGCAGATCTCCTCCATGCTCCCACCATGCCCGTGGCCCCAGCAGCTCCCCTTGCATGGGGCACAGAGAAGGAAACAAGACAGGGTTCACCACAGAAATCCCTGAGCACAAGCGGCAGCTCACCACCTACCCAGATAAGGTTTCACCGTTATCATCTTCCTCCTCCTCGTCCTCCTCCTGGCAAACAAACAAAACAAAACAAAAAACCACCATGACACCTCGCTGCCTGGGCAGGTCACTGCCAGGAACGAGGCTGGGCTGCCCAGAGCCTGTTCTGGAGCAGAAGGGCAGCCCCTGGCCCCTTCACAAGACACAGTCACCCACCAGGCATGGCACAGACAAAGGGTGCCTACAGACAGTAGGGGGAAAGATGGCACCTGCAGTGCTGGGCTGCTGAAATCCTCAGGGCTCAGGCACACAGCCACACAAGGGGAGAAAAAGATCATGGCTCTTCTCACATCCCCTCCAGCCAGCAGAGCACCAAACACAGGCTGTGAGCGGGGAACGAGCTGCCAAGCTGAGACAGCTGCTGCACACAGCACACCTTTGCCCAGAGACCACCCATCTTACAGCTGGAGGGCCAGGCAGAGGACCACCTGGGAGCAGGCTGTAAGCAAGGATGACTCCAAGCACTGCCAGGCTGGGCCAGCACTGGAAGCATGAGGCCAAGGATCAAGTGTCCAGAGGCTCCTGGGCAGGGACACAGTGAGACCGGCAATGCTCTGGTTGGCTCTGGACATGCAGTGGATGTAGTGCAGATGGGCAGGGCTGAGCCTTAGCCCAGGCTGGCATGATGATGACCAGACAAAGGCTCCTCTCCTTCAGAGACAACGTCTCACCTCTAGCCATGGCACCAAGTGTGCAGAGCAGGTCCCAGCTCCCTGTTTGACAGTGCCAGCAGAGCAGGGCTGAGAGCTGCTGCAATGCTGGGCCTGACAGGAGAGTGGAGCAAAGACCACCTGAGGAACTGTGCCTGCCTCGTGAGCCAGACAGAGCACAGAGTGCCCCTCTTCACGTCAGGCCACTGTGTGCGAGGGAGGCTGTGCAGATACCAACAGGGTCCTGGAAGGCCAGGAGGAGGAAGTTGCGTAAGGGTTGCTCTTTTCCTGCTCTAATGTGAGACAGCCCTGGACATGGGCCAGACTTGCACATACTGTACCCCAAACTGGTGTCTGAAGGGAGGGCTCCCCGGGGGGGCTGGCTCACTTGGTCTGCCGGGCTCACTGCTTTCCAAGACACATGAAGGGTGAAGGGGCTGTTCCTGCCTAGAGCCTGGGACAGGGCAAAAGCAGCAGAGTTAGTGCCTGCAACCTGGAGAAGGCCCAGCAGGGGATTTACAGGCAGGACTGTGGGCAAGGGACTGATACCCCTGCTGTGCCTGCGGGAGGGTGCAAACAAGGGTGGGGGATCACTGCTCAGGGCATGTACCCCAGGGCCCTCAGCTGTGCTACAGCACAGCAATGTAGAAGAGTTCAGCATGGATAGCAGGGACATGCCCACCCCAGCCAGAGATAGGGCAGACTCCCCAGGTGGGGCAGCGGCAGAGAACACAACAGCAGAGACAACACTCTCCCTGCTTGCTGTGTTTCACAAGCCAGGCAGTGAGCTATCTCCTCCTCCACACAGCCCAGCTCCAGTCCCACACTGGAGACCCTGATCCCAGGGCTAGGCAGAGGGATGTGTTTGAGAAACTCCTCCTACCTGCATGTGCTGCTTCCCAGAGATCCAGTGCCATCTGGAAGGCCTGGGCCACGGTCAAAGTCACAGCCTGGGCCTGTGTACAAGAAAGAGGGGGAATGTCTCCTTCCATCTGGGCCCTCAAGCCAAGACAACCCCACTGCCATGAGATCTGAGAGCCCCCAAGCCTCCCTCGCTGCCTTTCCCTGCAGAGCATGCACATGGAAGGCCAGAACTCACTGCTGTGTCTGTCTAGCCATGTGGGCCAGCCATCCCCAAGAGGAGATGCCAGAGAAGCTGGGACAGAAGAACCTCCCCTGGCTCACCACCTGCCTCTGCAGTGTGCGAGCACACATGTACACCCTGCCTCCACTTCCAGCCGAAATGCACAGAGGTAAGGGCCTTCTCTCTCTGGAGGGGCAGAAGGAAGGCCCTTGCTCCCACCCTTACCTCATAGAGCCAAGAGCAGAAGGGAAGTGCTTACAATCTTCTTCTTGGGTGAGAGGAAGGCATGGCACTCCAGTGCCCCACTCTCCTGGCTTTGGGCAACATAAGCGAAGACTTTGTTCTGCAGCTTGTCTGTTGTGCAGTAGGAGATCCTGCAGGCAGAGAGGAGCTGCTCAGGGCAATAAGGGACCTCAGCACATGTCTTCTGCTGTGCTCCCAACACACCAACAAGCAGTGCTGACAGCCTGAGGCTTTCATCTGCCCCAGATGATCAGGCAGCCCAACCCCCCAGCAGGGGCCAGAAGCTGCCTGGCACCTACAGCTAGTAAGAGATCACTGCATCCACAAGCACTCCCTCCTGCATTGCCCCAGTGTGCTTCTCGGTCCTCTATGCTCAGTTCAACCCCAACATATGAACTCAAGCACTGAGAGAAAAGGAGCACAGAAGGGTGGGTGATTGCTGCCAAGGACACGGTTGGAGGCCAGTCAGTAGGACGGTCTGCCTTGACACATGAGCTCTGGTGCCAAGACCCAAATTTTGCACCAAAGAGATGTCCTGTCTCTGCTTCTCATCTAGTCACCAGCCTGCAGCCGCGCTCCCCTCACACCCAGCACCCACAGACACCCAACCCAGCCAACGCACAGCTGGCAGCCATAAAAATAACCCACATCAGCTCTCACAGCAACTGCCTTTAGCCAGCCTTAGTAAGCTGCAGTCCATGGCACCCTCATCCCATTGCAGCCAGAAGGGCGGTCCTATGTCAGTGGACACAGCCAGACATGCAGTCCTGCCCTAGCTGTGGGGGCTTTCTGACCATCAGCCTCAACATCCAGAATGCCAGAAGAGACAAGCAGGGCCCTGGGAAAAGACAGATGGACTGACCCAGAACTCAAGGCCACCCAGGACTCTGCCTGCATTCAGCCCCAGGCAGTGCTGTGGGGCACAGCAAGGAGAGGGCACAGGCCTCAGGGAGCCAAAGGAAAACCTAAACTTGAAGGTACCACTGACAGAAGGCCCAGCCCTCCCTGGCTGCTCAAGATCCCATTAGTCTCTAGCTGGCTGCTGGGGAACACCCAGGCCCTCCACATGCCATGCCCACCTGTAGATAGAGATGTTCTCAACCATCTCCTTTGTGTCTGCATCCTGCAGCGAGATGCCCCTCGGAGACACTGTCAGAATCACCTTCTGGAACTTGCGAGCTCCCACCCGTGCCTGGCAGTGGGGAGACACCAGACACCTCTGCAAATCTAGCAAGGGTCTTCACCCCCCTCGCTGGCAGGAGTCCCCCAGACTCTGTACGGAGTGCCACCCCCACTTGGACCCTTGCTGCAAAGGCTCCTGCCATAGGGATGGGAAAGCAGAGCCTAGAGATCAGGCATGCCCTGCACAGAACACCCCTGGAATCTGTTCACACTACTGCCATGCATACAGGAAAGGACAGACCCCACCTCCCCCGATACTTCACCCTCCTCTCCACGCTGCGACAGGCACAGCTCTGCTCCTAATCACGTTCCAGGTGTGGGAGCAGGCAGCAGCAGCTGTCCTGCAGGAAGGCGGCTTCCCCCACAGCACACAGGCAGAGACCAGCCAGCCTCTTGCATGCCACCCTCCTCTTGGGAGCAGCACGGTCCCTAGCTGGGGTTCAGGGCTGGGACATGGACACTTCCCAGGGTCCAGGGGCTGAGTTCTGAATTGGCTCTTCTCCACCCCAGCCCAGCAGGGCCCCAGGGCCAGCTCTCACTGTGGCAACGATCCGGCGGATGGCAGCAGCAGCCATGTCTTCTCCTTTGGGCTTTTCTACCAGCGTCATGCCTAGATACTTGAGTGTGAAGCACATTCCCTCAAGCAGTGGCTCCTGCATATCAGCCCAGCTCTCAGGAAGCTCTGCAAAGACAAAATCCCTTAGCAGCATAAGCCATATGCCAGCGGCCCCATGGCTAGTCCCAGCAGAGCCACCCCACCTGGTTGCAGCTTCACTGCTCCCAGCAGCAGTGCTGCTACCTGCACTCAGCAGGGCACTCTCTTGGCTCTGTGACATTCTTGGAAGAGAAACAGAACGAGAGGACAGTTCACCCTCAAAGCTTTTAGTCCTCCATCCCTGGAGGTACAGGCTCTGTCAGCACAGACAGTAAGCTCCTGCATAGCCACATAGCGCCTCAGATGCTGCAGTGTTCAGTGCTATCTGCAAAAACTTTGCATTTCCAGGTCTCATCTATTTCACTACAAGCAGGATGTGCTCTGCGCTGCATTCACCTCACCCACCTAAGCCGCTGGCACTCCTCAGGAACAGTACCGTTTACTGCCACACTCGGTCAGATCAAAATCCCCAAGTTGTCCCAGTGTAACCAAAGCCAAACCCTCTGGTAGCTACCATTTGCAGAAGCAGGCTGCCAGGGAAGGAGTAGCTTGTCCAGCACTCGCGGTCCAAGTTGGAAACAACTGCACCACACAGGTTCTGTGTTAAGGAAGAGCTCAGACTGGTATATTAAGGATGCAAACTAGCTTCCAGGAAAACACATTTTATGGATGAACTCCAACGCACAGAGGGAGGAGGATCATTGATTGGACTCGATGATCTTAAAGGTCTTTTTCTAACCTAAATGATTCTATGAGAGCTCCCACCTGCATTACTTTGCAGGTCACAGAATTAAAGGAGCACTGGCTTCTGTTTCCTGTGTCCTCTCTTTTCAAACCCCATTGCTGCAGTCAAGGGAAAAAAAAAAAGAAAACCACCACAAAAAACCCAACAGTGGGTGATTGTGTGTTCACTCAGGGAAAATTCCCTAGGGAGAGTCCTCAGCATCTCCAGCTTCCTTCAGAAACCAGTCCATTTCACCAGCATGTTCTGCCACACAGTGGATGTGCTGGTAGGAGAAGGAGCTCTGGCTCTATAGTCGGTGCCAACACCAAAAAAACACGCAAAGCAAGCACCATAGAAGCATCCATTCGACCTCTGCTCCCACAAGACAAAGCCATTGGCTTCAACAGAAAGTTCACTCTCATTGAGGGCAAAAGCTTTAGTTATCAGACTAGTGTGGCACACACAAACACACACTTCTCTTGTGCCAAGCACTTCCTGGTGATAATTTTCAAGGGGAGCTGAAGCAGATGTTAGCACACATTTACTTTCCTCAAATCCTAAAGGGCAGAAGGATGGTGAGAGAGGAGGTATGCAGAAGGGCTAAGACACAGGGAGTCACAGTCTCTCCCTTCGTCTTGGGGATTCATCCCACAGAGGAGGAAATGAGGAACACAGAAGTTACATGCTCTGCTGCAAACACTGGGTTTGTACACTTCCCTGGGAATTGCGTGGGTATCTACTGTTCACACTAAGCTAATACTTTTCAGGGTTATTTTTCATCTCTTTCCTGGGATTAGCTCCCTGAACATTACTGGCACACTTGCAGAAGGCTCTGACTCATAACTAGAATAACCTGAACCCACAGGGAAATGGTGAGACCTTATTTGCACAGCATACTCCTGCACTAATTACAACTACCAGGGAACCCACTTGGCACCATGCAGGCATTAGGGATCTCTCGCCAGGGTAGAGGAACGCTGTCTCGCTCTGAACTTTGAGAACAGCCCACACGTGCCAGGCCTGCCAGAGTGAGCTCTGCCGCTCCAGTAAAGCCTTTGGGCAGCTATGACTGAGAAAGCCTAGGCACAGCCCTCCTGCTGGGTCTGCGGGGTCAGTCTCGGATCTGGCTGTGCTGCAGACAGCATGGCAGTCAGCCTGCAGTGAGCGATGTGCAGGCCTGCCACACTCACTGCATGCCCGCGCCTGCAGAGAACCAGGCGCAGCGGTTCGGGAGGACAAGGCCTGCACAGGCTGGGGAGGGCGCACACAGGCAGGGTACAGGGCGTTCCAGCACCTGGCCCCAGCGGCACTGCCTGTCACAGCCACCCAAGGCCTTTCAGCCCACCGGCGCGGGCGGCCTCAATTCAGAAGTGGGGCAAGAGGCTGCAGCCAGGGGAGCGTGGCAGGGAGGTCCAGGCAAGCAGCCCACAGCGCTGATGCCCGCCTCAGCTTGCAGCCCCATTGCCTGCCCCCAGATACTGCCACAGCGGGCTCCACAGCCCCGCCGCTGCCCCGCAGTGCCGCCAGCCCACGGCCACAGCCCGTCCCCCGGCCGACAGCCCCCCCCACCGCTCCCCACAGCATCGCCCCTCCACCTTAGCCGGCAGCCACAGCCCGTCCCCCGGACCCCACACCGCCCCCCACAGCGCCGCCAGCCCGCCTCGGCCCGCGGCCCCGCGGCACGGCCCCAGCCAAGCCGAGACACGGGCTCCCGCCCCATCGCCGGCGCACCGGCAGCGGGGCAGGCCCGGAGGGATACCCCGCCCGGCCCGCGCCACAGGTGAGCCCGAGCCCGGCCTGCAGCGCCCGCCCTCTCCCCGGCAGCCGCGGCCCACACTCACTGCGCCGCCGGCGGAGCCCCAGGCCGTGTCGGGCGAGGCGCGGGCTCCGCAGCACGGCGCGCCCCGCCGCCCGCAGCGCCTCCATGGCGGAGCCGGAGCCGGAGCCGAGCCGAGCCGAGCCGAGCCGTGCCGGTAGCGGGGCGGCAGGAGGCCCGGGCGGGGGGGCGGTCTGCCGCTGGGCTCGGCGCGCTGACGTCAGCAGCGGCGGAGGCGCTGCGGTTGCCGAGGCAACGGGGGGCGGGGCGAGGTAGGCCCGGCGGCGGCGGCGGTGCGGACCCGGCCCGGCCCCGCGCCCGGCGCTCGGCGCAATGCAGCTGCGGCACGTGCGGACCCTGCTGGCCCCGCAGGTCGGGCCGGGGCGGGCGGGAGGGAGGGAGGGAGCGGGCCGGGCCTTGGGGCGGTGGTGCTGAGGCTGCGTGTGCCCCGCAGGATGGGACCGCGCGGGTGACCTGCATGGCCTGGTCCGCCAGCAGCGCCCGGTTCGCCGTGTGCACCGCGGACCGGGTGGTGCTGCTCTACGACGAGCAGGGTGAGCGGCGCGACAAATTCTCCACCAAGCCCGCCGACGCCAAGGTGAGGGTCCGGGGCCTGGCCTGCAGCCGCTGGGGCCTGCTGCCGCAGGGCACGGCCGTCTGTGGGCCGGGCAAGTGCGCTTGGGGCAGGCCGGCCTTCCCCGGTGGTTCACGCTGCTGTCCTCTCCACAGTACGGCAGGAAAAGCTACGTGGTCAAAGGCATGGCCTTCTCCCCAGACTCCACCAAAATCGCCATTGGCCAAACGGACAACATTGTCTACGTCTACAGGATTGGAGAGGAGTGGTAAGTCTGGCGGTGAAGTGTCCAGTGCTGCGCCTGTGAGGAGGGGGTGGCACTCTCTTTCCTACCGTACTGCTGTCCAGGCGTTGATGCTACCTGCATCGGTGTCCTGGCCTGCTCCTCAGCTCAGCACGCACTCAGCATCATCTAACCCACAGTGAACTACTCAGATGTTTCTATGGTGAGCGGCAGGTGGGATTTCCTTGAACACAGCCCTTGTGGAGCCCTGTGTGAGCATGTGCCAGCTGAGCTTAGAGTCATAGAATCATACAATCATCGGATCATTTCTCTTGGAAAAGACCCTGAAAATCATCGAGTCCAACCGTTAACCTAACACTGCCAGGTCCACCACTAAACCATGTCCCTAACTGCCTCATCCACACGTCTTTTAAATACCTCCAGGGATGGTGACTCCACCACTTCCTTGGGCAGCCTGTTCCAATGCTTGACAACCCTTTCAGTGAAGAAGTTTTTCCTAATATCCAATCTAAACCTCCCCTGGTACAACTTGAGGCCATTTCCTCTTGTCCTCGTTTGCTGGACTGTGTTGTGCTAAAAATGTTCAGAAAGGCAGGTCACCAGAATTTTGGAAGCTCTGAAGTTGCTTTTCTTAAAGTTTTCTGCCTAAAGTTGGTTTGTGACAGACAAACAGTGTACAAAACTTAAATGACTTGCGTTTGGCAATACTAAAACAGACAATGCAAACAGTAGGGTAGCCAGAATGGGCAGTATTACTAGCTTCGCTGATAGTCGTTTTCGTCTACCTTTTTCTGCAGGGGTGACAAGAAGGTGATATGCAACAAGTTCATCCAAACGGTGAGACCCAGACTCCTGTTTAACTCCATTTTCTCCAGCATATGTAGGATAAAGACAATTAGATGTCTCTCTGCTCATACTCACAGGTGTACTTGGCCAAACTGTCAGTAGTACTTGATCTCCAAAAGATGCAGGCAGATCCTAAGATAATCTCTAAATTTTGAGGCATGTATTACTCGCCAAGCTTCAGAGGCCTCATAATGCCTGGGTACAACACAGTAATTAATTGCTGAATGATCAATGTAGTCAATTACAAAACTTTGGGGACTACTTTAGGCATCAGTGGACAGAATGTTTTAAGGGAGTTGAAAGGGAAAACAGGAGAGACTCTGACCCCAACTATTTTTCACAGGTTGGCAAATCTAAGCCCCAAGATTCCATATTAACCAAAACATAAAGTGTGCAGAATTCAGTCAAACTGTACAGTTTCCACATGTTCAAAGACCTCAGGTTAGTAATTTCAGTCAGGTTATCTCCTTGGCCGCCTTCATGTTCTCCTCCTCTAGCTCTGCCTGCGTGTGTCAGAGAGCACTCTACTCAGTAGGTCTCTGGCAAGGATTGTCCTGAGGTTGATGTAAGTATCTGGAAAAGGCAAAGGTGTTATAAATTCCTTGCATAGAATACCATCTGTATGAGAAAATACAGTGCAGTGACTAGTTCTTTTACCTTCAGGAACGAATGTCCAGCAGCTGTCCTAGGCTTTCCATCCAGTTGCTATGGACACTATGACCCCCACTTTCTCTGTGTCACTAGAGGAGTTCTCTTCTATGTAGGCCCCTGAAAGAGTCAGAACCAGTTAGGAGGAGTCAGCCTCCTGGGCCAAATCCCCAGAAGACGTAGGCGGAGCTGCTCCTAATAGAGTTGCTGGAGTTTCTGTGCCAGGCATTCTCAAGCTGCTTCTCAGGTGAAGAGCAGCCTCAGCCTCTGGATTGAAAGCCAGGGCTGGGTCGTGGCCCACCACTGCGGCTGCTCGTGGGGTGGCTTAGGAGGGCCCTCTAGCCTCTCTGAACACTCATTCTTGGCTGCAGGAGGGGAACCATGTAGTTCTGTTCCTCTGGCAATAAGTGAAGAAAGCTGTTGGTCAGCCTTTGTTTCTCTGTGGTTGAGCTGATGCGCTGAGTGGTCATGACTCTGGAATAAAGTGTCATGAGGAAAAGAGAGCAAGAGGGGCTTGTTGTCCGCTTGTCCCTTTCCTGAACATAGTGGTTGTCCCAGGTGTGGGTACCTGTAGCCTCACTGGAAAGTCCTTTCATTGTTTATTGCCCGCTGCCTGCCTGTCGGCAGGACTAGCTTCCCGTTCCTCTGGCTCTCCTTTGCCACAGCACCTGGCTAACAGCCTGATGGAAGGCTGCTTGCCTCTCACAAGGCTTAGATGCTGTGCACAGCATGCATACAGTTTTTTTGTATTTTTAATGTAGTGGTTCATTTCTCTTTTCTCTCATTCTCTCATTTTCCCCATGCTTTTTCTACCATTTCTATCATAATAAATCCTTTATTTTTTCTAATGCTGTATGTGTGGTTTCTTACCACTGTGACTGGTTTTCTCCTGTAACTAAGTATTGATATTTACAAATTTTTGGTGTGTTCAGTTAATATGGGAGATCATTTATTGACCCCTTTCCTTCTCCTGCCATTTGCAAAACCTGTTGGGCACTCTTATACATCTTGTGAATACAGCGACACTGTTCTGCTCTGCTGGCAAGCAAGGCTTCCTGCTAGAGGGTCAAGATGAGTATGTGCAAGTTTGACTTTTTTACACAAGTAGCTGAGCACATTACCACTTTGTGAGGCTTGTTTCTAAGCTACCACTGGGCTGCTTGTGGTTGTGTTAGACTGAAAATAAGGGTCTGGCAGATAATGAGGGAAATATACGGATGTCTGGGAATCAGGTGCAATAAAAAATGGGTCTTGGTCATTGGTTGGACAATAAATTATGAGCAGCTTAGGTATCCAGGGACATTTTGGTATCTGATTGTAGCTGTGTTTGCTGAAGTGAATGGTAAGAGTGGGGGATAGAAGGTGAGATGAATAAACGAGGCTGTATATATGTTTAAAGCAGGCCCAGATGCCTAAAATGGAACAGATGAGCCAGTGAGGCTGGTGCTGGTGGCACGGTGCCAAACACCAGCCATCTTATTGACTGAAATTCTTCAGTTTAATTGTGAAATGGTTTCATTAACTCTCTTGGCCCTCTCTTACAGTTGGGTTTTGTGCTCAGCTTTGAGAATACCTTTGGTTTGGATTTCACGAACCTGTTTCTACCTGACCTACTTGGTAGCATAAGATAACCATCTTGCTTGTAAATGAAAAAGTATAAATAAAGACTACTTCTGATTTATCAAATGAAGATCCAATGTACAAATATTCTCATATCTATTACAGAAGCTAGCAGAGTCAAATTATTTTTTTTTGTTTTATACTTGTTGTTGCAAAAAATCTTTTAAAATAGCCGTGATTCTGTACATTCAACAATAGCATGTGGAAAACCACACATCTGATCAATGAGCAATCCTCTCAGAAGAGTATCCATACTGAATACATCTGGTATAACTTTGATGCCCTGCTTTAGCCCTTCTGAGCCTGTTACTTTGCCCCAGCTCACTATTATCTAGTTCAAGCTTCAGTGTGGAGGGCCTCAATCCTACTTTACGGTCTGTCCAAATGCCCCCATCTCTCCTCTTTCTTGGTGTGAGTGGTCTTACTGTTCACGAGCTGTCTTATGTAGCAATGGGGCAAGAAGCTTTCTAAGTAGGGTGGAGCTCTTATCTCTCTTTTTACCTCCTCCTTGGCAGAGTGCTGTGACCTGCTTATCGTGGCCAGCGGAGAATATCATTGTCTTTGGTCTCGCCGAAGGAAAGGTAGAGAAACTTTGACCATGGCTTGATTTACCAGACACCAGGCCTGCTGGTAACAGATGGGAAAAGCCTGTCTCACAGCGGGAAGAGGGTTCTATGACAAGAGTTAGCAGGGCTCATTGAGAGAGCTTTAAACTAGATTTGAAGGGGGACGGGGAGGTAACTGCGCTTGCTAGAGAGGCGCCTGGGTGTAGTAGCTCAGCTCTTGTGGGGCAGTGTGCTAGTATTTTTGAGAACCAGAAGGCCTACCACCCCTCAAGGGTGAAAATTACACGAACAACTCCCTCCCTGAAATGCTTATACACCAATGCACGCAGCATGGGGAATAAACAGGAAGAATTAGAGATCTGTGTGCAGTCGCAGGGCCATGATCTCATTGCAATTACTGAGACATGGTGGGATAGCTCACATGACTGGAAGGCTGTCATGGATGGCTATGTTCTTTTTAGGAAAGACAGGCCAGCAAGGTGAGGTGGTGGAGTTGCTCTTTATATGGGAGAGCAACTGGAATGTATCGAGCTCTCCCTGGGGGAAAGCTTGTGGATAAGGATTAAGGGGCAGGCTAATATGGGAGACACTGTTGTGGGTGTTTATTACAGGCCACCTGATCAGGATGGGGCAGCTGATGAGGCCTTCTACAGACAGTTGAGAGTCGCCTCACAATCACGGGCCTGGGTTCTCATGGGGGACTTCAATCACCCTGATATCTGCTGGGAAGGCTGCACAGCCAGGCGTGTACAGTCCAGGAGGTTCCTCCAGTGTACTGATGATAACTTTTTGACTCAGGTGGTGGAGGAGCCAACAAGGAGAGGTGTACTACTGGACCTAGCACTGACAAACAAAGAGTGACTGGTGGAGGACATTAAGGTTGGGGGCAGCCTTGGCTGTAGCAATCATGAGAAGATAAGAGTTTAGGATCATGTGCAGTATGCACAAAACAAGTAGGATTGCAGTCTTGGACTTCAGGAGGGCTAACTTTGATCTCCCCAAGGAACTGCTTGGAGAAATCCCATGGGTTGGGGCTCTAGAGGGTAGGAGGGCTCAAGAGAGCTGGGTGATATTTAAGTCCCACTTCCTCCAAGCTCAGGATCGCTGCATCCCTAAGAGCAAGAAATCAGGCAAGGGAAGCAGGAGACCTGCATGGTTGAGCAAGGAGCTTCTGAAAAAGCTCAAGTGGAAGAAGGAAGTTTACAGTATGTGGAAGAAGGGACTGACCACTTGGGAAGATTACAAGAATGCCATCAGGTTATGCAGGGATCAAACGAGGAAAGCCAAGACCTCCTTGGAATTAAACCTAGCAAGGGATCTCAAGGTCAACAGGAAGGGTTTCTTCAAGTACATTGGAGGCGAAAGGAAAACTAGACAAAATGGGGGCCCACTGTTGAATGAGACAGGTGCCATGGTGACAGATGATGCAGAGAAGGCAGAGTTACTGAATGCCTTCTTTGCTTCAGTCTTTACTGCTCCAGCCAGCCCTCAGGAGTCCCAGACTTTGGAGGTAACACAGAAAGTCTGGAAGAAGGAAGACTTTCCCTTGGTTGAGGAGGATCAAGTTAGAGACCAATTAAGTAAACTGGACATCCACAAGTCCATGGATCCTCATGGGATGCACCCGTGAGTGCTGAGGGAGCTGGCAGAAGTCATTGCTGGTCCACTCTCCATCATCTTTGAAAGGTCCTGGAGAACAGGCGAAGTGCTTGAGGACTGGAAGAAAGCCAGTGTCACTCCAGTCTTCAAAAAGGGCAAGAAGGAAGACCCAGGAAACTACAGGCCAGTCAGCCTCACCTCCATCCCTGGAAAGATGATGGAGCAGCTCATTCTGGGCATCATCTCAAAGCATCTGGAAGAAAAGAAGGTTATGAGAAGTAATCAATGTGGATTCACCAAGGTGAAGTCATGTCTGACCAATCTGATAGCCTTCTACGATGGCATGACTGGATGGATAGATGAGGGGAGGGCAGTGGTCATTGTCTGCCTTGACTTCAGCAGGTCTTTCGACACCATCTCCCACACCATCCTCATAGGCAAGCTTAGGAAGTGTGGGTTAGATGAACGGACAGTGGGGTGGATTGAAAACTGGCTGATAGATAGAGCTCAGAGGGTTGTGATTAGTGGCACGGAGTCTAGTTGGAGGTCTGTAACAAGTGGTGTTCCCCAGGGGTCAGTACTGGGTCCAGTCCTCTTCAATATATTCATCAATGACCTGGGTGAAGGGATAGAGTGTGCCCTCAGCTGATGACACAAAACTGGGAGGAGTGGCAGAAACACCAGAAGGCCGTGCTGCCATTCAGCGTGACCTGGACACGCTGGAGAGTTGGGCAGAGAGGAACCTTATGAAAGGGGTGGGTGCCAGGAGGATGGAGCCAGTCTTTTTTCAGTGGTGCCCAGTTACAGGATGAGACGTAACAGAATCACAGAATCACAGAATGATAGAGGTTGGAAGGGACCTCTGGAGATCATCTAGTCCAACCCCCCCGCCAGAGCAGGTTCACCTAGAGCAGATTGCACAGGAATGTGTCCAGGCAAGTTTTGAATATCTCCAGAGAAGGAGACTCCACAACCTCTCTGGGCAGCTTGTTCCAGTGCTCTACCACCCTCAAAGTAAAGAAGTTCCTCCTCATGTTTAGATGGAACTTCCTATGACCAGTTTGTGTCCGTTACCTCTCATCCTTTTCCACTTCTTCTCCAACCTACCGGAAGGCAGTGAGCTTCCTGTTATTTCTGGTACTGGTCATGGACTGGGAAACCTCTGGGGACATTACACTGGGGGAAATCCACATTCTGCAGACAGAAGCAACATTGATCAGATTCTCTTTCTCAGGTTCGTTTAGCAAATACAAAGAACAACAAGTCTTCCACCATTTATGGGACAGATTCCTATGTGGTCTCGCTAACTTCCAAGTGAGTATGACATTGCTTTAGCCCTCACTGCTTTGGCTCAGTCTCCTACCCGCTACTGGCCCTGGCATAACTGGTGGCAGTATGGGAGGTTGTGTGTCTTTCTGCTGTCACTTCCTTGTCGAGATAATAAAATACTGCGTTTCCCAGAAGGAATTCCTTCCTAAAATCTGATACTTGCCTATGCCACGCTGGCGCATGCAGTTTGGTTGTCCCTCAAACACATTTCAGGATGCAAGTCCCCATGAGATTACTTATATACATTGATTTATTTGAATCCATGACTTTATAAAGATTAAATTTGTCAGCTTCATCTAGCTTTTTACTAACATTAGTCAAGTTTAAGGACTAAAAAAAGTAAAGATATGCTGTCAGATAAAACTGTGACAAGGCTATAATTAGAAAAATAACCATAAAGTGCAATCTTAAATTATTTTAATTAGATTTCATTTTAACTACTTTAGTTTCCTTTACCTAAAAAAATTAAGATAAGTCATGGTCCTAGCAGTGGGATTTCACTAAATGGTGTCATTCTGGTTTTTGAGTGCTAAACAAATTAAAAAAAAACGTAAAAGCTAGTCTAGGACTCTGACTTCCTACTGCTGAGAAATCCCTCCAAAGTCTGTCTGTCTTTGCCTCTATTCCAGAGGGTTTCTATTTCCTGTCTCTCTTCCTCTCTCTTCACACCCCACCCCCCCCTTCCCTGCTTCCCCTCATCTCGCCCTCCCCCAGTCCCCACCCCTTATTTTATTTCTAAACACAGCTCATGCTGTTATTGCTATGGTATCAATGACCAATCTGGGATTGCAATCAACAGAAGACAGATGTATGACTCCTGGATTGTTACAGTGTTCATAGAACTTGTATTCTGTACTTGAATCATCATTAGAAAGTGTTCTTTCTGGCTACGTTACGTTAGGCCTGTTTCCTCTTCCTTGCTCTCTTCTCCCTGTTTGTGTCGAGAAGTACCCAAGACATTAATGCTACAAATAATGAACTTAGGCCTGGAGTGTTTGTCCAGATGTTTTTTCTCTAAATTGTGTTGCTTTTAGGGATTCCTGGTGTCACAATATCCAGCCTCACCTCTGGAACAGTTCCAATGCAAGGGTTGTTTGATATACCTTGCTATAAGAAATTGTGTGCCTAGTCATTATTCCACTTAAGGTTACTTAGCCTCTCTGTGTTTTAGTAATACAGATAGTTGGTTATTGTGATTTTACATGAAGAAGATACTTCACTGGCCACTTGCCTTTCCACTCTCCATACTTTTGTCTGCTTTGTTTTTACAGACGCTGATAGAGATACTAAATATTCTTGTGTTCGTCACCCAGCTTGTCTTTGGTGAAGGTTCCTTTGATGAGGAACCCCAGTGATGACCCTGGGCCTGGCTCCTCTGGGCGGGGATATGAAAATAAAGGTGCAAGTCTTACTGCAATATTGCATCATCCTGTCTGTGTTTCTTTGCAGTGTGTCAGGGAAGGGAATCCTGTCTGGCCATGCAGATGGAACCATAGTACGCTTCTTCTTTGATGATGAGGGCTCAGGTGAATCACAGGTATCAAAGATCCTTCTTCAATGAGCAAAATTCCTGTTTGCACAACCTACTCCGCAGCTCAAGAGCTCTGGAAAAGGATCAGGCTGTGGAGGGAGTGCAAGTCTGGAGAGGAGCTGCAGTCTGTGCTTGCTAGCATAGGTTTTATGGAGCATTGATGAAGAGAGAACAGTGACTAGATACTTTGAAATACACTGAGCGTGGTGGTAAGAGGGGAAGTTACATTCTTCTGTATGAGATACAAGGCTTTTCAGGTGTCTGGAAAGATCTGATGTTAGAGTGTCCAGGAGAATGATGCTTGAATGGGTAGGGTTCCAGGGAATAGCTGTTGTTGTCTTCTCACTAAGCAATGTATAGTTATCCCAGTTAACCCTGAATCTCAAGTTCACACTCTTGTCTGCGGACAGGATACTCTAGGCACCCAGCATTTCTCCTGAGCCTCCTGCTCCTCCCCAAAAGGAGTAGTCTCTGTGCTTCAAGCTGTGGTGAAGGGAATGATATTCTCACTCAGATCTTTTCTGTGCAACTGAAGAAGTTTGAGCATGTCTGTTCTCTCGCATGATATGCTGAAGGTCCATATATACTCTGCTATGTTAAGAGTGCATCCCAGTCTAGTTAAAGGTACTGGTCTCCTTACTGGCATCAGGAATCTTCTCTCCCAGTTAAATGGATGGAATAGTTGATACACTTCTCAGGTCTTGTTTCTGTCTACCTTCCTACAGGCAGACAAAGCAACCCCCATGAACTGGACTTTACAGAAAGGCCTCATACTGGACTCATTGTGATAGCTGAATACAGAGGCCAGCTGGGGGCTAGAGCCATTCACGTTTTCAGGATGTTCTTTCTTGTCTAATGTAGGGTAAGTTGGTGATGCATCCCTGTCCTCCTTATGCCCTCGCCTGGGCTTCCAACAGCATTGTGGCTGCAGGCTGTGATAAGAAGATTGTAGCTTATGGGAAGGAGGGAAATGTGATTCAAACCTTTGACTATAGCCAGGACTCATCAGAGAAGGAATTCACCACAGCAGCTGCCAGTCCTGGCGGCCAGTCTGTCGTCATTGGCAGCTATGATAGGTATGGTGCCTGATGGTAAAGTCTCCTTTTTATAGTGTTTTCTTCTTCAACTGTACTCTTCAACCAGTTCTGCATGTCTCTGCTTTCTCATCTGTTCTCACAGATTAAGGGTTTTGAACTGGAGCCCACGCCGCAGTGGCTGGGAGGAAGGCAAACCAAAAGAAATAGCTCACCTCTACACCATCACAGCTTTAGCATGGAAGAGGGATGGTTCACGGATCTGTGCGGTTTGTATCATCAGTCAGCAACCTTGAGCGCATAGTCACGCACCAGGCACAGTCTTGTGCCTCCTCCAGAGAACAAAGTGATGTGATAGAGGCAGGGCTTATGAGAGTGGTCACGCCATCACCTAGGTGTGCGATGCAAGGTGCCTAGGCTGAGACATTGTGCAAGGGACACTGCTGCAGTCAGATGTGCAGTGTGCAGAGTATGAAGCTGGAAAATATGGAGGATTGTGTAATGGCTCATTGGCAGCAGCAGTCCTCCTTTTTTCACAGAAGCATAATAAGGTCAGCATAGCTTCTCTAGAGCAGTCTCATAAGCATGCTTTCCTCTGAGCACCTGTGAGAAGCAGTATAAAAGCTGATCTTATACTCTATGTTTATGTGCTATGTTTTCAGTTCAGAGTTGTCTGTCTTCTACTTTCAGCCATTGGGCCTTGATCTGCCTTTCTCTGTTAAGTTAAATAATTCTTTAAAGCTCTTTAAGTTAACCTTTCTGCAAATCTTTCTGCATTAAGTTGAGTAACTCTTTAAAGCACTTAAACTACTTAGGAAGGTTGCCATTTACAACTTTTCTTTAATAGTTTTTGCATCTTTTTATGTTCAACAAAATCAAGAATCCTTGAAATATTTTCACATAGAGAATTAATTGAACATGTGAACAATTACTTGCAGAGAAGGGGAAGGGTCTAAGGAATAGAAGAGCGGTGAAAGGAATGGGGATGTTACAAAGAAAGAGATAAAGGTGGAAGGATTCTGCTGGAAGGGAGGAGAGTTTGGGAGGCTGGGAGAGGGAGAAGTGGGAAACTGAGAGGGATAATGGGGAAGCGGAGAATAAAGGTGATTTTTAACCCCTCCTCTTCCTCTGCCAGGTGCGTGGCAGTATTTGATAAGCTCTGTTTCTCTGAGAATTTCTCAATCTTTCTGTTCTCTCAAGAAAATCAAGATAGGGCTGGTCCTCAGGCATCTGGGGGCTTGAGCCTTGTTCCCCAGAGCAGCCAAGACCTGTGGATTTCTGTCTCATCTCTGATCGTCTTCATGTAAGCAGGGTCTGGAATACCTCTCCTTAACAGAATTCACTGACGGTGTGCAATGTGTTTGTTTCCCCAGGGCACTCTGTGTGGAGGAGTTGAACAATTTGACTGCTGCCTTCGCAGAAGCATTTACAAAAATAAATTTGAAATTACATATGTGGGACCAAGCCAGGTAAGAGAATATCCAATGAGGTAATGTCTCTTGATGAAAATGGGATGCTTACTAAAACAAGACATATTTGGAGTTCTTGGAGCCATCAGCTTCTTTCCTGTCCATCATCTGTCTCCGGTCCTTGGCCCAATCATTCAGATTCCTTGTAATCAGGTGAGGGAACCTTTTAAATTCTGTACAGTCATTAGCTTCAGCCCCAACAAAACTATACTTGAAAGAATTGGGAGTGATGGTGTATTTCTCTGAGTCCATTTACCTCATTCCCTCCTCCCCTTAAAGTAGTTACACTGCCTTGAAAAATATGCACCAAAATTAGCACAGCAAATTACCAAAGTATTTTAGGTACACATCTGCGCCTACGGTTTGCTCATAGCAACTTGTCAGGAAAGGCATAGGGAATATTCCAGGGACAGAGTCAAGGCTGGGTGGAAATTGGCTAGGAGCAAAGACAATGGAGTTTATTTCCTAGCTTGTGAATTTATGTGGGGTACCTCCATGACAAATGCAGGCTCCTTAAGTGGTTTAATTTCAGCCAACTTTACCTGGCTCAAAATCAGGTAGTAAGGGTAAGCTAGCAGTCTGGGCACCCCTCTGTAGTCAGTGGAGAGAGAACAGGACTCTCAGAGGGTGGCTCAT
The DNA here is from genome assembly GCF_030936135.1 of Gavia stellata. NCBI lineage: Eukaryota > Metazoa > Chordata > Aves > Gaviiformes > Gaviidae > Gavia > Gavia stellata. The sequence goes on along the minus strand of NC_082595.1, from coordinate 113,447,836 downwards.
CCTTGGGGGCCTGAGTAGTTCTCCAGTTAGGCTAGAAACTTCTAAATGGCAGACATGAGGGTCCCACACTTCTACTGCAGTTGTCATCCTGTACAAAAGGAATGGTAAGGTGTTTTTAAAAAGCAGAGAGAAACGATGTGAGGGGACATCCAAATATCCAAGAAGTCTGTGTTCTTCCTCTGTGCGTGGAGAGAGGGCCTCATATTGCTTTTTCCCACTTTCTCTAGGTCATTGTGAAGAACCTCTCAACAGGAACTCGAGTTGTGTTGAAATCCCAGTATGGTTATGAGATTGCTGAGGTGAAGATCTTAGGGAAAGACAGATATCTGGTGGCCCATACCTCAGACACATTACTGCTGGGTGACATCAGCTCCAACAAGCTCAGTGAGGTACTGGAAAATCTGTGGCATTTCCTGAGTGTCAAATGCTTAACTTTGTAACTCAAAGGATATGTTTTCTGCATGGGAATAATACATTTATTTTCAAAGGATCATAGAATAATTCAGGTTGGAAAGGACCTTGGGAGGTCTCTTATCAAACTTCCTACCCAAGGGAAGGTCAGCCTTAAATTCACATGTGGTTGCTCAGGGCTTTATCCAGATTGGTCTTGAAAACCTTGAAGGATGGAGATCCCAAGTTTCTCTGGTGCCGTGTTCCAGTGCTTTACTGTCTTTATGGGGGAAAGCTTTCTTCTGAAGTCTCATTGGAATCTCTCTTTTAATTGATGACTGTTTCTCACCCTTTCACTGTGCATCTGCCAAAAAAAGCCTGGCATCACCTTATTAGAGATCTCTTAAGCCCTCCCTTCTCCAGGCTGAGGAAGCCCAATTCCTCCAGCCTCTCTTTGTAGTGCAAGTGCTTGAACCCCAACTATCTTGATGGCACTCTGCTGAACTTGATTCAGTTTATCAATGTATTTCTTCTACTGAAGGGCCCAAAACTGGATGCTGTACACATATACATTTCAAATGTGAATGTATGACTCGTAGTGTGTTTAAAAAAAAAAAAAAAAACTCAGAAAAAAACATTCATGACTGCAATACCACAGCTTATGCCAGTACCATTTACCAAACAATTCATACAAAACTGTCCATACCCTGAGCCTTACAGTGCACTGAGTGCTGAGCCTGCGTGCCAAGCCTGGAGAACGTGGGCAGTAGGTTAATGTCTGATGAAAGTATTAAACAGGCTTCAAGATGTATGTGCTTTGTTCACACAGGTATCATATACTTTTAAGCAGGCTGATGGTGTGCTAATCAATCTAGCTGGGAGCAGGAGCTCCTGACTACAGATCTGAGTTGGAGGATACTGATACTTGGTAATCCAACTGAAAATCTGTCCAGACTAAATCTCCCAGGTTTCTCTACATCATACTGCACAGAGGGCTTTTTCTTTCAGTTGCACAGCTATACTCACTTCTTATAAAGAACAGGGTTGTGAGTAGTCTTTTACTATCTTGCTGTCTCACTGGAGTTTTGTTGAAGTAGTGGCTTGGAGCTCTTGCACAAGGAGGGAGGAGGACAGCTGCAGCCTTGGCTTTCAGTTTTCTGCCTCTCTGACCCCTTGCCTGTTGTCATCACAGTAACTATTGCATTATCCAGTGCATTTCTGAAATGCCAAATCAGCTGGTCCCCCACTGGCACTATGCTGATCAGTCATTGCTAACATGACCCCAAAAAAGAAGGGTTTCAGCTATATGTGGTGTGGAGATTCTGCCCCCACAAATGGTAGCACTGATTCTGTGGAGATCTACAGAGGCGAAGAGGCTGTTGGGGATGCTTTTTATAATAAAGTTAGTCTGAGGAAGGTGGAGAAGTGCCCATGAAAGAATAGGCTAGAGGGACTACACTGGTCACATAAAGGCCTCTTGTCTAGAAGGCAGTAAGATACTACACAAAGAGAACAGGAGTCTGAAGCAGAGGTTAAAAAAAGGAGAGGGAAGTGAGGAACTTGCAAGCTGGGAATGACTGAACAACGGTGTTGACAGCTGAAGTGCTGGAACATGATTCCTTCTCCAGTGTAATTCTTGCTATCTGTTGTGGGAGTTGAGAGCCGGACAGTAGACCACAATGCCTGCAACCTGGTCCCCTGCAGGAGCTGTCAGCCTGGCATTTGCTCACTCCATGCCATTGCTTTGTAGGTAGCCTGGCAAGGATCTGGAGGGAATGAGAAGTTCTTCTTTGACAATGAGAACGTAAGTTGGATAGGACAGGATGCTACCCATGAATGGTGAGTAAAGCAGTGTGTGCACCAGCAGAAAAAGTGTCAACTGCACTTCTGGAAAATCCTGTTTCTCAGCAGTTTCCTGGACTTACCCACTCCATGCAGAGCCTAATAGGCTTCCTCCCCATACTTGTCTTTTCCACACGCCAGGTACAGAACAAACTCAGTGTGTGGACTGTCAAGTTATACAAGTCATAACCCTATAGGAGAGAGGAGAAATAAAAGAGCAACGGCCAGAGAGGATGTTAGAGGTACAGAACGCAGCTGTCAAGATGACAGCTTGGATCCTGCAGGACTGATAGGCCCAGAACTAAAATCCCCAACTCTGAGGAAAAGCTGGCAGTCACAACAGGAAGCCAATGACAATTCCTTACTCATCCCAGAGGGTTTGAATTTAGACTTGCGTGCAGCAGAGTTCTTTTCTGCACACCTCACTGGTAGGTATGTGTGCTTTCCTGGCTTTTCTGTAAGAGTGTATTCCCCTCTCACTTTCAGGTCTGCATGATCTTTAATGCTGGAGAGCTGACACTGGTGGAATATGGAAGCAATGACATCCTGGGGTCTGTCCGCACAGAGTTCATGAACCCTCATCTTGTCAGGTAAGTCTCCCACCTGCTTGTGTGGCCAGTACAGGCATTTTGTGAGAGTGACCTCAGATATATACACTTGGAAGTGTCCCACACTGTAGAATGCAGCCCCCAGACACTGGGACCTGAGTAATCTGCTTCTGACAGTGACCAATGGTGGGGTTTAATTGCTTGGTTACACTAAATGGTTGTAAAGTTTTAGAAGCACAAGAGACCATTTTCCTCTCATACATGCTTATTGAAGCCTGACTTGGCTATTGCTGAAGAGGGACCTCCTGTTCATGTACTCAGGCACCTCTGCGTCCAGCTGGGCCTAGTACAGCATTACCAGGGACTCTAGATGCCAGTAGGACCTCTTCTGTCCCTCTGAAATACCATACTCCATTTTCTGATTCAAGAGAAGGGAAGATTGTGGGCTGCTTGGGCGTGGAAGCAGCATAACTAATTTGCTGTTGGGGACCCTGGTTCTAGAGGGGCAGCTTCCATAGTGAAGCCATGCATCAGAAAGGTTTGTTCCCATCTGAGGCAGTCGTAGGTACTGTGCAAGAGTCACAGGTCTGCAAGAGGCTCTGTGTGCTTGGGGAAACTGCATGTAAGTCTGGGAGGGGCTACATGATTCAGTCCTGTGAATTCAGAGAGTAGTAAAGGTAACGGTCATCATTCCCTTCAAATAATAGCGTCCGTATCAATGAGAGACGGCAGAGAGGCGTGGAGGACAACAAGAGACTGGCTTATCTGATAGACATCAAGACTATAGCAACAGGTGAATGTAAACCTTCCTCTCCTGTATTTTGCCAGCCTTCATGATTCCTTTGTATTTTCTGTGCCGGGCAGCATATCCCTGAAGGCCCTCTTTGCATTCACTCTACCAAGCAGCAAATTCCTGAAGGCCCCCTTCACATTCACTCTGCCTGGCAGCAGACCACTAGAGACCAGGCTGCCCTGCTTTTGGAAGGTTGGCTGTCTGGTGTGGACACAGCTGTAGGGTGGCTGTGACTGTGTCCTGGACCTGAGATTCTGTGCAGTTCAGCATGATGATATTGCTGCCTGCACTGCCTGTGATCTGTGTATGCTCACAGAAGGGTGGAGAGAGTTACTGCTGTTAATAAGGCATCAAGATAAAATGTCACTGCAGTCTGCTTTTCACGTCACAGTGTGTCTGCCAGTGGGTCCTGCCCTAATTAGGTCCCAGGCACCTTATCCCCATGGGAAAGCATTGAATGTTGAGCATTTTGGGGCACATTAGGTACTTATGCTCTTTCCTTTCTTTCCTTCCCAAGTGGACCTTGTTGCTGGCTACAACGCTGGCACTATCAGCCATGACAGCAAGATTGATTGGCTGGAGCTGAATGAAACAGGCCACAAACTACTCTTCAGGGACAAGAAGATGAGGGTGAGGCGGATGCATGTGGGGGAGTGTGGCAAGGTGGCATGGCTGGGGAGAGGTAAAGATAGATATGCCTGAATGGAGGGAGGGAGGTGAGAAACACATCTGAAGTAGACCTGATTTTTTGACCACTCCTTTGAGGAACATAGACCATGTTCAGATTGCATGAGCTGGCAGCATTGCATGTTTCGTCTTGGGTCATAGCTAAATCTGAAGTTAGTTACTAGACATCTTGCTCCATCTCATCACACCTGAAGATGAAGGTTATAGACTTTTCTGCTGTGAGATGGAGACAAGTGAGTTAATCTCAGGATGAGGACCCTAATGCTGCACTTAAACATGTAAATTAAAAAAGGTGTTCTGTGCAACAGCTTGGCTTATGTCTGTAAGATGAACTCTCTAATTCTCTTAAACAGCATAGTCACAACCAAATAGCTTCTTCGGTATGGCCTTCGGCTTGTGCTGATTCCCAGACCATGACTGAATGTTGTCTGGGAGAGTACTAGTAAGCCCAGCACAAAACTATGCCCAAAATCATGGCAATGGTTTCACAGTACAGGTTATGATGTGCAGGTACTCACCTCGTGTCCTAGCCATGTTTAGTTTAACTGTACAGATACAGCTGAAGAAGCTCACTGCAGCAGGCCAGAAGATATATTTATCAATTGTATTACAGTTCCACCCAGTTCACTATCAAGTCTTCTTCACTGTTACGAACATAAGGCTCCTCGACTGCTTAACTTCATTTGCTCCTCTTGTCACAAGAGTGTCCTGAGAAGACAACATGACCCTCTTGACAATGGTGTAATTCACATCTAGAATTTCTATGGAGGTCTCCCAGATCCTGTGGCAGACCCCAGCTATAGCACTGCAGCTCATCACAGGATGGTTTTAATTGCTCCAGAGTTCAGATCTCATCTGGGGCTGTCAGTCTACAGTAGAATATTTCCATGTTGGCTGTACCTCTCTCCTTAGTTCAAGCATGAGAGAAGTATTATGTTCATACATGCATATGTGTTGAAATCCCTGAGAACTTTCTCAGCCTCATCTCAGAAGAAACTCTGAATTCACCCCTCACCCCAGGCTTCTTCACTGAGCTGCTCCTCCTTCGTCCTTTCTGGCAGCTTGACCCCTAAGAGTGCATCATAGATTGTAGGGTGTGCAAAGATATCTTTTAGCTTGGGAATCACAGATCTCCCATTAATTACCCGTCTCCTTGTTATCAGTCACACAGAGGCTGATTCATTGCTGCCAAGCTTATCAGCTAGCAACCAGAATGCTCAACTTTGTAGCCAAAGATTGCAGTGCATATATCTGCTGTCTCACAAACTCTTTACCACAGACTTCTCTCACAAGAGTGTGCTGAAGGTAGGCTTTCTTGCACAAAGCCTGTAGTTCTGGTTCTGGACCATCACAGAACAAGGACTCCTACAGGGACTTTGTGATTCCAGGGAAATAGAAGGAGCAGCCTAATGTGGATTTGCAAAAAACTTAATGCCTGCATCTGCGTTGGAGTGCCTCTCTAATCAAGACCCTCTTAACTCTCAGGAGAAGGATTGTTCCATGTCTACAGCTCTTTAGGACACTACTTTCACATATCCATAAAAGTATCAATCAAGAAAGACCTTCACTACAAAGGAGACTGAATCACTGCCAGTAGCAAGGGCTTCTGTTTGGGCTCTGCTGCACTGATACTCTTCAGAAAGGCACTAACAGTGATTGCAGTCTGCACCAGATGAAACAGGCTTCTATCTGTAAGTGATACAAAATGTATTGTGTACATTTGCACAAAGCTGCATATGTCTTATCATGTGAGAAGAGAGAACTTTCCCAGCAACGTATCTTTTTATATTTATTTCTGCAGTCTTGTTCAGTTTATATTTGGGTCCTCTAATTCACTGTCTCAATAAGAAGCAGTGGCATCATCAAGAGTGCTGTTGCCTCTTCTGGCTCCTTTTCAGGTCTCTCAAGAGGCTACATAGCCAGGCCCTTCATTAAATACAGCCACCAGCCTAGATCAGACAGTACCATGATTCTCCTAAGCTACATCTGTACATATTTCTCCAACCAGTTTGGTACAGACTGAAACAGGGACTTTATTGTTCTCTTTTGACTAGTGTGTCATAAGACTAGCACAATTCTCTTTTCTTTTTCTCTTTCTCATCTTTGCTAGGTGAGGACAATTATGGCAAGGAGCAGAGACAGCCTAGGACTTTTAAGTTACAAGGCAGCATATATCTTTGTTGTGTCATGTGTCAGGTTACACCTTCCAAATTGTCAGGTTTGTTTCAGGTCAGTGTATTCTATAAACAAACACCCTCTCACCTTATTGGCAACAGTTCTAGCAATAGGACTCCACCTAGGATGGACAGTTCAGCCCAGAACTGCAGAGGAAGGCCCGTCTTGGTCCCCCAGTTTGTTTGCATTAAGGACTTAAGAGACCATTCTGTTCCAGCTCTGCAGCTAAGGGGGAACTGAAGTAGCACAAGGCATATTCTGGTTTATATAATTATGTGCCTAGCAATAAGGAAGGCAGGATCTGAGCATGCTGCTTAAAATACTGCAAGGGTTAAAAAAGTTCTTAAGTCTTGGATAGTAATGTGTGTAAGTAACAGTGTGGAGGTTTGGGCTGTGTATCTTGGGAAAAGTCTGATTCCTGGTTGGTAGATGCTTGCTCAGATGTTCCTACCATGTTCATGTGAGCTAGCGGCCCAGCCACGAGGCCAGCTGAGCCTTTTCTCCTCTTCCCCCCTCTAGTTGCAGCTCTATGACATTGAAAGCAGCACCAAGACTACCATTTTGAACTATTGCTCCTATGTGCAGTGGGTGCCAGGCAGTGATGTGGTGGTGGCTCAGAACAGAAACAGCCTCTGCATTTGGTATAACATCGATGCTCCAGAGCGAGTCACCATGTTTCCTCTGAAGGTAAAACTCTGGAGACTTTGGTTGCCTCCAGCAGTTTCTGTTACTTGTTGCTCACATGTGTGGGAATAGTCAGGGTAGTATTGCAGAAGGAAGACAGAAGGGAACTGCTAGTTTCTCCTGGACAAAATATGAGCTCATCTGTCAACTTTGTGGCAGGCATTTCTGGCAGAACATGGAGACAGTTAATATAGCAAGGAGCTGCTCAGTGGCTTTTTCATTCCCTCTGGTGAGATGAGGACGATATCTGCTTGGTGTGAGCTCATTCAGCAGAACTTAAATCAGCAGGGCTGTCGCAGTGCTGTCCTCACAACCCTGCTACCCCACATACTTTAGGAGAACATGGGAGTGTTGATAGCTGGTACTCTTTCCAGGGGGATATTGTAGACTTGGAACGGAATGATGGAAGGACTGAAGTGATAGTATCTGAAGGGGTGAACACTGTGTCCTATACCCTGGATGAAGGCCTCATAGAGTTTGGAACTGCCATTGATGATGAGGATTATCACAGGTAAGTGCTAGATGCACCACATGGTGATGGCAGTTAGCCCACTTCACATAACAGACATCTGAGGGTCAGCAATCCATGAACTACAGCAGCACAGCTTTCCATGCATAGTTGAAGTTTAAGCTCTGAGCATGGTGTTGGTGCCAGGTCTGGCTATAATGCGCAGCAGAGTCATTCAGGAGTGAATATTCAGCTTTTTCATCCTCACAGCTCTGTGGTTTCAAACACTGTGGCACAAGAGACTGGCCAGTCTAGTCCCATTGACACTGGCAGAAATTCACTGAAGGCAATTTTTCACTTAACTGCAGTGAATAAGTGTGTCTTCCATAGCAGCCAGATGTGAAGTGGTACTCAAGTGCTTTTGCTGCTGCCCCTCCAGGGATGGTGACAGTGTCATGGAAACATTTAGGAGCTGTGCAGAGTAAAAACTGACTGCCTGAAGCAGTCATGGTAGCCACCTGGGCATGGCTGACATTGTTACAGGGCTTTAAGATTGACCAGGGAAGAAAATTTCACATCTTCATAGCACTGATACCACTTGAGAGACTTTGCACCAGGGACTTATGTCAAACACAACACTTTGGACTTGTCCCACACTGCTACGGCCTTCTGGTGATCCTATGCCTCTAAGTACCTTAGCCCAGATAGGGCTCACCTAGGTGACTGAATTTTCCCCTGATGTGTCAGGCCCTGTGTTATACAGTCCTCTTCAGAACTGGTCACACACAGCTTGCTTTTTTTTCAGTGCAGCTCTTGTTAGGAAGCTCCTGTCTCAGCCTAGGATTTCCCTCAGAGAGCTCTTCTATTCTGGTACTGAAAGTCTGCATATCTCTCTGTTTCAAGGGCTACTGCATTTTTGGAGACACTGGAAATGTCGGCAGAGACGGAAGCCATGTGGAAGACCCTAAGCAGACTGGCTTTGGAAGCTAGACAGCTGCACATTGCAGAGAGGTACAGGAAGAAGCTATAATATCTTTCTGGCTTAAACACTCTCTTTGCTGAATCCCTCAGAGGAACCAGGATCTAACTAAAGATGTGTGGCCTGGAAGATTCAGTCCACTGAGAATTAAGTGTTCTCTATTCCAGGCAGTGACTTTGCCTTTTTATCCTAGACAGTAATGCTAGAACTGGGGACAGAAAGACATCACTCTGTAGCATAAATTTTTGCTGGTGGCAACCCAAAGCAATGTATAGCAAGGCTTCAGAGAGCTGACAGACATGGACAAGCTCAGTGCATCTCTGAAGCGTTGAAAAGTGAAGCATGGGCACTGGTCATGTCCATGGCTTCTCCCATGGAGCAGGGCTAGAGGGCACATCTGAACATGGGTCTTGGCAAAATCCTTCTCTTGAAGCAGGACTACACCACCTCTCCAGCTTGCAGAGCTGGGTCTGCCGCCCAGGTTCTGATTTTCTTTTCTTGGACCAAAAGTGAGCAACAAAACCCAGTTATTGACTAACTGCTTTGCTCTTTTCAGGTGCTTTGCAGCTCTGGGCAACATGGCAAAGGCTCGATTTCTGCATGAAACCAATACCATTGCTGACCAGGCAGCTCAAGAGCATGTGAGTCAAACTTTTTCTGCTGTGCAGGGCAGCTGCTTTCCTGTAAACACTTGCATACACATTATCTTCTACAGACCAGGACCTGGTTGTATAGAAACTGCTGATGTAATCCTTTATCCACACCTGCCAGGTCCCTCTTCTGGCTAGCCATTTCATATTGCTCCCATCTTGTCACTTCTGTGATTCTCATCTGTCTTCTGTTTCTGTAATGACACAGACCCCACCTGCAATCACCTCCCATGTACCATTCCAGAGCCTGTTCTTTCACTCAACAAACTGATTGAGCTAACTGATGTTGTCTGCAGGGTGGGGATGGTAGAGACCATTATCTGGTACGTGCCCGCTTGGCCATGCTAGACAAGAACTACAAGCTGGCAGAGATGATCTTCCTGGAACAAGTGAGTAAAGGAACAAGGAGCAGAAAAGGTCTCATTTCTTTCTGAGCAGGGAAGTTTGTGCCCTGGTGTGAAAGAGAAAAGGAAGAGGTCACTTGCTGGGAGAAGAGGTTTTGCGCTGAAATAGAAGGAGATATTTCTTGTTCTAAGGTGTAGGATTGCCCTGAGGTGCACGAAGAGGGTGAGGGTCGATGTATGTTCATGTAAAGGGGACGGTTCATTTTTTCAAGTGTTTTCTGCACATCTAACCCTGCCCACTGTGAGAGCTCAATGGCAGTGTGCCTGCTAAACGGAACCTTCAGGTTGACACTTTGCTCTCTGACACAGAATGCCACAGAGGAGGCCATGGACATGTACCAGGAGCTGCACATGTGGGATGAATGCATTGTGGTTGCCGAGGCCAAGGTACAGAATATAGCTGTGCTGAACTGTGGGCTGGGCTTGCTTGATAAGTCTTCTGGTTGGGAGTCCATTCAAGGTCTGGGTTCTCTTCACCTGCCCTATCAGGAGGGGCTCCAAGCAGAAGGGAAAGTTGCGCTGATGTAAGCATGGACCTGGGTGAATAGTGAGGGAGAAAAGCTACTGAAATTGGTTTAGGAGTGTCTGGGGCTTCAGAAAAGAATAGATGATGCAGCGGTACACAGGGCTGGCATTGTGGTTTCTGCTAACTGCAGTTGCTTAGTTTAACTGGGCAGCAAAGAGTCTGGTGCCATGAACTAGCTGTTCAGAGCCTGCAGGATGAGCAGGACAAGATCTTGCCTTGCCCAGGTCAACCGATGCTGCATTTCTCGACAGGGACACCTGATGCTGGATAAGTTGCGTCGGGGTTACTACCAGTGGCTGCTGGATACCCAGCAGGAAGAGAAGGCTGGGGAGGTCCAAGAGGGACAGGGTGACTACCTGGCAGCCATCAACTTATACCTGCGGGCAGGGCTGCCAGCCAAAGCAGCACGGCTGGCCATGAGCAGGGATGAGCTCCTGACCAATGGGGATGTCATCAACAGAGTCTCCACAGCACTGATCAGAGGAGAACTGTATGAACAGGTGAGTGGCCCACCCCATTGGGCTTTCTTCTTACTGGCATCAAAGCTGTTACCCTGTCCTCTGCATCTGTGAGATACAGGGGGACTGAGCTGGAAAACAGCAGATGTAATTCTGTGTGGATAAATTTGCAGTTAATATTTGGGAGGAAATCCTAACTGCATCCATGATACACGGGGTGAGGTCTAGAATTGCTGTTATTAGTCAGGAAAAAGATCACAGCTCATTGGCAACATGTCTCCGCAACATCAGCTGAGTGTTCAGTAATAGTCAAGGACACCCTTGGGAAGGTAGGAACCAACAGGAAAGGAGTTGTGGATCAAACAGAAAACTTGATATCACTGTGAAAATGTACAGTGCTTCCCCATAATACTACAAAAAATGATGGTACAGCTTTCATATAAGAATAGTCTAAATGGAAAAGCTAAGGAAGAAAAACAAAGGAGGTTATGAAGACGATCTGTTGAACCATGAATATCACAGAGAAGAGATTATTCTCTGTGTCTAATAACACAAAAAATTGGTAACAGGTGACAGTTTTAAAACAAAAGGGTGTTTTTCACGCAGCACATAATCATGTTAATGTAAGAAAGCAGTGCTGAGTCTGACCGGTGTACAGCTTGGTATCCTGGCCAACAGTGGCCTCTTGCAGAAAGGAATATAAAGAGCAGGGCAGGCAAACATACGGTGATACTTCCCCTAGTGTACTTTCATGGTTTCCAGCAGTTTGCAGACTAGTGTACCTGAACAGTTTTATTTTTATGTTTATGAGTTCTTGATGGGTTTTACTTCCATGAGCTTGTCAAATTATTGTTTGAACCATCTGTACTTTTTGATCTACAACGTTGGCTATGAGTTACCCAGTTCAGTTATGTGTTGTGTGAAAAAACCCACTTCTTTTTGCTGGCCTATTTTATATGCCCTGCTTAAATTACAGTTCTCCAGTCTCATTTTACCTTCAGCATTTTCTGACCATTTCGTTTTGACCCAAGATAATTTTGTGCTTTTCCAAACCTATCACCTTTTTTTAAGCCTTCAGTTGAAATGGTAACTGTGGAACTCATTGCTGCCAGATGTTTTATTACCAAAAGTATAAATGGTCCAAAAGCGATTAGACAAATCATGGAGGTAGAGTCTGTCAAAAGCCATTAAATATGATGATGTGAGGGCATCGTGACACAAACCGAGGAAGCTTCTACAATGCAGATTGTCAGAGACGGATAGATATAATGGAGGAAAGGCTGGTGTATACTTGCTCTGTTCTTACAATCTTTCTCTAGACGTGTGCTTTTGCCACCATTCAGATACTAAAGGGAATGAATCTTTGGTCTGCCAGGATAGCCTGTCGTATATTATGTTCTAAGTTCTACAAGCTTCAAGCCTCATCCCACCCTTTCCTTCATGCCACCCTTTCCAACAGGGTAAAAACTTTCTGCTCCAAGAGGCTGAGCTTCTCCTTTCACTACTCGTGCTCAGGGCTCCCATATGATCATCTGCACAGCGGAGCTCCTAGGGGCCGTGGTCATAGAAAAGGCTGTTGCTGCACCAGCCACTGTGCAGAGAAAGGAGGTTGTCACGAAAACTTTTATCTTGTTAGAAGATGGTACCCCAGAGAAACACTTGGGGTATGTCGATCAGCAGAGACGACAATGGTCTCAGCACATGCAGTCTTCCCTAGAAGTTCCCTTTTTTCTCATGGTCTTGGTTAGTGGGGAAGGCATAGCTGATGGAGAAGTCTGTGTGGCAGGACTGCCAAGCTCTGTACATGGGGCTGGTAGAGTACATGATGGTGTGGGGAAATAGTGGCTCTGGAAACTGGCAGCTTGTATTTGTCATTAGGCTGGAGACCTGTTTGAGAAGGTTGGAAACCCACGGAAAGCTCTGGAGTGCTACTGCAAGGGCAGTGCCTTCCTGAAAGGTACCGTGCAAAATATGTTCTTCCCCCATCCATCCCCAGCAGGAGCCTGGGTGCTCTGGCCTGGTGGCAACATGAGCTATTGCCCTGTAGCCCAGAGATGCCTAGATGCTCTGAAGCTTCCATGCTTTGTAGCCCATCAGAGCTGGAGTGGATTAGACAGTCACCATTCCCCTCCCTCTGTGCCCTGTCCAAGACCCACGTTTGCCTCACAGCCTGCTTCCTTGCTGGATTCAGCATAACAGCTATCATGTCCCCTTACAGCAGTGGAGCTGGCTCGCCTGGCATTTCCTGCAGAAGTTGTGAAGCTGGAGGAGGCCTGGGGAGACCATCTGGTGCAGCAGAAACAGCTGGATGCTGCTATTAACCATTTTATCGAAGCCAGGTGGGGGCAGGTGATGGCTGTATAACCAGCAGCAGTATAACCTGACAAGCTATGAAGTTGATATGGTTTGCTTAAATCAGCAGGGGATTTTGCCTGAGTAAGCCCCCTCAACCCCGCTTCACCAGTGCCCCTGGTGTTTATGTGCAGTCTCTGCTAGCCCTGACCATGGATGCCTTCCCGCATCTCTCCCAAGGTCTTTCAGCCCTGATTACTCTTCCCTGCTGTCCTAGTTCTTCCTTCTTTCCCCTTAGCTTGGCCAGATATTCAGATCCTTTTTGCTGTTCTAACCCAGGAAGAAGAACCAAGCAGCAGACCACTTTGGTCTCCCTGGCTTAACTCAGCTGGAGGAGATGGCTGCTGGCTGGCTGTAAAGAGTTATGGTTTTGATGCTAGGTGCTCGATTAAGGCCATTGAGGCAGCCTTGGGAGCCCGGCAGTGGAAGAAGGCCATCTACATTTTGGACTTGCAGGACAAACAGACAGCAGCCAAATATTACCACAAGATTGCCCAGCACTATGCAGCTTTACAGGAGTATCAGGTGAGGCCACAAACTACAATCACTGCTGCTCCGTGTGTCCCTTGGCACTGCTGAGTATGGTCATTTCCCTACAGGTTGCGGAGGAGCTGTACATCAAAGGAGACCAGACCAAGGATGCCATTGACATGTACACACAGGCTGGGCTCTGGGAACAGGCTCACAAGGTAGAGTCAGAAGCCAAAACTTCTGGGAACCTCAGCCCACTTGGTGAAATGTCTTTCATCAGGAGGTGGTGGTGCCTTGTGCACCAAAACCTGATCAGCAAGCACTCTTCCCAAAGGATGCGTGTAGGGCCATCCAGTAGCCAGCTAGAAGTCACTCCCTAGTATTCACATCCTGTCTGTGCCCTTCTTTACTTCAGCAGCCCCATGTGGGTGCACCTGTGATACAAATAGCACTCTCCGAAGGGGTTGGTCCTGTGTGCTTTGATCACAGTGACAAATGACTACCCATTCTCTCCAGAGCATATAACATGTATACCTGTTTGTAATGGGAAGGAAATTGGTTTTCCCCTTCTCCTTCACTACCATGTATCAAGAAATTGCTGTGCAGTGTGCTGTAGTTTCTCCCACGTGTGTTCCTTTTGGCAGCTGGCAATCAAGTGTATGAGTCAGGAAGATGTGTCTGTGCTCTATATAACCCAGGCCCAAGAGATGGAGAAGCAGGGCAAGTACAAAGAAGCAGAGAGGTGAGCATCTTCCTTGTTACTAGTCCAAGACTGAGCCCTGAAAAAACGGCTGTAGTGAGGAGGACCACTTTCCTGGGGGGGGAGTAGAGTTTGGGACTAGGGTTTGGAAAGGTCAGAGGTACTCTCTCCGCACGTGAAGACCTAAAGCTGATATTCCAGAGTTCATAGGAAGAAGAGTCACTGAATGTTAATGTATCTTTGTCCACCAGGACAGAGAGTAGGTCCAGGTGGGGTGCAGCTGACTCATGTAGCAGAGGAAATATAGCAAGGCTTTTCCCCACTGCAGAGTGCTACATCTGATCTGTCATGGTCAGCTGAGGATAAGATATGAAAAGTGGAGTGTTTCCCATCCACGTTACTAATGTTGTCGGTTCTAGATTAATAACAACACAATAAGGTTAGTAGGTATAGGGACAAACACAGCTGTGTATCCAATGCCATGGTACCTGATCTCAAGGATGCCCAGTACCTGAAAGGGCGCATTACAGCTGCTGAGGTCACATTGGGTTTAATCTTTTTGCTGGCCTATATGAGTAAGTTGAGCTGACATTATCACGTTACCATCCCAACAGGACTGACAGCCTCAGGTTGGAGGCCAAGATGAGAACAGGTCACAGAAGCTCAGAGGCTCCCTCCAAGTCAGAACTCAGGTTGACAAGTGAGGATGGAGGGAATAACTTTGCTCTACTGCAGCTGATGGTGGCATAACAGAAGGGCTCTATCTAAGCAGTGTTCAGCCTTGCAGACCACAACAGTCATGCTGCACACCAGTCATGCCTTTTGGCAGGATGCAGAGAGACTGCAAGGACTGGTCACATCCTTGGCTGAGCCATTTGAATGTGCTTGTGTTCCCAGGCTGTATATCACTGTGAATGAACCTGATTTGGCCATCACCATGTACAAGAAGTGTAAGATGTATGATGAGATGGTTTGTCTAGTGGCCAAGTACCATAAGGACTTACTCAGTGATACCCATCTGCACCTGGGCAAGGTGAGTGCATCTCAGAGCAGGTGATCAACTGGGCCAAGCAGGGACAAGAGTGTCACTAACTCATTGCCTCTGATGATTGCAGGAGCTGGAGGCAGAGGGCCACTTACAGGAGGCTGAGTACCACTACCTAGAAGCTAAGGACTGGAAAGCCACAGTAAACATGTACAGAGTGAATGACATGTGGGAGGAAGCTTACAGGGTAATAATCACTTCACAGCTACCCCACTGTGCAGGGATCAGGCTTTGACTGCAGGATTCTGGTAGGAACTGCTCTGTCTCTATTGACTGCAAAATTTGAAGACTTGGCATACATACCTAGCTTGAGCATGTGGCACAGCACTGGAGGCTCTTGTGCCTGCCACTGTGCAGCAGTGCACCCCAAAAGCAGGGCTTGACCCCTAGCCACTCTGCAGCACTGCCTTCCTCCAGGCACTGCTCTGCTCCTAACCACTGCACCGTGTTGTAGGTATTGCTCTGCCCATAGCCACTCTGTAGCAGGCCCTCCAACACTGCTCCCCTCCAGTGTGGACACAGATTGCCAGGGGTCACTTCTGCTGACCTAACAGTAGTATGGGCCATGCTGAGGAGGCAGCAGCCTCTTCTCTGCTCTGCCATGTAAAG
Organism: Gavia stellata; assembly: GCF_030936135.1. Lineage (NCBI taxonomy): Eukaryota > Metazoa > Chordata > Aves > Gaviiformes > Gaviidae > Gavia > Gavia stellata. The sequence continues at coordinate 113,432,075 of NC_082595.1, read as the reverse complement.
CCTTTGTCTCACTCTCCCCAGTGCAGTGGTGGCTACAGAAGGGTTCCTCAGGAGACAACAGTTGGTTTTGGTGCTCTCTCATGATGACAGGCATCATGTGAGACAGGAGTCCTGGCTCAGCCTCCTGAAGATGAAATGGATGCATTGCGCTCTTCTGCTTTCTTTGCTTTGGATAGGTGGCCAAGGCACATGGGGGGGCAAACTCCTATAAGCACGTGGCCTACATGTGGGCAAAGAGCCTGGGTGGAGAGGCAGCTGTGAAACTCCTCAGTAAATTTGGACTTCTGGAGATGGCCATTGACCATGCAGCAGACAGCGGGTAAGCAGGTCCATCAGCCCAGCACTTCTCTCCCATCTGTCCGACCTGAGAAAAAAGGGGTGGCCCAAGATAACTGTATGCACATGATAGCTGCAGGTCTAGGGTACAGCATGTCTTCCCCCACCCCACCTGTACTTCTTCACATGGGCATTCCGCTTCCTTGACACATGCCACTTCCTGTCCACCCGTTAGTCTCTCACATGTCAAGTCAGAGCTGGGCAGGCAAAAGCAGTTTGCCCTTTAGCCTCAGCAGGGGGGGGGGCTTGTGAGAGCCTCTGAACACAGGAGGAGGTATTCTTCATGTCACCATAAGTAACTGCCTGCCAGGAGAGTTTTGGCCCCACTCTGCACCTGGCAGACTGCGCTGCCACTCACTGCTGCTCTCCCCCAGCTCTCCCACATCACTAGACTCCTGAGAGTCTTGTGGCCTCCCCTTAGGGTTGGACCAAGGGCCTCTGGCACTAACAGCAGGGGTGAAAGAGCTGAATTTCCTTAGTGGGGGCTCTAAAAGCTCCTGTTCTCTGGTCAGGAACAGGAGGAATGGGCAGTGCCCATTCACTTGGGACCCTCTGTATCCCCTCTGTCCGCTCCCAGTGTCTTGTGCTCTACTTGATGTCTTGCTCTTGATGAAGGCATGTCCTCATAGCACATAGTCCTGCTCTCACCCCATTTTCTCTTTCGTTGAAGGGTCTTTGAATTTGCTTTTGAACTGGCCCGCCTCTCCATGAAGCAGAAGATGCCAGAGATCCACTTAAAGTATGCCATGTTCCTAGAAGATGAGGTAATTTTACCTCCTGAAATAGGTGGGAGTTCCCTGGTCACTCAAGTAGTTGAACAGTTGGGGTCTGCAGTCACTGCTCACCCAAAAGGCTCCATGATTACAGCCGCGAGTGTCCACACACACCTTTGTTTCATAAATCCTCTCTGCCTTAGTAGAGGAGGTCATGTGGTGGTATCATGGCAGGAAAGCACACAAGCAAATTCTTTCCTCTCTCCTAGGGCAAATTTGAAGAGGCTGAAGCAGAATTTATTAAAGCTGGGAAACCCAAGGAGGCAGTGCTGATGTATGTATCCTTCCCCATCCTGGCCTGCTGCATCTCCTTTCCCCGTGTTATGCCAGCCTGGTTGCTTCTCCAGCATTGGTCTGCTCCTTGCCATCCCTCTTGTTAGATCTCATGTTGATTCCCCTAGGTTTGTGCATAACCAGAACTGGGATGCTGCACAGCGTGTAGCTGAGGCTCATGACCCAGACAGCGTGGCTGATGTGCTTGTGGGACAGGCACGTTTTGCCTTTGAGCAGACAGAGTTCCAGAAAGCAGAGGCCTTCCTCCTGCGAGCACAGAGACCTGAGCTGGCAATAAAGTACTACAAGGTGAGCATAGTCTGTAGCAACATCATTGCCTTCCTCGCTGTTTGGGTGGAGGAAGAGTGAAATCCATCTCCCAGCTCTCCCTGTCAGCTTAGTAGCCAAAGAGAAACCATTAACTCAGGTGGTTCCTAGGAGAACTTCATTTTGTCCTGCTCTGAGAAGACTGAACCAGTAGAGCTTTCACAGCATAGCTTAGCTCTCTCACAGCTCTGGGAGGAAGTATCCTGCCAGAAGGCTATGGGCGGTCCTCAGGGGTAGCACGAGTGGATGCATTTGGAGACTGTAAGTGCTCATTCCACAGAGGTGGCTAGGATGGATGGGCACTTTCCCCTGAGGTAGCCTGGGTGAATGTATAGACAAAGGTGCCATTTTAGGGGAGGAAAGAATTGGATGGTGCTGCTGTGGTTGTTTCTTCCAGCGGGTCCTCTGGCAAGATGACACGAGAAGCTAGATGTGTTATGTGATGCCAGGAGTGTGGGGGATCCTGGTGAACTGGTGAAAATTTCTCCTCCATGTTGTGCTTGTGCAGGAGGCTGGCATGTGGAGCGAGGCCCTGCGGATCTGCAAGGAATACGTGCCTAGTCGGCTAGAAGAGTTACAGGAGGAGTGCAGCAAGGAGGCTGCCAAGAAGGGCTCCAGGTAAGGAATGCTGTGGTCAGGGAACAGACAGGTGCCTCTTCCCCTAGGCCATTGTGCTGATGCCTTGCAGAGATAGCCTGACCAGATCCCTGACATCCAGTTGTTTCCTTTTTGAGGACTCTGGACTTCTTTCTGCATAGGTTTCCTAACATCCTTCCTCCTTGCTCTGGGAGACTCCAGGCTTATTCTTGCCATCCAAGGTCTCCCAGATGTCTTCTTACTACTTACAGATCTCCCAGGTCTCCTGAAGTGCCAGCGCTTCTCCATAGTCCTTAACCAATCTCCACAGCATTGGCCGTGTGCATTCCTTGTCACACGCTCACCCCGCTCTGAGGACCCTGACTTACCTCTCCTCTGCACCTCCCTGCCCATGCCCTACACACTGTCTACAGGATCTCTGTGGTAGCATCCCAGTCTTGCTCACAGCCTGCATTCCTCCCTACAGAGGAACAGAAGGGCTGCTGGAGCAGGCCCGGGAGTGGGAGCAGGCTGGGGAACACGCCAGGGCAGTGGACTGCTATCTGAAAGTGCGGGATCCCAGCAACAGTGTCCTGATGGAGAAGTGCTTGCTGAAGGTACAGTCAGGGGCTATGACTCCCTTCATCTGCTCTGCTGTCTAGGAGGTCTCCCACAACCTGCAGTGCATCCCAGAGATACCTCAGTCACTGCAGGGCACAAGAGAGGATCTGCAGGCTCCGGTGACCACGGGGTCTGAAAGCCTTCATGGCTATTCTCTTGAGCCATGACGGGCTGTGTGCTCACCCAGCACTGCACTGACATCCTTGCTCTGGCACCACTTCCAGCAGCATGCCGGTGTCTTTGTGTCCATATCTCCATGCACTGAAGAGCTGGACTTTATGACTTAGACCTTGGCTAGATGAGTGCCCTTTCTTCTTCTCGTAGTCCGTGTCCACTGGCCTTTGGGTTGTGTTCTTGTTCATACTTTTCACTCATACGTGTGCCCTTGTACCAACCTCAACAACAATTACGTCCTTGTCTGATCTTCTCCCATGTGTGAAAGCAGCTGGACTTTGCTTCTCTGAATTGCTGAAGCGAGCTGTCATTTCTTTTCCCCTTTCCCCATAGTTCAAGCACTCCGGACTCTTAGTCTTTTAGCTGGGACTGAGCTTTTCCCAGCTTCATCCCTCTCTTGAACAGCTCTTATCACTTGTGCTGCTGACAATTTCTCTTCACAGGCTGCTGAGTTGGCTATTAAATTCTTGGGTCAGTCACAGAGCATGGAGGTGGCGCGGACCGTGGCTCCTCAGCTGGTGGCCATGAAGAAATACAGTGCGGTGAGGGCTGGCTCCTGTCCCCAGACTACTGACGAAGCAGTGATATAGGAAGGGAGAGCTCTATCCAAGGGAAGGAGGCCAAGTCACATCCTGGGGTGATGGGTGGATGGCCCTATCCAGAGTTAGGCAGCGCACAGTCCTCAAGGAGGAGGAAGGAGGGAAAGGGATAAAGTCCTGGAATAGCGTGAGAGAGCCAAGCCTTGGGAGCAGGCAGGGAGGAGAGAAGGGGGTTATCTTTTGGGAAGAGACTTTCTGTTGTTGCTGTGTGCTGGTCACTTCCAACAGCACCAGCTCCAGCCTGGGCTGCAGGGTGCCTTTGGGGTTTCATCTCCCATGGGACTGTCTCTGGCCCTGCAGGCAGCTGAACTCTACCTCAACTTGGACCTCATCCAAGAAGCTATTGATGCCTTCATTGAAGGGGAGGAATGGAGCAAAGCCAAGCGTGTTGCTAAGGAGTTGGACCCCAGGTATGCCCTGAACTTCTCAAATTATACTCTTCCTGCTCCCTCTCCCACCCCAAGATGATCCCTTGTCCTGTCCTGTCCTGCTGCCCTCGGGTTCCCTGGATTCTCCCCACAGTGGCCTTCCCAGGCTCGACAGGGCACACTCTCCACAGCTGCCCTTCCCAAGCCATTTACCATCCTGACACTTTTCTGTTGCCACACATCCCATGGAAATCGTTATCCCCTTTTGTCCCATCCCCATTTCCCCTTCCCTTGGCGTAATCCTGTGCATGCATTTCCTTCTGAAAGCCCTGTGATCCCTTTCTCTCCTCACATGTCATATTGCAAAGAGCTGCCTAGACCCTTTATTTCCCCTTCTACCTACGGTCCCAGCAGCAGGCCAGAAAGATATGGCACAGCTGTAGGTCCTCTTTTTCCCAAAGTAGACAAAATTGAATCCAGCCTCTGCACTGATGCAAGACACTATTAGTCTTGCTGCCTATTAAGATTCTTTCTACCCTGTAGGTCAGAGGAGTATGTGGACCAGCGTTACAAGGAGTATTTAAAGAACCAAGGAAAGGTAGATTCGGTACGTATTTGGGATGTCTCACAGGCTAGGGAGTGACGCCAGGATCTGTGCAGATCCTTGGGACCTTTCTCGAGGGGCTTTTGCCTGAATATGCCCACAGGTGAGGAGTCTGTGTGTGCCTGTGAGTCATGGTTTCTGCGTACCAGATGGGTCACAATGGATCTGTGCTTCCATAGCATAGAAGGGGAGGGATGGTGTGTATGTGAAGAAGGGATCTGGGTGGGCTGATGCCTGCCTTGATGTTGGTAGGAAACCTTGCCTGCACAGTGAATTTATGGTTGTTTCCACCCCCAGCTAGTGGGAATAGATGTCATGGCTGCTTTGGATATGTATGCAGAGCAAGAGCAATGGGAGAAGTGCCTGGAGGTTGCAGCTAAGCAGGTGAGTGCCTGTGTGAGCCCTCAGGAGACAGACATGGGGTCCTGGCTCTCTGAAGCAGGGGCAGCAGGAATGACTGGGCAAGGCAAAGCAGCCATTTCTGTGGGGAGCATGGGGGGTCACTGCAGCAGCTCAAAAAAAGACCTCTCCACTGTCCCCATCTTGGCCAATCAGGCCCAGTAGGGAAGCATTAGAACCCAGAAGCATATTGTGTTTAAATTTTGTGATTAATGGAGCACTGGAAAAAGCTAAATGAGTTGTTTGGGCTGGAAGTAATTGGTACCATGGAAACAAAGAGACTTGTAAAAGAAAGCCACCTTTCTACATGTTCTTTAGAGGTCTGGTGTCAGTAGAAATGAGGCATCCTCGTCGTGAAAGCAAATTTGACTTTTTTTTTTTCCTTTTTACTGACCTAAAACTAGCAAATTACCTCAGCAGAGTGATAAAAATGGAGAAAAGCAAAATGAAACTGTTTTACAGTGCTAGTTCAATGCAGTAACAGGAGGAGAAGGCTCTAGATTACCAGGATCTACTTTGAGAGTTTGTATTCAGTGGTTATTGATTGGTTATTGGTTATTGATTCAATGGTTATTGACAAAGGAGCTAAACTAAGGGCAGGTGTTGATTCTTTGAAGTGGGGCATTGCCTCAGATCAAGTAACAGGGCAGTCCCTGGCAATGGAGTCTGCAGTTAGTGGAGACATCACAGCTAATCACTCAGGCAAACACTGATAACTTGGACAAGCACTGGTAATGGGTTGTACTGTATTTTTATAACTTTGTTTCTAAGGCAGTAACCAGTAACCTGAGTTTGGGCTCTGCTACAGTAAACTTGATTTCTTTTTGACTTGGGCTTCTCTGGTGATAAGAATGGTCTTTGACGTAGTAGTTGTTATCTTGGAGACTTCCATGCTGATGTTCTAATTATCAGGAGATACCACTGTTGATCTTCCATAAAGAATAACTTCACACTCAGTTGAATGGTAAAGGCTTAATCATCAGTTTTATTGTCAGCCAGGCACAACACTACTACATTTAGTCCAAGAAGATGTTAGTCTGTTTATGCCTCTAAGAGAGCATTAGCACAACCTTGCTCCGTGACCAGTGCAGAATTTCATTACTTTTGGCTCAGCTTTTCTACAGTTATTATACAGGAAAAAAGTTACATTTATCAAAACAGGTCACATACCAGACTTACTCTTTATCCCAAACTGTTCTGTACTTAGTGTTTCACCAGCATCCACATCTGGATGTTCAAGTTCTAGACGTATCATTGGGGCACTGGTCTCTCTTGTGCTTAATAAACTTATTTCCATTGCTCGTCTTTTGAAAGGATTGCACATTTTATGCCATCTTCTTCATCTCATCATTACTGTCTTTAAGTCTGTGGGAAATAGGTCTTTCCTCAGTTGAATTTCTGTAAGACCAACTACAGTCAGTCCTTAGCAAAGTGTTTATGTGATCAGCACATGTATAAGCAGCACTCCAAGGAGGCCTCCAGTCCCAGAGATCCGACAGCATTTGAATAATGGACTAGAGCAGCCTTGCAAATTATGAACGTCTTGAGTCCACAAAGTGTTTTGATTCATTCTTTCATTAGACTACAGACTGGTTTATAATTGGTACCTGTGGTGCCACATTGTGGAGATACTGCATCCTTTAGGTGTTTGGCAGTATTCCTTTGGCAAATGGTGAACAGCTGAAAAACAGTTTTAGTTCCATGTGTGGAAGGATCAGCACAGCATCAGCTAGTCAGGATTAGAGGGGTCAAGTGGGGCGCAAATAAAAAACCAGGTGTGCTGTGTGCAGTCTGTCTGATTAGCTGGTCTTGCCCTTTGGGACTCGGGTGTATGGGTGTGTGTACATGCATCTGAAACTGTCCCTACCAAGAGACAAGCGGTCAGTTCATGAATCTCATGCTACTGCTTTCTGTTTGCCTTCTCCAGAACTATAAAGTCTTGCACAAGTATGTAGCTCTGTATGCAACCCACCTCATCCGGGAGGGCAGTTGGGACAAAGCCCTGAGCCTGTATGTCCATCATGGAGCACCCGCCAACCCACAGGTAATGAAAGCAGCATGACATCGCAGTGTGAGTTGCCAGAGTGTGCTGTGATCTGCTACGTGAGTCAGGCTTCCAGTCCAGCGCTGGGATTGCCAAGTGTTCACCATGTCCAAGCCACTTCAGCCCTGCTGTGGATTCTTCCAGAGGCTCCTCAGCTAGAGGACTAAAGGCAATCTGCTGGCATATTCTCCATGGGGAAGGAGCAGGGGGGAGTTGAGCATTTGTGTTTGTTTTGAACACCAAGTCCAGAATAAAATGAACCATGTTTGCCTCTCTGAGAGCACTGGCTGCCTGAAGAATTCTTCCCCATTTCCCTGCCGCTCCTGTAGCACCCCTTGCAACGACCAATCTGCAGCAGTGTGCTCCAGGAGCCTGTGTGCAGAGCTGCCATCCCCTCAGCCTGTGCTTGACAGCAGGAGAGCTCCAGACTTTTGCCGATTCCCCATCTGGCTCCCTCAAGATTTCTCTCCTTTTTGTTGCAGAACTTCAACATTTACAAGCGTCTCTTTGTGGAGATGGTGAATGCGTCTGGCATGAATTGTGCCGAGGCGTACACCAGCTGGGCTGACCTGCGTGATGTTCTCTTCCATCTGGTGAGTGTGGGCTGTGGCCACCACTGCCTGTTAAAGTCCAACACGCTGGTGGCTCCTGGCAGGGGAGAAAGAAGAACCAGTCTCTAACCAGGTGACATGGGCAGTATTTGTAGAACACGGGCTGAGGGGAAATGGGGAAATGTCCACAATGTGGACTGTAGAACAACGGCATCCTGTGAAGTGGACATGGCTGGGCAAGAGAAGTCAGGGCAGGAGATGACCCTGCACTCAAGGCCAAATCATAGAAGTGGATCTGGACGTTGGCACTTCCAGAGCTCACTGTGTCACTGCTGCATGGGAGCCTTTCACAACATGCCCACTTCTCGTCCTACACCCATATTCAGCAGCCTGGGTGGGGCAAGGACCTGGGGAAAGCACAGAACTACTGAGCCTGGAAAGTACGAGTCCTCCCCATCTCCCCAGAGATGCTTAGAGCCTTCTGCTCTTTCTTCCCTGTCCCAAAATACCTCAGCCAGAGCCCATGATTGCCTCTTTTCTGTTCCTGTCCCACCTCTAGCACAAACAAAAGCCACAAATCCCCCTTTGTCCATCCAAACTCACCCCGGCTTCCAGTGCTGTCTGTTGTTGCAGTACTGCTGGCTCTCCCCTTCTCCCACAGACTTCTCCCTTCAGCACTCTGTAAGACCCAGAGGACCGAAGGCCCGGCCCTTTTCCAGTCCCCAGAGGTGCCTGGATATTTCAGATCCTTCTCTCTCCCAACTTTTCCCTGGACTCAAGTGGATGAAGAGTGCCCTTGTGTTCTCATGTTCTCAATTACTCTCCTTTTCTCTTCTTCAGTGTGAAAACTTAGTAAAGTCAAGTGAGGCAAACACTCCAGCACATGAAGAGTTTGAAACGATGCTGCTGATCTCTCACTACTATGCCACCCGCTCTGCTGCTCAGGGTGTGAAGCAACTGGTAAAGTTTTTGAAGTTCCTTTGCCAGGTCACCACCCTGAGTGCAAAACCCTGTGGGGATGTGCAGGTTCAGGGCTATCCATAGTTCACTATTCCACTTCATGGATCACTTACTTACACATCATGGATGCATGAGAATGCGACTATACTGCTCTGGGAGACCACCACTAGCAAGTGGAACTGGAGATAAGTCCTCTCTGACTCCTTATAGTGGGACCTGCTCTCAGCCACTGAGGCTGAGATGTAAACCAGTGGGAAGCTGATCCGTATGATTGGCATGACTTGTAAGAGCAGAGGCACCAGTAGAAATTTAGGGATCACACAAAAATCTGGTCTTCCCAGGAGAGGCATTGCTTCCTCTTCAGCTGTCCTGGCCCAAGAGAGCTGCTGGGCTTCACACATGGTCTTGAGAGCAGATTGGCTTTGAGCAGGGCTTTGGGAGCTCATGGGCCTGTGTGCTTGGCATCACAGAGGGCTTTGGCAGATACTGGACTTATGTGCTGGGCCTTCTGTGGGGCTTTGTGAGCTCATGGGCCTGGGTACCAGGCCTCGCAATGCACTCTGTGTATTTTTGAGTCTTACGTGCACTGGGATTTGTTCTGGGCCATGATATATAGCAGAGTCGCTGCTGAAGTCTTGATCCATATGGGATTGTGGAATTGTGAGAGCGCTGTATGAGTGTGGGACTGGAGCTGTGATAGAGCAGGCTGTGAAAAAGAAAGGTTGCCACAGCTAGGACCCCAGTAAAAGTCATGGGGGAGACTGGGGCTTCCCCATGGCAGCGTGTGTAGATGTTGGGGGGTCCAGAGACATGTCATACAGAAAGAAAGAGCCAAGTCTGATGTCTTGGAAACCTGTACAGACCCACACAGTTGTAGAATGTTGCGGTGTTGGGTAGCCTATTTGGGACCATGAAGGAGGGGTGGCCTTCCCAGTTCTGGTGTGATGAGAACCCATCTGGCAAGCAGAAAAGTGAAATCTCCCTTGAATTGCTCACCCCAACTCCAAAATTCTTATGTGATTGAATACAAGAAAAAACTTACTGTGACTGCGGCTGAACACCGGAACAGGTTTCTTGGAGAGGTTGGAGAGTCTCCATCCCTTGAGATACTCAAAACCTGACCAGATAGATACCTTCCTGAACAACCTGCTATAGCTGAATCTGCTTTGAATGGGGCAGGGGAGTGGACTAGGTGATCAGCAGAGATCCCTTCCAACCTCAACTATTCTGTGACTCAAACAGTGGAAGTTTGGGTGTGGTGTCTAGAAAAAAGCAAGATTTATAAAGCAGAACAACTTTATCTTCAGGTGACAGTCCTCCTGTGCGTTCACATAGTGAGGGTACTTAGGGTCAGGACTGAAGTTTTTGACCATTGCTTGTTAAACATGTTGGGAATACGTGGGTGCAGAGTCCCTGCTGTGAGTCCGGGGCAGTATGATCTCATGAGATCCCTTCCGACCTGGTTTTTCTGTGCTGATTGTGGTGGCTTTACTGTCCCCTGTGTCTGCAGGACACTGTGGCTGCCAAGCTGTCCATTTCCCTGCTGCGCCATACTGAGCTCCTCCCTGCAGACAAGGTTTTCTATGAAGCTGGGATAGCAGCCAAGGTAAGAGCTATCTGCCACCAGAGCAGCTAAGGAGGTGGAGGACCCTGGGCTCAGGGATTCTCAACTTTTATCTTCCCCTATCCTCCCCTAGCTGCACTGGCAGCCCAGTAGCCGGACACTTGGCATTGGAGGTCTTACCTCAAACACCTTGCCAGCCTCTGCATTTTGTCATGGAACGGCAGTAGGGAGTGGGAAGGCAGACCTGAGCTAGCAAGGGGACATGAACTGCAGACCCAGGGGGTAGGCCAGAGGCCACATTATATTGCACGGCTCTGGAAGTGTAGATTCAGGACTCCTAACTGGTCTGTCTTGCTCTGGGTTGCCCAAGTGTTACCTTACTCCTGAGACTACAGGCTCTGCCCACCTGCCCAGATGCAATGACACACGACAAGCATAGCATGTTCTCACTGTCTGATGCTGGCTGTGCAATAATGCCCAACTCCATCTTGTGGGACAGACTGTGGCTAGTGGGCTGGTTGTCCCAGTGGTTGCCTGGGAAGCAATCCTCAGGGATGGTGAGCTGGGATGTGCACTCTCCTTCTCCATTACCTGTGCTGCAAGCAGGATGTTGTGGCACAAAGAGAATTACATCCTTTCTAGCCATCACTCAGGCAGGAGAGTCGTGGCTGTGAAGATAAACTGCCTGGTCTCACTCGGGGTTTCTCTCTGTACTAGGCAGTCAACTGGGAGAACATGGCATTTATCTTCCTGAACCGCTTCCTGGACCTCTCAGATGTGCGTATAGTCTGCTGGAGGAGGGCGATCATACTTAAAAATGACAATGGGCTGTAGGGCCAAAACAGACCCTCAGTCTGGCCAGGATACTCCTGAGGTTCGAATGTGGCAGCACGTTTGAGCTGGTGCTGATGGAGAACGCTGAATGCTGCTTGGTGTGCATGCATGTATGCACACACAGCACTGAGTGCCCAACACGAGCTGTGGAAGGACTTGCCATGCAGGGCCCCTGAGCAGCCCTGACCGTGTCACCATGTGTGTGCCAATGCCACCATGCATGCATGTCACAGCAGAGAACAAGTTAGCCTAACAGTTCAGGCGTGTAGTCTTCACGGCTGCAAGTGCTGTTACAGCTTTCAGGATGATCTCATCTGAATTGTTCTAAGGGAAGGAAAATTACCTGAGGGGTGAAGGGCATGGCACAATGCTTTGGCCACTGTTATACAAGACTCAGGAGTCCCCCATGCCAGTCAGCTCCTTCCTTGACTAGCAGGTTGGTCACCAGAAACCACCACACCCTAGGAAGCTGACAGACCTTACTGTACCCGTCTTCCAAGTGCTGTCAGCAGCTGCTGGGGAAAAAAAAGCTCCCCATTTCATCTTTCCCTTCTTTAAGGCCACCTGATAAGTTTGAGTACTACAGTGTTTCAGGGGCATGCATCCTCTGACACTAAAGAGGATGGCCATAAATGCCACGTCCCAGGAGGGCGCAGTCACCGCAGCACTAACAGATAGGGGCATCAGTAATGCCATCCTCACAATGTAGAGTGTACTGTCAACTCCAAGGATGGTATTGCCTAGTGCTCCACCACTTCTCCTTTCTTAGGCCATTGAAGAAGGGAACCTGGATTCTCTGGACCACTCGGATTTCCAGGGCACAGACATTCCCTTTGAAGTGCCACTTCCAGCCCAACAGCACGTGCCTGTGAGTGTCATCTGCCTCCTTCAGCTCCCATGAACAGTGATGCTGCTTCAGGGCTCTATCTGAACAGGGACTGGGACAAGGGTGGGACAGCAGGCACTACAGGAGATGGAAATGTACTCAGCACTGCCCCCCTGCCCTGTGTCGTGTACCCCCCCCAACCACACATGCACACACACGCACTCTTTCTCATACTCTCACACACACACACAAAATATACACGTGCTTCTGAACGCATGCATACACTCACACACACACACACACACATGCATGCCACCCCCCCAAAATATGCATGCATGCACACTCTTGTGTCCTGCTCCCCAGTGCTGCAGAGCAGCAGCTGGGCTGGGGCACAGCATGCAATATCAGGGGGTGCACTGGCCTCTGCCCTGCAGGAGGAGAAGCGGGAGGAGGTCAGGGACTGGGTGCTCACGATGTCCATGGACCAGCGGCTGGAACAGGTACTGCCACAGGACGAGCGTGACACCTATGAAGCCTCACTGGTGGCAGCAAATACAGGGGTGCGCTCCCTGCCCTGTGTACTTACAGGTAAGCTCCAGGCCAGCTCACACACATGCAAGGGAGTACATGGTGCCACGCAGGGAGTGGGAACATTGCGTCGGGGAGGGGAGAGGTCTGGGCGGGAGTTCAGGCTATGCTGTAAGAAGAGTAGGGAGACTGTGTGGCTGTGGGGACCAGTTCTGCTGGAGGAGATGGAAGGACCCATTTTTTACTGTGAGGGTGACTGAGCACGGGAACAGGTTGCGCAGAAGTGACATCTCCGTACTTGGAGATAGTTGAAAGCTGCCTGGACATGGTCCTGGGCAACTGGCTGTGAGTGGCCCTGCTTGAGCGGGGGGTTGGACCATACGGACCCCAGAGGTCCCTTCCAACCTCAACCATTCTGTGTTTCTATGATTCTGTGACTGCTCAGTCTCGCATAGCACTGCCTAGGAGACTGCCCAGGCTGGCCAGCAATGACAGACGTGTACATGCGGCGCCTGTCCCTGGTTTGCCCCTGCTCTGCAAAAGCTGTCTGTTCTGGCAAGTACTGTCCCCCCACTTGCACACTTGAGATTGCGGAGCAGGACTTAAAGATTGGGACAGAGAAGGGGGGAGCAGGGGTGGGCCACCAGCAACAGGACTCTGGCTCCAAAGGTCAGGAGCGGGGTGCTATCATTTGACATACTCACTTGGTGTCCTTGCCAGAGGGCAGTGCAGCTTCCATCTTCCTTTGATCCCACCACTGCGGGAACTCCCTTCCTCATTCTGCTCTCTAAAAGCCAGGGGTGGCATTGTTCCCCTGCACTGCCCCATGGAGCAGCCCTAGCCAGCTGGCTGCCACAGAGAGGGAAGCGGTGCACAAGGTGGGGGTCTGCTGTGGGTCTCAGCTTGTTTCTGAAGGTGTCACTGTGTGACCAGGGTACCCTGTGCTAAGGAACAAGATAGATTTCAAGCGGCCAGGCCGAGAAGCCAACAAGGACACATGGAACAAGTTCCTGATGGCTGTCAAGGTGAGCTACGCACCCTGTGGGGCAGGGAGACAGGCTGCGGGGTGTTCAACCCCTCGTGCTGACAATACAACATTGTCCCGCTGGGTGGAGATACACTGAACCAGGGCTGTTCTAGTGCACCCTCCCTGTGTGCTGCTGCGTGGGGGTTTTATAGAACTGGGGCAGACCCAGTCCTGGCTGTGCAGCCTTCCACTCCGGGGGTGCCCTTGAGCAGAGGGTGAGGTCTCTTTCATTCTGCAGACGTCCCACAGCCCTGCATGCCAAGATGTGCTCAAATTCCTCAGCCAGTGGTGTGGGGGACTTCCAAGCACCAGCTTCTCTTTCCAGTGAGCTGGGCTGTGGCAGCTTTCAGTCCTGGTCTTCAGCACCCTCCATTTCCACCCCCAATAAACACGTCTCTCAACCCTGCTGTGCTCCTGTTTGTCAAGGGATGTTGAGCCCAGGAACACATGTAGCTCCCACGGCACAGGGCTGTAACCCCATACACGTTTCTCTCTTGGCCTCAACCTAGCTATGTGAAACATGTACCCTCCACCCTACTGGGTGACTCTCACACTGGGACCATGTATCTGCCTACATCCCTGTGCCGGGTGGAGGGCAAGCATGGAGATGGGCTTGCACACCAGCTGCACTGTCCTCCCATCAGTGGGCCGAGCTCCCGGGTGGCATCTACCCTGGGGAGCCACTTAGAGCAGCCAGTGTGAAAATTAAAAGTTTATTTACTCAGGGAAACAACAGAGGCTCACAACAAAGGGGTTCTTCACCTTCCACTCCTTACCCTGCCCGAGCACAGGCACAGCAAGCTGACCCTGCCTGCTCTGCAGCAGCGTCACCAGGACCCGGGCCAGTCCTGGCTGTTGCCAGGCCCCAGCACCTCCGCCTGCCCCCACCGCTGCATGCAGAAGACCGTTGGAGCCTTTAGTGGGCCAGGAAGGGCTGTGCTGTGTGGGGAGAGAAGGGAAGAGCATCCGGGGCCTGTGGCACCTGCTGGGCAAAGGCTGCCTGTTGACCCTGGGCAGCTTGTGTCTGGAACCCACAGGGTTTGTCCCAGGTGGGGGGGGGGCTGGGGGGGGGGGGCACACCCCTGCCCCCCTGCAGCCCACCCTACCCACACCTACACCTGGGGCAGGAGCACGGGGCAGGTGCAGCTTCACCTCGCCGGATGGCAGCACTCCTACAGCACCACCTGGGAGTGAAAGAGCACGCATGAGTGCAGGACTGTGCTGCAGGGCCAGGCGTATGCCGACACCTCTGGCCAGTATTTGTAGCATACGCTTCGAAAGAGACGTTTCAAGGGGCTGGTGTGGGCAGGGTCCCTCTTGACAGCACAGCCTGCCCCCTCCAGTCCCCCTAGCATAGCCCGTGCACTGCACTCACCTCTCCAGCTAGGTGCAAGACTCAGCCAGCCCCGCCAGGAGTTGCTGCATCTCACGTGGTGGCTCCTCCTTCACCGTACTTGGCCTGGACAGCTAGAGAGGAAAAGAAAAAAAAAAAAAGAGGTGGAGGGTTGCAGGGATGTGTGAAGGGCTGGGCCAGGTTGGGGGGGCCAGCATTTGCTCAGGACAGCCAGGAAAGAACAGACTTGGCTATCAGAGGGATGATGAGGAGGGTCCCTCTGTAACTACCCAAGACGAAAGGGTGCCAGTCTGTCACCAAGGCTGGCTAGAAGAGGTTCAAATTTGACATTCCCCCTCCCATTGCTGCACAGCCTGCTTGTATGGGCACAAGGGCCCAGCAGAACCCAACACCTTCAAAATGCAGCAAAAAGGCTGCAGTGATGGGGCAGAGGCAGGGAGACCCGTCCGGATTGATGGAGCGTACCTGTTCTTTGCTGTAGCTGTGTACACAGGGCCCAATGCCCCGGAAGATCAGGGCCACCAAACAGCACCTGCCAGACAGCACAGCTTCTGCAGCCACCAGCACCATGGAGGGGAACCAGAGCGCCAGGGCTGTGTCCTGCAGAGCAGAGAGTTGGAGGTCCCTCAGGGAGCATGGTCCACTGCACCCAGCCCACTGGCACGCGGCTGAGCAGAGAGACTGTGCAGGCAAGGGGGGAGAGAAGGGGGGGGGGGGGGGGAGAGAGAAAAAAAGGGAGAGGGAGGGAGAGGGAGAGGAAAAGAGGGAGAGAGAGGGATTGAGAGGGAGTGAGAAAGAAGAAAAAGGAAGAGAGGAAGCAGTGGGAAAAAGAGGAAGAATGGGAGGGATTGGGGGGTGGTCCTGCAGACTCACATAGATGCGTGTGGTGTTGAAAGGACAGTCGTTGGTCGCTATGGCTGCACGGGCGTCAGCAGGCAGTGCAGAGCTGTTGCAGCCCCTGACGAGGTGCCCGCCCCGGCTGTGAATGGTGAGGGCAATGGCCAGTGCCAGGCCCACGCTGCATGCTGTGGACAGGAGGCAGTTCAACAGGGACACGCTCAGTAGGGTCCAGTGCTGCAGGCAGCAAGGAGAACACATGAGAGTGGGGTGGCCAGAGCAGGGGGCAAACGGCAGGGCTGGGCACTGCCACTGCAGGGGGCCAGACACACCGCAGCGCCACGCACCCGCTCTGTAGGGCAATGGGGGTGCTGGGAACTCCACCGAGGTCTGCACCGAGCAAGCACATGCAACCTCTTGCCCTTCCAGCATGGCTCGGCCCCGCACTCGGATGAGGCTTTTGCACCTTTCACATCCTTCGCCCCCCCCGCGAGCCCAGAGCCACGGGCGGCCCCTCGCACAGGCTCCTGCCCCCGGGGAGCCCCAGCACAGCCCCAGCCCCCCCGAGAGCCGAGGTCCCCCGCAGCAGCAGCCTTGCCTCATGCAGACCCCCCTGCGTAAGCCCCCCGAGGGACGCCCGACCTCGGCTGCGCCTTCACCCGCCGCGTGAAGCGCTTCCGCCGCGCGCCGGGGCCCGGTACCCCCCCCCCGCCTCCCGCCGCGGCCGGCAGGGCTGGGCCGGGGCAGCAGGCGACACGCACGAGCCCGCGAGCCGCCGAGGCGGAAGGAGCCAACGGGGACAAGGTCCAGGGGAGCGGCTGCCGGTGGGGGCCGGGCCGCGCCGATGCCCCCGGCCCCGCTCGGCTGCTGACCCCGCGGCCCCGCACTCACCAGCGCTGCCCGGGACAGGTTGCGCGACACCAGGATGGCGGCGATGCCCACGGCGATGCTCTGCGGGGAGAGAGCCGCGCTCGACACGCGCCTCGGGCAGGGCCGGCTCCCCCCCTCCCGCCGCCCGGCCCCGCGGCTCTCACCAGCAGCCCGGAGCCCACGGACACCACGTTGGCCACCGCGTACTCGGGGGTGATGGCGCGGCTGGGGCCGGCCACGTGCCGCAGGACGGAGCCGTGCACGATGGCGCCCAGCAGCAGGCTGCCGTGGCCCAGCACGATCAGCCACAGCCCTGCGCGCATCAGCCGCCGCGGCTCCGCCAGCGCCCCCGGCCCCCCGCGCCTGCCGCCCATGGCCGCCGCCGCCGGGAGAGCCGCCCGCCGCCGGCACCGCCCCGGGGCAGGACAGGGCAGGGCCGGGCCGGCCCCCCCCCGCGCCCGAGCCCGGAAAGAGGCAGCAGTCGCGTATTTACAAAACAGTTTTATTAAAAATAGGAAATGATAGAAATGAGATGCACGGGCGGCGCCACGCCCAGCCCCGCCAAGCACCCCGCGACGGGAGGGACGGGGCCGCGGGGACAGGGCCCAGCGCTGCCCACGGGCCCCGCGGCCGCTGCAGCCCCCCCCGGCGGCCCGCGGTGCACGGGAAGGGGGGGCAGCACGGGGGGGGCGGGAAGGCTGCAGGGGCCACAGCCCAGAGTCAGCACAGACCGCAGCCCTGCGCCTCCAGTGCGCGCCGAAGCGCAGGGCTGAGCGGCTGTGCAAAACCAGTAAACAAAGTGCAGCCAGAGGGGAGCAGAAGAGGCAGGCAAAGCGCCAGGCAGGTGCTGCGGGAGCCCGGCCACCCCCGGCTCCCTCTGCCCGGGGGAGAGGGTAGTGACTGGTGCCAGAGGCAGCTGCAGAGGGGGGTGCAGAGAGGGGGCAGGGCTTAGGGGCTCCCCCCTGCTTACCTTTTAAATTAAAAAAAAAAAAAAAAAAGAAGAAAAAAGAAAAAACCATTTCTGTGCTGTGCAAAAGACACTTTGTACAATTCAAACAGAACAAACTCCATGCACATGAATGGGGCTACAGAACACCCCAAGCCAGGACCCGGCTCCCCGGCACCACCTGGCAAAATCCCAACAAAAACAGGGCTGGAAATAATACTGATGCGCAAAGTCCCCTTTAATAGGCGGGCAGGGAGGATTGTCGCTGAGCCCAGCCACGGCACATGCAGGATGAGCTTCCAAGCACTGCAGCTGGGGTCTTGCTGATGCCCTACAGTGATGGACAGACACAGAGGGGTCACAGGCAACAAAGCCACACTGGCCGCCTGGGAGCCGAGGGGTGCTAAGATGACACAGTCACTGCCGTCAGGGCTCCGTTCCGGGTGTAGTAGAACTTGCTGAACGCCTCTTCAAGTAAACAGGTAAGTCTGCTCTGGTCAGCCTGGGAAGAACAAGCTATAGTGAGGGGTAGGCCCAGTCCGTGCAAAGCTAAGAGCTTGGCTGAACCCTGCCAGGGCACGTGGGCAGGGACATGTCTTTTTTCTCCTACCTCCCCAGCCAGAAAAGGACTGGTCTGGCATACACCATCTTAAGTTTGAGAAAGGAATGCAGACCTATAGCCCTACCTGAGCCCCAGGCCTGCTTACCTCACTGATGAATCCAAGCTGGACCAGTTCGGCTGCCAGCTCCTGGATGTTGTCATCTGCAACACAGGGACGGGCGTAAGACCCAGGTATGAGTGCACTGCTGGCCCCAGTGCACCAGAGCGCGGGAGGAAAGGTACTTACTGGGCTGCAGGTCACAACTCAAGTGTCGATTCAACTTGTCTTCCAGTTTCAGCAGCAGTGTTAACTGCAGAGTAGAGAAGTTCTCATGAGGGACAGCCAGGAACATCCCCAGAAATCCCCACCAGGATAGGAACCACCCCCCTCCAGAGCCCCACAGGAGTCTAACAGAACCACCACATCCAGTTCCCTTCCAAACCACAGCCAGCAGCACCATCCTGCAGAGGAAGCCTGAATCTGGGGGTGGGCCAAAAACATTTACTACCTGCCAGGTCAGCCACAGGCATGGACCTGGATCTGACTTTGGGCCCCAAAGATGGCAGCTGTGGCAGCAGAGGGTCACACCAGGCACCAGCAGCACATCAGCATGCTGGAGCCACACGCTCTGCACAGCTGCCCTGGTACACCCCCACACAGCATGCTCAGCCAGAAGATGGGAACATACATGGTGCTTCACTCCCTCCTCTACTGACTCAATGTTGCACTGCATCAGCACCACCTGAAACAGGAGCAGAGACACCCCGTGACTGACTGCTGCTACACAGCACAGCTGCCTGGGGAGGGGAGGAATGGAGCTCCCATCTCTCACCTTGCGGGTCTCCACCTCAGCAGGCTCTGGAGTTGGGGTTTTCACTGACGGTGGAGCAATGGGAGACTTCACCACTACTTGCTGGGGCTGCTGGGGTCGTGGCATCCCAAAAGCTGTGAGTGGGTAGATACCATTCCTACAAGAAAGGAGCAGGGTGTGAGGTTATGCCTCTCCTCAATTTTTCCAGTCTTACACACAGTTAAAGTTGCCCTTTAAGAAAACCCTCTTACCTTACATCCTCCAGGAACTTGTCCAGTTCCAATGCCGGAGATTGTGAGAAGCTGGGGGGAGGAAAAAAAAGTAGAGGTGAGAAGTCATCTAGCAGAACCATCCACTCAAGTCTGTTCGGATGCAATTTCAAATCTCCATGTCCTAGACTATGGCTGTGTCAGTGGGCAGGACGAGTATGGACAGAGGCAGTCAGCCAAAGGCGAGACAGAGTCCAATCTTCCTGTACAGGGAGCAAGTATTCATAGAAGCTAAGGATGAGGCAACATTTTAATTATGGCAGAACAGGTATCACCCCCCTGAAGAGTGTTGTCCAATGCAAACAATTATTTGGAAGCTAGCCCAGTAACACCAAGTTCCTAGCAAGGTTTTTCAAAGACATCTCTTATACCAGCCCCACGAAGCCTGCGTCCCACCAGACCCACGAAGCCTGCGTCCCATCTCCAGAAGAGCAGGGGCACTCAGCACTGCAAAGGCAAGAACCTCTGCAGCAGCCGATGGCACGGTATGACCAGTCATATCACTCCAGACCAGAAACTAGAAACTACACGTCAGGATTTAATGCCCTGCCCAAATATTTCTCACTGGAGTTTGGGATACTTTTGTTCTCTAATTTCTTTCCCAGATTGCTTGTTCAGCTTGGTGGCTTCTTAATGTGGCGTCCCAGAGGAAGTCTTCCTACCAATTCATTTTTAATTCCCCAGCCTCTAATTCCATTGAACGTCTTCCTTGCTGGGGGCTGATGGAGGATAGTAAGCACTGACAATCCCTCCCCTTTGTGCCATAACTTGTCATATGTCTACTGCTCTTCCCCTTTCTCACCCTCAAGAACATACAGTTCCTCCATGTGGGGACAATGATTTCCAGCCCCTTGGTGAAGGCAGCTCCTCGATCTGCTCCAGGACTGTTCACAAAGGTTGCCACTTCGTACATGTACATTGTACAGGTAACGTCTTCAGACATTTCACTCAACTACCGTAAACTTCTCTCCCGTTATTAAGCACCCTGGTAATCATATTTGCTCTCGTCTATAGCTGCACAGCAGTGTGTTTTGAACAAGCTGGAAATGGTCATTTCCTGTGGTGTTTCTTCACAGCCTTCTCAGACAGAGAAACAGTTATCTCTAAAGCAAGCTGTTATTGTCTTTTGCACGGCACAGGGAGTTAGCGACACCAGAATAGTCCACAGCAAATACCTCATTTCTTTCTGGTTCTGACTAACAAGGAGACACAGGTTCTCCTACTTTACTAATTCCCCAGTAAAACACTTTCCTCATCACCTTAGTCAAGTCAGCTTTTTAGTGTCCACTTGGCCACAGCTTCTTTTAGATTGGTTACAACAAAAACTTTGAACTGCCAGTCTTCTCCATACCACTATCTTAAGACTGCTTTGAAGAATTTCAGAGATCAGCCAGAGACTGCAAGCTGCTCGAATCCTGCCGTGATCCCCCCCAAGTGCTTTGCTGTTCCATCAGATCTGGTGTAGGCTGCACATCTGCCTCAGTTCCCCAGACCACTCTCCAGCCCTTTTCAACACACACAACCTCTGTTATTTTCCCATCCTCTAGTACAGTAGTAGTTTTCAGCAAAAATTTACAATTTTTTCTAGCAGCTCTGTTTGCGTGGCACACTGATGAATCACCTGGAAATTATGCCCTCTGACACTTCAAGTCATTACTATGCTTTCTTTTTCCTTTTCCAGCACCTCTGAGGTACTGCACTACCAAAAGGCAAGTCCCAAGCTGGCAGATGCCAGATAGCCAATCCTCTGCAGACTGAAGTCCAATATATGTAAAGAATCTCTCTTGCAGAGCTCTGGCTATTCACTCTTTGTCCTCCATCTTGAACCTTTAATTAACAAAAAATATTCCAAAGGGAATTCCATACTATTATTTATTAGTGCTATGAAGATCAGAATGTCAGTTTTTAGAAAGGTCTACATGGCTCAAAGACCTTCTCAAATGAACAGTGCTTTTTTTCCTTGTCACCTTGATTACTTTTGTTCAGTAGCCTGATCATCCCAGAATGCTGGGCTACCCTGGAAGCACCCTGGTCTTCTCTGGAAATACAGTATCCACATCTTAGTCTTTTCAGCAAACCCCTCAACCAGCTGAGGTTTCATTATCCAAAATTTAACATGACTTTTTGGCACTCTACTCACTCCGTACATATTACGGTCACTTACTTAGGGAGCCACCTCTATAGCTTAAGTGGGTGCTGTGTGTTACTGATAGCTGCCCGAAAGAGCGCTTCCCTTTGCATATTGTAGAATGAGCTGCCGTTAAGAAAACACTGAGGAACCATTTCTCCAACATGTTGGACTCCATTTGGTAAGCCTGTGGATGGTCCAAGTCACTTCCCCAAACTGTTCAGCTAGGTTTTGCTAAGGACTGTACTAACTACAGTGTGTTAATTTCCCACCCCTCCATCTGGGGAACAATTCGCATCTCAGCTGTATGGAATCTGTTCACAGAACAGGGGTGCAAGGTCTTCCTCCACCCAGGAGTTACCCTCCACAGAATTTTTTGTGCCGAGACAGAGAGTGAATGCTCCTTCACCAACAGCACCATCAGTTCCCTTTTGTTTCCCAGTTAGTGGTGAATATCAACATTCACTTGAAAGGAAGAGTCCCAGGCAGATCTTTCGGTGCTCACCCCAGTGCCCTGGCACCTATTCCACGTGCACCTGGTCAGCCCCCTCCAAGCACACCATGGGGTACTCACATCATCTTGACTCCTTCCCTGTCCGCATGATTAATCTCTGCCAACACTGCACTCATGTCAAGGTTTTTGGTCATTTCTTCTAAAGCGTTTTCAGGAATCATATCTATTTAAAAAAGAAAAAAGTTAGACCTGAACAACTGCAATTCCTTTCCAACCTAAGAAAAGCAATAAAAAACCCAGAGGCTTTAGGCTGTTAATCTCCCGTGCAACTCAGAGCAGGCAGGGCACCATCGTCCTCCAGGCTCTGCAGTGACCACAGCTCTGTTTCACAAGGCCCTGGTCCCCGCCTGTTAAGAGCGGCATGAAGGTCTTGGTTTCCAGGTTGCCAGCTGTACTGACAACTTAGCGAAGCTCTGCAGAACGTGAGATGTGGTACCCTGGGACTCCATACTCACGCTGATGTCCAACGATACAGTGAGCAGCCAGTAGCTTTAGTGATGGCACCTCAAACAACGCCTGATGAAAAAGGAGCTCCCGGGCAGTAGGACGTTTGCCAGGGTCCTGTTCTAGACACTTCTGAATGAACTCCTGAAAGACAAAAATTGCATGAGACCATGTGCAATGCCAACACATCTGCAAGGGCGCTGATCCCTCCTCACTCACCCTCTGCAAGGGGTCCTCCAGCAGCTGGATGGCACTGTTAATGGCCTCCTGGGGTACATAAGACGACTCTCCATTACCCTGTATTTCCAACACCGCCATCTGCAAACACAAAGCAGCGCATCAAGCTTCACAGAGAATTACTGACTACATTGAACAGAGCTCAAGGAGACCACTGCCAAGCATGAGATCATAACAAACAAATTGTTTGGTGCTGTTTAAGGTTACAGTTTGTGGAGGCAGAGAGAGAATGACTGCCTCATTATGATAGCTTCTTTCTAGCACCCTAACAGATTGCCAGGGAAACCTGAAAACTATGCCAGCATCACCTTTAGACAGTAAGTATCTCCATTTTGAATCTCATGATCCATTGGCCTGTACTTCTGCTCGATAATTCCCCTCTTCTAATGAAGCAGTAACTGGATCACTGCCAGAATCTGACAGCATCCCTCTTGGCTGTATGAATAGCTCTGTATTACAGGCAGAAAAGCAAGCACACACCACCATCCAGAACTGGCTCCAGCCAACACATACACAAATTCCTAGCTAGAAAAGGCTGGCAAAAGATTCCAGAGAACATCTTAAGATTCAACTCAAGTTTTGCTTCCTGAAAGTTGTGCGTTTTCACAGTTCTCTTCCTGCTTCACTTATGGGATGTGCAGCATAGGTTCAGAATTCTTTGTGTCAGCTCTTTCTGACAATTCTTCCCAGAAAATACTCCTACGAACAACTCCCATTTCCTAGACTTGGGCCTACTTATCGCAAGGGCAGAGAAACCACTAAGCTGCTAAGATCAGGTAGGTCAGACTGACGCTTGACTGCAACCAGAACCTGTATGAGGTGGGGACAGGCTGGCCCAGAAAAGTTATGGACTACATCTGTGCTCTCCTCCAGATACCACAGGAAGAACAGGTACTCCCCAGAAGAGGTGTTTTGTTCTCCATGTACATTAAGTACTGTTTGTACTAGTGACTGTTCCCATCAGCCAGTGGGTCAGACTTCAGAACTGGCCAAGACCCACAGAGTAATGAATTACACATTAAGAATTTCAGAGAGAACTACACATTACTGAGCTATTGACTTCTTAGTAAGGCATTTGGGGGAGCCTCGATAGGGATCCCTCCAAGGCAAAGTGCATTTGGCTCAGAGAACAAAATGCACTTGTTACCAAGCTAATCCGCCCTTAACCACAGCATCTCCACAGAGCCATCTCCTTCCCTGAAATTCATTCTCTCTCTGTCCCATAGCCAAAGTGTTCCACACTCACCTCCAGTGCACACATCCCGAAGGAGTAAATGTCCACAGCAGTGGTGACGTTGGCAACTTCTGTAACACAGAAATAATGCTGTTACCACGCCATCCCTGCATTCAGCAGTACCAGCAGGACCACCTCTGTATCAGGCTATGATAATCCTGCAGCCTTCTCTCCCTCCTCTGGTATCAAAAGACAGAGAAGTTGGGGCATTTAAGCAGGCAAATAAATCAAAACTGTTAACACAACGTCTGTCATGAGCTTATAGCTGAAAACAAGATGCAGAACAGCTTGGAAGCATTAGTAAGGCCAACAAAACCAGGCTTGCAGCTGCAGCCACACCGTACCTCCGTATTCCGGGGCAAAGAAGTGCAGGTTCTTCTGCTCCTCACGACAGGTCTTCACGTGGTTGTTAATTGTGTCCGGTGCCACTAGAAGAAAGTCATAAAGTTGTCAGACATTGGAACAGGCTGCCCAGGGAGGTGGTTGAGTGAGCATCCCTGGAGGAATTTAAAAGACGTGTGGATGAGGCACTTAGGGGGATGGTTTAGCGGTGGGCTTAGCAGTGTTAGGTTAACAGTTGGACTTGATGATCTTAAAGGTCTTTTCCAACCTAAACGATTCTATGATTCTATGAATGCTTAGGATACAGGAAACCGTAGCCCATCCCCGACTAGATCCTAGGGAACACACGCAACTCCAGGGCCCTCTGGTGCCCAAAGAGGCAGCACAGTGGAATTAAGTTGGCCCTTCATCAATCCCTTATTTCAGGTTACCTGCCCTGATATATTTCTCCATTGTTTCCTTGGCTGCAGATCAGCTAAGGCAGCTTGGCATTACAAGAGCAAACCTGGAGACCACAGCTTCTGCTGAATGGGAAGACAAGCTGGGAAAGACTCCCAGTTGAAGCGCGAGTCCTGAAAGCACCTAACTTAAATCAGATCTATAGCATTTGTCACAAGCACCTCAACTATAACAGAAGCCCTAGGAACAGCCAGAGATGCCAAGATCACTGCAGTTAGTCACCACCTCAGGGCTCTAGGAGACAGATAGACCTACAAGGCAACTCTTCCACGTATCAGCAGGGCACTGGTGCCAAAGTGCCTCAAAAGTCAAGCACAGGTGCTGAATGAAGAGGGACAACCACCCTGACAGCAGAGGCCTCCAAGCAGCCAGCACATCCACAGCAACAACCACAAACCACTCAGAGCTATGGGGAGGGAATAACTCCCAGACACAGGAACAACAAGCAGAACACAAGTATGGACCCCCCGTAAAAGATAAGCCTTCGGGACAGCCTGCGAACAGCTCTCCAAAACTAAGTAGCTGGCTCCACCAGGGAGGAACACTGAGGTATGCAGGGAGCACGGAGTCACCATCCCACCTGAAGCTCTACTTCCCCCCTTGAACGTGCCTGGTCCCACAGTCCCAGACCCATGTCCCACTTTGTCAACCTCCTGGACAAATGCAATTGGTCCTGGTCTGTACTACTACAATGTGGACTTGCACGGGGCATGCCAAACAGCTTGTATTTTTCCAGGTGTTCCTGGATTAGGACAGGACATATCAAAGAGGATTCCCAGTTGAATGAGACTAAACTAGTTCCCAGGCTCAGAGGAGAGATGTTCTTTGGGCTCTAGTGAGACAAGACGGATCTTCCTTGATAATTCAGCTCAACCTTGCTGTGTGGCACATACCAAATCATATTATCTTATTCAAGCATTGGAAACGGAGCTTGTTCTAGTGTCCAGCATCTACTCTCCCAACCAACTGTTCATGAGTAGTTTACTGCTTTTTTGTTCTTGTGCTAGCTCTTATCTTGAGAGTCCAGTAAGATTACTTCATTCCTAGTGCTTACCTCTTTACAGACACCAGCAGGTCCTCTCAGCTTCACAGCACTAAGCAAAGTAAGCTAACTTCTTTGTCGTCCTCTTAAGACCTGCTCTGCGTTTTCCTAGTTACACCGACTGCTTTAGATGAGCTCTGGCCAGGGCCATGCACAATCACACCAATTCTCTCTACTGGGCACTCTGCCTCAATGGATCTTAACGTCACACACCAGGCAAGTGGGCCAAATTCTTCCTTTGAGCAGCTAGTAGACACCAGATCCTCCTCAGTTCCCAAATGATAAGCTATAGACTTTTGTGCAGCTTTGTATTTTGCACTACTGAGTTACTTACAAATGGAATTTGTCCAGGCATCTAACGTCTTCCTGTGTTTCTGGAGGATAGCCTGACCTACCTCAGCATCACACATTCCCCACATTTCTATTAAAAGCCTCAACATTAATGAGGTCAGTGCCTGAGGGGCTCCAAACCCCTGCAGTGGGGCAGCACTTTTTCAGCTTCTACACTGTCACCATACCTCCAGTCAGTGCCCGACTCTGCATACAGGGCACATCACCCAAGGTTTGTCCAGCACAACAGGTTCTCACGCTGGGCCTTCTAAAGAGGCTCCCAAGACATCCACAATGGAGAATTCCTGTTAACTTGCTTTTCTCTACAAGCAGCATCTGCCTTAAGTAGCCTACTGTGTATGTCTGGTCTATAGGTGGCTACTAAGAGAGGAGGAGTTACATCAGGTCTTTTTCGGCAGCTGCATTTCCTCATCATTACTGCTCCTTCCTGCTTCCTTTCTGTAGATGTTTTGGCCAAGGAATCAAGAGCAGGTTTAACAGTACTGGCCCTTCCCCCCTCTAAGTAATTTCTTCTTTTCCACTCAAAAGAACAATTCACTACTGTAAAAACAATTTAAATTAATACAGTCAAATGAGGTTTTGCCTTCTTAAAAAAAAAAAAAACAAAAACGAAACCACACACACACACTGCCACGCATGACTTTCAGAACCTGCAGGAACTAAAAATAATTTCTCCTAAATCTATAGTATGCCACTGGTGGGTGTGAGGGGTATAAGGACAGCTACAGTCTATGATGGGCCAGAGGCTGATCACATCCAGAAATACAATATTGGTGCAGATGATCAGCCACCTGAACACTGAAGTTTGTGATCAAGAACAAATTTTTCCTCCATGTCCAATACCATTACCTAAACAATTCTATGATTAAGATTTTGGCACTCCTCTGAGGCCTGAGTTGTACCGCAATCATAGGATCTCGCTGATCCCAAACATGTTTGTTCCCTGTCTACAAGGACTGTTACTTTGTCCCAGTTTTTGCAGAACAGGGTCTTTAACTACCACGTGTTGGATGGCAAGGGCCAGTTCACTATCCAGCCATTCTGTCCTTTGTTCCTGGGCCCTGTTTAGGAGCAAGGAAGAGTCAGTAATCAATCACAAAAAGGCACTATCAACAGAAACCTTACCCTGTGATGTAACATGGGCACTCCCATACCAGAAAGACAAGTACAATGGAATCCTAGCCCAACCTCTATCTATAATGGCTGTCTGCACCCAATTAAGGACTTGATAATACACTTCTCTGCATCCGGATCCTGTGGACATTCTGCAATGGCACCAGCGTTACTGGAAAGAGCTGGGCTTGCACTGTCTATGGGAACTTCCAACTCAGACACACAGAAAGGCAGTTTTGAATTTGCTGTTACAGGTTATCCAGGGACCTGTCCCCTCTGATATTCCAGTCCTTGTGCCTCCGAACTTGCAGAGTCTCGCTGGAATTCCTCAACGTGTTTTTCTGTCACTGTTGTAGATACTGGCTCTGCAGTTGGGTTTTGATTAGCCACGCTTGGCAAGTCTTTTTCCTGTTCTAGCAGTTTATATCACAGCTCACATGCAACTTCGCTGGAGGTCACATGCATAACCTTGCTCTGTTGCTGCAAAGCTGAAGCAATGCAACAGTAGAGCAACAGCATAAGACTACCAGATTCTTCACTGTACGCCTAAGCAGAGGCAGCCTTGCCAGACACGCATCTGTTCCATTCATCACTGTGACAGCCACAACCTGCTATTGAAGTCAACTCGGAAAAACTCACTGCAAGCATGTTAAACAAGGCAGACAGAAGTGCTGTTACACCTCGTGACAGTATTTTAGAAGCTGGAACAAGAAGCTTTGTTTTTTGTCTGGTCTAGTCACTATTGTAGGTCCATCACCTTGGTGTGCAAGCTACTCAGCACAGATAGAGGCCTGAGAGGAGCTTCACCTGAACATACATTTTAAAACAAGCTCTTAACTGTACAAGGTAAGTATACACACTTTAAGGTACCTCTGACACAAGCTCTTCTGACTGATTCGCACATGGTTGCTGCCTGCCATCCACTACTATATCTAGTGATGACTCTTAAGTCTGTGAATGATCAGATGCATGAAGGCTAAGGACAGTTACGTTAAGCAAGACAAACAATGAAGGTCAAAAAAAGGAAAGCCAGATCACCAACATTAACAAGAAAACATGCCTTTCTCAGCCACAGAGAAGACAACAGCAAGGGGCAGACTGCAAGACATAGCACCATGACTGCTCAGTCTAGTAGGCAATTAGCAAAGCAAAGATCAATTTTAGAAAAGGATTCAGCCAAATATGGTGTCCATGTAGGGCAGATAACAGGAAGAGGTGTGAAGTACAGTAGAAGGTAGGACAAGCAACTTGCCTTTGGCAAGGTGAACTCAATCTGACAATCAAAGCACAAAGAAAAATAATCAGCATTACTACAGGAACATGCAGAGCTTGCTAGACTTCTAAAACCCTCAAGGACAAGCAAGAGCAAAGAGCTCACCAGTGTAAAGAGACAGCTCATCAGAGCGCCCATCAGTCATTAGGAGTGTCAGCCAAGAACGCACTTGGTGGTAATACTTCCCAACTCTCACCACTGATAGGTTTTAGCAGAGATGCCCAATCACACAGCAACTTGCCCTTTAAAACACTACATGCTGCAGAAGACATTTTCCTCTTGTCCTGTGTCCAATTCGCACCCACATTTGTTCTGCGTTCAACACTTTCTCCTTGCAAGTAGGAAAGATAGTTTGCCCAACAGTCCTTCCTTTCCTCCTGAAGTAGCCATCGAACCACTGTGTCTTGCCAATACCTAAGCATTCTCCAAAGCCAGAGTGTATTACTCCACTCTTCTAGTAAAGTGCTCAAGTACAAGGACTGTACTCCAGATTTCAGCAGGCTTAAGAAAGCAGAGGAAAACAAAGATGACAGCAAGAAGGATCAACAACTAACCTTTAAAATTAGTCCCAGGGTTGCTATGCAATCCAGCAACAAGGGACAATTAACCCACCTTACCTACGCTGCACTGTACCAGCACCACAGGAACCCAAAAATAATCAACTGAATGCAAGACCATCTGTTTGCAACTATAAAGGGATGGCCACAGGGCCAGGATAGGTATGAGGCCACATTATTATCTCCTGCACTCATATACTCAAGAGATTTTCACTACTGCAAAAGGGTGTAAGACTGTACAAAACCAAGACATTTCACAGTTCGCTTCATTTGTGCACTGACAACTGCATTTTTATTAGGGAAGGCAAAGCCTAGAAAATAAGCAACTAGGAAGCTACTGGAAACCAAAAGACGCATACAGCCATTTTGTTTCAGCAACAGTGTGCCCAGCAGGAGTAGGGAGGTGATTGTCCCCCTGTACTCGGCACTGGTGAGGCCGCACCTCGAATACTGTGTTCAGTTTTGGGCCCCTCACTCCAAGAAGGACATTGAGGTGCTGGAGCGTGTCCAGAGAAGGGTGACGGAGCTGGTGAGGGGTCTGGAGCACAAGTCTGATGAGGAGCGGCTGAGGGAGCTGGGGTTGTTCAGTCTGGAGAAGAGGAGGCTGAGGGGAGACCTCATCACTCTCTACAACTGCCTGAAAGGGGGTTGTGGTGAGGTGGGTGTTGGTCTCTTCTCCCAAGTGACAAGCGACAGGACAAGAGGAAACAGCCACAAGTTGCATCAGCGGAGGTTTAGACTGGATATTAGGAAAAATTTCTTCACTGAAAGGGTTGTCAAGCATTGGAACGGGCTGCCCAGGGAGGTGGCTGAGTCAGCATCCCTGGAGGTATTTAAAAGACGTGTGGATGAGGCAGTTAGGGACATGGTTTAGTGGTAGACTTGGCAGGGTTAGGTTTACCGTTGGACTTGATGATCTTAAAGGTCTTTTCCAACCTAAACGATTCTATGATTAAACACTGAGTCAAACAGGAAAAGCAGTGGCAGATTTAAGTTATCACAGAACACAAGCATCCTACAGCCCTGCAGATCTATATCAGGGATCGTAAACAGTGTTTGCGAAGTTATTTGTGACTGAGTGACCCGAAGCAAGAGGATTTTATTATTTTTAACAGTTGAATATCTAATCAGATGAAGGGGCAAAGAGGTTCAGTATATGAAAAGTTCACTACGTACAGTTACCAGTGCCAGATAACAGCCCCCCAGCTGCTTACATCTATGGTCATTCTTGCCTCATCCATTGACATTGCTTCTGAGTAGTCTAACTAATCTCAGCTTAAAACATTGCCCATGTTTTACTTCAGAGAAAATACTGCTGAAGCAGAACCAGTGGTACTTGCAACAGAGAGCTGATATCCTAGAAAAATTTGTGTACTTTGAGAGAGGTATCCTTCTCCACCGAAATTAATACAGAATCATAAAATCATGGGATGGTTCAGGTTGGGAGGGACCTCTGGAGGTCACCTTGTCTAACCCCCCTGTTCAAGCAGGAGCACCCAGAGCCGGTTGCCCAGGACCATATCCAGACAGCTTCTGAGTAGCTCCAAGGACAGAGACTCCATCACCGCCCTGGACAAACTGTGCCTGTGTCACCCTCACACTGAGGAGCTGTTTCCTGGTGTTCAGGGGGACCCTCCTGTGGCCCAGTTTGTGCCTGTTGCCTCTGGTCCTGGCACTGGCCACCACCGAGAAGAGCCTGGCTCCATCCTCTTGGCACCCTCCCTACAGGTATTTATACACATGGATTCAATCTCCCTGAGCTTTCTCTGTTCCAGGCTGAGCAGTGCCAGCTCCCTCAACCTTTTCTCGTAGGAGAGATGCTCCAGTCCTCCAGCATCCTAGTGGCCCCTCGCTGGACTCTCTCCAGTCTGCCCATGTCTCTCTTGTACTGGGGAGCCCAGAGCTGAACCCAGCACTCCAGGGGTGGCCTCACCAGCACTGAACAGAGGGGAAGGATCCCCTCCCTCCACCTGCTGGCAATATTTTGACTATCACAGCGCATGATACCATTAACCTTCTTTGTGGCAAGGGCACATTGTTGGCTCAGGTAAATATGAAGGCATACAAATGAATGATGGGAGGGAAAATGATCATGCTGTGTCAGATTTCTTGTGAAGCGGTGGATGATATTTTTATGTTG
The DNA here is from genome assembly GCF_030936135.1 of Gavia stellata. Lineage (NCBI taxonomy): Eukaryota > Metazoa > Chordata > Aves > Gaviiformes > Gaviidae > Gavia > Gavia stellata. The sequence goes on along the minus strand of NC_082595.1, from coordinate 113,401,168 downwards.
AAGTAAAAAAACATTCAGAGTCTTAAACTGACATGTTTGACCACATCCATTATGCGGAAGCGGAAGGTGGGAGTAGGCAGAGCAGGAAATGCAAGACTGTAGACACAAGATCAGACAAAGAGGACCTGTAAGATAAGTAATTGCCAATCCTGACTGCCTGCAGGCTCTTAAGCAGGGACTTAGGAGCTTATTAGCACTTTATCTGGACCAGTTCATAATACAAACAACTTCATTCCGAACAAAGTGTGTAGGGAGATTTGAAATCTGCCACAAAACCAAGTTCTCAGTTCTAGACCAGAGGAACGAAGGTCTGGACCGGGCAAACCCCTGCCTGGGTTGCATCATCTGACTGCAATACAGTATTTATATCAATAAGATGAAGAGGCAGCAGGACTGCCATTCTTGCTCAGTTCTTTCACAACCAAAATGGCAGGGCACTAATTAACGGCAGTAGCCTCACATCACAGTGCAAGAATTACATGCAGTCAGAAAAACAAGAAAAGACATTCACTGAAGTGCTATGGACTAAGCTATTCTGGGGGAGTCTTCTACTCTCAGAAGAAAGACATACACTGAAAAACAAAGTCCTCAGAAACATGACTATGAAAATTATTTTGTTTTGAGCAGCTCTGCTTAACAGAAATTTGGATTGAACCAGTATAAATGCATATTCATTTAAAATGGAATTAGGGTCCACGAGTTCGAGTATTTCAAGTTTAACTTCCCTGAATTTCAGACTTCACATCTCTGATTACCGCTGTTTCACAACATGCCAAAGTGAAGCTGTGCAAATGACCTTAGAAGACTTAATAGACAGAAAAGCTCATGCCCTGAAAGCGGAAGCTAGAGTGAAAACACTACTCAGCCCACATGCCTCAAGGCCTAAAAATCACAAAATTGTCTAGGTTGGAAGGGGCCTCTTGAGAATATAGCTCAACTCCCCTGCTCAAGCACAGTCAGCTAGAACAGGTCGTCCAGGACCGTGTGCAGTTTGGTTTTGAGTATCTCCAGGGAGGAAGATTCTACAACCTCTCTGGGCAACCTGTTCCAGGGTTTGACTACCCTCACAGTAAGAAAAGGGTATTCTTGTGTTAGATGGAACTTAATGTATTTCAATTTGTGCCCATTGCCTCTTGTCCTGTCAGTGGGCTCTACAGAGAACAGACTGGCTCCCTCATCTTCATTCTCTCCCATCAGGTATTTATACATGTTGAAATGATCCCCCTGAGCCTTCTCCTCTCCAGGCCAAACAGTTTCAGTTGTTTCAGCTCTCTCAGCCTCTCCTCATATGGACAGATGCTCCGGTGTGCATCTCGTCAGGCCCCGTGGACTTAGGTATGTCCAATCTTGTTTTAAGCATTTCCTAACCTGAACCTCCTCCACCAAGGGTAAAGTCTTCATTGCTCCAGACTTTCCCTCTGGTCTCAGAAGCCCAAGATTCCTGAAGGCCAGCCTTAGCAGTAAAGCAAAGAAGGCAGTGAACACCTTGGCCTTTTTTGTGTCTTTTGTCACCAAGGCCCCCACCCTAATTAACATTTTCCTTAGCCTTCCTATTGCTGTTTACTTGTAGAATCCTTGCTTGCTGCCCTTCACATCCCTTGCCAGATTCAGCCACAGATGGGCTTGGTTTTCCTAACCCATCTTCACATGACTGGACAGCATCTCTATATTCCTCCTGTGTCAACTACCTCTGCTTCTACAGAGAATTTTTCACATAAAATTCTGAAAAAAACTCTTCAGCAATTAGGGAGAATGCTAAGCATTTCATCCTGTAGATGTAAAATACTTGCTAAGTTTGTATTCAAGTGATCTTTCAAGAACTGGCATGAAAGAGCCTTCTAAAAATGCTAATGTTCCACATGCCTCAATCAAAGAACCCCAAAAGGAGTAGGCATACACAACTGCCATACCAATACTAAAATGCGTAAATGAAGACCTGGATGACTATAAGATATGTCCCCTGACACATCCTGGAAATCCACATAAAGGCACAGAAAAAACACAATCCAGCAAAGCTGAAGCAGCAGGCGCCTTCAATGCAACACAAAAAGAATAAATCTGACCACAGAAAAGACAAATTCTCATAACCTGGAGCACTAAACTGGGAAATTGAAACCTTTTTAGAAGATCCTATTTAACTGAAAAATTACAATCAGTCTAGAAGATAGCTATTTTCTGGGTTTTTTATGAATGAGATGACTCACAGAAGCACAAAGGTGGTATACTGAGCAAGGGAGGCAAGCACATGAAGCAAGAGCCAGCTTTTAAACCTTCTGCAAAACAAAAATGAGAGTTTATTACCATCACAGCATAGTAGGAGGTAAATCTGTTAAGTATGCAACAAGGTCAAAGACACCAATTCTTGCCACTAAATCTGACCTTCAAAAAAAAAAAAAAAAACAACAACAAAACAAAACACCAACACCCTCCCACCAAATGCACACACTAAATCATAACACACGCATTCAGTCATCAGAAGCCCGCTAATTGTCGCTTACCTATGACTGCTCCTCCTGCCTTGAGGTGCATGCTTATACACAAAATCAAGGCAGGTCTCTGGTAACCATTTTTACCACCCTAGTCATCGTAACAGCAGCTAGATCATGAGATGCCTGTCAATTTATTACAATAGAAATTAAGCTCATGCTATTCCACCCAGTTTGTCCAACACAGTTTCTCAAGAACAATCCAAATGTGAAGAACCTTCAGTTTATGAGGGTTGTGATTAGTGGCACAGAGTCTAGTTGGAGGTCTGTAACAAGTGGTGTTCCCCAGGGGTCAGTACTGGGTCCAGTCCTCTTCAATATATTCATCAATGACCTGGGTGAAGGGATAGAGTGTGCCCTCAGCTGATGACACAAAACTGGGAGGAGTGGCGGACACACCGGAAGGCCGTGCTGCCATTCAGCGTGACCTGGACAGGCTGGAGAGTTGGGCAGAGAGGAACCTTACGAAATTCAACAAAGGCAAGTGTAGGGTACTGCACCTGGGGCGGAATAACCCCACGCATTAGTACAGGTGAGGGGCTGACCTGCTGGAGAGCAGCTCTGTGGAAAGGGACCTGGGAGTCCTGGGGGACAACAGGATGGCCATGAGCCAGCAATGTGCCCTTGGGGCCAAGAAGGGCAACGGCATCCTGGGGTGCATCAAGAGGAGTGTGGCTAGCAGGTGGAGGGAGGTTATCCTCCCCCTCTACTCTGCCCTGGTGAGGCCGTGTCTGGAGTACTGTGTCCAGTTCTGGGCTCCCCGGTTCAAGAAGGATGGCGAACTGCTGGAGAGGGTACAGCAAAGGACTACGAAGATGATTAGGGGACTGGAACATCTTTCTTATGAGGAAGAGCTGAGGGACTTGGGTCTTTTTAGCCTGGAGAAGAGAAGACTGAGGGAGGATCTTATTAATGCTTATAAATACTTAAGGGGTGGGTGCCAGGAGGATGAGGCCAGTCTTTTTTCAGTGGTGCCCAGTTACAGGATGAGATGTAAGAGAATCACAGAATCTGTCTGCAGAACGTGGATTTCCCCCAGTGTAATGTCCCCAGAGGTTTCCCAGTCCATGACCAGTACCAGAAATAACAGGAAGCTCACTGCCTTCCGGTAGGTTGGAGAAGTGGAAAAGGACGAGAGGTAACGGACACAAACTGGTCATAGGAAGTTCCATCTAAACATGAGGAGGAACTTCTTTACTTTGAGGGTGGTAGAGCACTGGAACAAGCTGCCCAGAGAGGTTGTGGAGTCTCCTTCTCTGGTGATATTCAAAACTCACCTGGACACATTCCTGTGCAATCTGATCTAGGTGAACCTGCTCTGGCGGGGGGGTTGGACTAGATGATCTCCAGAGGTCCCTTCCAACCCCTATCATTCTGTGATTCTGTTTATGACAGGCTTTTACACCACTGGGAGTCTCAAAGGCAACACAAACCAAGATGTGACAAAGCTTTTAAAAAAACCAAATAAACAAATAACCTGCATACCACTTTGGACTTTCTGAAGCATTCTGGGCAAAGAAAGTTCCACTCAAAACTATTCATCTGCCAGATCTCATTCCTAGCAGCACTTGTATTCAGGCACAAACCTTTTCCTCTGCTTGTGAAAGTTTGCCTTAGTTTTGCCAGCTTTCTAAACAACTGAAAAAGTTTGGCTTCGTAGGGGACGTGCTTGACTCTACACATAAAACTGTACAGCTAGAAGCTAAATTACATCAATTCACGTTAAATCTTCCTAAATGAATGACAACATGGGTGAAAAAGTTTTCCATTTTTATGATAGGTTTTTCTAGGTCTGCTGATTTCAACCATCCATTATGTTTTCTCTAAACCACACTTGCCTTAGTCAAAAAAAACACCAAAGGAAAAAAAAGCCAGATCCAAGATATCCTAGTAACCCCTATTTTCTTTCTACATCACCTACCAAGTGTCTCAGGTGTCTGTTAAGGATTGGGAAAAACAGCATGAGAAGTCTTTAAACATCAGATAACAAAATCCAAGAGAGTGAAGTAATGACTAAAATAAGATTAGTTACAAAAGCATGTCACCCACAACCTTATTAGCTCAATGCTCAAGCGAAACAGGAGCATTATACCATATATATAGTATTTTCAAACCCAAATCACTGTTCAAGATCTAAGGATTAAACAATTTCCAGCTCTCGTATGAATAATACATAGTGATACAACAGTACTATTAAAACGAGTTCTCAAGAAACCAGCCAAGAAAGCTCAGTATTTCAAGGCAATCTGATGCTGTTTCAACACAAGTGAGATACCACAGCATCTTCTTAAGCCTGAAGACCATTGGCTGAGACCCTTTTCTTGCCTTGCTAGAACGAGGGCCTTTTGTTCTGCTCACAGCGGTGACTTGATTTCTGAGAAATGGCTCGCTAGTCTTCAGCTTTGTTGCCACCACGCTGAAGCCAGGCTCAGTCATGTTCCCACTCTGTGGGCTTGTTCCTGGACCAGTTTCTCTGCTGCTGGTGCGCCACCTCGCCTCTTCCACCCCACAAAGGCAGCCTGAAGCACGTGACTGCCACAGCCCGACTTGCCCAGCTTGAAGCACTCTGGTAAACAAGCCATCCCCAAGGAAATCTGCCTTCCTAATGCTGCAAGCCCTGACTACATCAACTTCCCCCTCAGCTACGCAAGATCCCAGATTCAGCTTTTTGAGAGAGCCTCTACTCTGCTGGCGATGCAGAACAGCACGCCACATCCTCCTCCTGCAAACACTAGGAAGACGCAGAGCCCATTTGGACAAGCCCTTCCCTTTCCACCACTTCCAGCTGACATTTGGTAGGTTCCCAACTCAGTAGAAACAAACTCTAACCATCAAGAACAAGCCTGATGGCAAAGAATAAAATAAATTATTTTAAATGTAAATGTGGCGTTCTATTTAATAGGGTTACAAATTGCAGCACTCAAATCCTTCTCTAGGCCGCGCCAGCCCAACTCCCTCAGAAACAGAGTTTTGTCTGGGGAAACATAAATGGTAAACCTTACTTCACAATCAGGGACTCATTTGGGAGGTACGACTCTCTGGCCATCAGGAGCCAGACACATTCACTGAAATACTAACCTTAAAACCAAAACATCTGAGGAGTTAAAACTACAAGCAAGCAATTGGATAGCCAAGCACAAAGCAAAGGCTAGTCCAGATTTGGTGCCCAGCCAAAACTAGCAGAGCAGTAGCAGGAAAGAGCCTAATGTATGTGGAAAATTCAGCTGGGAAGAGCTCAGAACAACGCATCCGCTTGGCTTGACATGCAGGAGCCAGCATGCACTAGGATCCGTGGACTAGCACACTCTAAGAACAAGGAGAAGAAGAGAACTAACAACCAGGAGACTTCACAAAGGGCAGTGCTCCCTCTCTGTAAGGCTTTGGCTGAGAACACAAGGAACAGTTTGCATCCTAGCAGAGAACACAAGGTCTCAAAGTAGGATGCACCTAAGCCGAACAGTTTTACATACCAGCCTTATAGCAAGGGAACACTGTATAAATAAATCAGAGTGTATATGTTTGCGTGCGTTACAAATATAGATATATACACAGACATATATATAAATATATATACGCACACAAAAAAATAAAATAATGTACATTACATATATAGTATTAGTCACATCACAGGAGCGGAGAAGTTTGCTCACCATTAGCAAATATCCTATGAAAGACTGTTGGTAACAGAGCAGCCCGTAAGCGGGAAGTAAAACGAGATAGAAGTCAATGAGTTGATGAAACAGCAAGCACTTAACATCAATAGAGAAAGCTAGGTCAGAATCATGGCAAAACATGGACAAGACTGAGAATCTGACCCTGCCTCCAGCCACCTTTTTAAAATAAATTTACATAAGGAACATTAGTATTTCTAATTGAGAACCAGACTGGGCAAGGGAGACAAGACACCTCTGACCAAGTAAAAGATTACGACCGAGACTTGAGGCTAAGCAGCTGGAAATTCTGTTCTTTCTGTGAGTGCTGTACAGTCCCTTAGCACCCCCTTCAGCAGACATCTACCTTTCTCTACACACCAGCAGCTTCTCCTGGGCATGGATCTTGACAGCAGAACCCATACTTGCATACATGGCCACATAATTTAATAGCAGAGTTAATACCAAGTAAGACTCAGTATTCTAGCACCTTGGCCTGGAACTGAAAAGAGAGTCTAGACAGACCGCAATTAAATATATAATGAATCCTAAACATCAGGTACATTGCTGACTGGAAAGCATACGCCTCATCCGAGTGCCTGGAGGCACTATTTGGAAATACACTAGCACAACACTAAGCTTCCCCCTATGCTCTACTGGAAGTCGCACTTGGCACATGCTAATACACAGCCATGTCTCAGGAGCACCAGAAGACATTACAAGACACTCCAGTTTGAGGCCTCAGTTTTGTTGGGGTACTCCAAGAGCTGCCCAAAAGAATTTTTAATTCAAACCCATCACCCTCTTTCCACCTATGACTGGTTCTTAGATTCCCAATGAGAATTACAAGAAACATCTCCCAATATTGCTTAACACAAGCAAGCAGCAGCATCGAACACCCTGCCTAAACACACTGTTGTTCTTTGCACTCAGAGTACCTTCAACCTGCCTTAGTAAAACCTCTTGCAACATGTTCCCTTCACAGGTCCATTTGTTAGACAATACAGATACGCACAGATGCAGAATGGTGTTGCATGTGGATCCTGTGGAAGAGTACACAGAAAACAACTTGGACCTCTCACGAGGAATGTTTTCATCTGATCACAACTCCAGAAAGCCACTGGAACATTCCAGTCTCTGGGATCACCAGTGGCAAGTTTAAGAACTGTAGGTGTCTTTCCTATCCTCATCACAAGTTCTCCAAAGCTCCCCACTCATTTGACACTCTTTCTCCTTAAATCTATTAACCCTGCACTTTACGGCACTGAAAAAAGAAAGTTAGTAAATTAATGGATTATGGATCGCTTTTGCATTTAAGCAGTATGAGAAATCCTCCCTCTTTCCCACTCCCTTTTTCTTCCACAGATGACCCCCAGCATGAAAAGATTTCATCCCTCTTCCGAAAACTCAGTGCAATATAACAGCAACACCCTACTACTAAATTAATCTCTTTTCTTCCTGCCGTGCACAGGTGGCTCTAGAAAAAAAAAAGACTGATCCAGAATTACATGCAGAACAAGGAAAACAGTGGTCAGTCCTGCTAGTGCATGTGCTTCTGCAGTCTGAAGTAGCAGCAAGGAGCAATAGGCAAAAGGGCTGCTCCCACACCTAAACAGGTGTTACAGGACCAAGTACCAGCCATTTCCAATGCAACACAAGCCACAGGCACTACTCTTCTAGTACTTCCTTACCTAGCAGACAGAAAGATGTTTTGCAGAATACCCTAGCAGCTTCCTTTCCCCATATTTTTGCCCCACATTCAGCAAGTATTCTCTTTTGCTTGAAGTAGAGGGAAGAGGAACTTTCAGAAGCGTTGCCCAGAATGGTGCTGGGGACCGAGACAGTATCAAAGGACAAATCATAGTGCATTGAATCATTGTTTCCCTTAAATCCATGAGAATTACTGCCCTGCTTCTTTTAAGTAAACACAGGAAAGTTTTCAGAGACCAGACAGCTGTAAGAAATAACTACATGAAGCAATAAACATGGGCCTAACATTGTCAGTGACCCCAAAGCGACTATCGCTCTAGGGCCCGATCATGAAAATAGCCTGTCTGGCTACTGCACAGTCAGCAGTACTAGAGAATATCAAGCTCGAATACAGCCAGCAGTTCCGATGACGTACTTTTAACATACCTAGCTGGGTGGGCACTACAGGAACAAGAATACCTTCTGCAACATTGGCAACTTTAGTTCCAGGCTGTGCAGGAGCTGTAACTTTCACATCTGGAAGATTCCTCTTTTAACCACAAGTCCACTCACGTTCACTTCCTTTTTTTATTTAAGAAAGGACCAGAATCTCCCAGATAAATCACTTCACTTCTGAACACAACATGAGCAAGGCAGCCTACAACTGCGGAGTAGAAGAAAGTTTGCTCAGGAGCAACTGTAATTAAGCACTGCTCCTGCAAAGTCACATTCCCAGCATGTATCCTCTTCAGGACTACCACGGAATCTTGCTGAGGATACCGTTGTTACAGCACACAAGACACCCACTACTCTCTGAAAGAGCACATCAGTCTAATTGCCTCTGTCCCTCCCACCATGCCTAACAGAAGCAAAGCTCTATGGAATTGGAGGGAGCAGGTAAAGGTGAAACTGTTGAGGCAACTGTTTGTGACCTACACTCAAAGAGCCACCTTTCTTCTAGACAGCCTCTGAATGGCACTACTGGGAGTCCGAATGCTCTTGAGAACGTCACGTTTGCTGATCTGCAGAACCACCCTCTGGTAAAAAGCCACGGCTCTAGATACCAACTTCAAGTGGTTTGCTTTTACAAACAAAGTGCTGGCTACCAATCAGAAAGATTCCAGCTGTATAATACTTTTAAACTAAACTAGAAAGAGAAGGATCTCTTACGTACTCGAGACTGCAATAGACTTCCCATAAGTGGCCTGAATTGAATGCCAGGGAGCCAGTTGTTTTTGCCAGCATACAGGTATCTGAGGTACACAACTCTCGGAAATTCCTCCCACCTGGACAAAGTCAGTGAAAGATAATAAAGTGAACCCCGTGATGTCATCCGCCTGTATGAAGAGCAAGATGTCACCAAGTTTACAGGCAGATAGAGAACTGAACATTCCTTCTGCCATGACCCCGTCTCCTTGGGTATGAGTATGTATCAGAGGTTTGTTACAGAGAACAGAGACCCCAATTCTGGAACAAAGAGACAACACAAGAGTTCTTTGATGGAAAGAAAAGCCACAGAGGTCTGCAGTTTATGAAGAGAGGCTATTTTTTGATGACAGGTGAAGCAGAGCATTCTTTCCTGTACACTGTCAACATCAAACCAAGAATTCACACAGACTACTTGCCTACAGGATAGCAAGTGCATACTCCTCAGGTTTGAGAATATTTGCAGAAGTTGGACAACAGATAGCAAAGCTGCCACTTGAAAGGGTATATCAAGGCACAACATAATGCATCCTGACTGCAGACAGGTGTTTAGAAACATAGGAATAGCAAAGGTGAAAAAAAAAACAGTCTACAAAAAATGCACCGCACTGCCAAAAAAAAAAAAAAATCACTTCTTACTTATGAAATAAAACATTTCAGCCCAGGTGGCTGCCTGAACAGGGCATGTCCTTGCCAAATAGGCCCAAGGCAAGCTAGGATGCTGAAGTGCAGGCCATAGTGAGTGATGCTGGATGAGACTCTGGCTGCAGCCAGAGTCTATAACCTTAATTATAAAAGTTGGTTGCTACAAGAAGCACTCATGAGGCCTCAGTGGACACAGCTCTCCAGACAGCTCTCAAAGCTTCACAACACCGGGAAGAGAACGCTGTGTGTATTAATGTGAAAAAGACTGCAGAGCAGATGAATCCAAGGATAATGTGCATACAAAACTTGAAAGTTTCAGCACCATCTCTCGGGTCAGTCCCTTGAGATCAAAAACTGAGGAAGGGATTAACAGTGGAAACAGTATCCAGTATTGGTTCTTCCTGCGCATGAAGGTGGTCCAACCAAAAGTGAATTCTGCTACCAATCTCTGGCACAACTGATGTGGAGGTGGAGGAACATGTGTACATACATGCCCATCATGCCAGATAACCCTGAAAGGATAAGATGCCTTTTTCTGTTTGAGCAGTTTGTCTCATAGGCAAGGGTCACCTCCAACAAGCCTTACCTGACCCAATTTTGATCAGTCCGTTGTGCTGAATGAAGATGGTGTCGCAGGTCAGGTTACCATGGATGATTGGGGGATCACAGGAGTGGAGGTAGCTAAAGATTCAGAACAGAGCACTGGTCAGGAGACTACTTTGGCTGAGGTCAGGAATCCCTCCCTTCATCCTTTCCCTGTCTCAAGCAACATCAGAAAATAACAGGAGAGCAAAGGACACATCCCAGGGACTTACAATAGCAGGGAGGTACAATTAAGTGACCATACATCAGCCTCTAGGCTAGGAGACAATCATGAAAATTAAGCAATTGTCTCTAACAAACAACCTCCAGAACATGGAGCGGGAAAAAGAAAGCTTTCTCCGATCAGTTCCCAAGAAACCCAGGGTACCAGAGGGAAAGAAACTATTTAATCCATCCCAGTACTGCTAGGTGGATGCTAAAAAGGTTCCAATTTTATACCAAAAAGATCAGAGCCTTATTCTGGCCCTACTCACAGGGCATCAAAAAGGCACTCGGTGCTGTACAAACACGACCAATCATATTTTCCAGCAGGCACAAATAAAGCTTTTCAGTGCTGGGGTCCCAGGTGCATTTGAGGCTACCTGGTTTTGTGCCTCATTCTGCTTGGGTTTATGTTAGCAGCCAGCACAAATAAGGACTGTCAGCTCCCAAAAGCTACTCATCAACAGCTATATTTAGCCAAATGGCAACAGAATTTTCTCTATGGAGTGGTAGTCTTGCTCTGACATCTGGGTTATTGTTTTTCCAAGGCTGTTATGAGCTACACACCAACTCTGGCTCAGGTAAAGAAGAGACTTTAAAATCAAAACAAAAAAAACCCCACATTCTATTCAATTGGGTTGCACTAAGATAGCTGCAGAAGAAGATGTGCATCATCAAGAAATGTATAGATCCACATACACTTCTAACAATATCAACACTACAATGATTATGAAGCCACTGCATGCTACAGGGCTGCAGCCTGCCACGACTAAGAAAATTTTCCTCACTCCTCTCACATGGAATTTGATTTCTTTGAGACTTCTTTGCAACATCCTCTCGGCCATGGTTAGATCCATGTTATAAAGTTGGATTCTCTGGAGAGCTCCCTGCTGCTCAGCTCCCACACTCACTATCATACCAGTCGCAACTGTTGGGATCTAAAACCTACATTGCACCTGTTTCTCTCTTTTAGAGGCTTCAATATTGTTTAACTGAAGTCTCTGGGATTGTTATAGGAAGTGCAGTTGATGCTCTGCAGACCATGTCTTGGATAAGAATCAGGCTGGGTGGCTGAAAGTGCTCTCCAGGCTCCATTCCACGAAGTTTGGCAGCAGGTATGTTTACAGCTTTTAATATTTTAGCACAAGAGGGGCTACACTTAAACAGATGGCTAGACCGCAAGGTAAGTAACTCACATACCTGAGAGCAGAGAGGATCTGGGTACACCATCGCTTCCAGGCCTACAGACACAGGAGCAAAAAAGGATAAAAATCATTCAAGGAAGAGGAACTAATCCTTAGTTCTGCGACTCATAGCCCATTCATATGAAGGAATATATGCTGCATTCTGTGGCATCTTAGCTTTTAGCCAGTACACGTGTATAGGAAGTAAGAACTCTCATGATCAGTTTAGTTTCTACATATTCATATGGGTCAAGAAACACGCCTCCCCTCCTAACTCCTCTCACAGACGCCTTCCCTCCTTCCTGTATGCACACGTGGAAAGGGATGTGCCTGTCACACCATACATACGAAGCTGCAGAACTGCTGTAAACAAAGCAAACAGCACAGAACAGCTGTCCAAGAGAACCTGCAACTAAATTAGTATACAATAATAGAAAGGAATTGCAGCCACATGTTATCACCAGGTTGCCTTCTCATCAGGATCCTCTGCTGAAAGAGCTTTCCAGAGGCTGATGGCACTAAATGAAAATAGGCATACATTAAAAAAAAAAAAAAGAGTTACCTTTTCATTCATAGTTTTGTGGTTTTTCTTTGTCTTCTTCAGGAACTGTTTCAAGCTCCCTGAAGACATATATTCAGTGATGAAGATCACCTGTAGGGGCAGTATGAGACATTACCCTCTGCTTCACTAATTACCTACAGGACATACAGTGAGAAAACACAACACTGTTCGGTTTACTTACCCTGGCTTTATTCTCCTTCACATCAGCCCAGTATTTGTGAAACTTCACAATGTTCAGATGTTCCAGCTGAATTAAGTTGTCAAACACCGCTTTAACTTTTTCCTTAACATCAGAAAAACAAAGACATGTTACATCAGAGACCAACATCGGCCCACATCTTACTTTCTTCTTGAGTCTTGGTCCCCTTAAACAACACAGTACACTTCAAGCTCCTCTGCTAAGAACAAACAGCATCTGATTTCATCCTACACTGCACCTCAGCTGAGCATGGTTTGATCACCAAGACTAAATCAACACAAGAGCCCATGGAAATAGCACAACAGTTCTCCACCACATTTTCTGCACAGGCCAGGCTTAAGCTGAATTTGTGACACTTGAGCAGCACAGCACTCAAATCCAGCCAATAATCCACACGAAAGGTCACCAATATCTATAACACCACCCTCATGCATGGTATGTTTCCCGCATCTTGTTGGGAAACACATCAACTTACTTCCTGAAGCTTAAAGTTCTTCCGCTCAGAAAACTGAACCTCATTCCAAACAACTTCCACACCTTCCTCTGTATCCATGGCCAGGTAGGCACTATCGATCCCTGGGACATTGCGTTGATTCACCTGTATGGGAAGGATGGAGATAGATGTAAGTTCTAAGCCAGCAAGACCAGATCATTACCATGCATCCTTCATTTGATTATTATGAACTTTGCTCATTAACTTTTAATTAAATGAGCATTCCACGACAGGATTGTGCACATATATTTCAGGAATGGGACATACCGAAACGTGAGTATATTGTAGGCCACGTAAACAGCAAGCCCTGGGCGTATTTGAGGGAAAACTTCTTTTGCACAAATGCTGTTTTGTAGTAAAAGCTGCCTTTTGGCCACAATACATTAGATTTTTATGTTTTATGATACCCATAGTTCATTTAACCACAAAAAAAGCCCTCCAACTATACAAAAGGGATAAAAAAAGTGTCAAGAACTCAGACACAACTTTCTGGAGGCATTTTCTGAAGGTGATGAGACACAAAACTCAAGAGAGAAGAAACTGAGCCAAGCAGAGAGAAACAAAGGGAAAGCTGCAAGTTGGGAGTAGACTTAGGAATGTATTACACGACTGAAACTGCTACAATAATTTCTTTAGTTAATAAATGCAAAAGTTAACCCAGCATAAGTACATCCACACCTAATATTAAAGACATAGATGAGCACTAAGAAAGCAACAAGGTAAGGGGAGGGGACCTGACAAAGCAAGAGTTTAAAGCCTAGCATGAGAATGGCTAGGGCTGTAGAAGTACTTAATGATGGAAAACCTGCATAGATACAAGATGAACAACACTCCCAGCAGCAAAGTTTAGCATAATATTGTTTTTCCTCAAATATGTAGCAGCATCCAAAGATGCATACAGGTTCCTTCCTCCAACATCTAGAGCATCTTGCTGTTCTGTAATGCCTTTTACACACTGTTTCACAGGCATGCAGAAGGTACAGTCATGGCTAAAGTCCTACTGCACCAGGCAACGTGCAGTGATAAAACTGGATTCCTATCTCAAAGTACTTAGAGGAGAGAAGATAGAGGGTAGAATTTACCTTTTAATTGTCAATCATCAACCATTACTATTCACCATCAACTGGCCGCATACTCAGAATCACTTCACTTTCAGCTGATCCAATTCTCCCCTTGAGGTAAAAGTTCATACAGAGATTTGCCCAGCAAATCCAGACTCATATTCCACTTATACGACCATTTCACAGCTTTTCCTACTCATATTGTCTTGCCTTCTCTTCCCTCACTAGGGACCCCCTCAGCATCCATTTGCTGGAAGCTTCTCACCATATACAAGATCTTCCTCAAAAATCTCTTCCCCCTTGGCAGCCGCTTTTAAACACAATCAAATTTACTCAATTTCAGCCACAGCGTTATGCTAATGAGAACTGACGCAAATGTTCTGCCACCCGCAAAACTTAAATGAATTACACACTATACTACAGGAAATAACTACTCATAACACCATACTAACTAATAAAACTAAGAGAAAGAAACTAGTTTCCAATGGACAGCGCTTCTAACTCTGGTAGACTGGGTACAGACTAAAAGCATCCAGCTGATCATACTGAAATGCAAAAAAACTAAGGCTTGTATTTATAAAGAAACTCCGCTATAGGGGGTGGGTACCAAGAAGAACTCGTAGGTCAGGCTAACAATCAGCTGAACTTGAGCTCCTAATACAATGCGTAATGACAAGGACTAATACAGCGACAGGACATGTACACATAAGAATTGTGAGCAGAGAAACTTATTACTGAGCTAGTAAGTTTACTGTTGTACAATACCACCTTTAAAAGTTTGCATTACAAACATCTGTCCATTGGATACTAAACTGGGAGGTGCTGTTGACTCTCTTGAGGGACAAGAGGCTTTGCAGAGGGATCTAGATAGGTTGGAGCACTGGGCAATCATCAACGGCATGACGTTGCACAAGACCAAATGCTGGATTCGGCACCTGGCAGGGAGTAACACCGGCCACAAGTCCAAACTGGGAAGGAGTGGCTGGAGAGCAGCCCTGCAGAAAGGGACCTGGGGGTGCTGGTCGGCAGCAGGCTCCGTAGGAGTCAGCAGGGAGCCCTGGCAGCCGAGGGGGCAAAGCCCATCCTGGGGTGCGTCAAACACAGCACGACCAGCCGGTCAAGAGAGGGGATTCTCCCGCTGTATTTGCCCTTGGTGCGGCCTCACCTCGAGTCCTGTGCGCGGTTCTGGGCCCCACAATTTAGGAAGGATGTGAAGGTCCTCGAATGCCTCCAGAGGAGGGCAACAGAGCTGGTGACAGGGCTGGAAGGCATGTCCTCTGCGGAGCAGCTGAGGACTCTGGGCTTGGAGAGAAGGAGGCCGAGGGGCAACCTCATTGCTCTCTGCAGCTTCCTGAGGAGGGGACGTGGAGAGGGAGGTGCTGAGCTCTTCTCCCGGGGATCCAGGGACAGCGCGTGTGGGAATGGTTCGAAGCTGTGCCAGGGGAGGTTCAGACCGGACATGAGGAAGCATCTCTTTACCGAGAGGGCGGCCAAACCCTGGAACAGGCCTCCTGGAGAGACGGTCGATGCCCCAAGCCTGCCGGGGTTTAAGAGGCATTTGGACAATGCCCATAATACCGTGCTTTAACTTGTGGTCAGCCCTGAAGTGGTCAGGCAGGTGGACCAGGTGATCATTGTAGGTCCCTTCCAGCTGAACTATTCTATTCTACTCCATCAGTAGCTTGACAACTTATCCTGACAGCCAGTCAATATAGGCGAAATTCTTTTTTATTATCTTTCAAGGGAATCCTAACAGGCCCAACAACAGTCAATATTCTGAAATTGCAGATGACACACTGGAGTGATAAACAAGAACAGTGTAACTAGAGTGATACAGATTGATCAGTAAACTGAGCCGTAAATTATTGTGATAAAACCAGACACAATGGGGTGACACAGGTAGGAATAAAGAATATAGGCCTTAATTACACAAAGACAGCATGAGCTACAGAAAATAACTATTGAAAACAATCACAGGAGACAAGCAGCTTAGCACGAACAATCCTGCTCCCTTCCCACCCCTCACCTCCTTCATAACTGATGGCTGAAAGGTCTGAGATTTGATTTAGGGACACATTCATCATATTTATCATAAGAACTTGATTTTATCTATGTATACTGGTACGGGCATCTAAACACCAGGCCAGGCCTGTTATGTTTCATCATTAAAGAAAGCTGAAAGAATGAAGATCATTAATGACAGAACATTTATTCCTTCTAATTTTAGTATAAGAAATATCTTAGGGATGACATTAGTGTAAGAATACCTAGTACAATTAATAAAGCTGAATGCCAAAAGGCTTTAACTTAAGAAAAGTTCAGATAAGCCCCCAGCCAACAGAAGGGATGGTATGTGTCAGTATTGGGGGGACAAGATAAAAGCCGTGACTACTGACACGCAGTGCCCATGCATCCCTCTATATTCTCTTCCTTCATCATACTTGCTGCCTATTCAGAGACCTTCTAGCTTTACTGGATTAATTAAGTCCTCAAGTACTGACAACGACTCAAAATCTGCCCTGATAATACAGCCAGTGGATGTGGATTTATCATGTCTTCTCCCATTTCTGGGCAAGTTTACCAAAGGTAAATAATTTCTATGACTCATACTCCAGGGTACCAGATTATGACTCAAGACACCAAACCCATCTGACATCACTGATAGTAATTCTCAGTTCAAGAGGAGATTCAACAGCTTGGGCAGAAGAGTAAAGGGAAAAATGCAGACAGACAACTGAAAAGGCGACAGCAAATTCCTCCTTTGTTCGGGTTGCCAAATCACCGTTCCACATCCCTCTCCACGCTTAGCAAAGTGGAATCCTAAACCCTCATGAAAGCACGTTCTGGCACCTGCCTTGTACCTTCCCGAGGGTTATGGCCAGCAGTTGCCTCTGAGCAGCTATTGGTGATCGACGGATAGTTGCACACTTAATAGCTCACAGTTTAGAAGCCATGTGGCAGTTAACACTACTGTAAACAGAGGGAGTTGTGGGAATATAAATTTCAACTTCTCCAGAAACCTGACTGAGCAAGAGAAAATAAAAATGGCCGTTCAAAACACTGCCGTCCGTGCCTTGCCCTGAAGGGTAAGGAGTGCAACCAGCAACGTACGTAGCCTGGTGCACCCATGCCCTGAAGAGAACAGTATTTGTTGCCTCACCCTGAAGAGCGGTCACGACCTGGGCATCAACATCGGATGAAGATGACGCAGGTTCTCTCCTCAGTTTGCCCTAACTGCCTGCAAGCTTTGTCAAGTAATTTAAGATTGTCTGGTTTAACTTGTTTAATTTTCAGTGGTCTTTTATGACCCAGACCAAAGACAACAAGCTGTCCGTGAACTATGCTGATGAAATGACAAAAGAAGACTGGCTCAAATAAAATACCCTGTGTTCCTAGAGATAATGTATTACTCTGAAGTGTTTCTTTCCCAGAAAGCCCACGTAGACTAGGTAGCTTTTAAACTATGAAGGAAGAAGTTAACTGAACTCAGTTTAGCATGAATTTCTGAAGTACGACACAGGAAGCAGTTCCACAGCCACAAAAAATTTACAGCAGAAGTACTAACGTAGCTCTCTGTCCATATAAACAAGAGGTAAGGAAACTCAAGAAGAATTTCAAGTGAATTTAAGTAATCAAAGGGGAGTGGGGGAAAGAGATTTAAATGCTGGTACTTCAAGGCATAACTTAGCTCTAAGGGAAAAAAGTTTGGAAGACGTATTTCCCTTAGGCAGGTTATTCCAATTGTGCAATGCTTATTTTTTCCATAGCTCTCAAACACCTGGATATCACTGAAAGAACACAGACTTTTGGAGAGACATTCTGTAGTTCACATGATCTGTCAATTAAAAAAGAAAAAATACAACCTAAGTCACAAGTGACAGTGATAATTTACAATCAAGGAAAAAAAAAAGTCTAAAAATTGGAAAAAATCCCACAATAATTACAATATCAGTACAGAATGAAACTGCAAGTTGACGAAAAGAGATCAGGAATGGCAGCACATTAGGCCAGACACTTATAAAAAGCCACACACCTGGTTAAGAGGAGCACGAGTATGTTAAAAAGTTACCCTGGCCACTTATTTAGGCCAGAGACAAAGATCAAAGCTCTGCTCAATCAGGTTGGCAAAAGCTTGCGAACAGAGGTAATATACCTAAAGACAGTAGCTGGACCACTTCTCATTGAACTGTGGTGGAAAAAAAAGTAGCATATTTACCAACAGAAAGAAGAAACAAAAGCAACTGTATCAGAGATTTTAAGCTAATCTAGAGTGTAACAAAACCAAAGAATGCAAGATCCACTGCAGGCAAAGGGGAAGAAAAAAAAAAAATCCAACAAAACGAAGAAGCAAGCCTACTTCATGTTTTAATTAAACTGACAACACTGGCCTTTGCAATTATATTCCTGGTAGTAAAATGCTTGAAAGGTGTTAATTCAAAAGAAAATTAAAATAACTAATGTAATATAAGAATCTCAAGGAAAGGAAGATATCAATTATTACATGGCTATACAAACCAATTCATACAGCAATCAAAAGTATAAGGAAAAGGAAATCTGACCATCACCAATGCAACAGTTGGTTCTTCCAGACAACTACGTGCTTGAACCCATAATAAGATAAAAATACATTAGCAGTAAGCTTGTCTGTGTAACCAAACAAACAAATCTTGACCATTTAAATACAGAGGTAAAAGTCTTCCATGAGTTGGAGCTTGCCCTCACTTGTAGTTTCACATGCAACAGTTCAGGAGATGCCGTCTTGCGAAACAAGTCAGACATACTTTTTAAGCATACGCAGTAAGTGTCCCTGCCACCTCCCAGAGATTCCTGCTGCATGCTGGCCCGCGCAGCTGGACCACAAAGGGCAAAGCACAGCTCAGAGCCACGACACTGTTCAAGGAGCCCAGTTCCATCCTGTCACCAAGAACGGCAACTGTTCTGTAGAAAAGCAGCAAGTTTTGAATCATACCACCGTCACGCAGACCGTAGCCCAGTGGCCAACCCAGCCTCTCCAGAGCATTTTGATAGTTCTGGCTAGACAGAACCGAGCCTGAGGGACAGGCTTCACTAAAAACTCATGTCAGATAACTCTCCAGTCAGTAGATTAGCAACTTAAAAAAACCCAGAAGTATGACAAGAGTCAAGTTGCTCTGAACAGAAAAAGCACTGCTCTTGGTATCCCACAGGGAGACATGCATCACTCCCATCGATTTAATGGATAACAGAAACAAGTACGTAAGTTGTCTACTAGGGGCCCAAAGGGACAAATGCTTGGTTTCATCTGGTACTTCAAAACAAATGAGCAATCCAATGGAGTCAAAGAGAGTTCAATCTTACTGAGCTAAACTACGGAAGTAGGAAAAGGCGATGAGTTCCCCATCCCTAACTCCCAAAGGGAAACAGAAACAGCACAGCAAAATAAATAAGGGAGTGGGGAAGGAAACCCAATATCCTAACGAATAAAAACCATTCTGATAGAAGTCCATCAGGACAGTTACAGTAACTCACCAGTACCTCTACATTTACTGTATTATCATCACCCCTGTACCATTATCAAAACCCTCATCAAACATACGACACCAAGGACGTACCACAGATAGTTCATACCCCTGAAAACAGTCAGAATTAAAACTTACTGGGAGGTTCAGGAAGTTCTCAGTACTGAACCCAGGGGTAGTAAGCTCAGATGAGTACCAGTAATGCAAAAAAACGCGAAGAGGGGAAAAACCAGACAGGATAAACTCCAAGTTAGCTACTTTCATTCTGCGCTAGCCCATCCTGTTACTCTGCGATACTTTCACTTGGTAGAGAGATCTTCAAATCACTGCAGAAAACTCTGAAAAAGATCACTTAGTCTTAGGAGGTATTAAAAGATCAATATTAGGAATTACAAGGAAAAGAATATAAAATGCCATAAAAATTGGTGTACTGCTGTAAGTAGAAATCTTGAATAGGCTTGTAAAAATCACTCATGGCACACGGAATACGAATAGAAAGTAAGTACTTCGCATTTCTGATAATACAAGAGCGAGAAAGCAGCTGATGAAGCAATCAAACATCATATTTTAAAGAGAATGATGAGGAAGCACTTGATCCTGACATATATATATATATAAAAATTAAACTGTAAAGCTGGCTACCATGGGATATATGTCAGAAGTGAAAATGGCTGCAAGCTGAGATTAAACCAGCTAACTACTAAATACACTAGTCCAAATACACTACCTGGTTCAAATTTCCTCAACTCCTGATTATTGTGAGAATGTGTCACAGCAAAACATCTTAGTCTTTTTTTCCGTTCCTCTCCTGTTCACTTCCTTATTCGGTGGTTTAACAGCAGAAGCTCTGGCTCTGCCACCTGAACATGAAAAAGCTAGAGCAGAACTCCACGTATTCACAAGATACTAATTTTCCATCCAGAAGGGGAGTATTGTAATTACACATTTTCTCTTTATTCTTACTACTGCTGTAATCACAATTTAAAAAGTTGTATTTTTCCACCTTCTGCATTGTAACAGGTGTTCACTCAACTCCGGGCAGAGCTGCAGAAGTCTCCCTGAATTAACAGGCCAAAAAAGTTTCATCAGATTGCTGTGGGAAGATATCTGGGTAAGGGCTATTCGAAGTAGAAGCAAGAACCACATCAGTGATCAGAAGAACCGCAACAGGGCGGGGAACCCAGACAGCCTAATCCATGATGATGAGTCACTGAACCAAGGACTCCCGAGGCCACAAAGGTGAGCAATTAAGTCATTGTCCCTATTAGGAAAACCCACCTAGGCAATTCAACAGGAGAAACTCCTTTAGCCATATTATGCAAGCCAAGTGGAAATGCTGTGTAAAGGAATACAGGACTTATAACAGGACGTCAGAGACGGGCCATTTGGGGATCGAACAAGAGTATTTGGATACAGTATTCATGGGATGTTGGAAGGAAGGGCCAAAAGCGTGGAAAAAGAAAGATCAAGATGAGTCGCTAGCCAAGTCCTGCGCCTGATCACCATCACCTGTACTATCTTTTTGCTAAATTATTTTTCAAACTGTTTTCTGTGCAAGCGTGCTCCTTACTCTCAGTGCATGTGCACACACAAGCACACAGATCTAGTAGCAAACTTCAAGCCACACTACCCAGAAAGTTAGGACAAGAGGTCTTGGGGCCAGATTTTGTAGAGACAGAGGGCCTGGAAGACAGGTACCAGAGACACCCGTGAAATGGGATTTTCCCTGAGCACTGATCCTTAGAAACAGGATACAGCTATTCATGTCACCTGCGTTAACATGGGATGCTTGGAAAAGCACCATGCTCCCATTTGTGCTAACCTATTTCTGGCTAGCCATGCTTTTACAGTGTCTCTGTCTATCAGGATTTGCCATGCAGCCTCACTGCAGGCAGAACCTGGAGTCAGAAACGGCGAGCAGCCTCTCCACTGGCCCAGCAGTAAGCTCCTTCCCAAGTGTAAGCCTGGCTGAACACCTGACCCCCACCAAACAGGCAGCAGCAACCACGATACTGGGATCGCTTCCCCTGGGCCTCCCAACGCAGGTCTAAAGAGACAGAGGTCTGACAAGGGGAAGGCTTTGGTGCGGCTAGTAAGCTACACGGACCACGTTATTTTTAGAACCGCTCTGTAACGAACGCAGAGCAAACCCTATCCCTCGGTCACAGGCAGCTGGAGTGTAACTAGCACCTCTAAGCACCCAGGAAAGCTAGAAAAGCCACAGACAGCTGCCCTGGCTGTGCCTGCTCCCCCACTGAGGCAGCATAAAGGCTGAGAAATGATGCTGGCTGGGGCAGCACTGAGCAAGCTGCCAGCTGTCTGTTACACTCAATAAGCAAGAACATAATGGGTCTGTAGACAACAGGCCCAAGACAAAGGCTCAATTCCTTCTACATCCTACAGTGCCCCTCAACTCATGCAAGCACATCTCAAGAGTTCGTTCGTTCCAGGAAGCCCCAGATGAGCCAACAAAATTGTTAAAAGGCTGCACATACTCCCTCTTTTGAGTATGTTCCCAATGGTCAGCATGGCATTAGTTTTCTCCACCAGCTGGAAAAAAACAGGTCCATTGCCAAAGCCTGTCAAAAAGCTGGCAGCCCTCCTAGCACTAGCTTGCTTCGAGAATCTCTGCAACCCATCCTCTCTACAGCAGCAGAAGAATCCAAAGCACAGAGCATCTCAAATGCCACCTTCCCAAGGAACGATGCCTCAGTTTTCCTATCGCACATCTGAGTTTCTGTACGTGGGAAAGACCGGTGCTTATCTTTTACTAGCTCAGCAAGTTTCCTTCCAGTCACAACAGCAGCTAAGAAATCAGACTTGAGCATCACAGAATGCAAACACCCAGTCTATCGGCATTTTCTCTCCAAGAATCCTGCACTGTCTCCTTGAAGAAATGTAAATCCAGAGGTGCAAAAGTCATCAACTGGCTCCTGATGAAAAACTATTCAAGAAACTAGGACTCCCGCTAGGAGTGAAAAGACAACAAAGAGTTAAATAAAGATGCAGTAGACCCAGCATTTCATTTTCCGTCTTTCTGGGTTCAGCTCCTCATAAATTACAGCGCCTTCCTTAACATTTCATAGCGTTAGCATGGATCAAGAGCATATGTTAGCCCGAGCGCTAAAATTCAGCTGTAATGTCCAGCCACCTAGCCATCAAGGGCCCCTGAACAGCTGGGAACCACCTATCCAAGTGACATCAAGGTCTTTCATGAGAAAAGCAGCAAACTAATGGCAGTGTAGTAAAGACAGTGGTGCTGCCTATATTAATTTTCTGAACTTCCAGCAACGGTATTTCATCTAGTTTACCTGACAGTGGAAAATACCAGAGATAGGAAAATAAGAATTAATCAACATAGCAACCACTGTATGCACAGACACACTTATATGCAAGAGATTTGTCTCCAGGAATGAGGCAAAAATGAACCTCTCGAACTCAGCAGCCCCTGCCATGGAGGCATAACGTGGAAAGTGCTCCAGCAACTGAGCTTGCAAAAAAGTTAGTAATATGTCAAGCACAGAACAACAATCAGACAACCACAAGGTCATCTCTTTCTCAAGGGAGGTTGTTGATGGCTAGCAAGAATGCAAACATCACTTTTCAGCCATCCCAGAAATCACCCCCAAGATTTTAGCACCTGTAGGAAAGAAGCACAACCCCTATGTCTGGCATCTGCACAGGACTGAGCGAGTCAGCACTTGGGCAAGTTTCCAGTCAACGGACTGAATGCAAGCAGGACTGGAAGAATGGTACAAGGCTCTCCTGCTAATCTTGAGCAGCCTGACATATCCTCAAGGAAAGGGCAAAGGTATTTAAACTGAGACCAGTACCCTTTCTCCCATTATCTCTCTTTTATCCCGTAAGTGTGAGGCTTCACATCCTTGCAAAATCTTCTGCATCAGAGAACAAAGCAGCATTTGGCAAGATCTGTACCACAACTGACTATACCTCACAAGGAGCCTGCAGAGAGGAAGCCTAGCACACCCAAGTCTACTCGGTCCTCTTCTCTCTCTTAACCATGACAGACATGCTCATACACATACCTAAAAGGGAACCTGCTTGCTCCCACATCCACAATATGATACAGATTCATTCAATAGCACTAAGTGGGTTATTTACTAAGCATGTTACAAAGATGACAACAAAGTACTTATTATAAAGTCTTGGCTTGTGCAATCACACAGTGTTTTCCTACCCAGAAAAGGCATCGAAAGAAATCCGGTCAACAGACAGCTATTAAACACATGACAAACTACAGGACTATCTAAGTCTGTGAATGGTTAAGTCCCTCCCACTAACATGAGCTTGCCAAGCCCAACACAGTAATACTGGGCTGAAAATTAAAAAGATTCTGCTCTGCTGCAGAGCAGAAGTTTTCCTACAGCTATGTTTGGGCCACATTCTGTTTGATCTCTGTAGCTCTCAGAGATAGTAGGCACTGAGTCCAAGCTCTTGGTTTCAGGTTTAATACCAGCCAGTGGCAGAAATCTAAAAATGAACTGCAAGTGTGTCACTGCAATCCACCTCTATTAAGAAGTTTCTATTCCTAGGAGGCATAGTAGATAATTCTGAAGATACTTGGACAACCCAAGAAAAATAAATTATGCATGCATGCTGACTGAAAGAAGAAAACGGAGTGTCACATGGGGATAGCAGAAAAAGAGGTTTTTGTCAGGGAGAAAAGCCAAAAGGGACCAAGGCAAGCACAAGCTTGGAGAGCCTGTCAGCCTCAGTCTCTCCCTCCTGCAATTCCCCTAAGCGCAAGCTGTGGGTCCTTTCTCTATGCCTCTCTGCCATGAGACAAGATTCCCCTGTTAAAAGTTTCTCTTCAGCTACTTGCAGAGGCTAAAGCCTCATCTCTGTGTATGTTAGGAGAGCGACCAGGGGCGTAGTTACAATTGCAGAGAGGGATTCAGCTCAGGTAGGAAAGCAATACAGTTTGCAATGCACCAGGAGGCCCATGCTTGTGATGTACACACAGCAGCAGCATGAGAAAGCAGATTCTCATGATTCCTGCAGTGCTTAAGGACAAGACAGATACCTGAAAATGCTGACCTTGGTTATACAGTGCAGGAAAGAACACAGTGATACTAAGTCTTCTCTGTAAAAGTTGTTCAAACAACAGAAAATAAGTATCCTATGGGACGAGCCGCATTTACCTGCCACTCTCCCCCTCCCAGCAATTTTAGCCTTAAGGTATACCAAGGCAAGACCATACGCACTATTCATTAAACATTCCACAAAGAAGTCATCTTTGGGGAAGGCTAGTGTTCTCTATCTAGTTAAAATCGGTTCTTAGTTAAAAATTTCACAGTAGCATTTAAATTTAAAAGACTACTTTAAACTTTCACAGCAATTACACACTTTGCGCTACAGAAGTTCCCCTGCCTCTAAGAAAAATTACAATCAATTAACTCAACACAACCCTTTCTTACATTCGAAGTTTAAGCAGAAATAGATTAGAATATAGAATAGTTCAGTTGGAAGAGACCTACAATGATCACCTGGTCCACCTGCCTGACCACTTCAGGGCTGACCACAAGTTAAAGCACGGTATTACGGGCATTGTCCAAATGCCTCTTAAACCCTGGCAGGCTTGGGGCATCGACCGTCTCTCCAGGAGGCCTGTTCCAGGGTTTGACCGCCCTCTCGGTAAAGAGATGCTTCCTCATGTCCGGTCTGAACCTCCCCTGGCACAGCTTCGAACCATTCCCACACGCGCTGTCCCTGGATCCCCGGGAGAAGAGCTCAGCACCTCCCTCTCCACGTCCCCTCCTCAGGAAGCTGCAGAGAGCAATGAGGTTGCCCCTCGGCCTCCTTCTCTCCAAGCCCAGAGTCCTCAGCTGCTCCGCAGAGGACATGCCTTCCAGCCCTGTCACCAGCTCTGTTGCCCTCCTCTGGAGGCACTCGAGGACCTTCACATCCTTCCTAAATTGTGGGGCCCAGAACCGCGCACAGGACTCGAGGTGAGGCCGCACCAAGGGCAAATACAGCGGGAGAATCCCCTCTCTTGACCGGCTGGTCGTGCTGTGTTTGACGCACCCCAGGATGGGCTTTGCCCCCTCGGCTGCCAGGGCTCCCTGCTGACTCCTACGGAGCCTGCTGCCGACCAGCACCCCCAGGTCCCTTTCTGCAGGGCTGCTCTCCAGCCACTCCTTCCCAGTTTGGACTTGTGCCTGCTATTATTTTCCCCTTGTGAACCAATATATTTTAAGTTATATTAGTCGGTACAGTTTAACTTAGGCTGCTGTAGCTAAAATATGACCAAGTAATTCACCATCCCACTAAGCCGATTGTGCTAATAACCAAAACTTTTTTCCCCGCTCCCAAGATAGCCTCTGCTGACTTGCCAACTGACTCTGGATACAAATCGAGCACGTTAAGCCCGACGCGCTCCGGAACCCGCCGTGTACCAGAGAACGCGGGCACCGGGCACCGGTTGGGGCTGCTGAGCTCCCCTGTGACTCGGACCACTGCCGTGGAACAAAGGCGGAGCGAGCAACGGGGCTGCGGGCAGAGGCCCCGCACAGAGGAGGCAGCGCTCCAGCCGCTCCCGCTCGACCGCTGTGTCAGCGCAGGCCCTTGCCCCGGGGCCCGGGACCCGCTCCCCCGGGAGGCGAACACCGGCGGAGGCGCCGCCGGCACGAGGGCGAGCGCGCCGCTGGGCGTGGTCAAGGCGGCGAGCAGCCTATGGGAGCTGGCGCTGGTGATGTAACGCTTCCTGCCCCCCGCCATTGGCTGGAGCAGCCGTCCTTCGGGGAGCCGCGCCGCCCCGGCCGGTGCCCGTCGCCGTGGCCGGTCCCGGTCCCGCTCCCGGTCCCGGCCGGGCTGGCGGCGGGGCGCGCTCTGCGCTGGGCACGGCGTGAGGACGGCTCCCCCCGGGCACAGAAACGCTTCTGAGCGCCTCGGAGAAGGCAGCAGGGAAGCCGCGGGAGTGGCGCAGCCAAGGCGGCCCTGCTGCGGCCCCACGACCATTTCGCGCCCAGAACCCCCCGCAGAGGCGGACTGGCTCAGGAACGGCGCTGCGGCTCCTTCTGCCGAAACCCGCTCGTTCACGGCAGATAGCCTGAGCGCTCACACCCGTCCTGTTCACAGAGGCAGCCGGCTCCCTCGATCCAAAGGGCCCCTCTCCGCACAGCCTCTGTGCAACGTCACCTCTGTTTTAGGAAGTTGATTACAAAGAGTCTACAGCTATTAAAAAAATATTTTTAAAGACGTGAGATTATTACATTTACAAACGTACATCTAAGTACACGGCTCAAAGCAAGCAGTAAAGAATGTAACACCCAGGGAATACGAGCCTACACGTAGCGCATACAATCTTACGCTGCGACCACACGTGCTGTTTGTTTTCTCTCCAGATTATCACATTAAGTTGCCTCCAAGGCGGCTGCCTAATTCAGCATCCAGAAAAGATATTGCCGAGATAAAGAATCAGGATTGCATCACCGTGGGAGGGGGCGGCACGTCCCTCGTCCCTCTTCCATGGAGTAACACCTCCTCCCTGCAGAGGGGCAGCGAGGAAGAGCCTGTCTACGCAGCTGCACTGACCGGAATAACCAGTGTCGACCGAGCATCACGCCAACAGCCCTTTACAGGAACACCGCTCCGGTGCAAGAGACACTTTACTCTGGTATACTCGGACGCTCAGAAAGTAAAGCTGTTATTCCAAAATAAATTTCATGCTGGAACATCTGCAGTGTGAGAGTTTACTCCAGGAAACAGATCAGTCCAAAAGCTGAAGACGACAAAAAGAGTACGATGTCATACAGTTAAAGTGAATGAATGCCACTCCACAAGCTTGGGTCTAGTCAAGCCGCAAATTTACATGCAAAATTAAGAGACAAAACAGAGTTTAACTGTACGATCACTAGAAGCCTGTGTTTTTCATACACACATGTGAGACACAGGGCCCACACACGGGCAACTGCAGCTGCTATCAGTCAACACCGAATCAGCACTTCCTGTGGGGAGGCGGTGCAACCTTGATGGATGAAGACTCAAGAATGAGAGGCCCCGAGTTTACCCCAGGCCAGGCAACAACTTGTTTTGTGGCCTTCACCAGTCATTCCTCTGTCTATAAGGTATAACAAAGCTCATATGTCTAACATACAGAGGTGGCTTGCCTTCAAGCCAAACAGCCAGCCTCGTTCTCAAGCTAGAAGATAGTAATTTAGCCATGCCAAAATTTTAAGGAACTTCTTGTGTTTGGGCCTTAATTTGTCTGCAGATGGGGAAACTGAAATCCAAAGAAAATACTAGAGCCTACCAAATCTTACATTTATGTAGGAGAGTACAGCAAGGCCTGGAAGGAAATTTATCTTTCCATGTCAAAATGATCAGTATTAAATAAAACATATTGAAAAGACTACACAAACCAAACATCAGCTTTGTTCCCCAGTGTGTCCCAATTCAGCACACATCACAGGAAAAAGCACTCCAGGTTATTGTAAGGAATATATTGTGGAGGATGGAATTAAAGCTTCATATAGATACCCTGCCCGTTGCAACCCAAACTGTACAGCTTCACCAGAAAAGGCACATTCTTGCCACACCATGCTAGGATTTGGCTTATGTTAACAAAATCAAGACAGCTTTCAAGCAAACAAAGGTAAGGATCTGCGGGGCATCCTTGACCTTACTTTGACCTCCAAATTTGTATCAGAATAAATTACTCTTTCACCACCACCAGAGTTTGAACTACTCTGTGTCTACAATAATGAATAAAGCACATGAAGCTCTATGCTCAGCCCTGACTTGGCTGACAAAAGCTACATCAGCACTTGTGCTGCAACATTGGAGTTAACATTTTCTGTCTTTCAGCAACTATCACTGCTACACAGCTTGCCCAACCAGAGCAGGTTTCACTGAGCCAACATGAAGCAGAAACCAGTTTGTGGAGACAGCCCCCAATAAGATAAAGAGAGAAGAGCAAAGAGTGGAAAAAGGGAGAGGTCCAAAACAATAAGACCTAATCTACTTGTGTCTTCATACAGGACAATTCTGACACACGCACTGAGAAGTGGATGTGAATTGGACAAGCCAAGAAACAAGTCTGCATGAACTGGCTATGCTTCATCCTAATTGAAGACTTCAAAGCAAACCAAAACCAAGGCATAATTCAAAAGCTGTTGAGACTAGGTAACTGGCTGCCTCCACAGCAGGTGCTGTTCACACTCCCTAGCAAACACCAAGTCATTGCTCTTCATTAGTCCCAGGGCAAAAGATCTGTGAAACGAGATGCACATAGGAGTGCTGGAGATGCTGCCTGCTCAACACAGCAGCAACAGCCGGCCCTGACACCATCCATACAGATGAGTCTCCAGCACAATGAATGTGCAGGGAGAAAAACAGGCCCCGCTCTGGCCTCGACGTTCCCGAGCCCGAGGAGAGATGGCCCCGCAGCTCACGAAGGGCCATCCATCCCCCTGCCCCCCCGGGAGCACGCTGGGCCCTCGCCACTGGGGCCCGGGCTGACCCGGGGACAGGTGGAAGGAGGACAGCCGGTGCGGCAGGACAAGAGCCCGCACGGGTCTCACGCCCCGCCCGGCTCAGTCGGGGCTCTCCCGTGCACCCCGGCGGTCCAGCCCCGGGAACCGGCCGCTGGTACTGACCTCCTCGCGCCGCTTCTGCCAGCGGCCGCACGGCGACTCCTCGAGAATCTCGGACTCGTCCTCGCTCTCCTCCTCCTCCTCCTCCTCCTCCGGGGGCGCCGCGGAAGTCACCGGCGCAGACACTGAGGTCATTCCCGGGCCGGACGACGCGGACTCCGACTTTGAGTCAGAGCCGCCGCTCGGCACCTGCTTGGACTCGCCCTCCGACATGCTGCGGTCGCACAACCTGCGGGCCAGAGGCGCGGGCCGTGAGGCGAGGCGAGGCGGCTGTGAGACCAGACCAGGGCCGGACCGGGCCGCACCCGCCGGGCCTGTCAGCCGGGGCCGCACCCCAGGCCTGCTGGCGGCGCCCGACCGAGCCGGTTCCGGCCCGAGGCGGAGGACAGCACAGGGACGGGGGGGGGGGGGGGCGGGAAGCAGGAGGTGGGGGCCGCACACTTACCGGGCTCACCCGGCACCTCCCGGTCCCCAAGCGCGTCGCTACTCCACCGACAGGCCGCCACCGCCAACTGCCGCGCTGCGTAACGCGCCGTCCGAGGCGGGGCTTCCCGTCCGACAGCCAATCAAAGCCCAGGAGCGTGCCGTCAGCCTCCACGAATTGGCCGGTGGGCGGGGCTCCGGGTATAAGATATGATAGGGGGCGCCCGCGCGCTCAGTGCGCGAAGGGCCGTGAAGCGGGGCGGGGAGAGCGGGGCGAACTGGCCCCGCGCGATAGCCAATGAGAGCCCGGGAGAGGGGTCGTTAGCCTCGGCTGATTGGCCGGTGGGCGGGGCTAAGTTTATATAAGGTGATGGGGGTGAGCCGGGCCTCTCCCTGTGTCAGGGGCGGGGCAGGCCCCGGGCGCCCGCTGCGAGGGTGCGCCGCCCGAGCCGGGCGGGTGAGCTGAGCGTGGCTCCACGCCACAGGCAGGCGGTGGTACCGCCGGTCCCGAGTCCCCCGTCCCCCCTCCCCGCCATACGATGACCGTGCTCGAAGCGCGGCTGCCGGGGGCGGCCACCGCCTTCGCCTCCCCGGGGCGGCAGGGCGAGCTGCGCTCTAAGGGGCTGCCGCAACCCGTGGAGTGCGGCCGGGCCTACCCGGGGGAGGCCGCAGCACTGGGAGGAGGGAGCTGCGGGGCAGCTCGCAGCCGGAGGCGGGCCGCGCGCCGCTGACAGGCTGGCGGTGAGGAGCGGCGGCCGAGCCCCGCGGGCCTGAGGCCGCCGAGCGGAGCGCGCTCCTGGCCCCCGCGCCGCGCTAGCCGCCGCTCGTCTCTATGGTAGGCGCTTCCGGCCCCTGTGCCGCGGCCGCGCGGGCTGAGCGCCGTCCCCCTGTGGCGACTCTATAGCCCGCGCTTCCGGCCGCGCGACTTCCGCTCGGCGGCTCGGCGGTGGGTGGTTCCGCTGCCCTCGCTGCCTCGCCGCCCGCGCTGGGCCGCTCCCGCCCGCCGCTGCTGCCCGGTACGGTCCGGTCGCGCGCGGCCCGGCTGCCGCCGCACCCGCCGCCGCCCCTCCGCGCAGGGCCGCCGCGCCGGGGGCCGGGTCCGCCGGCGCAGGCCGCCGCGGCGCCATGGGCGCCTACCTGTCGCAGCCCAACACAGTGAAGAGCTCGGGGGACGGGGCCGGGCTCGGGCCGCGCCCGCTGCACTTCGGCTTCAGCGCCATGCAGGGCTGGCGCGTCTCCATGGAGGTGAGCGGGGCACCGGGCGCAGGCCCCGGGCTGCCGCGCCCCGCGGGGGCCCGGTGGCGCCGGGCGCGGGCTGCCGCGGAGCCCCCGCAGCTGCGGCTCCAGCCGCGAGCCTGGCGGGGAGGCCTCCTTCTCCCCCGGCCCTTTCTCGGCGGCGGGCGGGCGGCGCGGCGGCCCCGTCGGCGCCCACGGGAGGGACAGGGCGGCGGGTGGTCCCTCCCTCCCGCGGGCACGAGGCGCTGAGGCCGCGGTGCCCGCGCCGTCGGAGCGGGAGGGGCCGCCTCTCCCGGTGCTACCGGGGCCTTGCCGGAATGCCCGTAGGCAGCCGCTTGTCCCGGCGCCCCCGGTGACCTGCTGGAGAGTCGCCGCGCTCTGTGGGGGCACCGCGCGCTTTCTCATCGGGGGCTCTCCGGGCCGCCCGGGAGGCAGGTGCAGCCCGGTAAATCCCGGCAGGGAGCGGGAGACTGGCGTTAGAAGTGGAGGAAAGGGCAGTGTCGTGCTTGGGGTGAAGCACCGAATGAAGGCAAATGAAAAATCTGCAGGCAAAATCCCTCCTTTTCTTTCCAGGCAGAAATGAAGTGTCAGTCTCTCTCTAGTCTCTCTTTCCTGTTTTTATTTTTTTCTAGTCAAATTTACTGGAGGAATTCTCATTGCTGCGCTCTCAGTCTCCTGTAGCCAGTCCTGCCTTTACCGTCCTATCAGCTAGGCTCGTTATGGGGCAAATGAATTATCGCAAGATGAATGCTTGGCTGCAGGAGCCAGGTGTTTGCCCACACTCCTCCCGCTGGGGCAGTCTTTACTACTTTGTAAAGCTGCTTGTATAAAAGCAGTGTCGAGCTGCTGGGACTACTTCTCTGCCTTGCCACCAGTTACTCATTCTTTAAATTTAACACGCTGTGTGCCATTAATGTGCTGATTTATTTTACCTTTCAGGCAGCCAGCAAACAAGCTAAATTAGGTAAGGATTAATATTGGTCCCTGCAGCCCCCCCAGGGTACATCTTCTCTGAACGTGGTAAAGCAGCCTTCTTGTTTGTAGCCCTTTGGCTAGTTTGGAGAGGATGTCCCATTCACACTGTCAGGGGTTGGTTTTTTGCAAATACGGTTTCATGAGCCATGTTATCAGATACTTTACTGCTACTGAAATGTTACAGCAGTCTTACTGGTAACAAAACAGCAACCAGGTGTTTCCTCTTTTCTGTGTGCATCAGAGCTTTGTGAAACCGTGGGCTCTAGTTTCCAAGGTAGAAGAGGCAGGAGAATTGGTCCTTGTGCTCTTAAGATACACTCAGAGTATGGGTGTGCTTAGCTGACTGTGACTGTTTGTGTCTCAGCTGGTCCATCCTGGTGACCTCTGGAGGGGTGAAATGGTGGCACAGAGACATTACTGGAACACTGAGGTGATGTGCAGTGTAATCTCTGCAAGGCGATTAGCTCATGTGTAAGAGGCTGAATGTAGGCAGCATTCTTGCATCCTTGGTGCACAGAGACTGGAAGTGTTTTAAGGAGACTGGCTTGGATGAGGGAGAGCAGAGAGTTGCCCCTATTTATAATGCTGGTGGTCTAAAGTAGCCCTCCCCCAGGTGGGACATTGGCTCATAATTTCACTTATTTGAAGTCTGTTCTTGCTGCTGTTGACATTTACGGAAATTGGATGCAGCCCAGAGCTTGTAGCTGTGTTTTCTGTACTAGCTAACATCTTTGGCTTATCTGCTTGTTGGCAGAAGCAATACTGAGGACATTGGTGTAGGCATGGTTTAGTTTAGCTGTGTTATCATAAGAAATGAGAAGATGGCAGGAGCACTTGTGTTACAAGTTGAACCTGCTGCAAATTGCTTCCAAGTCTGTGATGAGAGAGAAACGGGTGTTGTTTCACATATGGCTGAGCAAAATTTGACAGTTCCGTTGCATTTTCTTGCATTCCAGTGCTATGTGGTTTTCTTTGTGTCTTGGTGTGTGTGTTTTCCTTTTCTTCATGTTTAATTATACTTTTGCTCTTTTGTAAGGCTTGGAGAAAGCTCTGAGCAAACGTTTACGCTTAAGGCTTTAATTATGTATTATGTTAGTGAAGCCATTCAGCATGTGTACAAGTGGGAGGACACAGGCATTTTTGGGTTGCAGAAATTTGTGTAAAAGAGTTGTCTGTTGCCTTTAACTTACATTTTAGGAGCCCCCAAGTGAGGTAGGTATACATAGCTCTGAAGAAATACTGTAATAAAAATCCCTTCTTAGTCCAGAGAGGTTGCTTTGTGAATAAGGAAATGTTTTGGGCAGATGAGGAACCCAAAGGATAAGGATACCAAAAAAAATAGTGTTAGGTACTATGAGCAAATGAGAAAAGATAAAAAGCTGAAGACAGCTTTATGGTACAGAGAGGAGTGCTCTGGGATACAGTGAAAGGTGCAGGAGGCACCTTGGAAGTAGTTGGATGGGGCCTCTCTGAGCTCTTTGGTGCTGTTCTGACCATATCTCCAAGATGAGAATGAACAACCCCTGTGTGCAGCTTCATTTCACTCCTGGGCTCAGAAGAAAAGTCATTGCTTCAAAAAATGCAAGAATTTGATTCAAAATATGGAGATTTGTCAAATTAACTCTCAGTTTTAACCTGTTTGCTAATTTCAACTGAATTTTATGTTTGATGTTTCAAACATACTGTTTTTCAGTACTGCTGTAGTAACCACTGAGGTGTACCTGGGGGAGACCTAGAATCACGCCACCCTTGAGGGGAAGGCTAGATAGCAGAAAGCTGGCATCCGGGCTTTGTCAGCTCTTGCATGGTCTGAAGAGCATGAGATCATGGTTACTTGGAGGACAGTCGTGGAGCTGACCAGGCCTGGAAGCAGGGATGGAGAATTGTAACTGACAGCCTCTGGCAGCACAAGGTAGTCTTAGTGGTCAACCAGATGCTCTCTGAACTGCTCTAGTGTTGAAAATGCCAGGGACTGGTGTGCAGCCCGGCTTGCAGAGCCGCTAGCACTCGTGCTCAGAGCAGTGTAGAGCAAGCCCTGCGTGCAGCATGGGACCTGAACCGTCTCCTACCAACACATGCTGGCCTTGTTTGTCTGCCCTCCTTGACTGCAGCGCCCTGGTCCGGGGTCAGGACAAGTTGCGGTGAGTGCTTTACAAATGGAGTAGAGAGACAGTTTTTCTGCCAATATTGGGTTTCCTCCCCAGCAGCATTTGCATTACTTGCTCTAATTAAACTGCTGTTTAGTCACCTGGGACTTATCCCACTTACTTTGTTGTGGTTTTGCTGTCTCACTAGCTTCTGTAAATGCTCTGAACAGTGAGCATAAAAATGCTGGTTCTTTGCTTATTCTTACGTTCATTCACTATCTCCACTGAGCTCGCTGGTTAAATTTCCTACATTATAATTCAGAGTAATTTTTTTCATTTTGAACTAAGATTGTAATTTGCCTATTCGGACACTGTTTTCATCACAGTGTCAAGAGTTTCATTGCACTGAGTGCTGCATAAGCCCAGAACCTCTCTTTTTCTGTTTTCCTTAGCACTTGATAGAAATTGCAGTGGAATGGAGTTCTCTTGGAAGATTGTGGGACTCCAGAGGGCGAAGAGCTCTTATCCAAGGAGTCCTACAATAAAAAAATAGAATAGCTCAACAGTTGCTTGGCTGTGCAGCAAGTGTAGCTGTGTGTATATATAGAAGTTTTGGGTTATGGCTGGCAATATGGACACATCCAAATCTTTGAGCCAGCCGTCTTGGAGTAAGCACAGTGGTTTGGGGCAACTGTAGCCCATTTAACTTTAAGGTGATGAACTTGAACCACAGGAAAGAGACTAGATCACATTGTTTAAAGTATCACACGATTGTTCTTGAACAAAAGTGGGATGCGGTCAGGCTGTAAGTTGGTAGGTTAGGGCTTGAACTTTAAGCCATGTTAGGAGATTAGTTGGGCAGGGGGAGGGTTTAAGAGAAAGATTCAGTCCATCCATCAGTTCGAGGCCTTGCATTGGAATAGCCAAGTTCGATTTGCTTACCCATAGGGTGAAAGAGGTCAGGCACCTGGCTGTAAAATCTGGGTGATGTCTCCTTCAAAGTTTGCTGTTCTTGTGAGACCTTGTGGAGAGAAAGATTGCTCAGTGTATGTAGCTTATATGTTGTTGATCTTTGTAGTTTGGGAGCATGCACAGGGAAAGGCTGGATGCAGTTTGATATTTAAGCCCAAAACGTGCCTGGGACACACTTTCCCTCCGGTTTGCACCAGGAGATTCTTAGGGTATCTAGACAGTCGCCAGAACCAAGATGTATCTCTTAGCTTAGGAAGCGATACCTGGGTTTGTACTTTGGTTTTTGCACTGTTAGTTGCCTGGTTGCTTATCCTTTGCTTCACTGCTTAAAAGACACTTTAGAGAAGCCAGGCTCTTTGCTTTGCTTGTCAGGTAGCTGTGCCTGAGGCCAGCAGTGCCTTCCTGGAGCATCCCACATGACAAGAAGAGCAGGAAGGAGCCTTTTTCCCAAGACAAGGTTTTCCAGCCTAGCTGTTTGTTCTCACTGGAGGTGGTAATCCCGTGTCCTGCAAGGCTGCCTTTCATCGGGCTGTTCGGGTAGACAACTGATGCCGTCTGTGACCGTATTCACCAGGATGAGCAAAGCCAAAGCCTACGATTGATTGAAGGCATGAGGTCAGGACGCTCCATATTTGACCTTCTGGCTTTGTCAGTGCATCAGAGTGGCTTCTCAGTTTGCATGGCTCTTGTCTGGCAAGAACTGGGGAGGAGAGCATCTGTGGGAATAGCCAGACTTCATAGATGACCTTAAGCCAGTTGCATTTATCTGTGTGGGGGAAATTGTCAGTGTATCGTTATCAGTATAACTTGTATTTCTGTAGTTACGTTTGCCTATACAGCCCTCAGCCTAGGTACCAGTTTGTGCAATACAGCACAGCTTGCTGCCTCGTGTTCTTTAAGGACTGTGAGCTACTACAGTAACACAGGCCTTACAAGTACCATGAGCAGAGGGGTTTGATTCTGGCTTGAGCTTGGCCGTATCTAGAGTTGTACTGAGATCTGAAGGGGTTTCCAGTACAATCGCATGGTGACAAGGCTGAGTTACTGCTCTAATACAGAGAGCACCATAACGTTAAAGATCCGTGCCCCCTCTTTGAAGATGAGTGCTTGCCAGGTAAGCTTTTGAGAATATGAGAGGAGGCTTGCTTACTGTTCTTGTTTTCTCTCCAGATTTGAGAATCCCTGTGTCAGTGCTCATAGCCTTCCTGCTCCTTTCTCCCACTTCTCTGCAGGGATCTAGTGCAATCCATGTCATTCCAGACTTTTGCTCTCTCTTTCAGGATGCACACAACTGCATACCCGAGCTGGACAGTGAAACAGCCATGTTCTCAGTCTACGATGGACACGGAGGTAACTGCATCCACTGTTCTCTCCATGGTCCGTTAGTGTGGCTCTTCTAGGCTGCCCAGTGACTGCTGGGGCAAGCATCTATCATTAGAGATCTTGCTCCTTCTTGGGAAGCATTTTCTTTGATAGATATCATTGACTAAGGTTCTGAAAGTTTCTTAGGGTTTCTAGAAGGAAGGTCATGGGTTGATAGGAAATTGAAATGAGATTTATATTCCATCTTCTAAAACTTTTAAGAATGGCTATTTTCTTGGTAAATAAGCTAGACATGATAGCCAAAGAAGAGTGGCGGTAAGAAAAACTACATGGGATTGGACCAAAGGTCTGACTGTAGTCAGTATGTCCTGGTGGTTGCCAGTACTGGTTGCCCAAGGAAAGAGTGAAAAAACAGAACAGGCAAATCCATTCCCTGACATACCTTCCGAGCTTCCATTCCCCACTTAAGAGGTCCCTGACCTAGAGATTGCAGCCATTCAATCTTATTCGATCATCAAGTCTTCTTGATGAACTCTTCATGAAATTTGCCTAATTGCGTTTATATGTTTGGTGATTATTTGCATAGGATGTTTTGTATATAACTTTATTATTTGAAAAAAGGCGTTGATCTAAATCTGCTGCCTGGTAGTTTCACTGCGGTATCCCCAACACTTAGAAGAAATTAGCGAATAATCACTCCGTTAGCACTTTTCACTTTCATCATTTTGGACTCTGTCCTTTTGTCCAGTCAGAAGAGTCCTAGACCTGTCTCGGGTCATACAGCTGAATCTGTACTATTAAATAACAGCAGCACCCATTTTCTGTCCCTGAGGTCAACTGGCGCAGTCTGGCCATACTGGTGCTATTAAGGTGTCTTAGCATTTAGCATAGTGTGGCTGCATCTAAACTGGCTGTTGGTCCCTGGTTCCTTCTAGATCATGAATGTGTGTCCAGAAATTATGAGAGTGCTAACTAGCTTATGCCAAAATTGTACCATGGATCATTCTAGTAATTTTTAGCATAGGTGATTAAATGCCTGGGCCGTGGAACTCATTAGGCTACTGCTGTTGGACATAGCCACGGATTCCAAACATTATATTGTACCACAGCTCTGATTATATTTTTCCTTTTTTTTTGGACATAGTCTAGCTCTGCAACATGCTTTTAGTTAGGCTGACTAGAACTGCCTGTAGCTTTCAAGTTACAGATATATCGTGAATTTATTGTGACATAAGTGTTTTCTGCTTTGTTCTCAGTTCCTTCCCTAACAATTCCTATCAACATGTTAGCTGTTTTGATACAAATAGACTGTAAGCTGACATTTTTAGAACTCTGTCCCTAGTTTCTTCCAGATGTTTCCTAAGTGCTAATAGATGGGTTTGAGTCCATCCAATGTGCATATGGAGGTTGGTTGTCTTTTCTTTTTTTCATGTTCTTGTCTTTGTCAGTGACGAATTTCATCTGCCAGTATCACATAAAAGTGCAAGATCCTGCTGTTAAATTTTGCAAATTATTTTAGTTTTGATCATCCTGAATGATCCATCACTTCTTACTGACCTCTTTTCTGGATTTGCTTATTTATTTGAAAGCTTTTTGAAAATCTTTATGAGGTAGATCAACTAAACTGCCTGTTTCCTCCTGCTCATTGACTCTTTGAAAAAACATGGGCCAGTTTGTGACATTCTCTGCTGTATATTTAACTCCTGCCCATCCTACCACATGTACCTATGTATCTGCTAATTCCGTTTATTACAATTTCTACTGTTTGCTCTGTTCACATACCAGATATGCTGGTCTGTAGTGTCATGAACCCAGTTTCCACCACTCTGCAGCTTTTTAATTTATTTTTTTGTATGATACGTATGCCTTTCATTTCTCTGATAATGGAGCAGATTCAAGTGGAAGGTTACATACCGCAGTTCATAATTTCTCACTTTCCTTTAGAACAGAGTTATCTAATCCTGCCAATTCGCAAATAAGAGTTTAAGACTTTCTTTTGCAATAGTCCTTATTAAAAAGGTCAGCCTAGGTAGCTGACTAGTAGCTCTTCAAAAGATATAGTCTCAGTCTGAAGCATTTAGACTGAACGTTTTGAAATTATTTTCCTCCTGAACTTCATTTTAGAGTGTGCAGAGACCTGGGTGGTGCAACTGCTGATATCCTGAAGATTATCTTTGAGAACACCGGGATGATGGGTTGGTTCTGAAAGGCAGAGAAGGAGAAAGGAAAAAGGATATAGGGTTTGAGCAACTATTCAACTTAATGTTATTTCTTGCAGAAATTCAGAAACCATTTGTAAGCATCTAGCAGATTTGAAGATAACTAGCATCTAGCAAAAAACTGGTCAGGAATGAATCAAACTGATCTATTATTCTTTAAGATAATTGTGTTGGTTTCTCAGCTAACAGGAAGGTCCATTTCATGTGTTGGGTTTTAGAAAGACTTTGGACACTTATGACATTCCTGTTAGCGTAGGACATGAAGTAATGTGTTTTGTTTTTTTAAAATAAAATAGGAAATATTCAAGATAGACATTAGGGAAAGGCATTAATCAGAATGGTGAAGCACTGTCATGGTTTTCTTACTTGTGTTTTAGATTTCCAGTGATTGAATCTGTACAGCTCTTCCTAGGCAAACCTTATCAGAAAGGATACGGATATAGTTGAACCTGACTCTGAAGATCAACTTTTGCCCACCCCTACTTTTGTATGATTTTATTGATGTGTTAGTTCTTTAGTTTGAAACAATTCCTCAAGTCTGTCCCATGTAAAAGAAGGTTTTAGGGTGGGAACCTCTCTAAGCTTTATTAGCTGCCAGTGCAAAGAATGAATTTATCT
Source organism: Gavia stellata (assembly GCF_030936135.1). Lineage (NCBI taxonomy): Eukaryota > Metazoa > Chordata > Aves > Gaviiformes > Gaviidae > Gavia > Gavia stellata. The sequence continues at coordinate 113,362,224 of NC_082595.1, read as the reverse complement.
TTTCTTACATACCTTGCTCATCTATCAGCCTTAAACTCTCTGCTAACCTTCCCACTCCAGGCAGGTTGGGAAAAGTTTTTATTATTGTGTTCCTTGAAAAAGGGTGGGGTTGGTTTTGTTTTCATATTTAGCTTTCCATTTCACTCATCAGTTTTTCTTTTATGTTTTCCCCCTGTGGACAAAGACTTCCAGTTTTTGGAAGATGTTACTGGTTTTTGCATTCTAGTAGCCTTCCTCAGTTGTCTTTTTACTTGCCCTGGCCTCCCTGCCCCCAAATCTTGGAGAATGATATACGGGTACTTTGCACCTCCAGTATGGTGTTTCTGATCAATCTCTGTTGCTATCTACGCATGCTTTATCCTTTTAGCTGTTTCTTTTCATTTCCTTTTAATAAGTGTCTTCATTTACACGTAGCTCCTCCTTTTCAGAGGGCAACATTATCATAGTGAGATTTTCTTTTTTCCTCCTACCAGGGTGTTTAATTTGAATACAGCAAGCCCTGTTGTAATTTGTTTTCCAGTTTGTATGCAGAGCAGTGGATCTCTCTTGCCCTGTTCTTGGTCATCTTGTCTTCTGAGCTGCCTTAGCGTTCCGCCTCCCTGTCATTGTCTCAGGGTGGGAGTTAATACTCTGGTTTTAAAACTCTTTCTTTTCCTGTTTTGGCAGAGTATTCCAATCCATAGGGATTCTGTGATATTTGTTGTTAGCTAGTTTATCTGTTATTTGACTCTAAGCGTTCTTTATTTTCTATTCAAATGGTGTGTATGTGTCTAAATGCAGATCAAATCTTGGAGTGGGATCTACTTTCAGCCTTGTGAAGATGAAATAGGATGGGTTTGTGCATGTACATGCACTGAAAAAGATTTGATCTAGGAATCTGTATCTGTGGAGGCCTTTTTCTTGCCTAGGTTTCTGCCCTGAGGCCACTGCCCGTTCTTGTCTTCACATGTCATATTCAAACCTGTGCTCCTGGAGACAGAGAAATCATACTGCAGTGAGATTCCAGCTGAGTCTTAGGTACTTCGGAGACAGCCTTATCTGAAATGCCAAGATAAATTGACTTTGTTCGATATTTCATCTGAATGTGACTCCTGCTTTTAAAACTGAATCAGATGTAGTCTTTGGCAGTGGCATCTAGCCGTGCAGAAATATGCTCCGAGACCTGAACTTTCCCGTGTATGCTTTCCCCTTTCTGCGTGGTATTTCAGACATGCTGAAAACTCCACATGCTCTCGCAAACAAAAGCAGTCTCTTTTTATAATTTTGTAGGAACATAAAAGTACGCACTCTGGGGAATGCTCCAGATATTTAGTTTTTCACTGAATTCAGTGCTACACGTTATATATTTTACTTTAGCATCCTAAAGACCTTCCTACTACTGCCTCTGTGTCACATTAAGCAGGAAATGCAGCTGAGGCTTTGGCATTACTTAGCAGGATGCTGCTGCTCTAGAAAACTTTAATAAAATTATTCGTGGAGACTTTGAGAGTTTTACATTGGGTTTCACACTAGAAATGTCGAAGATGTGATCCTGGATTCATTGTTGGTTATGTTATATGTGAGTAATTGTATTCTCTAAGTGTTCAGCCACTGAAGGCTTTTGAAGTCTCCAGTAGCTGAAGGCACTCCACACCCATGGGTATCAGGACCTGCTTTTGTAACTCTGCTTCTCCTCTGTCCCGCTTCTTGGGGAATCGTGAAGAAGTGGAAGTTGGGTTTGGTGAGGTTTTCTTTTCCCTGCTGTCCTAAAACTGTCAGTGCCAGGACTCCTATTGCAGTTTTAAATGTACCTTGGAGTGTGTAGAAACTTGTCTGGAAGTTAAAAGCAACAGACTTTGTTCCTTCCCCTGGGTAGATAGTCCTGTGGTCTTGCCCACCTTGGTGAGGGAAGAGCCTTTGTGGCAGTTCCTCACACTTACCTTGCTGTGCTATATTGCAGTCATGCACTCATCCTTCTCTTGCTTGAACAAAAATGTTTGTTTTCTGGGTGTTTGCATCTTTGGAAAATCCATTCCGTTTTACTGCTTTGCAGGTCAGTTTTGTGTTTCGAAGAGCTCTTCCCAACTTTTACCATTTTGCTGGAAATGTTGTCTCAAATGCTTGTAACAGGTGAGGGCAACGAGGACCATTTGCTGTAGGTCTGCTTAGGAAGTTATACAGCCCTGAGCACTTAATTCATTGCTGACAGATGATTTTGAGGCTTTTAGTCACTTCTGATACCCAGATGAGCATGAGTGGTTTTGGGAATATTTTATCCTGGTGGATTAGCGGTTGCTTCTCTATAGAGCCATAATAAGAGGGTAAATTTGTGTGTATAACACAGTAACTGCAGAAGTGAGGGAAATTTTAATTTTGAGACAACGCTGTAGTAGGTGAGGCACCATCGAAGAAAAGCAGCAGGTGGCTGTAAAAGGAGGGGGGAAGTCTTTTGCTCTGAGAACTTTGTGGTCTGTCCCAGGAGTCACTCTTAACTCTGTTGCAACTGGTGTCCCTTTGATAGTTGTTCTCCCTAATTCCGTGCCACCGGCTAGGAGTTATCATGGGGCTGAATCCTTTGATCCCTAGTGGAACTGGCAGGGAAGGACCTTGATGAAGAGCACCAAGCAGGACTGAGGTATCTAAATCAGCTTTCATAATTATTTGGCTCTTCAGCCCTGCTGCTGATGCCTTCATCCCTGCCCTCAGAGGAAGGATGCTTGATATTTAATGAAGACGAGACCTTGATAAAATGTGATGGGTGGGCTGATTTTCGCATAAGTGTAACCAAATCCAGGAGTGTGTTACCTAATGAACTGAAAGGGGCCATTAGTGTCCGTCGGGTAATTATGCTGATTGTACCCAGGCTAAACTGCAGAAAGGCTCCCTTGCCACAACTGGCCCTGGTACGCAGAGCCCACTTAGTGTGTGTCAGGACCTGGAGTGAAGTAGAGCTTCTCTGTTGCACTCTCACAAAGGCTTTGTCAGTGAGAAAAACCTGATGGGTTTCTTGCTGCGATAGGTCCAGAAGTGCTGAGATGGAATATTTTAATACATACATGTAGATGATGAATTCCTTGAGCCAGTTCAGTTTCTCTGGCCACTGTGGTAGCAATGTGCTTTGAGTTAGTGACTCAGCTTATAAAACCCATTAGATCTCACTGGGACTCCTGTCCAAGCAGCTAGACCTGAGGTCTGTATGCTGGGCTGATAGCTGCCTCCTGTGCACCAAAGGGATACACACGTATTAGATTTGAGGACGTGTTTTGATGGATCATCTTCCACAGCCAGAGGACCCCAAAGGAGAATCTTGTTTGTCTAGATGTTTTGGTTAAAACACTGTAAGTGAGCATCTTTGTATCCTCTGAGCAAGGAAGACGGGGTACCGCCACAACCAGCTCTGCTCACAGAGGGTGGCCTGGTTTGAGGGTGAGCTGCAGCCGATGAAGAGAGAAGTCTAGGAGACTGGCAAAAGGGTCCTGTGTGAAGCCTCGTCAATTTGCAGCAGAAATGTCTTTTGTGACATCTGTGATGGAGCTGCATGGGAAGCAGCAGAGGTTACTTGTCTTCTGTGGCACCTACAAATTCTCTCACAGTAATTTGTCTTTGAGTAGCCACAGTCAGGCACGTCGGAGATTACCGAATGACTATTTAATCTCGGTGTCCCTGTTTCAAAGAAATAGCTTGTTTAACTGCCAAAGCTTTTCATATTGGGGCTGGCTTCCTCCTTCTGTGGTGACAGAGCAGGATCTTTCTCTATTGCTTTGCTTTGCACAGTGCTGCCGAGCCTGTGGAAAGCGTCTTCCTTGCAAGCTGTGCTCCAGCCCTGTGCCCTGCCTGCTTACAGGGGACGTGCTGCAGCCAAGGCTGCAAAGCTATCGGTAGCTTTCTCAGATGAAGCTACTTGTTGCTGTGAGGAAAATGCCTTATCCCTAGCTATGGCAAAAAGATTGCAACGTTCAGTCATCTTTTCCATCTGGTGGGTGATCAGGTGTCCACACTGGTATTATTAGATCTGTCGGCTGCTTCCAGTGGCGCAGACTGCACAGAACTGCTGCCTCATCTGCCAACGCCGCTGGGCAGGGACGGGGGTGCCCTTCAGTCACTCTCTCCTCCCTTTCTGATCTCAGCAGGTAGCTGTGGCCAGTACTCTTCTGCCAGAACAGTTACCTGGTACAGCCGATGCAGGCTTTTACCCACCCCATTCCTGTTTAGCGTTTGGGTAGGGCCATCGAGGAAGCCTGTGAAGAGCTGCAGGGCACCTGTGTCTCTGTCATACACTCTGGATGATGCAGTTCAGTGCCCCGGAGAGTGTCAAAATGAGATGAGTAAGAGATGTCAGCACAATTATGCTGGTCCAGATTGGGCAGGCAGGAGTAATTGCAAGTTGGAAGAGAAACTGGGGGAGATTGCAACTGCCCCCTGCAATGACCGTCAGTTGGGTCAGCAGCCCACTGGGCCTGTTCCCTGTCCTGTAGTTCCTGATTTGGAATTAGGTGTCCCTGCAGTTTTCCTAGTTTTTCTCCTTGGACTGCTGAGGCATGCTCAGTGCACTGCCTTGCTTACTGGTCAAGCCTTTATGTAGGAGTGCATCGCCGTCATGTGTAGGTCTCGGCCAAGGTGCCGGCCGAGTCCTGGAACTCACCTGGAACAGCTCTGCCTGTGGCGGAGCCCTGTGTCCCTGCAGCAAACTGCCGTGGCTGCCTTTGGGCCGGGCTGGTCCACTCGATCCCTGTCCTGCCGGCAAGGGCATAGCAGCTGTTAGTGTTCTCTGCAAGTGCTTCAGGGCCGTTTCATGGCCTGCTAATTTATACTCTAAATGAAAGCAGCCTAAATAAAAGGACACACATAGTGTGCTCCTGGCCTGTTGTTCCAGGACTATCTCGCAGAGCGTTCGGATCCGGTAGGTGGTTTTCTGCCATGGTCCAAGACTGTGCACGCGTTTTCTCAGTGGCCATACCTCTCTGAGCAGACCCCGCTCACTCCCCCCAGTTCATCAAGTGATCTGTCAGACTTACCGCTGTCATTATTCACCACTCCCTCCGTCTATAATTTTCTCACAGAAATTTTGTTTTATTTTGGCTCTTTGATAAGAATGTTACAGTATCCTCTGGAACCAGTCCTTCAAGACTGCATATAAACACATCTTCCAATGTGATTCTTTGTTCAGTTTCATCTCGTGACTGGTAGTTGGCAGTTCTTTAATCTATTCAGCATATGCTGTCTTGAAAGTTTAACTTCTTAAGCAAAGTGCTGTCTTATATACGTATATGTATATGTTAGTTATATACATATACACAAGTTACATACCTAAATCCGTTACATCAGCATGCTTAGTTTTATCAGGCAAAATCATAGTATCTTTAAGAGCAGATGTTGAGTTGGATTGACAAGATCTGCTTCCATAAGCCCATGTCAATGGACATTAATTGTCCGTCCTTTTCATTTGAGATCCTGTAAGGGCTGGCCAGTCTTTTGGTTTTCTGCCAGCTCTGTGATTGTCAGGTCACCTTGGTATTTCCTTTTAAGTTCTCATGAAAATGCTAGGGTCATTCCTATTTCTCTCTTAGATCATTGTATCTTCCCACTCTGCATTTTTGAGAGCACGGTCAGAATAAAGCTCAGTTTAGATCTGTAGCGTTGAACTTTTTGCAGCGCTATTTTAACAGCAACTGTTTTGCAAGGTTTCTGTTCGTTGTCAATGGCCACTTGATCCCTTTTCTGCAGGCATATTTGAAAAGTCCCTTGTCTGCCGTTCCTTTCTTTCTTTCAAATCTCACTGCCTCTTTGCTTCCCACTGTGTTCCCTCTGCCTCTCCCTTTCCTAAGCTGATGGCTAGCTACTTCCCACCCTTCTCGTACTTTCACCTCAATTTCCCTGCTCCCCTTTCCTTCACAGAGGTTTGCTTCTGTGTGCATGACTTCTCATCATGCCCAACTACCTGCACAGCCTCCGTTTGGCTGGAAGAAAGGGAGGGAAGCTGGGATGTGCTAGCAGGGAGATCAAGAGTTGAGTGGCTGTTACAGCTCTGCTGTAAAAACCTTCCTTCTGTAGCCAGGACAGAAGAAGCATGCATGGTTCTCTTGCCATACCTATAGCCATAGGAAAGCTAGCAGTGTGCAGAGAGGCTCTCGAGCGCAGTGCTTAGCCCACTCATACTACCCCTTCTTTGCCCTGCGATAGAGAATGGCTCATCCAGCAGAGTCTTAAGCATGCTCCTGGAGCCTGCAGCTGGACCCCTCCACCTGCCTGCGGTCTGCTCTGCTCCCCTCTCTGCTGCCTTTCTGTGGCTGTCATTTAGTTTGTTTCTTGGTTTCTAGCTCTAATTTTTCTTTCTCGTGACCTGTGAGCCAAGTTCCTATGCCCTACATCATTCTTTGCCTCTCATATAAAAACCTAAATTGATCTCTTACAAGTCACACTATTGTTTCTTGCTGAGATGAACTACAGAAATTCACGATCCCTCACCCTGTTTAATCTTCTTCCTCTCTTAATAACACCTTCATGATCACAAAAATTGTCTCCTGTGCTCTGTTGTATAGTTGACAGTATTAATTACTGAGCTGCTGGAGTGTTGCCAGCTTTTAAGAATCTTTCATCTGCTCTGGGAGTGGGTGCTTGGTTTGTGTTGTTGACCGTCAGTCCAAGTTACCCTCTGCGCTCTTGGCAGCCTGGTGTTCTGGCCACCATTCATTCATGCCGTGCACACATGCACACCTTCCTGTACCAAGATGACTGCTCTGCTGATCAGGACCCCCATCTTCCTGAAAGGCTTATCTCAAGGCTGTGGCATCATGTTTTCGTTGGTCTAGAACACGCAGTAGGATACATAACACTTTTTGTGCTGCTCATCATGTGTTGTCTCTGAGAGAGAGCCTACACTGACCAAAAGCTTCCCTTTTCCCCTGCTTATTGTTTATCCCTGCGCTTACATGTGAAAATAGAGCCTTCTAGGTAGGATGGGGCTAAACAGTTGGCCTAAGTGCCAAAATGGGTCTAAACTCCCTTTCAGGAAGCTTATAACATTGGCCACACCTGATGGGTAAGAGCTCATTGAGCAAATCCTGCTGTTCTCTAGATGCAGCCTGCTGGGAGGTGTGAGTGAGATCCCCAGCAGTCTGTTGCTGTGTGACTTTTCTGTGTCTGGGTTAGTTCTGGTTTGTGTCCCAAGATTTGCCTCAAGAATTCAGTTGCTCAAGAGTGCGTTTTGCTTCTGGGAGGACCAGCCTCTTTAAACGATTTCTGCTCTTTTCCAGGAGAAGAAGTTGCCCTGTATTGTGCCAAGTATCTTCCTGAGATAATCAAAGACCAGAAGGCCTATAAGGAAGGCAAATTGCAAAAGGTAAGAATCTAGCTCTGCCCTGAAACAAGTAGGCACCAATGCAGAGGAAAGCCCTTGTTTAGGTACCTAATACTTACGTGCAGGACCCTGTCCCTCCAAGGTCTGTCTGCTCGGTCTTCCATTTTAATTCCCCTTGTTTCTAGGAGTGTACACCAGGTGTTGATTGTATTTTCAAAGATAAACCTTGTTCTATTTTCCAGCTTTCTTTTTTTGCTTTCTTTTTTTAATTTTCAGACTCATTCTAGTCAAAGGTGTGGGGTGGTTCTTTGAGTGGTTTTGGTGGGTTGGTTTTTGGGGGGCAGGGGTAGCTTTTGTCGGAGGTGGGTTCATGTCTTACTTCCACCAAGCGATCCCTCTGTGGCAATTCTCCCTCATAGTACGAATGCCTGATCTGACATCGGGTATCCTGTGGCTCGGTGCTGGGATCTGTAGCATTGTGGGTGAGGGGAAGGCAGTCCCTCCAGAACTCCCATTTACATCTAGACCGAGGATAGCTTACAAAGCAAACTTGAATCAGTTTGTGGCTCTTGCTTTAGGCTGAAACACCCAAGTATTGTGCTTTGCTGATCCCAAGCTGGCTGTGCTCACTGACTGCAATAAGCCTGTCTGCTGAGTAGAGGAGCCTGCATGCTGAGCCATTCGCCACAGTGGCTTTGAATGCCATCCTGTCCCCAGGCCCGCTGTGGGCTTTAGCAAGGCTTGCAACTCTGTCCCATAAAATCTTCCTAGAGAAGCTGTGGCAGTGTGGGCTGGATGAGCAGACAATGAGGTGCGTTGAAAACTGGCTGCATGGCCAGGGCCGGAGGGTGGTGATCAGTGGCACAAAGTCTAGTTGGAGGCCAGTAGCGACCAGTGTACCCCAGGGGTCAGTAGTGGGTCCAGTCCCATTTAACGCCTTTATTAATGATCTGGAGGGTGGGGCAGAGTGTACCCTCACAGCTTTGCAGATGACACCAAGCTGGGGGGAGCGGCTGTACACCAGAGGGTCGTGCTGCTTCTAGTGCAGGGGGATCTGGACAGGCTGGAGAAGGATGCTGGCAGGAACCTCGTGGAGTTCAGCAAGGGGAAGTGCAAGTGCTGCCCCTGGGGAGAAACAACCCCCTAGCACCAGCACATGCTGGGGGCCACCCAGTCGGAAAGCAGCTCAGCAGAAAAGGCCCCGGGGGTGCTGGTGGACACCAGGTCGACCGTGAATCAGCAATGCGCCCTTGCTGCAAAGGCAGCGAATGGTGTCCTGGGCTGCATTAGGAGTGTTGCCAGGAGGTGGAGGGAGGGGATCCTTCCCCTCTGCCCAGCACTGCCGAAGCCACCCCTGGAGTGCTGGGTGCAGTGCTGGGCTCCCCAGTACAAGAGAGACATGGGCAGACTGGAGAGAGTCCAGTCTTGGGGCCACCAAGATGGGGAAGGGACTGGAGCATCTCTGCTGCGAGGAGAGGCTGAGGGAGCTGGCACTGCTCCGCCGGGAGCAGAGAGGGCTCGGGGGGATTGAGCCATGTCTGTAAATACCTGCAGGGAGGGTGCCAAGAGGACAGAGCCCGGCTCTTCCCAGCGGTGCCCGGTGCCAGGACCAGAGGCAACAGTCACAAACTGGACCCCAGGAGGTTCCCTTTAAACATCAGGAAGCACCTTTCAGTGTGCGGGTAACCAAGCACTGGCACAGGTTGCCCAGGGAGGTGATGGAGTCTCTATCCTTGGAGCTATTCAGAAGCCGCCTGGATGTGGTCCTGGGCAACTGGCTCTGGGTGTCCCTGCTGGAGCAAGGGATTGGATCAGGTGGACTCCAGAGGTCCCTGCCAGCCACAGCTGTTCTGTGATTCTGCATGGTGTGTGTTCTGGAAGAGTCTTGATTGCACAGCATAACATGCAGGCATCCTGTAAGGAAGATGAAACTGTGCACACTCTCATGTCTGTGTTCATACGTAGGCTCTGGAAGACGCTTTCTTAGCCATAGATGCCAAGCTCACCACTGAGGAGGTGATTAAAGAGCTCTCTCAGATGGCTGGGAGACCCCAAGATGATGAAGATGAGAAGGAGAAAGTTGCTGATGAAGATGATGGTAAGTCAGATGCTGCTGAATAGACAAGACTGCAGCTCCAGGATGGGGACTGAGAGCAGCTGGGCCAAGTCTCCTTCAGCAGAAGGTTTTCTGTCCAAATTTCTCAGTCAAATTTCAGCTGGAGTTGAACTGCTACCCCTCAGCCCTGTTAATTGCTTTGGGCTGGTGCTAGGGGAATTCTAATTCATTTGGTAGCTACGAATAATGAACTGGTCTGTTACAGTTTTCCACAGGGCTTCCTCCATGGGTGCAGAGTTCTAGGATGTGTCAGAAACCCCTCAGCTGGGAAGTGGGCTAAGTTGTGAAAGTGAGACAGTATGATGTCCAGTGCTTAGCTCTCCCAGGCTGGTGGCAGACACCAGCTTGCAGGTAGGACTGAAGTAGATTCTGGTCTCTTCAGCAATTCTTTGTCTCACAAAGAAGCAGTGTGATTTTTCTACCAGCAAGTAGTTGCCAGACCATGAAGCCAGCTAGGAGATGAATCCCAGGGTAGAATCCTGTGCTGCCCTTGGCTGAATATCTTGTGACTAGCCTTGAAGCAGATGTAAAGTGATGCCGTCACCTTGAATTCTGTGTATTGGTCTGAAAATGCTGAATTTGTTGGCCCTCATTCTACAGCTGACAGGGACAAAGTGGTTTTTTGGTTCGTTGGGTTTTTTCTTCTTGTCCTGTACTTTTAGGAGTATTTGGGATATGGGTGTTTCTTTTCCTTTTGGGATTAATTAGCAAAGAAAATGATAACCAAGGGGATGTCAATAGGGAAACGGTGGTCATTGGCTCATAGTTTAGGGAAAGTCATGCTATTTTCTGACCAGTGCCCCGGTTGGGAGATACTGTATTCACTGCTTAAAGCTATTCTGTCACTTGTTTGTGAGTGTCTAGATTACAGCTGTTTGGGATCCCTGTGGTGCTTAAGGCCCATGGAGCAACTGCTATAATAAAAACCTATTGTTCCTGGTTGCAGTATTAATGAACAAATCTGCACATGAAAGTGGTCTGTCTGCTTCCCCTGCAGCTTCAGATGAGCCTGCACTGAGAAACATGAGGCTCTTAATCCTCCACCCTTACATCTAATTTAAACGCTCTGTGCTGCTTAGAAGTCAGCCAGATAGAATCAGAGGCCGGAGGCACTAGCGTGACTTGCAGACTGCATGCATCGGCTGTGGCTAGAAGCCATTCCCCTGCCATTTGCATATTGTTCACCTGCAGCACCTAGAAGCTGTGGGACGGTGCAGGCCTGGCTGCGTTTGTCTGTGCCTGCTAGTAATCAGCCTGTTGAGCATTGCTGAAACCTGTCTGCAATAAACCTCCATCCAGGGCAGCTCACTGCTGAACGCAGTGTGTGCTGCACAGCTGCTGCTGCGGTGATGTATCCTGCTTTCTGACCCTCTTTGTCATTCCCCCCCCCCCCTTTCCATTTTTAGTGGATAATGAGGAAGCTGCTCTTCTGCATGAAGAAGCCACAATGACCATTGAGGAGCTTCTCACACGTTATGGACAAAACTGCACCAAGAACCTCAAAAACAAGTCTTTAGCTCCAGCTGGGGAGAACGCTGCAGAGGGGACAGGCAAGCAGCATGATGGGGAGTCAAATATGAATGGAGAGGCTGACCCAGGGGAGCTTACCGACCACAAGGAGAGGAAGAATGGGAAGCCAGATGAAGAAATCACGGGTATTTCCTCCACCTCAGACAAAGCCAGCGCTGGAGGCAACAGCCCTGCTCTGCAGAAGCCTGAACTAGGCAAAGGTGACGAGGCCGTCACCTCTTCTACTGGGGAGGCCGGGCCCTCCTGCTCCTCTACGGGAAAGCCCCAGCGCACAACCAAATCCAAATTTTTTGAGGACAGTGAGGATGAGTCAGATGAGGTTGAGGAAGAGGAGGAAGACAGTGAGGTAGGAAACAGCACTGGGACAGAGTGGCCTTCTGGCTGGGCAGAATGCATTGCTTACTGTGGTACTTGAGCTACGAGCCTCTGGCTCATCCTAGGTGTGTCCTAGGAGTAGGTTTTTCAGGCTGATTCTTTGAGACCATCTCATGGGAGTGTTGGGGATTGTTTAGATAACCCTGAAGGAAACATACCCTCATCTGGGCAGCAGCCATAATGGATAGCCCGTGGTCTTGCTGCATGCACTATCTCTCCATTCACTGTGGTAGTTGAAACTAGCTGCTCTGATTGTAGACATCAGGTGTGGGGGAAACGTATCAGGTCATCTCAGTCTTCTGGGGCAAACTTATCTGTCCCCAGGATGGAGGGACCAGCTGTCTGGGAAGGGCACTGAGAGTGTCCTGTGTGACTCCTGGTGGTATCTCTCATTTCTTATAGGAATGCAGCGAAGATGAGGATGGTTACAGTAGTGAAGAGGCAGAGAATGAAGATGAAGAAGATGATACTGAAGAAGCAGAGGAGGATGAGGATGAAGAGGAGGAAATGTTGTTACCAGGCATGGAGGGGAAAGAGGAGGTGCACACCCTGTTTTTGTGTTCTGCAGCATAGTGGAGCCAAGGGCACTTGTGGGGGGATTCAGCAAGGAGTTATTTCCATTCAGATGAGGATAAAACATCTGTTTTGTTCTGCTGCGGCTGAACACAGCTGCTGACAGCCTAACTTTATGCAAAAGGCTGAGGGGTAGGGCATGGATCTGGACAGCAGGTTGAGATCAGAACAGACTGACCTCACTGCTGGGTTTGCTGTGCTTAGAAACCACTGTGGGGGTTGGCGTGGAAGAAGAGTACAGAACAGTAGCAGGACTGCTCTGCTGACACTGCTGCTTCTGGGAAAGAACACTGTTCTTTGCCAGGCGAAGGCTGTGGCTCCTCAGCCTGTGGCAGTGCTGGCAGAGGGGCCAGGGACCCAGGATGTCAGGAAAAGGGCACTACAGCTTCCACGGTAACAACCTTCTCTCTTTGGAGAGATGTCCTGGCTCGCAGCAAGGCTTCTGCTTGGGTTGGGCTGGGGCTGGAATCAGCGGATTAGAGCTGAGGATATAGCAGGACGTGTTGAACACTGGAGAATCCTGAACCACTGATGCTTTGTGAGGCTGGAACAGAGGTATTGCTTGACCCTGCCTTTCAGAGAACACACTCCTGCTGTGTTTCACACTTCCCTCAGGCTTTTCTCCATTGTTCTGTGTGTGCTCATGGGAAGAAGGGGTGAGACGCAGCACCTCAGGGTTTGGGACACTGCTGAGCCTGTGGTGGCTAGTGCTGGTTCCCTTATTGACCTGATAGGGAGCAAGAGAAAGGAGTCTCAGCAAAAACATTTGTTTCTTGCAGCCTGGCTCTGACAGTGGGACAACTGCTGTCGTGGCGCTTATCCGGGGCAAGCAGCTGATTGTGGCTAATGCTGGAGACTCTCGCTGCGTGGTGTCAGAAGGTGGCAAAGCTGTCGACATGTCATATGACCACAAGCCAGAGGATGAGGTGGAGCTGGCCAGGATAAAGAATGCTGGTGGCAAGGTCACCATGGATGGGAGAGTGAATGGTGGTCTCAACCTCTCCAGGGCAATAGGTGAGCAAGATGGGGGGGAATGCTGGCATGCCTGGCCTCAGAGTGCTGTGCTCAGTACATCCATGCTTCCAGCACTTGCCAGCTGCTAAGTTGAAGGAACAGTGTTTAACTGGATGATGAGTAGAACCTATTCAATTTTTGATGTGGTGAGATTTCAGTCTAATTAGAGAAAATGGCCATGAAACTGGCAGACATCAGTGGAAAGCAACATCTAGCACCTACCAGTCTCCAGCACAGGACAGAGTGTGTAAAGCCTCCAAGGCTGTTGTGCCGACAGCTGGGTTGTCAGAAACCACCCCACATCAACAGTCTGTTTTTGAGACAGTTTACTTTGAACAGGGTTTTTTTCCTGTTAGGAGGCTGTTGAAGGACCTTGGTGTGTTGCTTCCTGGGGATCTAACTTTATACCAGTTTGAGCTCGTTTGTTCCTGAGCCAGCCTTGCCTTTTAATTGCACAAACTCCATCCCCCTTGCTGCAGTGCTTTAGGCAGCATCTGACTGCTGTTTGTACTCCTCTTTTGGTCTCTTACGAGCAGTGTTGGAGTAATTAATGGCTCAGGAGACTGGGTATGTCTGTTAGCAGCCAAACAAGGTCTTGGCCCAGTCAATGGCTCCGGTCTGAGCAGGTGAGACGCTGGGAGGCATTAAGGAAAGAGTAGTGAATAACACAGAACATACTGGGAAATACACAGAGAAGGGAAGGAAGTGTCAGCAGCTAAGTGTGTGAGTGGAGAGTACATGTGCAGAAAGATCAAAACCATCAAAATTACTATCCTAGGGTAAAGGAGTAAAACCATGTTTAGGATGGAAACTAGGAGTCTGTTTATCTAGGGAGACACTGGCATTTCCACCTACTATTTTCAGGTGGCCCTAGAAGTCCCTTCCTAGGATGTAATTCCAGATAAGCCTGCTAGTCAGGGCTAAGGATCAGTTTTCTCAAGAGCTTTGGCTACTGACAGTTTGGGAAGACCTGAAGCCAGCAGTGTGATGTGGGCATTGCACTGAAATATCTGGCCCTGGACAGCCTGAGCTTCTGGAAAATGAGCATCGGTGTTACCAAAGCAAAGCCAAGCTAGTGCTGGGGTAAGCTGCAAATCTTGCTCCAAGACATGGGATAGCTCATCTCATGAGCACTGCTGCAGGATCTCAGCCAGCGTTGTCAGATGCCATGTGCTGTTGGCCTGGTGTTGCCCCAGGAATTGGGGAAGTGGCACTTGGTTTGGGGTGAAGAGACGCTGAACTGGCAAAGGCACCTCTTTCCCATTGCATGGTAACAGCGTGTTGGGCTCGCCAAAGCTGATGCCTTGGACACGTGGCAGATTTCTCCGTCTGCTGTGCCCGCAGCCTGATCTGCTCTGGTTGTGGGAGCACTGGCTCCAATTCTGCTGGGGTTGCCCTTCGGCAGGGCAGTGTTTCTCACTGTTTGGGGGTAGGCAGCATTGTCAGGGTCCAACCACAGCAAAAAGTGATCCTCCTCTCCACTACAGGTGATCACTTCTACAAGCGGAACAAGAATCTGCCTCCAGAAGAACAGATGATCTCTGCCTTGCCTGACATCAAAGTGCTGACAATAAATGATGACCATGACTTCATGGTCATTGCCTGTGATGGAATCTGGTGAGTAGTGAGGGAGCAGTTGTGCCTCTTGGCCATCACTACTCTGGTCCTTTTCTGGAGCTGGGCTTCAGGAAGGCCCAAGGGCCCTGGGTGCTAATCAGCCCTTTTTCCCCCATGGCCTCAGAGTTAAGTTGAGCCCCTGAGGAGTTGTTCTCAGCAGGAGGGACATCACAGCATGCTGAGCTCTGAACCCTCCTGTTTCTCACTGCACGCAGCCTTGTTCCCATCAGCTCCCTGTCACAATGAGGTTCTCTCAGGGCACTATGGCATGACTGCTCCCTTCACTTGCCCTTCTGACCTCTCTACTCTCTGCAGGAATGTGATGAGCAGCCAGGAAGTGGTGGATTTCATCCAGTCCAAGATCACCCAAAAGGATGAGAATGGAGTCCTGAGGCCGCTCTCCTCCATTGTAGAAGAGGTAAGGTCCAGAGCTTCACCATCCCTTCAGCATGCAGTGTTTCTGCATCCCAGCTTGGTGCCTGACTCTGCCCTCCCTCTTCATCAGAACGGTTTGTTCAGCACTTGGGGTATCTGGCAGCACATGGGCTGCAACGCTGGCTGGAACAGGAGCAGAGATGGCTCTGAACTGGGACCCGGTTCCTTTGGCACCCTGACCAATGTTTCTGACCTGTAGGTTGCTGTCAAGCTGAAGGAGTTTCTCTCCACTTTCAGAAAACCAGGCCTGCTGAGGCTGTTTCTGTCCCTTGTCTGGTTGCGAACTGCATTTGAGCCCAGCCTGCACCGTTCTGGCCTGGCAGCCCCTAAGCCGCTGTCAGTTGCTAGAATGGGCGCAGTGTCTCAGGTTATTCACATGACAGTGCTGTGTCTGTGCTCTCTGCTAAGTTGTCCTGTCCTGTCCCTCCTCAGCTGCTGGATCAGTGTTTGGCTCCAGACACTTCAGGGGATGGCACCGGCTGTGATAACATGACCTGCATCATTATCAGTTTCAAACCCCGTAATACACACCCACCTGCTGAAAGTGGGAAGCGGAAACTGGAGGACATGGCAGCACCAGCAGAAGAGAATGGCAGCGATAACAACAAGAAGGCCAAGCTGGAATAGCAGGCCTCACACAGGGACTTTGCTGTGTGCTCACCAGACTCTCATTTCTTAAACATGCTGAACTCAAGACTCCAAAGTCTTGTTCTTTTTTTAGCCTTAGCAGAGGCCTTGTTTGTCCGTGTCCTGGTTGGGGGTGGGGGGCGGGTCTGGTTAGCAAGGGCATGTCGCACTGTTCATCTGTAACCATTCCAAAGAGGGAGCTGAGGGCAGAGCTGCGTGCGGGAGCAGCCACCAGCCACAACGCAGGAGCTGGCCGGAACTGGCAGCCTGTGAGCGCAGAGCCCTGTGGTTAGAAGAAGGATGTCCCCCCATTGTCTCCATGTGGTTGTTGCCATTTCTGTGCCTGTGAATTTCTGTTCAGAGGGAAGAACTTTTTCACTGTTGAGGTTTTTTTAATCTGCACCCAATTATTTAAGGCCCTTTCTGTTTTTATTTGTGAAACAATCTGGCTGTGGTGCTGCCGCCACACCTCGTTCTGTTGTACACTTTCAATCAATACTTTTTTCAAACTAAAAGCCCGGAAAACGTAGCTGTGCTTTTGGTCCTTGGTTCTTCCCTGGAGGTGGGGGGTGAGGCAGGTGGGATGGGGAGTAGAATGTCTGTCCCTGGTGTCTCAGGTCACTGTGGGGGGTGCGTCTGCAGCTCACAAGAAGCAGCTGGCTTCTGCCATAGGGTTGCAGAGCGCCAGCCCCTGCTGCAGTGCTTGGGCCTGCTGCTGCCTCTCCATTACCCTGAGATGGCTGAACTGACGACAGTATGTTGTACACAGAGCAGAGACAAGTCTCTGGAGACAGTTTGTGTCTGCTGAAGGGACAGGGGTATCAGTGACGCTCCTGAGCTGATTTGCCTGCAGCGTGCTGCACCCCATCTAGCTGTGTGCTCTCTTCAAGGTGTGACAAGAAACAGCTCCTAACTGGTGCGCTAGATGGTGTAAAGCTTGCACAATGTGTGTCGATACTGCAGCAGCTCCTGCAGGACTGACGTCCCTGGGCTATAAACCGGTGATGGAAAAGCCAGCTGCTACTCCCTGCTGCTGTGCCCCTTCACCTTCCACCTGGCATGGTGTGGGAGCACGGGGAAGCGCAGATGAGGTTTGCAGGCCAGGTCACCTGGCACAACTTCCTCCAGCTGCTCTGGGGTTCCTGTGTCACAGGGGAGTGCCCTTGGCAATGCCTTGCACTGCAAGTCTTCCCTCTTCGAAGATGAAGTCTACCCTCCTGGTCCTGGCCTGTTGTCTCAGCTTCTGCAGTTCAGTCAGCCTCTGCCTCACCAGCCTGGATGGTTGCACCTCTGTCATCTTTGAGCCCCTTCCCTGGTGGCCCTGAGCTTAAGCCCCTCTGGCTAGTGGCTCTCCAGTGATGATGTGTCCAGACCTGAACTGTTTTGGTCCCTGGATCATCCAGGCTGGGCTCCTGCAGCCCTGCTCAAGGTTGGGAGTTCAGAGCCACAACACCCATAGGCGCTGCAGTTGGACTTGCTGCTCAGGCTGACTGTTTCTGCACTCAGAAACTTTCTGGATGAGCTGATGTGTTCCCCTAGAATGGTGCTGCCTGAGTAAAGCACCCAAGGACAGGATTTTTTCCTTTGCAAAAGTGGGTTTCTTCTCAGGGCATCTTTCGTTTGCTGCCAGATGGGTTTGTCTCAGGAACGCTCTGACTAAGCGGCAGCTCAGTACCTGATGCTTTCTCCCTGCTATGAATGTGCTGGCCAAGTTGCCCCCAAATTTTGAATAAACAGACTGAATTGTCACAGGAATGAGCAGAATTATTTTCTCCAGTCCTAAAAGCATTTGTTATTTCTGAAGTCCCTCTACCATGTCTTCTTTAGAATGGGGACTGTAGCGATGCTATAGAGCCTCGTGCAGAAGGGTAATGCCAGTCTTGGACGGAGTGCCTGGAGTTGCAGTGCCCTGGGAGGCTGAGCTGAGAGGCAGTTTTGCTTGGTGCAGTTAAAAACACTTTGTCTGAATTGTCATGTGCCTGCCGTTTCATTCCTGTTGCGAGGCATCAGTCTCGAGAATATTTGGTTTTAAACTTTCTTCCTGGTCATTAAAGTTTTTTATATAGGAGTTAGCACCAGTCTCTGTGGAGTCCCCTAAAATTACTCTGGTTAGCGGTGATCTCACATTAGTAAATTTGTATTGAGATGTAACTGGATTTAGACCATTTACCACGTGCTCTATTGATGTTTTATTATGCTAGTTTTAATCAAAATGCTTTGTGGTATGTCATGTGTCATATCAAAGGCCCTTGTATCTACAGTTACTTTCATTAACCTACTGAAGCCGTTCGAAGGATAGAATCAGCAGTTTTGCTAAGACTGCCTGGCAGGTTATGTGATGACAGCTCATCTCCACGAATGCAGAGGAGCCAGGGAGCCGTGCCAGGAATGATGGCCCCCGGCCCAGCTGCCCCAGGGCCCTCCAGGAGGATGGTCAGACCCATGGCTCCCTGAGGTCTACGGGGGTCAGTGGGAGACACCCCCCAGCAGCAAAGGGGGCTGCTGCCCACAGGGCTTGTGACACTGTGGGATGCTGGGGCAGGGGACACATGGGGCAGGCAGGACCACTACGGGCTGTTTGGGGGAAGGGAGGGACTGGGGGAGAGGAAGGAGCATGGGGAACAGGCATAAAAGGGACCAGTTGTGTGTTTAGAAAAAAAAATAATGATGAATCACCACAAAGTGATCTTCTTTTCTAGCTGTTTTCCCAGGTGTGGGCTGTTCCTACGGCACACGGGGGTGTGGGTCTGAGTGCCGGCAAAGAGAGCGACCAGCGTGCTGGGGAGGGACGCATACCTCAATGTGTACTCGCCAGTGAGCATCAAGCTGGACTTGCTGGTGAGAGGAGGGAGGCTTGGGAGCCAGGTTTTGGTGTGGTCTGGGACAGATCCTGGAGAGACCAGAGGTCTGAGAGTTCGTTACTGAAGGCACCAGAAGCCCAGGCTGTTAGGTTTTGTGGTAAGCTCAGCTGCAGACACAAAGGAGGCACAAAGAAACAACAGCAGGAGGAGTAATATGATTAATAACCTGACCCAGCTACTCCTAGGCCCATCAGAAGAGAAGCACTAGCCCCTCAAAGCCAATGTCCAAAAATCAGAAGGACAAAGAAGTACAAGAGCTGGGGGGGAGACCGAAATCACAGACCCCTGCCAGGCCCCTTCCAGGGCTGTCCCAGGAGAACCATCAGCCCCATGGTCCAGGCATGAAACCCATCACCATGCCTCACCGGGAGCTCTCTAGATCACCTTGCGAGCACAGAAGGGTGGCTGCCTAGGGGTGTGCGACACATTATGGGATGCAGGGAAAGAGCATTTGGGGATAGCACAGGATTTATTATGGGATGTTTAGGGCAGGAACCAAAGGTGGGAAAAGGGAGGGATTTAGGAGATTGGGGGAGGAACAAGTGTGGGAAATAGAGGGATAAGGGAATAAAAGGGTCTATTTGCATGTAAGCAGGGACTAGGCAGTACATGAGTCTGGCCATGTCCTGTGCCTGATTATCATAGTCTGTCCTGTCACCTTATTAAACTCCACCTTCAACTACTTACTTTCCTTCATGCGAGTGCGATCTGTGACACCAGCAATGTGTGCGTGTGAGCACTAGCAAAAAGCAGCCCTACCAGCTGGGCAGGAGGTGATGGGGCCTGGGAGCAAGCGAGTGAGTGGGTCTCTAAGGGCAGCTCTGGGTGTGAGAGCATGGAAGCATGGGCCGGGGGGAGGTGGCTATGGGACCACCGGAGTCCTGGTCAGCTCTGGGTGTGAGTATGCCTGTGCATCGCTGGGGCAAAAGCACATGGGGGAGCAGGGTCAGCTATGGGCCCAGGGAGGGGGCCCGGTGACATCTGGATGAGAGAGCGGCACCACAGCAGCTGCACCCATAATGTACTGGAGGGGTGTGTCAGTGAATCACAACAGTGTGGAGCATGGTGCAACCATGCACGGCTGGAGAAGGGCGATGGTGTAGGCAGCACCCACCCACTCCAATCAGTACCGGTCCCTGCAACTGTGCTGTAAGATGCTGCTAGTCTCTGCTAAACATTAAGCAGCTAAATGTTCAGAAGCAGCTTCTTCTCCCAAGGCTGCTGCAGTGGAGTCAGACCGGTCATAGGCAGGAGCCCACTTGCCTGAGACTGCGCACCCCATCTGGCTCAGGGTCCCCACCCACAGCCTGTGGTATTACCACATGGTCCCTCCATGCTGGCCCAGCTGCAGGATGGAGCTCTGATGGGGATCAGGACCCACAACTTCAAGCTGCTTGGCCCCAGAAGCTTGGGGTCCAGGGCAGCTGCCCCCACCCCAACCCTGCAGCCTGTGCAGGGCAGTCCTCAGGGGCAGCCTGGTTGCCTGCGGGCAGCGTGAGAGGCCACAACAATCCATGTGCTTGGAGGCACCAGGTTGGCTGCCACTGCCTTGTCCTCATCCACATGTAGATAATGGGCACCCTGCAGCCCGTGCCCGCGTCCCATGGGGTGTGGAGGGAAGCTGATGCAGGGCATGGAGCACCACAGCTATGGTGGTGGCTGGCGGCCAGGTTAGCCCCCAGCTACCCTGCACAGGAGTGCAGGGCTGTGTGAGGCCCCGCAATCCCAGTGCCACCAGGGAGGGGAGCAGCTGTGGGCACCCGGGTGCTGCAGGCAGCCTCACCACTGGTGCCTCCTCCAGCTGGGAGAAGCCTGGGACCTTCAGCAGTTTTTCACTCTTGCTTTGGAGGTGCCTAACACAACAAGGATCCAGGTAGGTCCCCATCCTGTGGCACCCCACATGCTAAAGCATCACCCACAGCTGGCCTGGGCACAGCCCTCCTTGCCAACAGCCCTGGGACCCCTTCACACACTGCCAGAGCAGCCAGGGGCACAAATACACCAACACAGGTCATCGTAGTGAGACCTGTGTGCTCCCCAGCTCTGCCCTGGCGCAGTGCATGGCCTCCCACCCTCAGGGGCTGCTCTGAGCCCCAGCTGCAGCTGTCCTGCGCCACACTCAAGGTCTGCCTGCCAGAAGCCACGTGCTGCCCCCAGGAAGATAGCTGGGGGCACCCAGGACCCATGGGTGCCACAGACTGCACACCAGGGGCTGGCCCAGCTGGGGCAGGACTCAGCCCCTACCCGAGTTGCTTGGTTTGCTGGTGCTGACTGAGGCTCTGCAGCAACATCCCACGCTCCCAGCTGCATGCTGTGCTCATCCTGCACCTGCAGTGCTGTTTGCTGGGGTGTTCACACAAGGGAATATCCCCACTCTTCCCCAGCTCCCTGGCCCTACCTGCCCCCCCTCACCTGCTGCCCTGTCTGCACCTGTGTGGGGCTGGGCCCACCCTACCCCACCTGCCTGGCCTCCTGCAGCGCCCATCGGGGGAACACAGCGCAGATCAGAGCCTGCTGTGATGGAGGCTGTGCTGAGGGAGGGGATAGCTGTGCCACAAGAGAGAGACAGGCCCTCAGAGTAGTTTTATTTTCCAGCAGTGCCAAGACTGCCTTCAGGGAAGGGGTGGATGGGGCTGGGCGCAGGCAGCAGTGAGCGCAGTCAGTGCTCACCCAGCCTGGGGCTGGCCAGGACCCAGTTCATGGGGCTGGTGGTGCCCCGCAGAGGGTGACCAGCCCTGCCGCAGGAAGGCATGGGATCTTTGCGTCAGCGGCAGATGGGAGCCCAGGTGGGAGCTCTGTGGATCAAGGGTCTCCCCGCCTCAGTGCTCCACAGTCCCCCTCACTCTGCGGGGACGTCCCCAGCACTGCACCTGTCACTGGTGCCTCCCAGGGAGTCCCCAGAGAGACTCTGCCCTGACAGCACGCTGCACAGGCTCTGCTCCCGGGCAGGATGCGGCACTGCTTCGATCGACACCTCCACCTCGATGTTGATGCCTTCCCTGAAGACAAACACAGAGCCTGAGGGCAACAACCCAAAGGGGGATGTCACCACATCCCTGCCGGGTACAGCGGGCATGGGGAAGGCTGTTAAGAAAGAGACGTGCCAGTCCCCGCTGCCTCCCCAGCACAGCAGTCCCAGCTCACCTGTAGAACGTGTCCTGGCCCTCACTCAGCATGCTCCCTGCGAGGGCCACCGTGCTGGCTGACTGGCTGTCCTGCTCCTTCCACACCGCCCCATGGCGCGGGCTATGGCTGCTGCTGGGGAAGGAGGTGGTTGTGTCCGGGACCTGGTCCTCGCCCCCCCTGGGGCTGGGCAGCACCGACCACAGCTCATTCACTGGTGGAGGGAGAGATGGCGCTGAGCACCTTGCCCGCAAGGACCACTACCCATCAGAGCGGGACACAGAACAGTCCTCCAGGCTCTCAGCAGGGGCTGCAAACAAGCCGGTCCCAGACTCCTTTGGGCAGCACCCGCTTCCCCCAGGACACCAGCCTGCAGCCTCCCCGCAGGGACAGAGGTGTGCGTGGTACCACCTGGGGCAAAACCGACATGGATCCACAGGGAATGCCTGGCTCTGGAGATGTCACAGCCACAGAGCCACGAGGCAGGACCAGGGCCCCTGGGGCCCAGTGGAGGCACAGGCCAGCAGACAGACAACAGCGCAGGACTCACGCTTGGTCAGGTTCTCCAGCTCCACCACACCGAGATCCCCATGTGGGCTGCGGCTGTCCCCGCATCCCCAGCGGCTCTGACACAGTGACAGCACCACCACCCCGTAGACATAGGTGAGCATCAGGGGCACGCCAACTCCTGCGGGCAGACAGGCAGCTATTGCCCAGCCCCCACCGGCAGCCCCAGCTGACCTGTCCCCCGGGGTGACGCCCCAGTGCCCCAGGTCTCAGACATCCCCCCTGGAGACACTGCGCTGCAGTGGCCCCCAGGCCCCAGCCCCGCTCTCTCCAGCGCGTGGGCAGTGACCTCAGCCCCGGCCTGGCGCACTTACCCACCGTGACAGCTGTTATGATGGGGGACACAAAGAGAGAGAGGAGGACACTGCTGGTGACAGAGAGGCACTGCTGGCACCCCGACAGGCTGCTCCTCCGGCTCTGGCCCAGCACCTCGAGGAGAAGCAAGACAGGTGAAGGGCTCTGCACGGATCTCACTGCACAGCCCCCAGGGATGGGGCCTCTTCCGAGCCCTGGCAGAGCTCTAGCCGCAGCTGCAGGGACACCCCCTCCATCCCGTCAGGGACAGGCAGCCACCACAGTGCCACCGCCACAGCTCAGGTGTCGCTGGAAAACACCCCTGGACCCCCAGACCCCTTCCTGCTTTCACCCACCCCAACCCCCACCTCTCCAGGCTGACAGTACCCTCACTGGTGGAGGGTTGTTGGGATGGGCAGCAGAGAGGGTCCCCGCAAGGAGGGGCTGTGGGGAGTCAGGGGTGGCACAGGGACATGTTGTGGGCAGTGGTGAGCACTGTGTGTCTGTCCAGGCCTGAGGTCATGGGCTGCCAGGCTCAGCGGGGAGCAGGACCATGGGGACTCCAGGGCCCCCTGCCCATACCTTCCTACCCATGTAGATGGGGATCCCAATGGTAATGACAGGGACAGCCATGCCCGCGACGAGGGAGATCACCATAGGCGCCCCCAGCACCACGCCCAGCTGCCACAGGATCTTCCGGGTCCGTGACCAACCTCTTCCCCCAGAAGGTGCAGCCAGAGGGGCTGCAGGGACAGAGTGGGGCTGGGCCACGGGTTCCTGCGCAAGGGCAGGCAGACACCAGCACAGCCAGCCCTTGCGCTGCAGAGGGACCCATGGGCCCACCAGGGAAGCAGAAAGCCAGATTCCCCCCTCTCAATCCTGAGCTCCAGCTGCCACCTGGGACCCCGTCCTGTGGGGTGCTGGCAGCTGGCCCCGGGCCCCCAGCCCTGCCAGACCCAGCAGCACAGACCACTCTGCTCCCGCCCCAATCAGCCCCACAGCCCAGCCAGCCCCAAAACCTCGCTGTGCATGGCCATGGCTCTCAGCAGGGCCTCGCTGCCCCCCATCCTAGCCCCACAGCTCCTGGCAGGGACCCAGCTCTGGCCCAGCATCACAGCACCCCCAGCTCAGCCCAGGGGCAGCTCCTCCAACCACCCCTCAGCTCGTGGCAGCCCCTCTACCACAGCCCCCCAGCGCACCCCATGGCTCCCAGTGGCCCCATAGCCCTGCAACTGACCTCAGGAAGTGCACATCAGAGATCTCCTGCAGGCAGAGCCAGCAGAAGAGGCAGCCACAAACCGTGCAGTTCATGCGGTTGCAGCTCCCGTCATTGATCTTCATGATGAAGGCACTGCAGCGGGGACAGACCTTGATGTCCTCGGCCTCAGCTGGCAGGGGGAAGGAGATGAGGTGGGATGGTGAGGAGCAGGACAGGACAGGGCAGGTCCACCCTCACACCCTGTCCCAGGATTGCAGCCTGTCCCATGGGTGTCAGGGTGAGCCAAACACAGCAAGGTCCCACTCCGCATCCCCAGCTCAACTGGCTCCATGCAGAGGCAGCCAGTGCGGATCACTGGGTCACGGCTCCAGCATCCCCACAGGCAGGAAGGTACAAAGGCATCCGACTGTGCCGCTCAGCCGTGCCAAATCCCTGCCCTGCTTGCTCCCACCCTGGGCCAGGGCCTCACCATGGGCCGAGTCCTCCAGGTGGACTAGCTGTGCTGCAGGGTTGGCCAGACGGGGGGCCGGTGGCGCTGGCACACAAGGGCCATCAGGGTGCCAGGGCTGCCGGCAGTGGTAGCAGAACTCGGTGCCACAGCCCTCGCGCCCGCAGGTGAGGCGGGGACATTCGGCACAGCCGTAGGCGATGACAGCGTAGCTGTGGGGAGAAGGCAGTGTTGGAGAAGCCAGTGGTACCCACGGCCCTCCCTGCATCCCTGCACAGCACGCAGCTGTTCCCCTCCCCGGCACAGCCAGGCCACGCAGTGGCAAGTCCCAGCTCCGTGCCGAGCCAGAGTTGCAGCTCCTGCTCAGGAGAGCCAGGGGACACTATCACCAGCTCAGACTGCAACACAGCCTTCCCCATCCGGCACCCACACAGTTCCCCTGGGGCCTCATGGACTGGGCCGGCATGGCCAAGAGCACCAACGCTGGCAGAAACACACAGCTGCCCAAGCTCTGCAGCCAGGACAGGGATCAGGATATCTCTCTGAGCAGGCCCAACCTCACACAGGACCAAGTCACGAGGGGATCGAGCCTGGAAAAGGCTCACAGGACACAGGCACAGTCTGGTGCACACCAGCTCCCAGCTGGAGAAGCCCATCGCCTCCACGGGCGCGGGAAGGGGGAACCCACACCATCCCACTGCTCCTGGCTCCGCACGAGGGGCCAGCTGGACACCTGCAGTCAGGCGCGGGGCACCAGCGGGTGCCAGGGTCAGCCACCAGCAGCCGTCGCAGGAGGAACTCCTCGTACTTGTCACGGAGGGCGGGCTCAGCCAGGAGGCGGTGGACATCAGCGGGCTGGAGCATGGCAGGGCAGTGCGGGCAGGCCACCTGCACGCGGCTCTCGCTGACGGCAATGCGCAGGTACTGCTCCAGACAGGTCTGGCACGAGCGGTGGGTGCAGGAGGCCAGGGTGGGAAAGGCCTCGGGAGGCTGGGGCAGCAGGCACAGGGGACACTCCACGAGCTCCCCACCCTCGCCCAGGGACAGCGCAATGCACATCTCCTCAGGTTCCTCTGGCTCTGGCTCTGGTTCTGGCGATGTTTCCCCTCCGACAGCCTGTGGCTTCTGCCCAAAGAAGCCCAGGAGATGGAGGGGCCCGGGCATCCGTGTGGGTTGCTCCATGGTGGCCCGTCAGGGCAGCAGCCAGCTGCTGTCAGGCTACGGAGGGCAGCAGGGAGGTGCCAGCCCCAGCACGGCCCCCATGTCCAGGCTCCTACCTGGGCCTCAGAGCCAGCATCCTCCCCGCAGGCAACAGCTGAACCATCTCCAGCTGCAGTCAGCACTGCTCAGCCTGTGAAGGAACCACACCCGAGAGTGAACTCTGGGCCCCAGATGTGGGAACAGGCCCTTGGCATCCACGAGACCCCACTACCGCCCTGCCGACAGGCCCTGCTGCCCAGCCAGACCCCAGGGCCATCCATGCGGCCGCACCACAGAAGACACCCCAGCAGCTCCGGGACAAGCCCACAGCACTCCCTGCAGCCCCTAGGCTGGCCTAGTCCCAGCCAGCCATCTTTGTGGGTCTGGGGCAGCAGGGCCGACCCTTCCAGCAGTGCCCTGGCAAAAGCCCTGCAGCACGGAGACCTTGGTCCCCTGCCCCAGCTGGGGCTGATCCAGATCCTCCCTCCCCTGGCAGGTCACAGCCCACAGCCCAGACTGGGGCACTTGGCTCTCTCTGCTCCTGCGCCTGCCTCCTCCTTCACGGAACAGCTCCCGCACACTGCACACTGGCCCGGCACGGGCAGCAGTCTGCCCTGAACCAGCAAGCAAGCTCCCTCTGGGCCAGCCGCAGGCACAGATGGCCGGCAAAGCCCAGGACACTGCCCACGTCCTACACACCCAGCGCCGTGCCTGGACTGCATGGCAGCGTAGCCACCCCCGAACTGAGTACACGTGGCTAGACCCTGTCCTTGCTCAACATCTCCAGCTGATGTGCTCCCTCCTACCGGGCCACAGGCAAGAACAAAAACACGCGACCTTGAGCTCCCACAACCATATCTTGCCTGGTCAGTGCACCATGGTCGTCCCCAGCCATTATGTCCGGCCCTGTCCCCACGTTGGCCCAAAGGCCCCGGGTGACAGTGCCAAGGCTGACCAGTCCCACGCTGAGCTTGGGCAATACAACCACAGCCCACCTCCCACATGCCCCCGAGACAGCTCTCTTCTGCCCCATCCTGTCTCCTCAATGCAACAGGACCTCCCAAATTCCCCGAGGCAGGAAAGACAGTGGTCTTTGCAAGGAAGGCAGTGGCGAACACTGTGACAACCAGTCTGTACACGAGGCAATACAATAATCACGCCCCTCACCACCCCGAGTCTCTATGGCTCTCCTCTCCAAGGAGAGACATGGCTGAAGCTCTGACTTTCCACTGGAGTTCAAGTGACCAAGAGCCACAGACTTGGTCCGGCTGGATGCCAGTGCTTGACGCTGTAGACACAAGCTCCTTAGCCCAGCCTGCATCATGAAGGTCCTAGCAATGGCTAGCTGGAGGGAGCCCAGAGGAAAACAGGGCAAATCAAAACTGCCATCACTTACTACTCCCCCTCAAGGTTAGCTCACAGGAGAGCAGGGAACATCTTATTGCCACAGAGAAAGTGCTTCCTCCACAAAGGTTGGATCCTGAACTGTCCCAGGAGGACAGAGCTCCTCCACATGCCCTGCAAGCCAGGGCAGCAGGACCTGAAGCCTCGTGGGGACTGGTCACTTCTGACCAGTGCTTCCCCACGTGTCAGGTGCCAAACTAAAACCTGCATCACCGAAGCTGCTGCTGAGTTTGTAAAAGAGACAACCAAGCCAAGGGACCCAAGAGCCAGTTAATTAAGTGACCAGAAGCCAGGTGATTTACAGGAGAGGAGAGGTAAATCTGTCAGTTTTCCCTTACTTAGAGCTCATACGAGTCCAGGGCCACACCATAATGCCTCCCAACAGCAGGGTCAGTCCCTCCACTGTTCTCCTTGCTCCTTCCTTATCTATACCCCAAAAAGTTGCACTTTACACTTCACACCTCCACAGCATCGCTATATTCCTCCATCTCTAACAGCCTCTGCTGGTTTTTCTGTTTGAGCATAGCTAGAACAGCAGAACACTGACATGGGAAGAGGCAGATATTGGCGACAGCTCAGATGAGACGGAGGAGTCTGATTACATCTGCTCTGCTGGGAATGAGCAAGGTGCTGCACCATGTCACCTTAGGTGACAAAGCACCTTCCAGTGAGGTGGTAACTGAAGAGCTCATGGAAACTGGGCTGAGATTGGATTTAAATGGTTGTTAGTGGGAGGTACTGCAAAAGGAGAGTGGGAAGGAACGCGCTCAAACACGGGGGAGGGCAGCGGGACCACTGTCTGGGGTGACTGCTGCCGTCACCACGGACTCTGCCTGGCACAACAGCAGGAGCCAGCGCTGGAGCAGCAGCAACGGCTGTGCCAACTCCGCGGATATCAGCTGTCCAGTCAGCAGGGCCAGCCCGTGGGGAGACACCCCGTGCCTGCTCCGCTCCTGCACCGGGACTGCGACAACCTTGACTAAATGGTCAGGGCTGCACATCACAAGCGAAGACGCACCGGCAGGGATCTAAGCAGCCCCATCCTCTGGCCCTGAGATACCTGTCAGTGGGGAATCATTGCTGACAACACGGCATGGTCATTGCTCCCCTGGGACTGCCACAAAGTCCAACACATTTGACTCCCTCAGGGACCTGCAAATAAACAAAAACTATTGTTGACAAGGCTCAACAGCAGCAGCTCACACACCCAGGGTTGCCTGGACCTGTCAAACAGCTCTATTAACGGAGCCTCGGAGAGGGCAGAACGAGTCCTGTAGATGGGGACCACATCCAAGGCAGGGACCTAGGCATCAGAGAGGACGAGTACAAGGTACAGCTGAGCTAGAGCAGGGCTGCTGCCCTCAACACACAGAGCTGCACACCAGCGATCTCTGGAGACAGGCCCAGCAAGTCCCCAAGCAGGGTAACCAGGGGCCCTCCTCCCCAAGAAGCAGGACACGAAGCCCTGGATGTCCCTGGTCTGCACAATGTTGGGACACCGGAGACAGAAGCTGCAGGAAAACAACCAAAGTAGAGGGAAACATGACAGCATGAGACAGCTGAGGTCCCCTGGCAGCAGAGGTGTGACTGGGCTGCACAAGGAGCCACTGCAGCGTCCCTGGGGCCCAGCAGGCTCCTTGCCTGGCAGGGTCAGAGCATGTCTGAGTGTCCGGGAGTGGAGCCACACAAACAGGGGGAGATTTTCTGGGACAGGGGGTTATGAAGCACAGGGACATGCCAGGTGAAATTGGGACCTCCGTCGCATGGGGGCCCATCGCCCACAGGCACTCCTGGGAGAACCAGGCAATAGGGCTCAGCTCTGCAGCCCTTGAGAGAGCCGTGACCATGGAGATAGGACTGGCAGAGGCAATGGCCGCAGAGGAGCCATGGCACTGCCACGGTGCCCCAACACTGGGGCCAGTCCCGGGCTTGTTCCGCAGCTGCCTCTCCTCCTGTGCCTGGCTGTGGGGAGCTGGGCTCCCCTTGCTCTGCAGCCAGTTCCCACGGGGGTCACCATGATCACAGAATAATTCAGGTGGAAAGGGACCTCAAGAGGTCTCCAGTCCACCTTCCTGCCCAAATCAGGGTCAGCACTGTGGTTAAGGGCTTTATGCCAGTTGCCTCCAAGGACACAAGGACAGAGACAACGCAACCTCTGTCAGCAACCTGATCCATGACTGGACTTGTTCTGCTCCCCAGGACAGTACAAGGGAGCAGAACCCCGGTAGACATCTCCAAAGGATGGTTTCAGCCGCCTCTGGAGATCAGACCACGGGCAGGACTCTGAGTCCCTCTCTGCACTCCCAAAAACCCCAGATCCCTCATCCAGGCTGAAAGGATCTCA
Source organism: Gavia stellata (assembly GCF_030936135.1). Lineage (NCBI taxonomy): Eukaryota > Metazoa > Chordata > Aves > Gaviiformes > Gaviidae > Gavia > Gavia stellata. Next base: position 113,333,201 of record NC_082595.1, on the reverse strand, counting down.
GCGCTGGAAGCACAGGATGGTGAAAGACCGGAGCACTGCCACTCATGGCTACCCAAGTGTTCTCCTGCATGCCCGTTCTCCAGCCTGCCTGTCCACCCTGTCCTCTTGTCCCAGGGCAACGCAGGCTCTGGACCACCCAGCCCCACTCTGCCGGGATCCCCAGAACCTCCGGAGCTCTACAAGCCCATCTGTGCCACACACAGAAAAGCTGTTTCAACCCTCCGCCTCCAGCATCTCATCTCCACCTCCCTCCTGCAGCTGCCTTAGCCGAACACCTTGCTCCTTCAGCCCTTTCCTCTGCACAAGGCGCTGCTGTCCCCCAGGGCTCTGCCAGGGCAGGGTCCTATGAGCGTCCAGCTCCAACACTGAGAAGACCCCCCACCCCAGCACCTGCCTGGCAGGGACCCCCACCCCGCCAGCGCTCCCCGCAGACCACTCTCCCTGGGCAGGGACAGCTGCCCCTTCCCCGCCGGCAAAGGCCCCGGCTCGTCTCCTCCGTGGACGGGACAGTCCCACGGCCGGTGCTGCCCGTCCACTGTCGAGCAGGGCAGGGGCCGGGGCGCAGGGACGGCCATAACCGCCAGCGGGGCTGCGGATACCGGCGCCGGTACGGGCACGCGACTCACCGAGCTCTCCCCTCGGCTCAGGGGCCTGGCGAGGCTTCCGGCGGCCCTCCGGCCGCCCGGAGAGGTGCCGTGCCTGGCGGGGCAGGGCGGGAGGTCGCCGCAGCCGCCCCTGGTGGGGCACAGAGACCGTCAGCCCCGGGGCGCAGGGCAGGCGGCAACCGGGCCCGCGGCAACGGCCCGTGGCGCCGCCCGCCCCGGTGCCCCCCCCCCCCCCCCCGCGCTCTCCGGCCATGGTCCCCCGCGGCCGCTCCCCGCGCTCGCAGCGCCGATATTGCCACAGGCCCCACACGCCCCCCCCGCTCCCCGCTGCCCAGGAAGGGGCCGGGCCCCCGCTACCCCCGCCCCGCCCCCGAGACCTCCGTCCCACAGACGCCCGCCCCTCCCGGGACCCCGCTCCCGCCCGAGGGGGCCCGGCCCCGCCCTCCCGCCCCGCCTCCGCCCGCCTCTCCCGCGGCCCGGCCCGGGCCCCTCCGCCGCATGCCGGAGACGCCGGCGCGGTGCCGGGAGGGAAGCGGGCGACGGCGGAACCCGCGCGCGCTTCCGGGCGCTCCGTCCGCTTCCGGGCGCTCCGTCTGCTTCCGGGGCGCCGCGTCCGCTTCCGGCCGCCGCAGGGCGGGGCCAGCGCCGGAAGCGGAAGTGCCCGGTCGAGGCGGGGCGGCGGCGGCCGCCCCGGGCTGGAGGGGGCGGCTGGCGGGCGGCTGGCGGGCCGCGGGCGGGGGGGCGGCGGCGGGGCCGGCCACGATGCCCCGGCGGAAGCAGAGCCACCCGCAGCCGGTGAAGGGTGAGTGCGCGGCGGGGTCGGGGCGCGGCGGCGGCGGCGGCCCGGCGGTGACCCGCGGCCCTCGGTGTGTTGCAGCAGACGCCGAGGACGGCCCCGAAGAGACGGCGGGAGCGGCGCTGGTGCTGCCCGGCGACCTGCTGCTGGGCCGCGGCCTGGCCTTCGAGAAGGGACCGCCAGGTGCGTGCCGCCGTCCGGGCCCGGCAGCGGCGCTCCGCGGGGACGGCCGTCCTGGGCGCCCCCACTCCGGGAGCGCCGCCGGGCGGGGACGCGGCCCGTCCCTGCCGGTACTGGCCCCACGCTGGCGGCTCCCCGTGCTTGGCCCCATCCGGCAGCCGCCCTCCCCGGCAGCGGTCCCGCCCGGTGGCTGCTCCCTCCCCGGGAGCGTTCCTCCTCCCGGATCACCTCCCGCGGGGTGAGACCCCGTCCCCCGGCAGGGGCCCGCTCTGGTGGTCTCTGCCTAGCCGGCACCGATTCCTGGCACTGACTCCCCCGGGCTCTGCCTCCCGTTAAGGTCCCCCAGGCACATCGCGACCCCACGGTTGGTCTGGGGCGGCGGAGACACCGGGGCCGGCAGGCCACCCTGCCACCACCGGGCTCATCCCCAGAGCTGTCCACACCGCTCTGCCCAGGAGCCACCAGTTCCCCGAGCTGCCGGGACAGGGCTTTGCTGCCCACCTGGGAGCCGGGGCCTCGGCCCTGCAGGGTCCTGCCCCACAGCCACCCCTCAGCATTGCGTGGGGTGTGGGGAGCTGGGCCAGGGCTGTCTCTCCAGCAGCCTCTGCTCCATGCTGCTCGTCTGCCCCATGGGCCGCCGGCCCCTTTGTGCGGCCGACCAGCGGCTGCCCAGTTGGTGGCATGCCGGGCTCCAGGTCAGCCTGCAGCACAAGGCAGCCGGAGGAGCGAGTGCTGCTCCAGCTCCATTAAGGTGCCTCGCAAGGACCGGTGGGAGCATCACTCGCTGCCCTCGACAGTGAGCGGTGAATAATGTGGGGACATACTCAATGGTGAGCGTAGGGGGACACGGACCGCCTGACCCCTGTGTCTCTGTCCCCTCGCTGTCCACATGCTCGGCAGCTGTGCCTGGCCATGCCGGCAGCTCCCGCTCTTATGCCAAGGTGCAGTCCCAGCTGCCTGGCAGATGGGGTTCTGTTCCGAGTGCTGCGCTCCCCCACAGCCTGTACGCAGAGCCCAGCGCCAGGACAAAGCCTGCTCAGCGGCTCTGGGAGCTGGACACTGCAAGGGCTGAAAGCCACTTTGTAGCAGACCTTCTGCCATCAGAAATATCTTCCTTCCTGCTCTCAGCCACCAGCCCCAGCTGGGGAGCAGGACCAGGCACCCCGTGGGCCACACTGTCCCACCTGAGCAGCACTGACACAGCTGCACTCAGGGGACAGTGCTCTAGGGATGCTGTGGCACTGCCGGACTGTGGGCCTGAGCTGAGGAGGCAGGGGAGTCCATCTGTGTGGGGCTTGAGGTGGAGCCAAGGGTTCCCCCAGCGATAGCCAGGCCCTCACAGGATGCCCCATTCTGGCATCTGCACTTCAGGCAGTGCTTGTAAAAGGAACTGGAGGGGCCACCACGTCCCACACCGTGGGAGCAGCCTCACCCTTGCGCCTGCCGGGGCTCTGGGAGCTGGACCCAGCCGGGTGGGCAGCAGCAAAGGGGATGGCCGAGACTGCTTCCTGGGGCGGTGGGCAGCCGTTGGGTCTTGCAGGCCCCAGGGCTCCAGGTCAGGCACAGCACAGCGACAGCTGGGCACAGCTTGAGGCTGGTAGTGGCAAGGCTTCGGCTGCATGTCACTGCCCTTCTGGCTCCGAGCACCAGCCTGGGGGCACATCTGGGGCATAGGGCCAGCAGGCCAGTGGGCTCCGCTCCTGTCATCCCTTCCTGCGGCACAGGGGCTGCAGGAAGATGGGTCTGTGCCCAGCCAGGAAGCAGAAGTGCCCTCTGAGAGCCTGGTACAGACTTCCCCCCACTGCCATGGGACAGTGGCACCGCGTGGGGCTGGGGAAGGTCTGTTTTCCTGCGTGATGGAGGGGGGCTGCTGTTGGAGCCCTGTGGTGTCAGCCGTGGGAGCAGGGCCAGCTGCCATCCCCGGGGCTGGGACAGGAGCACAGCGAGGGGGGACCTGGAGCAAGCTTTATAGGCACCCAGCCCTCCTGCCTGCGTCAGGCTGCACTCAACACCTTCCCACCATCGCTGCTTCCTACCAGCTGGGCCCAGCAGTGCCAGTGGGTACCCGCCCACCCTTCCTAGTGCTGGGGGTCTGGCTGCGGGCTGACCACCTGGCTTGGCCAGCCGCAGGGTGCAGGTGACAGGGTGTCATGAGGTGCCCAGGACAGGCCCTGCGGCAGGGTGTCGGGGCAGGTCGTGGCCGTGAGGCTCCTCACCCTGCTGTGCGCAGCATGGTGGGCTCCTGCAGGCTCCTGGGTGCTGCTAGGGTGGGTGCAGCTGCCTGGCCCCTTCTGGCTGCGGTCTCCTCTTTGGGACAGGCCCTGCTGGGACTGGTGGCAGAAGCGGAGGGGCTGTGCCTGGGCCAGCTGGGCTGACACCGTCCCATCCCCACGGTCTTCTCAGCAGACACCCTGGTGGGGAAGATCGCCATCCCGGCATACGCCCTGAGCGACGACGACTGCTCCTCTGGGTACCAGCAGCTCAGTGTGGAGAGTGACCCCGAGGAAGGCGGGGAGCCTGGCCCCGCAGCGCTGCCCTGCCGCCAGTGCGGGCTGCAGCTGGCTGCCAGCCTGGGGCAGAGCTGCCTGCAGTGTGCCGGCACCGAGGGGGGACGCAGCCAGCGCATCGTGTACTCCTGCCAGCTCTGTCCCTTCGCTTCCCACTACTCCAGCCACCTCAAGCGCCACATGAAGACACACAACGGGGAGAAGCCGTTTGCGTGTCCGCAGTGTGCCTATGCTTCTGCCCAGCTGGTGAACCTGACCCGACACCTGCGCACGCACACGGGGGAGAAGCCCTACCGCTGTACGTGCTGCAGCTTTGCCTGCAGCAGCCTGGGCAACCTCAAGCGCCACGAACGGGTCCACAGCCAGGACAAGCCCTTCCAGTGTGCCACCTGCGACTATCGCTGCAACCAGAGCCGCAACCTGAAGCGGCACATGCTCAGCCACCGCCTGCCCGAAGGCGAGGGGCCACACCGGCGGGACAAGGACCCAGGTAAAAGGGCGGGGGGGTGGGGCACAGGGGAAAGCTGCTGTGGGGGAGCCCCACAGCACAGCCCCGGGGCTGGGAAAGGGGCAAGGCGCACGTCCTGCCATCAACATGTGCCAGGCCTGGCACCATGTGCCACCAGCCTCAGCCGGGGCACCACCCAAGCCCGGGGCTCCTCACGGAGCTGAGCCCTGCCAGCACTGCGCTGTCCCACTCACAGCCCTGCTTGTTTTTGTCCCACAGAGCCACTGCTGCCGGAGCTGAGCCTGCATGTGGGCAGTGGCAGCGGCCCCTTCCTGCCCGGCTGTGCTCGGCTGCGGGGCGAGGAGGCAGCCGCGCTGCCTGAGCTGCTCTTCCCCTTCACATGCCGCATGTGTGGGCTGGTGCTGGACGACGGGTTCGCGCAGGATGAGGGCCTGGCTGAGCAGGTCTGTGGGCGCTGCAGCCTGGCAGTGCTGGGCACCGAGCCGGGCGCCAGCCCCCGCAAGGGCACTGGGGACAAAGGCTTTGCCTGCAGCCTCTGCCCCTTTGTCACCCACTACCCCAACCACTTGGCGCGGCACATGAAGACACACAGTGGGGAGAAGCCGTTCGCCTGCCCACTCTGCCCCTACGCCTCCGCCCATCTTGACAACCTGAAGCGGCACCAGCGAGTGCACACAGGCGAGAAGCCCTACAAGTGCCAGCTCTGCGACTACGCTTGCGGCAACCTGGCCAACCTCAAGCGTCATGGGCGCATCCACTCGGGCGACAAGCCCTTCCAGTGCAGCCTCTGCAGCTACAGCTGCAACCAGAGCATGAACCTGAAGCGGCACATGCTGCGGCACACGGGCGAGAAGCCCTTCCAGTGCCGGGACTGCCCCTACACCACTGGCCACTGGGACAACTACAAGCGCCACCAGAAGATCCACGGCCACACAGCTGAGAGCTGGGTAAACCCGCGTAATGCCAAAGCCCTCCTGGCCCCTCCAGCCGTGGGCACGGCCTTGCCCTGAAACAGCACTTAGCCAGGCTGCAGGGGCTCCCAGCCCTGCGTGGGGCCCGGGGTGCCTCAGCCCTGGGGCACCCCAGCCGCGTGCTGGCCACAGCCCCTGCCCTCCCTGGGGGAGGGACAGGCAGCAGACTCCACAGGGGCTCAGGGCTGCCTTACGTGGGGCCCGTGGGTGTGCTGGGGTCTCCAGCAGCCCTATCCCCCCTGGGCAGGGTGAAGCCATGACCAGTGGCTCAGGTGCCAGGCTCAGGTGCCATGCCCTGAGGGGTGGTTCCTGCCTGTTCCTGCCTGTCAGAGCCTTCCTCTGCCGGAGTTTGGGGAAAAGGGGGGAGGGGGGGGGCAGGACTGGTTTCCTGGCTGTTGCCATGCCAGTCGGTGTAATTTATATTGTGTATAAAAGCATTAAACAGTCAGTTTTGTTATCTGCTATTCTCCCTGCGGGCCTTGTTCTGCTTCAGGAGAGGACAGCGCAGGGCTGGCAAGGTGTGCGGGGAGGGACAGCGGCCACCCCCCAACAGACAGCCCAGTACCAATCAGAATCCATTTTAATCATCATTGCAGTGTGTAAACATCGGTTACTGTCCATTAATGCTCTGGTCGGTCTGAGCAGCAGGAGATACGTGGTTACAAGCCTAGATTACGCTGGAGTCTATGAGCGGGTTAGAGACGGGGCTCTGTGCAGAGGCCCCTGGAGACAGCTTACTGCAGTCTGTCTCTGAGCAGAAACCTAAATGCTAATTTGGCATTATGGAGCCTCATGAGGGCCACTTGGTGCCACCAGGCTGCTGCTGCCAAGCCGCTGCCCCAGCCACCTAGGGCAGCTGCCCTCCTGTGCAGCGGGGCACTTGGGCCAGGCCCTCCCGGCTGGGGAAGGGGCAGCTCTGCCCCCCACGCTGGGCCAGGCTCCACAACACTGCTCCGGGGCTCAGCCTGGGCACGCTGTTCAGGTTGGGCTGGTGCCACCCTAGGAACTAGCCCTCTCCCAGCTGGAGCCAGCAGCAGGAGTTCAGCTGCCCCCACGCCGAAGGCAACGGTGGGCTGGGGGTGAGCTCCCCAGCCCGGGGGGAGCAGGGGAAGGTGGATGTAGCAGGTGAGAGGCACGTTGATTGCAACCTGTCTGCAGGTCGTACATTCCTCAGCGAAGGCTCTCAGGCCGGTGCTGTCCTAGGAAGGGGGGGGCACTACAGATCTTCATCGCCAATGCCCTCAAAGGCGTAATTGCCGTGGAAGTCGTTAGCGCCCACATCATTAGCGGAGCTGGAGTGGCTGATCCCTCGCAGGCTGACAGAGGTGAGCTTGCTCTGTGGAGAGGGGAGACAGTTAGGGAGGACCCTCACTCTCCCCGCCTCAGCCCGAGGGCGGCAGTGCCAGTGCGCCCATGCACAACTCACCGAGAGTTTGGCCACCGGCTCCCGGGAGGCATCGGGCGAGTCCTGCAGGGACAGCACGCTCAGACAGCACTGAGGCAGTGGGACACGCCACCCACCCTTCCCACCGCCTGCCATCTCCCTGCCCTTGGCAACCACTCGCCCTCCCGGGATGAGGCCAGGCCACCATCCCTTCCCACCTGGACGGAGTCCAGCTCATGGGTATGGGTCCAGGACCCCTTTCTCTTCCCAGGGCTATGGGAGTGGGCTACCATAGCCCTGCTGTCCTCGGGGCTTGCCCCAGCCCTCCCCGCTGCCAGCCCTGCCAAGGGGACAGTGGCACCTCTGGGGGCGGTGGGCTCTGGTACCCGACACAGTGAAGCCCATGGTCGCGCTTGTCTCCCCTACCAGGGCCGCAGGGTCCCACTCACCAGCAGTGGGGGCGATTTCACAGCTTGCTGGCTGTCTGAGCGCCGCAGGGCCCCATTCACCCGCCGGCGAAACATCTGCAGGGGAGGAGCTCAGCTCAGTGGCAAGGTCCCCACGGGCAGCTCCAGAGGGTAAGATGCCCCCTGGGGATCCTTCAGCTGGCCCCATCCTGAGGAGAGCAAGCAGGGCCCAGCCTGGATCCCGGGGAGTCACAGGGGCAGGATGGGATCCCACCCCAGAGACAACATCCAGCCCCAACCCTCACCTTGCGAATGCTGCCTCCAGACTTTTTCACCATCAGCTCGTCCACCATGGACTGCAGGCAGATACTCAGCATGATGGCCTGCAAGAGAGAGGTGTCACAAGGCTCTTCGCCTCCCCACGGCCTTCCTGACACACCACGCCAACAGGAGCGCTGCCTCGCTCCCGTCCTTGTCCACCACTGGCCTGGTACGCAGGCAGCCCTACCTGTGGACTGGTGATGGTGACCCACTGCAGCCGGTCCTTGCTCATTAGATATTCGAAAGCCAACTCCAGCTTCACCTCAGACTTCCCTGGGCTGCTCCCCGAGGGACCATTGCTCATCGGCACCTGCAAGGGCACACGCTGAGGCTGGGAGCCTCTGGAGGGAAAGCGGCCAGCTTCCCAGGCCCCTGTGCTGACGGAGGGCAGCCCCCAGACGGGTGCTGGACACCCTGCCCAGCTCCCACTGGCCTTCCACCACCATCAGGTCCCCTCACAGCAGTGGCCCCCTCAAATGTCCTCACACCGATGACCCCCTCAGCCCCAAAGCACGACTCAGACCCTCCCCAGGCCAGCTGGGCTGGAAGCAGGCAACACAGACAGCGCTTTTCCCAGGGACAGCTGCCAGAAGAGCCCAGCACAGCCGGGTCCCACAAGATCCCACAGAGCCCTCCCTGCTCCCCAGGGCCCCACAGGCAAGTGGCACTCACCGAGGATGTGACCCGCCAGCACCTCATGCGCGTGACCTTGAAGCTGCCTTCCTTGATCTGCTCGCTCGGCAGCCGCACCTGGAAGTTGAGCTCGTTGTTGCCAGCACTGACGACGACGTGGCATCCCTTCTCAGGGAAGTCAGTGACGCAGGGGTCAAACTTGAGATAGCCGTAGTACTTCAGGGTCTGCGCCAGGCGGATGAACTGCAGGCAGAGCCAGGGAAACTCAGCACAGACAACCACCCTCCCACCGCACCTCCCAGGCCAGGAACGGGCAATGAACTCAGCACCGTGCGTTCACACAGGACCAGTGCCAGTCCAGTGCTGGGACTGCTCCAGTCACAGCATCGCGCCCTCTCCTACCTCCTTCTTGGAGACTTTTTCCTGCAGGGACTTCAGCTGCCGGTGCTGTTCCTTGTTGACAAGGATCCACCCATGCTCGATGTCCGACACCGTCTATCAAGAAGCAGAAGCTGGTGAGCAGCTGGGCCCAGAGCCACCTGAGACCCCGCACAGCCATAGCTGAGGGGTGCGGTGCCCCTCCTCACCCAGCTGGGCTGCACCAACCCTCACCTGCGCATACAGCAAGTTCAACCCCACACGATGCTCCATTACATCATCGTCATAGGAGGAGTCCCAGTAGCTAGAAGGGAAGCACATGGGTCACAGAATCACAGAATCATTAAGGCTGGAAAAGACCTTTAAGATCATCAAGTCCAACCACCAACCCAGCACCACCATGCCCACTAAACCATGCCCCAAAGTGCCACATCTACAAGTTTTTTGAACACCTCCAGTGACGGTGACTCCACCACCTCCCTGGGCAGCCTGTTCCAATGTTTGACCAACCTATTCCCCAGCTCCTAACAGCGATGTGGAGAAAAACACCCCCCACACTGGGACAAGGTACCAGGCTGGCTCTCTGGCCAGCTCCCCCAGTAGCCGTCAGTTGCCATGCCCTCCTCCCCCTCTCAAGCAGTTGCCAGAGACGGGAAGGGTCATGTCTGGGAAAGCGGAAACAGAGGCCAAGCCCAGCAGGGCAGCCCGGCCCCCGATGTCACGGCCAGGGATGCACAGGTGTGTTCCTGGGGACCAAAGCACCCCGCGGGCAGTGATGGCAGGAGGGGAGGGGTCCCTCTGCAGAGCAGGGAGCCCCAGACACCACCCCCCTGCCCCAGCAGTCGCTGCCCCTCTGGCCCTGCTGCTCACCTCTTGCGCAGGATGATCCTGAACTCGGGGTTGTGCAGGCTGGTGACGGACACATACGGCAGCTCAAACTCCTGCAGCTTCCGCACGACTGCGGGGAAATGGCAGCTCAGCAGCGGATCGGGGCAGTGGGAGCCCACCAGACCCCCACCAGCCAGAGCACCCTGGGAGAGCCCACCGGATCCCCCCCACCCAGGGCAGGGCCATCCGGTCCAAGCACACAGCTCTTGCTCCGGGGCAGGGCACAGGGCAGATGTCCCACCACAGCCCTCATGGGGCTCCAGCATGCTCTACTCACAGGAGAAAGCTCCATCCTTCGTCTCTCGGACTAGGAAGAGGCTGAAGTAGCCGACCAGGTCATCTGGCAGATCCAGCTTGGAGGCCACAGCCTGGGAGCGAGAGCAGGAGGTCACCACTTCCCGCAGAGGGGCAGCACTTCTACGTCCTCAGGCTGCGGCAGGACCCAGCCTGTGTGCTTTCTGGGACCTCCCCACAGCAGGAAGGCAACACCTCTGCCGCGCTGGGGGCCAGGACAGGGGGGACAAGTGGGGCCTGGGGGATCACTGCCACCATGAAACAGCTGGGACCTCCCGACATCAACCTGGGCCCAGAGAGGGGCACGAGCACATCGGCACACCCTTTCCAGCTCCACTGCTCTTCAACCCCCCAAGACAACCCTGCTCTGGGGTAGGGACGGGGCAGGGAGGGCCAGGGGGCTGCCAGGCTGAGGGAAGTCCTGCATGTGTGGGAAACCACAGAACTCAGCAGGAGGAGCTGGTCCTGCCCAGCACAAGAGCTTTGGCACCTCAAGGACATCCTCTGTCTGGTCCGAGGTAAGGATGGTGACCTTGACCTTCTGGCCGTTGGAGAGCAGCACTTCCAGCACCACCTCCTCTGTGGGTATCTGCTGAGTCTCCTGGAGAGAGAATCAGGATTGGCACCCCGGCCCCTCCACCGCCAACCACCCTCACGCCACGCAGACTGCCCCGCAGTCCAAGGGCCCCGGCATGCACTGCCTAGCCCCGGCGGTCAGCACTCACCCCCACACAGGCTGCCCCAGCAGCCCACCACATCCAGCAGCTCCTGCCCCCTCACCTGCTGGGCCTTGCGGAGGAAGCTGTTGAAGGTCTCGCTGCCTCCCAGTGTCGGGTCCTGCCGCACTGGGGGTGGAAGACGAGCAAGGAGTCAGGCGTTACACGGGAAGGGGCAGGGACCCACGCCAACGCCCATCCACTCTACAGCCTCTCAGAGTTTGCACCCAGACTAAGCATGCGCTGCATGTAGGGCGTGCACATGGCAGCCATGGACTCCTCACAGGTGGAGGCACCAGCAGGTCTCCGTCTCTGCCAGTGCAGGGGAGGGGAAGGGGATGGGATGGAGGAGCTGACATCCAGTGGACAAGGCCAGCTAGTAACAGAGCAAGACTGGGAGTATCAAGATGGGCCACAGCAAACAGAGCAGTGTGGGGAGGAAGACATGGGCAGTGCCCCGGTGCCCTGAGCAACCAAGTGGGGGGCAGCTGGCCCTGAACCACAGCACGGGGCAGACCCAGCTTACCAGCCTGCATGTATTTCTCCAGCTGTTCCCGTCGTTGCTCTACCTCTGCTGGGGTGAGCGTGAAGATCTTCTTTGGGGGAAAGGCTGGGACCACATTAGCGCCATACTCTTTCCTTAACTGGGAAGAGAGCAGAGTGCTGTGAGAGCCTGCAGGGCGACGGCGGCTGCTCTGACCCCCCACCCCAGCTGATTTCCAGGGCCCTGGCAAGGGCAGCAGAGAGCTTGCCACTGTTCCTCATCCAAATGGGCAGCCAACAGTTTGCAAGAACCCAGCCGGGATGTCACAGAGCAGAAGAGGAGGACTGCACCCGATGCCAAGGAACAGAAAACGACACCTGGCCGGCCCCGTGGGCAGCACTGGGCAGCACATGCCTGCCCACAGCCAGAGCAGCACCCAACGCTTTGGCTCTCCAGCAGTGCGCGGTGCCTTCCTGCAGCACCCAACAGCAGCGCGCAGGGCCCAGCACCCTGCCCGCAGGAGCGCAGAGAGGGGGGCCGGTCAACAGCAGCTCCCACCGCCGCTGGGGATGGCTCCCTACCTGCTCGTGCAGCCCCAGGAGCTGGCTGTAACGCACTCGGCAGTGCAACACCCCGTTCACGTGGATGTTGTAGGCCTGCGGGGAGAGATGCCAGTCAGATCCCAGCACCTGCCAGATGGAAGGGCCCTGGGGCCTGCCCAGCTCAGGGCACATGGGCCACTCCAGGGAGAAGCCCCTGCAGGGCCCAGCCCCGTTGCAGCCCAGGAAGAGGCGATGCTCCTGAGGACCCCACCAAGGGGCAGAGGGGGCAGAGGGGGCACCCCCCGCCCTCCCCTCCTGTCAGCAGGGCTCAGCCCTGCCCGGGAAGCACCAGGACCCACCAGGCACCCTCACGTGCTCTGTGCCGGGCTGGGCACCGCTGTGGGAGATGGGTTTGCCTTGCCGGCACCAGCCCCAGCCCGGAGGCACCGATCCCGGCAGCATGCCACCTGCCTCCTGGACCCCCTCCAGGTGCTGCCCCGGAGCACACAGCTCTGCAGGGCTTCCCTTGCAGGGCCGGGGCCCTCTCCAGCTCTCGGGGGCAGCATCCCCAGCAGCCTGGAGAGGGGCAGGGCCCACACGCCCCAAGGCTGCCCATGGAGGCCAACACATGCAACAAGCAGCTCCAGGCAGACACAGCCACAGCCCCCAGCACAGCCAGGACCAGGAGGGGCTGCTGTCAGCAGTCAAGCGCTATGCATTAGCAAGTGAGGACAGATCAAACACCCAGGACTTGCAAAAATAAGTACAATAACAGCACTCAAAGGTTTCCGTGTGCTGCTCCTCTGAAGATGCATCAGTGTCGGTGCAGACCTGCAGCCCAGTGGATATCATCAAAACTGCTCAGGAAGTATAAGTGCATCCAAGGGATGTGTCTGATGGACACCAGGAAGGCATAACCCTGCAGTCGCCCAGCCACGGGGAGAGCACAGAGCCAAGCTGCAGCCCCGTGGACACAGATGTCCCCAAGGAAGCGGGCAAGGACACGCCTCCCCACTCCCTGCAGCACAGAGAGGACACTGCCAGCGGCTGCTCTCCATTCTGCAAGCCCCATGACACATTCAGATGAGCGAGCACAGCGACACGGGCTGCGCTCAGGCCAGCGGAGCAGGAGCCTGGTGTCCAGCCGCGGAGAGCTGCGTGGCGGGGACATCCTCACCACCAAAGGCTGCGGGCCTGGGCTCGCTCCACTGCCTCCTGGAGTGCATGGCCACAGCCAGCTCTCGCCACAGGGCAGGGGATCCCTTCCTCGTGTGCTGCCTGCCCGCCCTGGGGGTGCCACAACAAACCCCAACACTACTGGGGCACTGGTTGCTTGAAAGCGTAAGGGTTGCTGCAGAGAGCCCAGTAGGACATGCCCCCACCCCACGCACCCGAGGCCAGGGGAGAGGCTGGAACCCCTCTGAGACAGCTCTACCCCAGCAGACACCAGCCCAGCTGGGGCTCGCCTGCTCCACAGCTTGGGAGGAACCCTACAGAGACGGGTAGGCAACTGGTCCTGGTGCAAGGGATCCCACTGTTACAGAAATTACACATGATAGTGCAAAGTTTCGACTAACTTTTTCTATACCACCACAGAGCTGGCCCCTGGCTGCTGCCCCCGGTGCCCCCTCTGCCCTGCATCCCCACCCTGGTTCAGCACCCCGCTGACACCACAGGCAGAGCACAGCTACGGCTGCACAGCGCATGGGGCCCAGCAACTCCACGCCCCAGCTCCCGGGCACCTCGCCGCAGGTAGCGCCCTACCAGGGGACAGCGCTGTCCCCTCTGTGCCAGAGCAGGTCCTGCCATCCCCACAATGGTGTTTGGGAGGGCGGGAGGACCGCACCACGGGGGCTGGAGAGACGCCTCCCGCCAGCGATCGCAGCCCAGGCAGATACCTCCTGTGGCTGTTTTGCTCACTGGAAGCTCCAGGTGTCCTCGTGCCCCGGAAAGCTGGGGCTGCCTAGGGTCAGTGGAGGCACCTGTCCAGGCCACGCTGGCCCTGCACGCACTGGATCTCACACTGGCTTCTCACACCGTCTTCCAACCGAAAGGTGACAGCCCCGTTGCTCAGGGTCCCAGCAGTGGGCCCAGGAGACCACAACGGATGCTGGGTGGCCCAGGCAGCACTCACGCCCCGCCCAGCATCAGCACGGGGGCCTGTGCTTGCAGGGCTCTCTGCAGGGTCACCCGCTCCTGCCCAGACCCAGTGCTGCAAACGAGCTCTCCTCTGACACTGGGAACAAGGTCTTCCCCACCCAAAGAGCCATCACAGCGACTGAGGGCAAAGTGCAGGGGAAGGCAGAGGGCCGAAGACACCTTGGGCAGTTGCGACTCCTGCCCTTGCGCAACCACAGCTGCCTGTGGATCACCACGTCCCTTCACAGTCCTTCCCGCAGCTCACGACTGCCATCTGTGTCCCTGACACACCGCCTTGTGCTGCTGAGAGGACCAGGGAGACCCCCCAGAGAGGGGTCTCGGCAAAGGGCGCAGGCGAGGGGTCCCCAGGGCAGCAGGCGTGGAGGAGCGGGCTGCCTGGAGCGCAGAGCTACCCGCAGGGCCGAAGCCGAAGGGGCCACGCAGCCCAGACCTGCCTGCCCTCGCCCCAAGCCGGGAGCAGAGGGGGGCACAGGCCTGCACCCAGCGCCTGCAGCCGCACCGCCACCTCCACGCAGTGAGGCCCTGCTCTGCGGGCAGCGCTGCCGCCGGCCCCGCCGGGGAAGGGGCTCTCGGCACCCGGGGAGCCCTCGGGCCACCACCCTGCAGCAGCATCCCCCCGCCCGCCCTGGGGACCCCCTCCTGGCGGGGCTGCCAAGCGGGAGGGCGTTCACGGCGCGCCGAGCAAAACAGGAAGCCGGGAGGGACGGAGAGGCTGGGGGCCAGAACGAGCCAGGCCCCCAGGACCGGGCCCCCGCCCGCTGCCTGCCCGCCCCCCGCGGCCCACCGGCTCGGCCGCCCCCCGGGGCCGGGCAGGGGCCGGGCACGCACCGAGCGGCGCCCGCAGGGCCGCACCCCGGGAGCTCCCTCAGCCCACCGGGGCCAGCCTGGGCCGCAGGGCACGGCCCCGCGGCGCAGCCCGACGGCCACCCGGCCCGGGAGCGGGGCGCCGGCGGGGGATGGCGGGCGGGCGGCCCCGGCCCCGGCCCGCCCAGGCCCGCCCGCGACGGCCGCCGGGGCTGCGGGCCCGCCCGGCCCCACCGGGCGGGCGGGGCGGGGCCGGCACCGGCCCCGGGCCGGCGGACTCGGACCCGGACCCGGACCCGGACCCGGAGCGGGCCCGCTGCGGGGCCCGCCAGAACCGGGCCGCGGGGCCGCCCCGCCCCGCTCCGCTCCGCGGGACAGCTCCGCTCCGGCCCCGCTCACCACGTAGGCGGCGCCGCCGTCGCCAGCGCGGGTCTCGGTCTCGGGGATGGAGAAGTGCATGGCGGGGCCGGTGCTGCGCCGGGCCGGGCCGGGTCGCGCGCCCCCGCTACCTGCCGCGCGCCGCCATGTCGTGCCGGACGCTCCCCGGCGCCGCCCCGCGGGGCCCCCGCGATGGCGCGGCCTGCGGAACCGCCCGCCGGGGCCGGCCCAGCCGCCCGCCCCGCCCCGCCCCGCGTCGCCCCGCTCCGCCCCACCGCCCGCGGGCCCGGCGCCGGGGCGAACCGGCGGGGAGCCACACGGCCCCCGGCGCCGGGGCCTGGCCGTCCCGGCCAGCTCTCTGCGGGGCCCCGGGGCAGCCCCGCGCCCTGCGCGGGTCCCCGCCAGGGCGCCCGGCAGCGTCCCAGCGACACCCGGCCGTGCCGCAGCCCTGCCCCGGTGCGCCCGGTGCTGAGCGCGGGCCCGCAGCGGGACGGGCCCGGGGCGAGCAGGGCCCGGGGTGCTGGGCCGCCCGGCGGCGGGCGGGGGGGGGCGCGGGGCTCCCGGCCGCGCTGGGAGCGGGCGGCGCGGGGAGGGACACCCGGGAACGGGAACGGGAACGGGCCCCCCCCACTCTCCCCCACCACGGAGCGGCGTCACCGCGCGTCACGCGGAGGGCCGCTGACGTCGCGACAGGTCACGCAGAGCCGGCGGGCGGCACCGCCCTCCGGCCGGCAGGGGGCGCTGTGCGCGGCCGGGCAGGCGCCATGGCGGAGCGGGCCGCGCCGGGCGGTGAGTACGGGGCCGCGCCGGGACGGGACGGGACGGGCCCCCGGTGGGCGACGGGACCCGCCCTGCGGCACCGGCTGGAGTCCTGCTCCCGCCCCGCTGCTCGGCACCCACCCGGCCTCCCCGCACCGGCCTCTCCCCGTCCCCAGAGCCGGCCGGGCCCGGCCCTGCTCCCGGCCCCTCTCACGCCTCTCCTCGTTCCAGGTGCGGGCCCCGAAGCAGCCGCGCCGGTGCCGGCGGGACCGCAGGTGAGCAGGGCCGGGGGCCGGCGTGGGGCTGCGGGCTGGGCCGGGGGCCGGCGTGGGGGCCGGGGGCTGCCTGATGGTCTGTGCCCACAGGCCCCGGAGCTCTCCCGGGAGGAGAAGCTGCAGCTGCGGAAGGAGAAGAAGCAGCAGAAGAAGAAGAAGAGGAGCGAGAAGGGGCCGGCGGCCGAGCCCCCGGAGCTGTGGGCGCCCTCCGACCCAGGGCAGCCCCGGGGTGAGGACCTCCTTTCCCCCGAGGCAGCCCCCCCCGAGCCTGGAGAGCCCCGCGGCAGACATCCCCAGCACCCCGAACAGGGGCAGCCCCGTGGCGAGGCCCCGGTGCTCTGCCCGGCTGGGAACACCCCTCAGGCTGGAACCTGAGCCAGGAGCATCCTCCAGTTAGGGGAGGCTGCGGTGGCACCTCCGGGGTGTCCCACCTCTCTGCACCCGAGTCCTGGCACCTCGAGTGCCCGCATCTTGTGGGGACTGAGATCTAGAGAGGCCAGTCCCCTCCCCACCTGAATATGGGGCTGGCCTGGAGGTTGTCTGCGCAGGGGTGGCAGGGTGCTGGAGAATGTGGGGCTTAGTCCCACCTGCCCCTCCAAAGGCAGAGCCTTGCACAGAGGAGGGTCTCCCTGCCGCGGGCTGCCGCACATACTGGGCTACATCTCCTGGTGACGGAGCCTGGGCACAGGTTTCCCCCTTCTGTCTCTTGCAGTGGCTGCTCACCCCACGTCCCTCCCAGCCTTGGCCGATGCCCCCAATGATGGTGAGAAGCCCGCAGGGGGCAAGAGCAAAGCTGAGCTGCGAGCAGAGCGCCGGGCCAAGCAGGAGGCTGAGCGGGCCCAGAAGCAGGCCAAGAAAGCAGAGCTGAGTCAGGCAGCCACAGCAGTCAAGCCCAGGCTGACCCCCACTGAGCCTCAGTCCGGTAAAGCTGTCGTCACCAGAGGGTGGGTGGGTGAGCGGGGAGGGAGGGGGCTGGGGCGGACGCCTGCAGGGGCTGCCTGTCTGATCCTTCCGGGGTGCCCTGCGCGCTGCCCTGCCGTGCGTTTCCTGAGTCTTGGGGCAGTGTGGCTGGGCTGGGGGCTGCACCAGGGCAGTACCGCCTCACACTGCCCTCCCCGCTATCCTCACAGTGGTAAAGCGGCTGCCGGAGCACGTGCAGGTGGATGACCCTGCTGCCCAGAGGAAACTGGCCAAGAAGCTGGAGCGGCAGCAGGTAGGAGGAGGGCTGGGTAATGGGCTGCATGCTATAGAGCAGCCACGCTGCAGTGTGTGTGGTGGGGTCAGGCTGTGTGCACGGTGGGACTAGGGGCCTGTTCTCTGATGTGCCACAAGTGAGTGCTGGGTGTGACTGGTGGTGCTGGAGTGAGCAGGGCTGTATGGCGGCCTTGGGTAAGCCATCATCAACACTGTTCGGCTGCAGGTACCTCTGAGGCAGGACTACGGTACCAAGGTCAACCTGTTCTCCCACTTGCACCAGTACAGCCGGAAGAAGCCACTGACACAGCAGATGAGGTACATGGCCTCCCCAGCCCAGGCCCCTGGCAATCATTTGGCTCTGCTTCGGCTGGCCTGGCTGCAAAATGGCCCTAGTGAAGGCGTGTCCTGGTCTTGCGTGTGGGATAGGTTTGATGGGGTGGAGGGGGACTCCTTCGCTTGCTTTGAGGAGCAGTGGCAGGGACAGCCAGATGTCCTGCCTGTGGGGTGCGGAGAGCTGCCCTCGGGCAATGCAGGGCCACAGGAGAAGGGGCTGTGGTGCTAGCCTGACTCCTCAGGACACAGAGCAAGCAGGCCCAGACTGACAGCTCCCTTCTTGGGCTGCCCCTCAGGTTGTTTGGCTGGGGGCCCGGCAATGGGTTGGTTGTTCCTGGGCTGTAGAGGGCCAGTGCTGACAGCTCTCTCACGTTTGTCCCTGTAGCATCCCCTCCACGGTAATTCACCCGGCCGTGGTGCGCCTTGGCCTCCAGTACTCCCAGGGCATCATCAACGGCTCCAATGCCCGCTGCATCGCCCTGCTGGAAGTCTTCAAACAGGTATGCGAGCAGCTACCCATGCCCGCCAGGCAGCAAGGGTGTTGCGCTAGATGCAGGCATCCCTTCCTGTTCCCTGACTACTGGCGCTGTATCTGTGCTCAGTCATCTTCAGCCTCTTCCTTCTGACTGTGTTCAGGGCTGGGCCCTGCTAGTATCCTGTTCTGGCGCTGACACTGCAGATCTGAGTTCCTGGAGCACCCCTTTGCTCCCCCTGTGAAAGCGTGTCAGGCTGTGCCGTACACGCCTGTGCCTGGTCTGCAGCCTCCTGAGTGAAGGTGGTCGTGTGCCGTGTGCCTGGCCAGAAGGGGCAGGTGCCCTGAGCTCACGCTCTCTTCCTTCTTGTCTCAGCTGATCCGGGATTACTCAACTCCCCCCAATGAGGAGCTGTCGCGGGACCTGGTGGCCAAGCTGAAGCCACACATCAGGTGAGGGCTCCTGATGCCGGAGCAGAGGGACTGAAGCTCTGCTGAGTGTGGTCCATCGGTTGCCTCTCCGAGTTGGTGTCCACCCAAACTTGGGCTGACTTTCCTGGGGCTCTGGGTTCTGCCTCCCTGCCCACTATCCCCAGCCCAACTGCACCCTCCCTCTTCCTGTCCCTGCCCTTCAGGCTGCTCTGGAACTAAGACCGTTTCCTCTCTGCAGCTTCCTGAACCAGTGCCGGCCCCTCTCAGCCAGCATGGGCAATGCCATTAAGTTCCTCAAGAAGGAAATTTCCTGCCTACCCGACACCCTGAGAGAGGAGGAGGTGGGTGGCCTCACGCGAGCAGCAGGCTCCAGCCCTCTGGCTGCAGGCACCAGAGTGGAGGGACAGCCCTGGCGCAGGCTAAGCAGGGAGAGGTGGTAGGATGCAGAATGGGAGTAGCGCTGCAGAGAAGCTAGAAGACTGTTGGCCATCAGTGTTGCCAGCCACGACCTGAGTGGGGACTGTGGCCAGATCTGCTCCCCCTCTGCCAGCACGCGCAGCCCAGCAGGACCCGAAGGGGCTGGGGTGCGCTGCAGCAAATGCTGGACTGTTAGTGTCACTGGGCTGGTAGGACTGGAGCCTGTCAGGAGCAGGGACGTAAAATGGGAGAAGCTGCAGCAGCTGCACGTGGTCTCAGTGAACGCAGCACTGCACCACAGGCCTGGCCAGCAACCAGCATTGCACCTGCATCAAGAAGTGACTCCGGAGCGGCTGGAGGACTTGCAGGCTGGTCCAGCTGGTGCTGTGCACCGCAGGAAGGCCACAAAGGCCACAGCATCTGAGCACCATGAGCTGGCCTTGCCCCCCAGGACTGCCTGTCAGCATTGTTTGACAACATCAGTAAAGTCACAGAGGAAGAAGAATGTGGTTTTTTCAGTCCTCAGCTACCTCCCATGCAAAAAGCTCCACAGGAGCCTGTTGGCTGTGGAGCAAGGGGCAGAGTGGTGGTATACATCAGGAGGGCCCCTGAGGCAGCATGGCTAGTGGGCTGAGAGGAGTCAGGTTGGAGATTCTGAGCAGTAAAATCTCCATGGGATCACCAGAGTGACTGACCCAGGAGGTGCGGGGGAGATAATGGGAAGAGCTGGGAGGGCCTGATGGCAGTTTGAACGCGTGGTGAGGCACCGTGGTCTGCTGGGAGGCTTCTGCTGGGACAGGAGTGGCCCTGTGCATCCTGCAGAGCTCCTGTCCCAGGGGAAGGTGTCATTCAGCAAACAGGGTGGTTGGGAGCAGGGGAGGGCTCTCTGCTTGCAGGCAGAGCTGAGCCCGCAGTCCTGCCAGGCTGTAAGGGACAATAGAGTGCTGTGTGGCAAGGCCGTGCTGTACGTGATGGCACTGTCTCCCCAGGCGAAAGAGAAGCTGCAGGACACTATCGACAAATATCTGCGGGAGAAGATTCTTTTGGCAGCTGAAGCCATTTCAAGGTCTGCCTTTGAGAAGATAAATGACAACGATGTGATCCTGGTGTATGGATGGTAAGAGGAGAGCCAGGGCAGCCAGGCCAGCGGGTGGAAAAAGGAAATGGAGCAGCTGAGTGAGCACAGGAAACTGTTCAAAAGCAGTTTTTCAAGGGTGGGAAAGTCAGCATTGCCCAAGGGGGAGGAAGGGGTTGTGGCTCTGGGTCCAGCAACTAGAAATATAAAAAGCAGGGAGGGGGTAGTCAGGGCGTGCCAGCCAGAACTTGGCTGTGGTGGGGAGAAGTTTATGACCAATGGGGCAGGACAGAACAGTGGATGTATGAGAGTGGCAGGACAGACCAGAGCATGGCCCTGGGATCAGCATTTGCTAACTGGATGTGGGAGTATTGTTAGAACTTTGGAAAAAGAGAGTTCATTAGGACTCTTGTCCTGTCCTGGGGGATGGGTAGGCTGATGAGCTTGCATCACAAGGTGGTGACAGAGCACTTTCTGCCTGGCAGCTGCCAAGGGGAATGGTAAACCACGTCTGCGGAGTGTAGCAGACAGTGTTGGCAGGCCTGGCTGTGAGCAGGCATCCCTGGAGGGCCCCGCTGGGGAGGGCTGTGTCCTGCTGATGCTGTTTCCAATTTCTCCGCACACTGGGGCAGGCTAGATCCTGGAGCACGGGAGCCCTTGGACTTACTAGAGGAACAAACAGGAGGGTCTGATCAAGTAGCCTTATACCAGCCTATACTGATTAACGTAGTTGTGTTAGCGCCTCAAGCTCAGCTTGTGAATGCCCGAGTTTGCCCTTGCCTGTGATTTCGACTAACCCAGACTCCCAGACCTGCCGGCCCATAGTGTTACAGCAGTGGGCAACGCCTTGGCTGGCCGAGAAGTGCCTGACAGAAGCCTAAAGCTATTGCCGTCAGCGAAGCCAGTACCAAAGGCTTCTCTGTGAGACTGCTGTTCCTGTTCAGGGCTCAGCACTGTCCTCTGTTTGCATGTGCTCGGAGTTAGGTGTTTCAAGAAACACAGATTTGCCACTTCTTCAGTACAAGGCACTTACAGAGCAGCCGTGGCTGTTTACTGGCATTTTAAACAAACTGCAGCAAACTCAAATGTCGGGAAGCAAAAATATGGAAGCTTGTTCTTCCTTCGAGGGACTGTGTCCCAGAAAGTAGAGGTGGGAAAAGGAGCAAGAGACTGCTGTGGCAAAACAGAGTCCAGATGTGATGTGCCTCTGGGTAACGGGCAGAGGAAGGAGCAGGGGCAGGAGGCCAGTGCAGGCCTGGAGCATTACGAGAGGGAAGCTTGGCAAGGGTTTGGAGGGGTAGTCCCTCACTGTGGTCATGGACGGGTGGAGGTCAGTGCTGCTTCCAGAGAGGGCTGAGACATCACTTTTCCCAGGGAGTGATTCTCTGTGCAAAGACAGGGCGAGGGGCCCCTGGAAGCGAGCATAGCAGGAGGGTGTCTGGAAGGGGCAGCACTTGTAACAGCGAGGGTGGACGTCAGCTCTGCCTGGACTTGTCTCTAGGCAGCACTAGCCCATCAGGGTTTCAGTGGGAGCCCAACTCCTACCCTGAGTAAGAGAGACATTGCTCTGTTTGAGCTGGATGTGCCCAGGGACCTGCCATGGCAGCTGGTACCTGCTCTGCTGCAGCTGCTGGCAGCCAGCCCCTGCCATCGGGCGCTTGTCAGGGCTGTCCGCTGGGCGAGACCCCATGCTAATGCTTAGGAGACCTCCCGCCTGGCCAGCACCTGATGAGTCCCACACTGGAGCCAGCCCAAGGAAAGTCTCCTGGCACTGGGCTGCATTTCTGGGCGGTGCTGGCAGCGCACAGTGTCAGCACGGGGCGGCTGGGGCAGCCACGTGTGCCAGGTGAGAGCCTGGTCTGGCAGGACAGGACAGCCTCCTAACTGGTGTCCATCAGCTCTTCCCTCGTGAACCGCACGCTGTGTGACGCTCACGTGAAGAAGGGCCGCGCCTTCCGTGTGATCGTGGTGGACAGCCGGCCGCGGCTGGAAGGCCGGGAGACACTGCGCCGGCTGGTGCGTAAGGGCATTCACTGCACCTATGTGATGATCAATGCCATTTCTTACGTGCTGCCTGAGGTGAGGAGCAGAGCGGGGCTATGCTGAGGGCAGGGGCGGGCACAGGGGAGGCTGCAGCATGATAAAAGGTGCTAACAGATCCCTGCGCTTCCCTGACAGGTATCCAAAGTGCTGCTGGGAGCCCATGCGCTCCTGGCCAACGGCTCTGTCATGTCCCGTGTGGGGACATCCCAGATAGCGCTGGTCTCCAAGGCCTACAATGTGCCTGTCCTGGTGTGCTGTGAGACCTACAAGTTCTGCGAGCGAGTGCAGACGGACTCTTTTGTCTCCAACGAGCTGGGTAAGGCTTCTGTCCCTTTCCTCCCACCTGGAACCTGCTCCCTCTTCCTGCTGCTAGCCAGGACAGACTGATCTGCCTGCCGTTCCCCTTCCTGGCCAAGGGGCCACCACTCGCAGGAAGGGTGGCTGTTGGGCCTGGCAGGCAGCAGGGCAGGATGGAGAGGTGCTGTCCCTCCCCCTGATCCTGCCAGCTGCTCCTCTCTCCACAGATGACCCCGATGATCTGATCGTGTTCCGGAAGGGCCAGGCCCAGCTGGGTGGCTGGGCAGAGAACAAGTCCTTGCGCCTCCTCAACCTGGTCTATGATGTGACGCCGCCTGACCTGGTGGATCTGGTCATCACGGACTTGGGCATGATCCCCTGCACCTCAGTGCCTGTCGTCCTGCGTGTCAAGAACGTCGATCAGTAGTAGGGGCAGCTGCACGGACCGTAATAAACCAGGCCCCACAATAGACATTGTCTGCCTTCTGTGGTGCAGCAGGAGCTCTGGCGCCCCGTGTCACCACAGGCTCTACTCTGCACTTCCCTTGGGCGTGCTGGCACTCCTGCCCAGCCCTGCCCAGCCCCGCTCCTCCCGCTCCAGGCTGCAGCGGGGCAGGATCTTCCCTGTCTCTGGGACCCAGGGGAAATGGTGACACTACGGTTAACAGGCGCTGGCAGCCGGTCAAGCTGGGCTTGTGGGGGAGAGCTGGGCTCCTCTGAACCTGCAGCACCCTGGGGGTGCCAGCGTGGCTCCCAGCATGAGCTGCTCCCGCAAGAAGGGCCCGGCACAGCCTGAGTGGGGGGGGGGGGAGCTCTGGGATGGCTGTGTCCTCATTTGTTCTGCCACGATCCCATCCCTTTCTGATGCAGTAAGATCGGTGCTCATCCCAACTCCAGGCAGGGATGCTGGGGGCTGTCTGTGCTCCCCCCTGGAGCCTATTGCCCTCTCCATGTTCCCAGCTCCAGGGGAGAGCAGGGAAGAGATGGCCAAGTGCCTGTTATTCTGGCCTCTGCCCGGAAAGGGGTGTTCTTACACACCGGTCTCACCTGCCAACGCTGCCATGTGCAGAGCGAGGTTGGCAGGGGGGAGCCCTCTGGCCCTGGCCTGGGGACTAGCAGTGCTGCCGGTTGCTGCCCACCCGGGTGCGTTAGCAGACACGGACGGGGCCGGGGGAGCGGGGTCGCTCCCCGCCGTGCGCTCTCGGTGCCAGCCCCGTGTCAGCCGGGGCAGGGGGAGCTCCCAGTCGAGGCCTTCCCGCGGAGGGGGACAGGACCGGGGGCAGGCGGTGCCCCGCCGTGTGGGGCTCTCGGCCCCGGCCGGGGTGGTACGGCCCATGGGGACCCGAGGGCCCTGCTGCTTCCCAGCGAGGGCACCGGGGACCCCCCGGGACAGCGGGGCCGGGGTCTAGGCTCGCCCCGGCGTGGCTCCCTCAAACCGCCAGGGGGCGCCAGGGGCGTGGCCATGCAGCTCGCGCCGCTCCGAGCTGCCAGGGGCGGGGCCTTGGGGGAAGGGGCGGGGCCACGCGGGCCAGGCACCGCACGCTGCCTGCGGGAAACACACCCGTGTCAGGACGACGCCGGGTGCGGGTGTGCGCGGCGGCGGAATGTGGGGCGCGAGTGGGTCTCGGTGTGGCGGTAGGGGCCGGGGGGTGTGCGGGGCATAATTACCTGGCAGGGGAGACACCAAAGACAGAGCTGGTGTGTGGTGGGGGCTGTTGGTGCCGGGGCGGGGCCCGGGGCCGAGCCGGCCGCGGGGTGGCTCGGGCCGGCGGCGCGAGGCCCGGTTCCCCCCGGTGGGCACGATGAGAGGCGGTAAGTGGGGAAGGGCCGGTCCCGGGACCCCGGGCATGATCCGCCGCGGCCTCGCCGGCGGGCGGAGCGGGAAGGGGGCGGGCAGCGGAGTCCGGGCCGGGCGATGCGCGGAGGAGCCGGGGGTGTCCGTGGTGTTCCGAACCGCGATGGGAACTCGGCAGCGCCGGGCAAAGCAATGAACTTCCCCGCGGGGAACACCGTGTCCGGCTGCCGACGCGACGGCTCTGGCGTGGCTGCCTGCGCCCGCCCTGCCGCCCTTGAACGGGTCGGGAAGAGGCGTTTGGACACCCCCACCACCACCCCCCGGCCCAGTTCCGCCCACCGGACCCTAAAGAGATCCCCACACACCACTTAAGCTCTGTCTTTGGCACCACCGAGCCAGGGGAGAGCGCGAACGCAGTCCCCCACTACCACAAATTATGCAGTCGAGTTTCCCGCATTTGGGGAAATCGCAGGGGTCAGCACACCCGGAGTGCAGGGGATGAGCCTCGCCCTGGGAAAACCACCTGCATGATCATGGTGTCTCCCCTGCCAGGTAAGTATGACGCACACCCGCCCCCGCACCACACCACGCACCCACACACCCACATACAACACGGACACCGAACAACAACGCCACGCGCCAAACACCACCACTCCGCCTCACGCGCCCCACCATCTGCGGCCACGAAGCCCCACGCACTCCCCCGCGCACACCCGTGGCCGGCGTCGTCGTGGCGCCTTGGGCTCCCGTCATCCCGCGCGGCGTCTGATCTGCATGGACACGCCCCCAAACGCCCCGCACCGCCCCTGCCGGCTCGCAGCGCCTCCGCCGGCCCCGGCGCGGCGGGGCGGGGGCTCCGCTCCGTCTCCGGCACCGGCGACGGTCACTAACGGGCAGCGCCTTCGCTCCCGCCGCGCTGCTGCCGGGCGCTGCTGCCCCGCGCCCTCCCGCCAGCAGCCGGCACGGACCCAGAGCCGCTCCGCTCCGCTCCGCTCCGCGGGCACCGGGGCTCCGCGGGCACCGGGGCTCGTGCCACCGCGGCCGGAGGCCGGAACGGCGCCGCCGCAGAGCCCACCCCCCTCCCGCCGAAGCCGTGACGAGCAGCTCTGCGCAGTCCCGGCGGCGGGGCCGCCGCCGACGGGTCCCGGTGCCAAGGGCCCCCGCAGCCGGCGGGACGGTGCCCCCCCGGCCCCCGCCGTGCGCGGAGAAGGGCTCGGGGCCGCACCCCGGGCTGTCCCCAGGCAAGCGGGAGACCAGCTGGGCCACCCGGGACCTCCGCGCGGAGCTCGGGAGGAGGAGGAGGAGGAGGAGGAGGACGCGGCGCCCTCTCCGGAGGCGAGGTCGGGGTCACGGAGCCGTGCTCCGCACGTGTAGGGAGACAACGGAGAAGGCCACAGCTCAGCCGGAGGTGACGCTGCCCGGTGCCGCGTCGGGCAAGAAAGGCTTCTTCAAGCACGGTCACAGCAAGAGGAGGTCTAAGGGAAACACTGGACCGACGCTCGTTGAGGGTGGACCTCTGACAAATAGGGACGCAGAAAGGGCGGAGGCTTTCGATGCTTTTTGCGCCTCAGTCTTTAAGAATCCCGGCAGACCTTGGCCTGCCCGGTCCTCGGAGTCGGAGGACCGGGGCTGCGGGAGCGGTGACTTTCCGTTTGCGGGGACTGAAATTGTCCGGGACCGCCTGTATCGGCTGCGTGTCCGTAAGTCCGCGGGGCCCGAGGGGATTCACCCCCCGGGTGCCGAAGGAGCTGGCGGATGTTAGGGCAGGACCCCTCTCGATCGCCTACCAAAGGTCTTGGGACTCTGGGCAGGTCCCTGCTGACTGGAAGCCAGGGTTATTCCAGGTGACAAGAAGGGCCTGAGGGAAGACCCAGGAAACTACAGACCTGTGAGTCTGACCTCAGCGCCTGGAAAAACGATGGAGAAGGTCATCCTGGCTGCTGTTGAAAGGCATCTAAAGATGCACAGTCAACATGGGGTCATGAAGGGAAAGTCCCGTTTAACTAATGTGATATCCTTCCACGATAAGGTCACCCGCTCAGTGGATGAAGGGAAGGCGGTGGATGTGGGGTTTCTGGATTTCAGTAAGGCTTTTGGTGCTGTCCCTCACAGCATCCTTCCGGACAAGTCGGCCAGTTGTGGGACGAGCAGGTTGACGGGGCGCTGGGTGAAGAACCGGCTGGAGGGCAGGGCTCAAAGGGCTGCAGTGAACGGGGCTACATCTGGCTGGCGACCGGGCAGCAGCAGCGTGCCTCAGGGCTCCATCCTAGGGCCAGTGCTGTTCAGTATATTATCAACGATCTGGATGCGGGACTGGAATGCCCCATTGGCAAGCTTGCCGACGGTACCAAACTGGGAGGTGCTGTTGACTCTCTTGAGGGACAAGAGGCTTTGCAGAGGGATCTAGATAGGTTGGAGCACTGGGCAATCATCAACGGCATGACGTTGCACAAGACCAAATGCCGGATTCGGCACCTGGCAGGGAGTAACACCGGCCACAAGTCCAAACTGGGAAGGAGTGGCTGGAGAGCAGCCCTGCAGAAAGGGACCTGGGGGTGCTGGTCGGCAGCAGGCTCCGTAGGAGTCAGCAGGGAGCCCTGGCAGCCGAGGGGGCAAAGCCCATCCTGGGGTGCGTCAAACACAGCACGACCAGCCGGTCAAGAGAGGGGATTCTCCCGCTGTATTTGCCCTTGGTGCGGCCTCACCTCGAGTCCTGTGCGCGGTTCTGGGCCCCACAATTTAGGAAGGATGTGAAGGTCCTCGAATGCCTCCAGAGGAGGGCAACAGAGCTGGTGACAGGGCTGGAAGGCATGTCCTCTGCGGAGCAGCTGAGGACTCTGGGCTTGGAGAGAAGGAGGCCGAGGGGCAACCTCATTGCTCTCTGCAGCTTCCTGAGGAGGGGACGTGGAGAGGGAGGTGCTGAGCTCTTCTCCCGGGGATCCAGGGACAGCGCGTGTGGGAATGGTTCGAAGCTGTGCCAGGGGAGGTTCAGACCGGACATGAGGAAGCATCTCTTTACCGAGAGGGCGGTCAAACCCTGGAACAGGCCTCCTGGAGAGACGGTCGATGCCCCAAGCCTGCCAGGGTTTAAGAGGCATTTGGACAATGCCCATAATACCGTGCTTTAACTTGTGGTCAGCCCTGAAGTGGTCAGGCAGGTGGACCAGGTGATCATTGTAGGTCCCTTCCAGCTGAACTACCCTACCCTACCCTGCCCTGCCCTGCCCTGCCCTGCCCCATCCTATCCTATCCTACTAAAGGTGAAATTCTAATTGTAACTGCTCAGCAGTTGTCATTTGTGACCGAGGAATGATCTGGCATGGAGGGCAAGACGACCCAGGTACAAGAAGGGTTTGGAGTGGTTGGAAGCAGGAGTGCCAGAGACAGAAGGACTCCTTGCAAGGGAGTGAAGTTTCCCTCGGTGATGAGATAAGAAACAGCCTCAGCACTGTCTTGTAGCCATCCTGGAAAGGGAGCACTCAGGGGCCACCCTTGGGCAGCAGAGCTGGGCTGGGGGATGGACCCACGGCCGGGCTGAGGTGCCCCGTGCAGTCACTCTCGGGATGGGTGCTGGTGCACGTGGATATAAGGAATCTGCTTGTGACACATCTTTGCAGACTCCATGTAGAACCACGTGTTGCAGTAGGGCTCTGCCCAATGCGTTGTTCATTAAATTTTCCTTTTATGTTTAAGCACAAATGTGTGTTTAATTCGCCTCGAGGGGTGCTATAAAAACTCCCTAACCCTACCCTACCCTACCCGGTTATTCCTGAGCGGGACAGCACACGGTGTGCCACACCCCTGGGGTCGGCTGTCCCGGCCGGGTCCCCTCCAGCCCCTTGCCCACCCCAGCCGCTGCCCGGGGATGCAGAGGATGCCCTGGTGCGGTGCCGGCACCGCTCAGCAGCCGCCGAAGCGCGGGGCGTCACCAGCCCTGTGCCAGCTACGTGCAGGGCAGAGCGCAGCACCGCCGGGGCTGCTGTGCCGAAAGGTGACTCCATCCCGGCTGAGCCGGGCACGCGATCAGCTGCGTCTTGAGATGCACCGACACTTCACTGGCGTGGGCGTTGGCTTGGTGGCTTCGCTAGAGCTCTCCCTTGCTCTCCTCCGCTCCGGATTGACGTTGGGAATAGGGAAATAAGCGGCGATGGGCGCAGAAGAGACCTCTGGAGCAAAGCAACCCCGCAGAGCAGCCGCCACCCTCCCTGCTGGGGTGGGCCCCGCGGGGTGCGGGAGCGGGACGGCTGTGCCGGCCGCCCCCAGAGCTGTGTGCCGGCGGTGGGGAGAGCTGCACATGGCCGGGGGGGTCCGGGTGTCGTCTCAGCCCCTTCCCCTGCCCCGACCCCACCCCACCGGAGCACCCCATCACGGCCGCCTCGAGCGCTTCGGTCCAGGGCGGGGGGGTCCTGCAGGAGGGCACCGAACCCGTCCCCGTCCCGTCCCCGTGCCCGGATCGCCGTCCTGGTCAAGGGCAGAGGCTTTCGAGGAGCCTGGAAGGGGCGCAGCCCCCGGGGAGGAAGCGGGAAGCAGTCCTCTCCCTCGGCGGGCGAGGGACGTGTCCGAGCGGCCCCGGGCCCGGGCCCGGCGGCGGCACGGCCGGCCGGAGCGGCTGACCCCGCGCTGTCCCGGCCAGCCCCGGAGGTGCCGGCGGAGCCGGGGCAGGAGCCGCAGGACGGACGTCCCCCCCGGCCCCGCGGCGCGGGGAGCGACGCTCCTTCCCCGCGCCGCCCTCTCCTCGGCCCCGCGGGCGCTGCCGCTCGGCTCCGCCGGCCGTGAAGCTCCGGGCACGGCGGCCGCGCCGCGGCAGCGGCGCACGTCCCGTCTCTCTGCCGGTGCCGCCGGACCGGAGCAGCCGAACCGCGCCCGGAGCCGCCGGGCCGGGCTGTCGGCGGGGCCCGCGGCGGGGCGGGGCCGCGGGGAGCGGGGCGTGGCCATGCAGATCGAGCACCGCGCGGGGTGACGGGACAACCAGCGCCGCGCCGCGACGCGCGGCCACGGGCGTGCGCGAGTGCTACGTGGGCGCTGCGTGGTGGAAGAGTGGGGATCGGGATGTGGGTTCGGCGCGGGCGGGGACGCGGCGTTTGTGTTCGGTGTCCGTGTTGTGTGTGTGTGCGCGGGTGCGTGGTGTGGTGCGGGGGCGGTTGTGCGTCATACTTACCTGGCAGGGGAGACACCATGATCATGCAGGTGGTTTTCCCAGGGCGAGGCTCATCCCCTGCACTCCGGGTGTGCTGACCCCTGCGATTTCCCCAAATGCGGGAAACTCGACTGCATAATTTGTGGTAGGGGGGGACTGCGTTCGCGCTCTCCCCTGGCTCGGTGGTGCCAAAGACAGAGCTGGTTGGTGGTTTTTTTGGGGCGGGACCCATAGCTGCGGCACTCCTCAAGTGTGTGGGGCGGGGAAGGGCCGGTCCCGGGTTCGCGGGTCCGGTCGGCCGCGGCCCCGCGGGCGGGCGGAGCGGGAAGGGGGCGGGCAGCGGAGGTCGGGCCGGGCGATGCGCGGACGTCCTGGTTTTGCCTGGGAGAGAGTTGACTTTCTTCAGAGCAGCTCGTGTGGGGCTGCGTTTTGGGTTTGTGCTGGAAACAGTGCTGATGCACGGGGATGTTTTGGTTACTGCCGAGCAGGGCTCACACAGAGCCTTTTCTGCTCCTCACACCGCCCCACCAGTGAGCGGGCTGGGGGTGCACAAGGCGTTGGGAGGGGACACAGCCGGGACAGCTGACCCCGACTGACCAAAGGGACATTCCAGACCATATGACGTCATGCTCAGCATACAAAGCCGGGGGAGGAAGAAGGAAGGGGGGGACATTCGGAGTGATGGCGTTTGTCTTCCCAAGTAACCGTTACGCGTGACGGAGCCCTGCTTTCCTGGGGATGGCTGAGCACCTGCCTGCCGACGGGAAGTGGTGAAGGAATTCCTCGTTTTGCTTTGCTTGCGAGCGCGGCTTTTGCTTCACCTATTGAACTGTCTCTATCTCAGCCCATGAGCTTTCTCACTTCTACTCTTCCGGTTCTCTCCCCCATCCCACCGGGGCAGTGAGCGAGCGGCTGTGTGGGGCTTAGTTGCCGGCGGGGACTAAACCACGACAGCGGAGGAGCCGGGGGTGTCCGTGGTGTTCCGAACCGCGATGGGAACTCGGCAGCGCCGGGCAAAACAATGAACTTCCCCGCGGGGAACACCGTGTCCGGCTGCCGACGCGACGGCTCCGGCGTGGCTGCCTGCGCCGCCCCGCGGCCCTTGAACGGGTCGGGAAGAGGCGCCCGGACACCCCCACCACCACCCCCCGGCCCCGTTCCGCCCACCGGACCCCACAGAAGTCCCCACAAACTCCTTCTGCTCTCTCTTTGTCACCGCCGAGCCAGGGGAGAGCGCGAACGCAGTCCCCCACTACCACAAATTATGCAGTCGAGTTTCCCGCATTTGGGGAAATCGCAGGGGTCAGCACACCCGGAGTGCAGGGGATGAGCCTCGCCCTGGGAAAACCACCTGCATGATCATGGTGTCTCCCCTGCCAGGTAAGTATGACTCACACCCGCGCCCGCACCACACCACGCACCCGCACACACACACACAACACGGACACCGAACACAAACGCCGCGTCCCCGCCCGCGCCGAACCCACATCCCGATCCCCACTCTTCCACCACGCAGCGCCCAGTAGCACTCGCGCACGCCCGTGGCCGCGCGGCGCGGCGCGGCGCGTGGTTGTCCCGTCACCCCGCGCGGTGCGCGATCTGCATGGCCACGCCCCGCTCCCCACCGCCCCGCCCCTGGCCGCCCGGCCCGCAGCGGCGCCGTCTGCAGAGCGGCGCCGTCTGCAGGGCCCCGCCCCCGCGGCCCCGCCCCGCCGCTCCCCTCCGGCCCCGCCCGGGACGGCCCCGCCCGCGCCCGCGCGGCTCCTGGGCCCGGCCGGGAGCGGCACCCGGGGCCGGGCTGGGGCCGGGACCCGGCGCCCGGCAGCCGTCGGCCTCCCGCGGGGGCGGACGGGGAGGCTCCGGCCGCTGCCGTCGCGCCTCCATGTGGCGCTTCGGGACGCGGCTCAGCGGTGCGCGCGGCGGCGGCGGCTCTACGCTTGCGCTCGAGGACCTTAACGGTCTTTCCCAGCCTCGGCGGCTCCCTCGTGCTGCGCTCCCGCTTTCCAGATAGCTCGCGCCCTCGCTCGGTCGACCTTGCCGACTCGCTGAGGCCCCGGCGTCCCGCTGGCTCATCCTTTCTAGCTGCGGAGGCCCGAAGAGGCCTGGGAAGGGTTCCCCGGTTTCCTTCCCCAGCAGCCCGCGGAGGCGCGGAGACTCGCGCCGTCTTTCTCTCAAAGTCGAGAGCTACGGCAGAAGGGCCGCCGACGCCCTGGGAGCTCAGGATCCGGCGCTGCGGGGCCCCGCTGTCCCGCCGCCCGTTCCTGCTGCTGGGCTTCCTAATCACTTACGGTCGTCAGCCCCAGCCCTTCCGCCCCTTCTCTTCTCCTCTTCCTCCCCATCCCCTGACGCGCTCGGCGTCAGCCCTCCAGCCTCCACTTGCGCCATCCCGGCCTCGTTCCAGCCTCTCACATCCCGGTTCGCTTCAATGTCATGTCACCTGAACCCTCACAGACACGACCACCAGCGTTACGAAGCCCGACTAGACCTCGGTGCTGTCCCAAGACTTTTCTTACCCGTCCTCCCACGCCTGGGACCCAGCCCCGCTGGTCAAAAGTCTTTTCTCCGGATACTTCATGCAGTAGCTGAAGTTCACCTCGAATTTTATGTACGGCCCTTTCTATTCTCTGACCTCGCTCTGCACGCGTACAGCAAGCGCTGTTGTCCCGCACGCCTCCAGCCCACGAGCAGCCGGCACGGCCCTGAGAGCGGCTCCGGTCTGCGGGCACCGGGGCTCGTGTCCCCGCGGTCGGGAGGCCGGAACGGCGTCACCCGCAGCACCCAGCCCCCTCCCACGGCAGGAGGGTGGCTCACGCAGGCGGGGGAAGCAGCGTGCGTGGGGCGTTCGCCACTTGTTTCTTCGGTTACGGTTTAATCGGGCGGTGGGCGTGTGCAACCTGAGCAGGGACGTTGTTGGCTCCAGAGGCACCGGGGAGAAAACCCCGAGAGCCCCAGCACCTGCCTGTGGCGGGGCGAGGTTTAGGAGCCCGACCGGCAATGCCCGGACAGCGGGAGAGGGATTGGAGGGCGGGTTTGCCTTGGCCGAGGGAGCGCCAGGGCCCGTGCGGTTCCAGGCACGGATCGCTGGAGCTGCTGGGTCTGGGGTGCCGCCGGTGCCGGCGTTTACCAGCCCCTCGCCATCCCCACGGAGGGCGCACGGGCGCTTTCACGGCACCGCGTGCTCGTGGGCTGGCTCCCCCGCGGGCGTCCGCTCTCGCCGTGCTGCTGTCGGCGCCCAGAGCCCCCCGCTCCCGGCACCGGGCGTCAGCGGGCTGCCAAGGCTTTTGTCCACGGGCCTCGTAGGTGCCATCGTGTTGACCCGTACGGGCGCCCAGTACAAACCGGTGCCACCCAGTGGGGTCCTGCCCGGCTAACGGGGCCCAGCCCAACGTCCGGGCCCGGGGCCTCTGCCCCGGCTGAGGGCCGCGGCTCCGGCTTTCCCCTTTGCGGCTCTGGCCGTCAGCGGAGCTGAGCCCGTGTCCCGGAGCCGCACCCGGGCCCCCCGGCCACCCCCGGCCACCCAGCCCCGGGCACGGCCGGGCCCCCCCGGCTCCCCGCCAGAGGACCGGGCCCCGGGCGGTCACAGAGGCCGCCCCGGCCCCGGCACCGCCCCACGGGTCCCCTCCCGCCGCTGGCCCCGCCGTGGCCGCGCTCTGCCGGCGCTGCGGCTCCAGCGCGGTCCCGCTCGGCTCTGAGAGATGAAGCCCCGGTGCCGGTCCCGGTGGCGGTGGCGGTCCCGGTGCCGGTCCCGGTGGCGGTGGCGGTGCGGGCAGGCGGGGGACCCGCCGGGGCGTCTCGGGTGGGCGGGGCGGGGCCGCCAGGGGCGGGGCCGCTGCGGGAGGGGGCGTGGCCACGGAGATGGCGCCGGGGCCGGCGGAGGCGCTGCGAGCCGGCAGGGGCGGGGCGGTGCGTGTGAGGGCGTGTCCATGCAGATCAGACGCCGCGTGGGATGACGGGAGCCCAAGGCGCCACGAAGGCGCCGGCCACGGGTGTGCGGGGCTGCGTGGGGACTGCGCGGCGGCAGATGGTGGGACGCGTGAGGCGGAGTGGTGGTGTTTGGCGGATGCGTTGTTGTTCGGTGTCCGTGTTGTGTGTGTGTGTGCGGGTGCGTGGTGTGGTGCGGTCGCGGTTGTGCGTCATACTTACCTGGCAGGGGAGACACCATGATCATGCAGGTGGTTTTCCCAGGGCGAGGCTCATCCCCTGCACTCCGGGTGTGCTGACCCCTGCGATTTCCCCAAATGCGGGAAACTCGACTGCATAATTTGTGGTAGTGGGGGACTGCGTTCGCGCTCTCCCCTGGCTCGGCGGTGCCAAAGACAGAGCTGGTTAGAAATATCCGCGTTGGTTTTCCCTGAGTTGGGAGCGTAGACGGCTCTGCGGGTGCCGTGCCTGCTCCTTTTCCCGATCCCCCGACGTACGCTACGGAGGTATCGCGTGTGCTGCCGTCAGTACGCGGGTGCGGGCGTCACCGCTCTGTGATTGTGCTTTATCATCTCACTCGTCCCGCTTCCGTCACACCTCCCCCGTCCGAGGCACCCCCGCGGTTTGGGGGTCCCGCGAGGCCGCCCGACCCCGCACCGTCCTGTCCAGACACCTCTTGTTCCCGCGTGGACGTGTGCGGCTGTGCAGGGACAGGGGCGCTCGCCACTCCGTGGGGCCCCGCAGCCGTATCGCTTCCGCGGGCCCCGGCGGGACGCGGAGCCGCACGTCCCCACGGAGCAGTCACGTGGCAGGCGGAGCGCTTCGGTAATGACCTTGCCCCGTGACGTCATCCCCCTGCGCCGCCGCCGCCGCGCTGCGGCTTCCGGATCCGGTTCCGTGCTGGCGGCGCGGCCCGCAGCGGGGCGGTGGCGGCTCCGGGAGCCCGCGGGGACCCGCCCGGATGGCGTCCAGCGCCGCCCGCGGGCCGCGCTGCCGGGAGCGGAGCCGCCGGGGCCGTTCGGGACGGGGATCGGCGCCCGCCGGGCGCAGCCGGAGCCGCAGTCGGGCGCGGGAGGGCGAGCCCCGAGCGCTCCGTACGTACCGGGGGCGGGCGGTGCCCGCGGCCGCGCCCGCCGCTGCGGGAGGGACCGGGGCGGCGCTGGGCGGGGGCCGCTCCCGGGGGCTCGGGGCGGTGCCCCCGGGGGAGCACCCGGCGCTGCGGGGCGCAGGGCTGCGGGCTGCACGGGGCGGGCGGAGAAGGGGGCCGGGGCCGGGGCCGGGGCCGGGGCCGGTGCGTGCCCGTGCGCGGCCGGAGACGCTGCGTGCGCTCCCGTCGCTGCTCCGAGCCTCTGGCGGTGCCTGCCCCGGCCTGGAGCTGAGCCAGGCTTACTGCGCCCGTCAGCGTGCTTGAGTCGCTGCCCGGGCACAGGTGTCCGACCCTGTGTCCGTCTGTCCGACCCTATGTCCCTCCTGGCCGGGGGCCTGGCCCCGGCTCCATGCCGTCGGGCAGGGAGCTGCCGCTTTGCCGGTGCCCGGTGCCCGAGCCCTGCCGTGACCTGCTGCTCCGCTGCATGGGCTGGGGCCGGTGCCCGGCTGCAGCGGCAGCCCGGCAGGTCGCTGCGCCGAGGGGCGGTAGGAGAGCCCCGCTGCGTTTTCGTGCTAATTCTGGCTGTTGTTTTTGGGAAGGGGAACTGTCACCGCTCCGAGATCTGGATGCTTTGGGCCACTCTGAGGAGGGAATAGAAGCTGCCAAGTCCCAGAATAAATCTCTCCGAAACCAAAAAACAAAAAGTAATCCTAGTGACCCCAGTGGCCAAGCCCCTGCGGAGACTGAGGCTCACGGCGAGCCCTCGAGGACCTTGGAGAACAGGTCCGTGCCACCCCCAAAGGCACCCGGGAAGCGCGGGCGGAAGTCCAAGACGGAGATGCTGCTGCTGAAACTGTCTCAGGACCTGGAGTGCCCGGCCCCGGAGCCCATCTGTGTGCAGAAGATGCTGGGGAGCAGCAAGGCAGCGGAAGGGCTGGAGACACCCCCCGGCGGGCGCCCCAAAAGGCGGGCAGCCAAAGTGTAAGCAGGGGCAACGGATGGGGGAGTCCAGGGGTGGGTGCCCCGGGGAGATTGGAAGGACAGGCAGACGCTGCTCTCGGAGAAGTTCGTCGAGACCTCTGCCTTGCCTGGGGGTCTTGTTGTCTTTCCTGAAGGACTTTGTCCTGCCTCAGTGGGACAGACTGGTTCCCCACGGAATGATCTTTTCCCGCTTTAGGAGAATGTGTTTGGATCCAGGAACGCAGGGATGTGGGGAACAGCAGGGGCTGTAGATGAGCTCTCATGCAGCGGCTGTTTGACAGCAGTGGGCTGTCTGTGGTGGGGGGGAGGTTTCCTTGGTTCCTCACAAAGCCAGG
Source organism: Gavia stellata (assembly GCF_030936135.1). NCBI lineage: Eukaryota > Metazoa > Chordata > Aves > Gaviiformes > Gaviidae > Gavia > Gavia stellata. The sequence continues at coordinate 113,297,728 of NC_082595.1, read as the reverse complement.
AGGAGGCTTGTCTGGTGGGGCAGAACAAGCTGTGCGAGCCATGGGCTGCTTAAAGGGGAATCCTGGGGGGAGCCCATGTGCTCTGGGGCCTCTGAAGGCAGTTCAGGCAGTGCCTGTGCTCTCTGAGTGCCTGCGCGAGCCCTGGGTTTGCAGGGGCAGAGCTGCTGGGGTTGCAGTGCCCTGTGCAGAAGGAGGGCGCAGCCCCTGCAGTGGTGTGCTCGGTGCGGGAACTCCCTTCGCTGAGGGCGCTCGTGGAAAGATCTCTGGCTTTCCCACTTTCTGGCTGGCAAAGGGCCACGTGCTGCTCTGCCTGCTGGATGCATTCCCCTGCCTGCTGCCGGAGACCAGGGGAGGCTGGCGTTCCCTGGGGAGGAGCAGGGGATGCTGGCTGGCCGAGTGGCCAGCCTGGAGGCTGGCAGTGCATCCAGATGGGCTCTGCCGCAGCTTGGCTGGGCAGGGCTGGAGCAAATTGCTTGCCCAGACCATGAGTTGCAGGGGTGCGTCCGCCTGGTCCTGGAGGGAGGGCTGGCTGGTCCCTGTGCAGTTCCTCTGCTCACCTCCGGGCAATGCCTTTGGTGTCCCAGGGCTTTGCTGTACCTGCAGGAGCTGGCAGAGGAGCTGACATCGGTGTACCAGCCTCCGGCTCCCACCGAGGGTGCCCAGGAGCCGGAACCAGAGCTTGAGCATATCCAGAAGAAGCGTCGGAGCCGGAGGAGGAAGGAGGAGGAAACTGATAGTGATGATCCTGCACGAGATGCTGACTTCGTGCCCTCGAAGGAGGTGTTGCTGCAGGCGGAGGAGGAGGAGGGGAGTGACGCACCACTCAGTGAGGTGTCAGAGCCAGAGATGGAGGCGCTTCGAGGACACGGTGGGAAGACGTCATCTGCAGGGGTAAGGGCAGGGTCTCTGCCTTGGCTGCTTCTTACCTTTGGCCCAGCATGAACAGCACAAAGTGTCTGAGCTGTCTCGCAGTGTCCTCACCCCTGGCTGTTTGCAGCAGGACAGCCCTGAAGCGGGACTCAGTCTGGGATGGCACGGTGCCTGTCAGCCGTGAATCCGGGCATGAGCTCTTTGGGCTTAACTGCGGGCAGAGGCAGCTCCCAGTGAGGGTGGATGGGGACAGGGCGACGGGCACTTCTGGGAGAGGGTGTGGGGGTCTTGGGCTCCTGCTGAAGCTGATGGGAGGTAAAGGCAGGGTCCTGGAGGCTGGCCGGTAGTTTGTGGAAGTCCCCAGAATGGGACTTTGTGTGTTAAGGCCAGTGTGACGCGGTCTTTGTGACTGCTGCTGCTGTGGCTGGGGGAGAGCTCTGTGCTTATAGGCTGCATCGGTGCCGTTTAGGACAGGCGCGTCCCCCAGGGGCTCGTGGGAACGTTTGGGCACGCAGAGGCAGCTCAGGCCAGGCCCTTTGGCCAGGTCTTGCTCTGAGTCTGCTCTTGTGCCCAGAGATCCAAGCCCCAGTGCCGAGGCCTCGCTCCCAACGGCTTCCACAACTCCATCATGGCCCCAGTGGAGAAGTGCTCCAGCCTCACCTGCAGCCTGTGAGTGGGGGCTTGAGGGGTGCTGGGGGGTTCAGGGTAGGGTACAGGGAGCGGTGGCTGTTGGTGCCCTGGGTACCATTGCTATCACAGGCACGAGGAGAAAGGAGCATGTGCCATCGGGAACATCGGCATTCTGCTGCTGGCTGCTGGGGACGGGGCCCCATCACCTGCGGGAAGCACCGTGGCTGGTGGAGTGGCTGGGCCAAGGGGGGAGTGTGGGGAAGGGCAGGGGCTGAGAGCCCTCTGCATGGGACTGCCTGTGCCGCAGGGAGAGGGGGGCTGCCTGTGCCGCAGGGAGATGGGGGCTGCCTGTGCTGCAGGCAGGGTGCGGGGGGGACAGCTGCCTGTGCTGCAGGCAGGGCCGGGAAGCAGGGCTGTTGCTGACATCTGGTGCATCCGCTGCAGGCGGGATCAGAAGTACTCACAGTGGGAGTTTCCCGACTGGATCCCTTTGGCGCACAAGTGGACGTGTCTCTCTGAAAGGTACCATCGGAGCAGCATAGGAAGGGAGGGGCTGGGGCCGACATGTGGCACAGGCGCTGCCTGCTCTCAGGCTGCATGATGGGGCAGGTCTCAGCAATGTTCGGGGTGAGCTGGGGCAGGGAGAGTGGGTGGCCCTGGCCATTGGGGCTGGGGGAGAACGAGGGCACGGTGGGTGCTGTAGTCCCCCATCCCTCTGGGGGGATCAGGCCCCAGCAGAAAGTATGGGTCTGTCTTATTGTGGGCTTTGGGGGTCTCATGGATTTGGCTGTGGAATCTTAGCAGCCCTCAGGGTGGCCGGCAGCAGGGCAGACTGGGATGGGTGCTGGGGCATGGTGCTGTGCCAGGGGGTGACTGGATGAGGGGCAGGGGTGGGGAGACATCTTCTCACCTTCTTCTGTCTCCCCAGCGAAGCTGCCCCGTACCTGCCAGCAGAGGAGAAATCTCCCCTCTTTTCCATCCAGCGGGAGGGCATTGAAGACGACGGTGTCTTATACAGAGTAAACAGGTCTGTGATGGGCTGCTCCGAGGCACTGCTGGGATGGTGGCTGTTGTGCCTGGGACAGGCAGTAACTTCCAGGGCTGCGGCCCCAGCAGGTCTGAGGGCCTGGCAGCTGCCCCAGGGCAGCAGGAGCGGCCATGGGCTGAGCAGCAGCCCGTGCAGTGTGTCTTGGGGTTCCACTGCCCCCCGGCCCTGTGCCAGGGCTCTGCACCAGCTGGGCGCTGCCCTGTCCGGCCTGCCGGCTCCCACCCCGTGGCAGCACTGCTCTTGCCCCGTGCCCTTACCCACCTCCCCGCTGGCAGGTTCAGCTCCCTGCAGCCCCATGAGGAGCGCCTGGACATGTCCTTCTTCGTTGGCGGCCCTGTGTGGGCGATGGAGTGGTGCCCGTCCCCGGAGGGCTCAGTGGCCTCTCAGTATGTGGCTCTCTACTGCCATGGGAGCATGGAGGAGACGCACAGCGTGGCTGGGCTCCATGGGGGCCCTGCGCTCCTGCAGCTCTGGGGCCTGGGCACGCTGCAGCAGGAGCAGGGGTGAGTGGCCTGGCCTGGGGAACAGCCCCCCTGGGGAAGGGGCTGGGGGCTGCCTGGCTCCCAGGGATGGGGCAGGGCCCGTACCTCTTGTCCCTCCACGGCTTCGTCCTCCCAGAGCCGCCGGCCACAGCCTGAACCCCACGGGGACTGTGCTGGTAGCCAGCTTCGCTGCTGGTGTACACTGGAAGCTGCTGGTGTACACTGGAGCTTCTGGGCACGAGCTGCCATGTTCTTCATGGCTCAACCTGTGCCTGCAGCTCTGTTGACAAAGCCGGGCTGGCCTACGCCATCGCTGCTGATCACGGCTGCGTCTGGGACATGAAGTTCTGCCCTAGCGGTGCCTGGGAGCTGCCCACTGCTGCCAGGAAGGTGGGTGTGCAGCCGGAAGGGCCGCCCAGGCCCTGGGGTCCACCTTGGGTTTCCCCCGGGGCTCGCTAGTCCATGCCCTCGCTGAAGCCTTGCCTTCCCGGGTGGGGGACGGTGACCCTGGGGCTGAGCCTGCGTGTTGTTCCGCAGCACCCGCAGATGAGCCGGCTGGGCCTGCTGGCCGTGGCCTTCTCGGACGGCAAGGTGGTGCTGTACTCCCTCCCGCACCCCGGGGCCCTGCAGCGGTCCAAGAGAACCCAGGTAAAAGGTAGGAAGAGCCGCGCCGCTGGGCAGGGGTGTCCTGGCCCTCATCCCGCTGTGCCGGGGTGGGCGGTGGGCGAGCCCCGGGGCTGGGGTCTCGCTGCCCGTGTGGGAGGGAGCCTGCTGTGCCGAGGGGGCTGGGTAGGGGCATGGCTGTGGGGCAGGCCCCACTCGCCAGGTGCAGCAGGACCGTGCTCGGGCAAGCGCTGTCCTGCCCGGGAGCTGTGTCCAGTGGGGCAGTGAGCCCCGGCGCACCACCAGGCTTGGGACAAGCTGCCACCCCTGCTGCTGCTGCCCCCGGGCTGGCTTGTGGCAGAGAGCGGCACAGCAGGGGAGGGGAGCGAGGCTGCTTTTTGATGTCGGAGAATGTCAAAGCACTGCTGACCCTGAGGTGAGCTCAGTTTCTGGGGGACACTGCAGCAGTCCGGCCAAGGCATGGCTCCCAGGGCAGCCCTGCCTGGAGCTGGGCGCACTGAGAGGGTGCTCTCGGCAGCGTTGCTGTGACTGGAGCAGGGTTGCAGGGTGAGGTGTAGCTGCGGTAGTGTGTTGCTGAGCCTTTCCCCACCTCCCTGCTTGCTGCTGGGAGCGTGTCCTGTTGTGGCAGAGCTGCTTATTCCAGCCCGGCTCGAGCTGTTTGTCATAGCAGGGATCTGGGGCTCTGAGCGCTCGGCTGGCTTGGGCTAATGGTGCTTGTAATAGTCTCGTCTGCTGGGTGCCGAGCGAGATTGATGACCTGTGCGTGCTGCTCCTGGCCGCTCAGCCGTGGCCGACAGCCTGCACATCCGTGGCTGACGATGGGAAATTGGTTCCCTGCACTCGAGCATGGTTGCTGACCCCCATCAGTACATCGCGCTGCCGCCTGCGCCGGTCCGGTGCTGGCTGCTGGCGCTGCCTTTCCCGCCCCCCTCTCGGAGTGCTGGCTCCAGGTGGTTTGCTCTGGCTGCCGCAGCCCCCACGTGGGGAGCTTGCGGCAGACGCAAATCCTTCCCCAGCCTGCAAAGCTACTGCGGACAGGCCGGGTCCTCTCACGTAGTGTCAGCCTGGTTGCGGCTGCACGTACTGTCCTTGTGCCTCGCAGCCAGGCTGGGGGTGCTGATTTGCAGCTGCAGGATTAGTGCCAGACAGCAGCATGCTGGGGCCCTGCCGGGAGCTCCCAGGTCAATCTGGCTGTGCTGGCTTCCCCTGGGGCTCCAAATACCCACGCTGGGTGTTTGCGCCTGACAGAGAGCCCGGGGTTGCTCTCCGTGCCATGCCCTGGCTGTCGTGGAGGTGACAGAGATGTATGCTTTCTCCGTATCTCTGCACGACACCACCTCTGCCTGCAGCTGCTGTGCTCTGGGGTGCAGATGTGCTTGTCTGGTGCTCACCATGCCTGAGGACAGCCCCACGCGGAGAGGGACTGGGGGGCCTTTCTGGCCCGAGAGGTGGGGGACAGGGGCCCCACAGCACTTGTGTTGTGTGTCGCTGGCAGGGGACGTTCTTCAGCAGACGAAGCTGCTGCATGGGGGGTCCTGCGGGCACCTCATCCTGAACCGTTTGGGCACAGGTGTCTCTGCACAGTCTGCTGTCCCCAGGAGTGGTTGCCCGGGCTGCTCCAGCCCCCGTCACCGGCTGCCCTGGCCAGCTTGGCCGCCTTTGCCGGGCGGAGCAGTCTGCCCTGCGTGGCTGCTCCTTTCCTCCCCAGGGCAGTCGTGGTCTGGTCTGGCCCCTGTGTGTCCCTGGGTCCCCTTGAGTTTGGTAAAGACGTCTCCCATCAAGGCAGGCAGCCGGTCTTGGTGGGGTGAAGATCGCTGGGGTGGGGGGAATGTCATCTCTGCCCCATCTCTGCCTGCAGCACCTTTCAGGATGCTGCTTCCTTCAGCGCAGGCAGGTCTGGTTCCTGGAGGTCCTGGCACTGCCTGCTGTTGGCTTTGCTGCTCCATGTGCTCTGTTTTCTGCTGCTGGGTGTGCTTGCCTGCCGTTTGTTGGCTGCAGTGGGGACGCTGGTCCAGATGGGTGGCAGGACAGGGACTGGGAATCCTGGCCAGGGCCGCAGGGAGCAGTGAGCCAGGCTCCAGGCTGCTGAGCAGCTCCTGCCACAGGGAGCTTCTAGGAGAGCTGATGCATGTCCTGACTCTCCTCTGCTCTCTTCTAGATGGCTCCTTCCACAAGCACATTATCTGCAAGGTCAGTGTCCTCTACCACTGCGGTCCCCCATCGGGGCTGGCACCCAGCAAGCCTCCCGGCTGGTGCAGGTGGGAGAGCTGGGGAGGGAGTCAGGACACCTGCAGAGCTCGCTGGCCCCGGGTGTTTGGGGTGGCAGAGCAGAGCCATGCTCCCAAACCTGGGTGGCCCCGGCTCTTGGAACGCGGATGGCACCAGCATGGGGCTGCGACTGACGTCTGTCCTTTGGCCTCCAGGTGCAGTGTATTGCCACACTCCAGGTGGGCTCTATCCAGGCAGGGAATGTGTCCGAGTGCGGCCAGTGCTTTAGCCTCTCCTGGATGCCATCCAAGCCCCATCATCACCTTGCAGCTGGTTTTTATGATGGTGAGTCCCTCCTCCTGTACAAGAGCGGCCTGCATCCCGCGGCAGAGCCTTCGGGGAGCAACCCTCGCCCTGCATCAGGCAGAGACACATGCGGAGCTTTGTGCTCCTTCAGCCTCTGCCTGGGGCAGGGAATTGGGGGAACCTGAGGATGAGGTACAGGGGCAGCGTCGGGGTGAGCAGCAGCAAGTGGCAGGCACCGTGCAGGAACATCTCTGCCAGTCCCTGGGACAGGGGGAAGGCTTATCGTGCACTGGCTGTAGGCACCCTCACATACCTGTCAGCTCCAGGATGTGGCTCTGGCTTAATCCACATCTGTCTGACTTGGCCTGGATGCAATTTTGTGTCTGGCATCAGGCGATCCACAGCAATGTGCTGCTCTGCCGGGACCTGCTGTACCTGAGCCATCCTGTCCTGCTCTAAGCCCCAGCCCTGTCTCCAGGCCTGTCTCGGCCACTGTGCCTCGCAGCTCCTGCAGCCCCTGCCTGTGCCGCTGTCTGTCCCCCAGCCCCACACTGCCTCGGGTCCCACACTGCAGTGCTGGGTGTCCTCTGCAGCCCTGGCACAGTGCCCGGAGCAGCTCCTCACGGGCATGGGTCTCATCCCACAGGCACTGTGGCCGTCTGGAACCTGCTCACCAAGTCCCTCCTGCAGTGTGTGCGCCAGCCCGATGGCTCCCTGAAGCTCTACCCCTTCCAGTGCTTTCTGGCCCACGACCACGCAGTCCGGAGCATCGAGTGGTGCAAGGCCGACAGGTGAGGGCAGGGGAGGTGGCGCTGGCGTGGGTGCTGCCTGGGAAAGCAGGCTCGCTCCTGCAGATGAGGCTTCTTTGACAAGATGGGCTTAAGAGGACTCGGTGCTGATGGCACTTGGCCCTCTGAGGGACTGAAGAGGTTGGATTGGGCTTTCTGGGGTGAGGGGGGGTTGAGCCACTGTCTGTGGGAGCAGCACTGTGCCGTGGGACCAGGGCCGCCTCGTCCCTGCAGCAGGGATTGGGCACGGCTCTGCGCTGGGGTCTCAGTGCTGCCTTTCTCCTGGTTCTCAGCAACTTCCTGGTCACGGCAGGGAGCGACCGTAAGATCAAGTTCTGGGACCTGCGGCGGCTCTATGAGCCCATCAACAGCATCAAGCGGTTCCTCAGCACTGAGGTGGCCTGGCTGCTGCCCTACAACGGGGTCACCGTGGCCCAGGACAACTGCTATGCCTCGTGAGTGTCGGGGCCATTGCGGTGCCTGCTCCGTGCCCAGAGGCCAGCCCTGCTCCGGGGGTCTGGTCTTACTCCCCAGGGGCCTCCTCTGGTCTCTCCTTCTCTGGGAGTGTCCTGCTATGCCATGGCGAGGGCAGGCTCTGCTCCTGCTGGGTCATGCCACAGCTGCGCAGTGTTGGCATCCCCTCGGCTGCACCATCCTGGGGCACAAGCAAGGTGGGCGAGGGGGAGGATGAGGCCGCTGAGCTGGGCTGGGCAGCGGGGTTCCTGCCTGGCCCCAGGCTGACACAATTTGGCAGAAGGGTTCTGGGGTCTTGGTCTGTTCTCAGCCTCCAGAGCTGCCCTGAGCCCACCTCGTGATGCTGTGATATGCTGCCGGAGTGAGGACAGCCCCCCTCCATCCACCGGGGTCCTGGGGTCTCTGGGGAGAGGGGGGTGCTGCCTGGCTCTCACAGTCTCGGGTTGGCAGTGCGGAGCTCCGTCCTCATCCGTTCCCTTTCTGTTGCAGTTACGGTCTCTGTGGGATCCACTACATTGACGCTGGGTACTTGGGCTTCAAGGCTTATTTTGTGGCCCCTCGCAAGGGGACCGTGTGGGTAAGAGGCTGGTGCAGGGCAGTTCTGTCCTGGCACTGTGTCAGAGGGGTGGGCGCCTGCCCCAAACCCAGTGCCAGCTGGGTCCCGCAGCTCGCGGGTGGGAGTGATGCCACCTGGCCGTGTGAGGCCCTGGCTCTTGGGGTCACCCTCTGCCCCTTGGACGAGGGTCCGTGGCTGCTGCGTGAGGTGGTGTCCCCACCTGTGTCCAAGCTGGCTGTGCTTCCGAGCCCGTCCCTCCCCAGGAGGCGGAGGGCAGTGCCCAGGGTTGGCGTTCGTAGTGCTACAGCCTGTCTGGGGGTGGCAGGGAGCCCCTTGGGACACTGCACCCTAGAGCTGTCTGTTCCTGCAGAGCATATCTGGCTCGGACTGGCTGAACACAGTGGCTGCGGGAGACATCACCGGCGAGCTGGTGGCTGCGGTGCTGCCTGACCTGGCCATCAACCCCCTCAACGTCAAGCGCTCCTCAGACCGCAGATTTGTAAGAGGCCATTATGCTCAGCAGGGCCTGTCCGTGAGACGTGTGGGGCTGGGCAGGGTGGGAGTTGTGTTCCTGGGTCACAGGAAAGAGTGTCCTGAGCCGGCCTCAGAGCCTCTGCTGCCCCGCACACGGGCGCGCACGTGTGTGTGTGTGCGTGTCATGTGTGTATGTGTTGTGCCCTTCCCGCCCGGACAGGGGCTGCGTAGTGGGGAAGGTTGGTGGCAGCAGCCTCGGCCCTGGGGATGGCATCTTTAGGGTTAGGCTCATGCGTGGGGCAGGCCTGCCCCTGTTTGTCCCCCGCCCTCACGGCAGCACCTCCTTCCTCTCGCCTGCCCCAGACCCACTGTGCTGCGGGGCGGGGCTGGGCTCCCGGGGCCCCCAGCCCCACTCGCTCCCTGACGGTCCCTGTCTGCGGAGGAGCAGATGGACCCCCCGCCCTCCCCTGAGCCCCATCTCGCCCACAGCCGGTCTACAAAGCTGATCTGCTGCCCTGCAGCCCCGCTGGGTTGGAGGGCGGCGAGCAGGAGCTGCCGAAGACCAGGCTCTACAGCGAGATGGTGACCAAGAGCTACATCCGATTCCAGGACACGGACCTGGTAGGAGAGGGCAGGGGGCTGGGTGGTCCTGACCTTGAGCGGGACCCATGGGAATGGGGTTAGGGCGTGCGGGGTTGCGGCTGGGCACCGAGAGCGGCAGGGCAAGGATACACCCCTCAGACGTGTGGTTGCCCCTCTCCTCCCCCTCCTTGCCGGCCGGGGCTGGGGTCCCCCAGGCAGGGAGCCCCTGGTCGCAGGGCGGTGCAGGGCGCGGCTGTGGGCGTCAGCCCCGAGCAGAGCAGTGCTCTTTGCTGTGGCAGCAGTCTGGAGTGCGCAGCCCTGGGAAGGAGCCTGGGGGGGTCACAGCCTGGCTGGGCCCCCACTCCCCGGTGTGCCGGGCCATGTTTGGAGGTGTTGGCATGGGGCACCAGGGCCAGGTGCCACTGGCACCTCCGCCCTGGAGGGGACGAGCAAGTCTGGAGAGACAGCGAGCAAGTCTGTGGGTCAGAGCTGCTGGAGGGGTGTGGGGGGGGGGTGTTGGCTCTCCCACACCGCAGCTGCCCTGCCCAGGCCCTCCCTGGGGTCAGGCTCCTGTTGCCCTTTGCCATGGCTGTTTGGTGGGTGACCCTGAGGGTGACACGTGTCCCCTGGCCAAGCAGCGCCTGCCCGTGCTGTGGTCCTGGTGCTGCCAGGACCGCTGTGCGTGCAGCGCTCCTGCTCAGGGCATGCAGCCCATCGTGGTGCCGCTGCTTCACAGCGCAGCTTCAAGAACTTCCCCAGCCGGGAGCCCATGCGCAGGATGCACACGCAGGAGGTGAAGGCAGAGCTGAGCCTCGACCGCCTGCAGCTGGAGTCCCTGCACAAGGTGAGAGGGCTGTGCTGAGCCCGCAGCGCCGTGCGTAACCCGTGAGGGTGCAGGCGGGAGGCCGTGGCTACTGCAGGTGGGGTCTGCCTCTGCCCCGCTACCAACCCGGCTACCTGGGCGCCGGGGTTCCGGCACCTCAGCCCCCTCCCTCCTGACCCCCTTTTCCTCTTGCAGGTGCGCTTCAGCCCCAACCTGGACTCACACAGCTGGATGGTGTCTGGTGGGCAGGCGGGCATCGTGCGGGCGCACTGCCTGGCGGGGCTGGCCTCCGGCGTGGGCCGCCAGCTGCTCCTGGAGCGCCGTGCCCACTTCAGCTCCCTCTACGGAGACAAGCCCGGCAGCCCCGGTCCCGCCGAGCACTCCCCACTGCCAGCAGAGTAGCGTGGTGGATCCCTCGTGCTGCTGCCACACGCGCTTGCCCTGGGCAGGAGCTCAGGCCAGGGGCAGGCTGTGCTGTCCGGGGGGGCTGTGTGCCCCCCTCTTGGTGCTTGTTACCCTCTGGGCCCCCACCTCGGGAGAGGGACGGCTGCTCCTGGCCGTCACCTGGGATGCTCAGGACACTTGTCCTCATGCTCTGGGCCCGGAAGGATCCTTTCGCGCTGTTTGGTCTGAGCTGGTGCAGGGTGGGGGGCAGTGGGACCGGTGCATGTCCCAGGGTTGAGCTGTGGGTCTCGGGGCCCGATGCTGGGGAAGCACCCGTAGGCCCCCACCTGTGTGGGGCTGTGCTTGCTCTCGCCTCCCCCCCCGTTGTTGGCTGACACCCCCGCCCCGTGCAGGTGCAGGCAGGGGCGCCGGGGCAGCTTTGTCCTGGGCAGGGCGGATGGGGCTGGCAGAGGTGCCGGGAGCTCTGAAGTCGCTCACATTGAGCCTGTGTTCAGCTGTGCAGTAAACGTGGTTTGTTTTGTAAAGGCTGGTTGTGGTGCTGGCACGGGCAGGCACCGGTGCCTGGGGCTCAGCCCTGGCCCCACTCTGCCCCTTTCGGGGGGCCGGGGCCGTCGCCCCCTTCCCAGTCCCCTCCTGGTTGTCTGCGCCGCTGCTGCTCTCCAACAAGTTTATTGGCGGCTGCGGGCTCTGCCACCGCCCGCTGGCCTCCTTGCACAAAGAGACGGACAGACGGACACTCCACGGGTGCAACAGACACGGACTCACAACGGTGGGAATGGATCAGGCTGGGGCACAGCAGCGTCCGGCCCTGGCCTGGGCCAGGCGGCAGGGAGCAAGGCCAGGGAAGCCAGCGCTCAGGGCTGAGCTCCAGGCTCCGGGGCCTCCGTCTCCCCGCACCTGGGTGCGTGCAGCGGCAGCAGCTGCCCTGGAACCCCTGCAGCCCGAGTAGCAGGAGAGCCATGGGGCAGCCCCTGCAGCCATGGGGGCACAGGAGCATCTGGCGCCAAGGCAGGGTCTCCCAGGGATGTCCCCTCCCTTCCCTGGGCCCTTCAGCAGCTGCAGTGGCTCCCTCCTGTCCCCTCTCCTGCAGGGGATAACGGCTCTGCGGGGGGACGTGTGGTGGGGCAGGATCTCCCTCCTCGGGGGGCACTGTCCCATCCCGGGGCTCCGCAGCAGTGGGGTGAGCGCAGCGCAGGGACAGGAGCCCAAGCACGGCCCCCGCTCCTGCGCTGCACCCCCTGCTCCAGGTGTAGCTCCTGCTTGTCCGCAGGGTGGGGGGCCGGGGCCAGGCCTGACCAAGCTCTGCAGCGGGTGAGGGTCTCAGGCGCGGGGGTCCTGGCAGTGCTGGCAGGCTGCCATCTCCTCCCGGTACCGTTCCACCTGCACCGTGCATGAGGCAAAGCCGAATTTGCTCCGCAGCTGGGTGGTGGCTTCCCGCAGCACCGTCTCGGGGTCGGCGGTGGCCTCTGGGGATGGCAGGGCAGCGTGGCTTAGCCCTGGTGTGCGGGCAGCCCCCCCAGGCCATGCCCTGGGGGCTGTGTGAGCTGGCTGGGCTGTGCACGGGGCACTTACCGACAGCCATGTGCACTGACACGGCGTGGTGGCTCAGCGTCAGGGCCCAGAGGTGCAGGTCATGGGTGCCCTTCACCCCACTCACCCCCAGCAGCACCTCCTTCACCGCGTCGAACTCGAGGCCCCGTGGCGTCCCTGCCAGCAACGCCTGGTCACGGAGGGGCCAGCTCCAGCCCCTGCCACTGTCAGGGCTCGTGGTGGGGGCTTCCCCAGGCTGTGACCGGGGTGGGGACAGTGGCTCCAGGGTGAGGCAGCCTCTCACCATGGGGCCGTTTGGCTGGTGCGGGGAGGATGGGCTGGGGGTGCTCAGGGGGGGCAAGGGAAGGACAGAGGGGCGGGCTGGGTTGTGCCTGGGTGGGGAGCAGAGGTTGCAAGGGGGTGAGCTGGCACGTGGGGAAAGGGCTGTGGCAGCTGCAGCCCCGAGGAGCTCCTGCAACCCCCCCACCAGCCCCCTGCGCCCGTAGTCCCACACCCTGCTCGCCCACTGCTCACCTTCCATGAGGACTCTGAAGACATCCCTGAGGATCGTGAAGGTGGAGCCGAGGACGAAGACCGAGAAGAAGAGGGTGCTGATGGGGTCTGCGATCTTGCACTGGGGCTGCAGAGATAGGGTCTGTGTGAGGCTGGCGGGGGCAGAGCCAAGCTGGGCACCCAGATGTGGGGGTGCCAGGGCCCCACAGCCCCCTGCGTGGGGCTGAGGGAGTCGTTCCTGCGGGCGGTGGAACTCCCGGGCACCTTGAAGTAGATGATGGTGGCAGCCACAAGGACACTGATGCTCTGCAGCAGGTCACCCACCACGTGGACGAAGGCCGCGCGGACGCTGGTGCTGCCGGGCAGGGGGGCATGGCTGGACAGGCAGCCACCGGTGCTCTCCAGCTGCTCGTAGCCCCCAGTGCCGTGGCTGGCAGGGGACTGGCGCAGGATGTAGGCCATGCTGGGGAGAGCAGGGCTGGCTCAGTGCTGTGCCGGGCAGGGTGCAGGGGCACTTCTGGCCCTGCCTGGACCTCTGCATACAGGCAATGGTGCCCGGGCATTGCAGGCAAAGGGGGCACGGGCGGGCACACCCAGGCCCCAGGAGTGTGGAGAGGTGTAGAGCAGAGTCCCACCATGGGGCGGGTCTGGAAGCGCAGCAAGGACAGGGCAGCCACAGCACTGCAGGAGGGTGCGTGGGGCCAGGGCACACGTGGGGCCAGGGCAGGGATTCAGGCCTGGGGCATGTGCCAGGGCTCAGGCTGGGCTTGGGTGCAGGGCTGAGGGGGTGCTGCTTCGGGGGGCCAGGGGATGTGGGGCCAGAGGATGTACATACATGGGCTGAAAGCTGGGAGCATATGGGGAACAGGGAATAGGGGGAGGCAGCGCTTGGAGACGTGAGGCTGGTGCACAGGGACAAGGTGACCTGGGGGCGAGGGCTAGGGGTCTTGGGGTACCAGGGGCATGCGTGGGGCAGGGGTGTGGGAAGGGAGGCCAGGGCTCAGGATGGGGGTGTGCAGGGGGACGCAGATGCGCACAGCCCTGGGTGGGACGTACACCAGGTTGACGCCGACGGCACTGGCAGATGTAGCCAGCATGGCTCGCGCCTCAATCTCGTAGTCGTTGCTGATGATGCGGGCGGCTGCCAGGTAGACGAGGGCCCCGGTCACAACCCAGATGGAGAGGACAGAGGCCAGTGCACCCAGCGTCTCTGTGGGACAGGAGCTGTGAGCACCCACCCCGGCTGTGGGGCTCCTGTGGAGCTGTGCCCCCACAGCTCACCTGAGCGGTGCCAGCCGAAGCTCATGGTCTTGGTGGGCGGGCGGGTGGAGACCCAGAGGGAGAAGAGGCTGACGGACATGCTGCCCACATCCGTCAGCAGGTGGGCTGCGTCCGTCATGATGGCCAGGCTGTGTGCCAGGTACCCGCCTGCGGGCGCAGAGCAGCTGGCAGCCAGTGCCACAGCAGCCCCCTGTCCCCGTCCCCATCCCCGTCCTGCCGTTACCTATCACCTCCCCGACCATGAAGACACAGCAGACGGTGCAGGCGATGCTCAGCTGCCGGCGGGCCTGGAGCCTCCCCCGGCCAGGGCTGGGGGCCGGGGGGCTGCAGCAGCAGCGGGGAGCCAGAGCTGGGGGGCCCGGCGGTGCCAGGGGGTCCTGGGGGCCTGCGAACAGACTGGGGGCGGGGGTCACTGCTGGCCACACCGGCTCCTGGTGCCCCTGCCCGGGACTCCCGGAACCCCTGGTAGCCGCAGTCCGGCCCGGTTGCCCGGGACTCCCGGAACCCCTGGTAGCCGCAGTCCGGCCCGGTTGCCCGGGACTCCCGGAACCCCTGGTAGCCGCAGTCTGGCCCGGTTGCCCGGGACTCCCGGAACCCCTGGTAGCCGCAGTCTGGCCCGGTTGCCCGGGACTCCCGGAACCCCTGGTAGCCGCAGTCCGGCCCGGTTGCCCGGGGTTCCCGCCGGCCGGGCAGCTGCGGAGCACCGGGCACACGACATCGCCCCTCCCGGTCCCGGCCCCGGCCCGTGCGACACCGGCGAGGGTGCCCAGGCTGGTCCCGGGGGGCGGCGCCGAACGCCCGCCCAAGCCCCGCCGCCCCCCGCCCCGCCGCAGCCGGTGACAACGCTGGTGGCTGCGGCCCCCGCGGGCTGCGCCCCCGCCCCGGCCCGGCCCGCTGGCGGGTCCCGCTGCCGCACCGGGCTCCGCGGCCTGGCCGCCGGCGGGGCACCGGGGGGGGACGGGGGAGGCGGGCCCGCGGCGGCGGACCCCCCCCGCCGGGACGTGCAGCCACGGGCCCGCGGGCGGGAGGCGGCGCGGAGCTCTCGGCGGGGCCGAGGGGAGCGCGGCCGGGGGCGGGGGACGGCGGGGCCGGGGCCGGGAGCGGTGCGGGAGCGGGAGCGGGAGCGGTGCGGGAGCGGGAGCGGGAGCGGTGCGGGGGCCCGTGCCGGTGCCCGCGGCGGAGGTGCCGGTGGGACCGAGGGGTCGCGCTGCTGGACGGGACGCCCGTGCGGGGACCTGAGGGGTGGGAAGCGGCGCGGCGGGGGGCGGGCGGGGGGCCGGTGCCGGGGCGCTGCTGTGCGGGGCATCAGTGCGGGAGAGGGGGTGGACCAGCGTGCCGGTGCGGGGAGGCGGTGAACGGACGGCACCGGTGCGGGGAGGTGATGGATGGACGGTACCGGTGCGAGCGGGTGACGTTCGGACGCCGGCAGCAGCCGGACGGACACCCGAGGGGGGAGCGAAGCTGGCGCACGGGTGGGGGTGCTGGTTCCGCTTGGATGGAGGTGCGGGTACCCGGGAGGGGATGGCTGCCGGTGTCAGGGGGTGCGGGTGCGGGTGTGGGCTGGATGGAGGTGCGGGTACCCGGGAGGGGATGGCTGCCGGTGTCAGGGGGTGCGGGTGCCGGTGTGGGCTGGAAGGAGGTGCCGGTGCACGGACGGTCGGGGCTGGCTCGGCGTCTGCGGAGGTGCTGATGTCCGTGCCAGATGGATGAAGGCGCGGGGGCTGGGGGGTGTGGACGTGCCGGGGGGTGCGGGTGTTGGAGGGGTGGGAGGCGTGGGAGCTGGGCAGCGCTGGACGTGCCGGGGGCTTGCGGGTCCCGGGGGATGGGAGCTGGCGCTGCCGAGGTGTGCCGGGGGTACCAGTGCCGGAGGGTGCGGGAGCCGGGGGGTGGAGGAGCCGGGGGTGATGGGGAGTGATGGAGATGCCGGGGGCGATGGCTCCCGCCAGTGCCGGCAGTGCGGGCGCGGGGAGATCGAAGGTTGCAGATGCGGGGGATGATGGAGGTGGCGGTGCCAGGGGTTTGCTGGGGGCACTGGGAGGTGGCACTAGCAGGGTGATGGGGTGCCGGGGGTGGCAGTGCCAGGAGTGCCAAGGGTGATGGAGGTGTCAGGGTGATGGAGGTGTCGGGGTGCTGGGGGTGCTGGGGGTGCCATGGTGCCGGAGGTGCCGGTGCGGGGGTGATGGAGGTGCCGGTGATGGAGGTGCCGGGGTGATGGGGGTGCCGGGGGTGCCGGAGGTGCCGGTGCCGGGGGTGATGGAGGTGCCGGGGCGATGGGGTGCCGGTGCCGGCGGTACCTCTTGAGCCGCAGGCTGCCGTCGGCGGGGCCGCCCCGCGGGCTGACCAGGCGGGCGCTCTCGGTGCCGGTCGGGGACTCCATGGCGGGGGCGAGCAGCACCGCGGGCACCCGCCGCCGGGACCGCCGCGGCCCCGCCCCCTGCCGCGGCCCCGCCCCCTGCCGCGGCCCCGCCCCCTGCCGCGGCCCCGCCCCCTGCCGCAGCACCGCCCGCGCAGACCCACTGGCTGGAGGGAGAGAGGAGGCGGGGCTCGGGCCCCGCCCCCGCCGCCTGGCCCCGCCCCTCTCCCAGGCCACGCGCGGGACCGCGGCGGGGGACGGGCGGGGGCTGCGGGGGGACCGGCCCCGGCCCGGGGGGGCGGGAGGAGCCGGCACCCCCCGGGCTCCCCGGCTCTGCCCCGGAGGAGCGCCGGCGGCGCAGCCCCTCCCCGGGGCAGCGGGGTCCTACCCGGCGGGGCCCGGGGCCGCGGCCCCACCGAACCACCAGCCAAGGGCACGGCGGGGCGGGGGGGGGTGACCCCCCGGTCCAGCCGAGGCGGCGTAGGGCCGCGGGTCGCTGCTCCGGAGCCGCGGCGCCCCGGGAAGGCGCCGGACAGCAGCCCCAGCTCTGCCGGGAGTGCCGGGGCTGTGCTGGCAGCCAGGGCAGCGCGGGGTGCTCTGGTTAACCTGCACGGGGGGGCTGGTGGGGTGCGGGGGGCTGATCGGGTGCGGGGGGCGCGGTTCAGGTGCGGGGGGCTGCTCAGGTAGAGGGGAAGTGCTCGGGTAAGGGGAGGCTGTTCGGGTACAGGGGGCCCGCTTGCTTATGTGGGAACTCTTTGTGTAAGGGGGGCTGCTTTCACATGGGGGGCTGTTTGGGTATGGGGGGACTGCTCAGCTATGGGGAGGACAGTTTAGGTACAGGGGGTCCGCCTCACCTCTGTCCCTGGGAAGGCGATGGGACACCTAATCCTGGGAACCCTTTCTAAGCACGTGAAGAACAAGAAAGTCATCCGGGGCAGTCAGCGTGGCTTCACCAAGGGGAGGTTGTGCCCGGCCAACCTCATCGCATCCTGCGGTGAGATGACGGGCCTGGAAGATGAGGGGAGCGCAGTGGACGTTGTCTACCCGGACTTCAAGGAAGGCTTTTGACACTGTGTCCCATAAAATCTTCCTAGAGAAGCTGTGGCAGTGTGGACTGGATGAGCAGACAATGAGGTGCGTTGAAAACTGGCTGCATGGCCAGGGCTGGAGGGTGGCGATCAGTGGCACAAAGTCTAGTTGGAGGCCAGTAGCCACCAGTGTACCCCAGGGGTCAGTAGTGGGTCCAGTCCCATTTAACGCCTTTATTAATGATCTGGAGGGTGGGGCAGAGTGTACCCTCACAGCTTTGCAGATGACACCAAGCTGGGGGGAGCGGCTGTACACCAGAGGGTCGTGCTGCTTCTAGTGCAGGGGGATCTGGACAGGCTGGAGAAGGAGGCTGGCAGGAACCTCGTGGAGTTCAGCAAGGGGAAGTGCAAGTGCTGCCCCTGGGGAGAAACAACCCCCTAGCACCAGCACATGCTGGGGGCCACCCAGTTGGAAAAGCAGCTCAGCAGAAAAGGCCCCGGGGGTGCTGGTGGACACCAGGTCGACCGTGAATCAGCAATGCGCCCTTGCTGCAAAGGCAGCGAATGGTGTCCTGGGCTGCATTAGGAGTGTTGCCAGGAGGTGGAGGGAGGGGATCCTTCCCCTCTGCCCAGCACTGCCGAGGCCACCCCTGGAGTGCTGGGTGCAGTGCTGGGCTCCCCAGTACAAGAGAGACATGGGCAGACTGGAGAGAGTCCAGTCTTGGGGCCACCAAGATGGGGAAGGGACTGGAGCATCTCTGCTGCGAGGAGAGGCTGAGGGAGCTGGCACTGCTCCGCCGGGAGCAGAGAGGGCTCGGGGGGATTGAGCCATGTCTGTAAATACCTGCAGGGAGGGTGCCAAGAGGACGGAGCCCGGCTCTTCCCAGTGGTGCCCGGTGCCGGGACCCGGGGTGACGGGCACAGACTGGACCCCGGGGGGTCCCCCTGAGCACCGGACACGCTCCTCAGCGCAGGGGTGACGCAGGCACAGGCTGCCCGGGGCGCTGGTGGGGTCTCCGTCCCGGGAGACTCCGGTCGTGCTCCTGGGCAGCGGCTCCGGGTGGCCCGGCCGGAGCAGGGGGGTTGCCCCGGAGGGACCCCGGCGGGGCCCGGCCTCCACCGGTCCGTGGGTGCTGGGCGCGGGGCGGCGGGAGCGGTGCCGGGGAGGGGGTCCGGTAAGCTCGCCGCAGCCGGCTCCCGGGCGGGGCGGGGCTCGCGCGGGGCGCGGGGCGGGGCTCGCGCGGGGCGGGGCGGGGCGGGGCGGGGCCGCGGGGGCCGTCGGGAGCCGTGTGCGGCCGCGGCCCGTCCCGGCAGCCCCCGCGGCCCGGCCCGGCCCGTGGCGGCGCGGGGAGATGGCGGCGGCGGGCGCGGAGGAGCGGCGCGGCGCGTGGGGCGCGGCGGGCCCCGAGCGCGGCCCCGGCCCCGGCCCGCTGGGCTCGCTGCTGAGCCGGTTGCCGCTGGCGCCGTCCCCGCGGCGGCGGACCGCCAGCCAGTGCAAGCCGGAGCCGCCGCTGCTGCGCACCAGCAAGCGGACCATCTACACGGCCGGGCGGCCGCCCTGGTACAGCGAGACCGGCGCGCCCGTGGACGAGGCCTTCGTCATCGGTGAGCGGCGGGGACGGGCCCGGGCCGGGACCGGGGCCGGGGCCGGGGAGGGGACGGAGCCCGGGCCGGGACCGGGACCGGGGAGGGGACGGAGCCCGGGCCGGGACCGGGACCGGGACCGGGACCGGGGAGGGGACGGAGCCCGGGCCGGGACCGGGACCGGGACCGGGACCGGGGAGGGGACGGAGCCCGGGCCGGGACCGGGACCGGGACCGGGACCGGGGAGGGGACGGAGCCCGGGCCGGGACCGGGACCGGGACCGGGACCGGGGAGGGGACGGAGCCCGGGCCGGGACCGGGACCGGGACCGGGGAGGGGACGGAGCCCGGGCCGGGACCGGGACCGGGGCCGGGGAGGGGACGGAGCCCGGGCCGGGACCGGGGCCGGGGCCGGGGAGGGGACGGAGCCCGGGCCGGGACCGGGGCCGGGGCCGGGGAGGGGACGGAGCCCGGGCCGGGACCGGGGCCGGGGCCGGGGAGGGGACGGAGCCCGGGCCGGGACCGGGGCCGGGGCCGGGGAGGGGACGGAGCCCGGGCCGGGACCGGGGCCGGGGCCGGGGAGGGGACGGAGCCCGGGCCGGGACCGGGGCCGGGGCCGGGGAGGGGACGGAGCCCGGGCCGGGACCGGGGCCGGGGCCGGGGAGGGGACGGAGCCCGGGCCGGGACCGGGGCCGGGGCCGGGGAGGGGACGGAGCCCGGGCCGGGACCGGGGCCGGGGCCGGGGAGGGGACGGAGCCCGGGCCGGGACCGGGGCCGGGGCCGGGGAGGGGACGGAGCCCGGGCCGGGACCGGGGCCGGGGCCGGGGAGGGGACGGAGCCCGGGCCGGGACCGGGGCCGGGGCCGGGGAGGGGACGGAGCCCGGGCCGGGACCGGGGCCGGGGAGGGGACGGAGCCCGGGCCGGGACCGGGGAGGGGACCGAGCCCGGGCCGGGACCGGGGAGGGGACCAAGGCCGGAGCTGGGACGGGGCTGGAAGCGGGACCGACCCAGGGTGGGACTGGAGCTTGGGGGGTGATGGAGCTGGGACTGGAGCCGCTCTGCGGCTGCCGCGGTGCCACCGTCCAGCTGCCCCCAGGCCTGTGTGGTGGCAGCGCCTCGGGCAAGACGACGGTGGCCACGCGGATCATAGAGGCGCTGGATGTGCCCTGGGTCGTGCTGCTCTCCATGGACTCCTTCTACAAGGTGAGGGCCGGGGGGGCCAGCGCGGCGCTGAGCGGCGACGGGGCCCGTGGGTCGGGGCCGGCCGGCGTGGCGCTGAGCGGTGATGGGGCCTGCAGGTGCTGGATGAGGGGCAGCAGGCGCTGGCAGCCCGCAGCGACTACAACTTCGACCACCCCGACGCCTTCGACTTCGAGCTGCTCGTCAGCGTCCTCCGCAAGCTCAAGAAGGGCAAGAGCGTGAAGGTGCCGGTCTACGACTTCACCACGCACAGCCGCCGCCGCGAGTGGGTGGGTGTTGCAGGGGAGCCGGGCCGGGCCCCGGGAGGGCAGGCGGGCCGGGCGCCGTGGGGAGAGCCGCCAGGAACAGGGGGACACCTGTGGGGCAGGAGCAGGGATGCAGGAGCTCTGGGGCCTGGGAGGGCAAAGGGAGGGAGGGGCTGGGGGCTGTCAGGTGTGGGAGGGTCACTCTGGGGGGATTGGGGGTGCAGAGGCAGGGAGGGAGCATGGAGACAGAGAGATGGAGGTGGAAACAGGGACCAGCACAGAGTTTGGGGAGGGGCTGCAGTGCGGAGTATGGAGGAGTGCAGGGAGGATGAGGGCTGGGGGAAGGTGTTGGGCAGAGGTTTGGTGTTCTGGAGCAAGGTTCTGGGTGAACGCAAGGCTATGGTCTCGGGTGCAGGGGTGAGAAAAAGGGCTCTTAAAGGTTGGGTGATGGGGAGTTCCGCCCATGGGTGGCAACAGCCTGGCATGGGTCAGGGGTTGAGGTGCTGTCTGTGCCGAGTGTTGGCGTTGCTGCAGCATGCGTGATTGGGGCAGGACGAGTATGGCTCTTATCTGCCCACAGAAAACGGTGTACGGGGCCAACGTCATCGTCTTTGAAGGGATACTGGCATTTGCGAACAAGGAGTTGCTGAAGGTATTGCTGCCTGATGCAGCTGGTGGCCCACCTCGGCGCGTGGTGTGGGAGGAGGCATGCACTGGTTTGCTGCGGGTGGGATGAGCACTGTCCCAGCCCAGCCCTCGGTGCTGCTCGGGCAGGGTGATAGCTGGGGGCTGTGGAGGGAGAGGTCACCGCCATGTCAGAGGCTTCAGGTGAGGCAGTGCTGGATGCCATTGCTGTGGGGGGTCAGACATGGCTGGGCTGTGGGCGAGGGGAACGAGGCAGGACTGACAGGGGCTGCATAGGGGGTGCTCACCCCTCCCAGTTTTCCAGCTCCTGGACATGAAAGTGTTTGTGGACACGGACTCTGACATCCGGCTGGTGCGGCGCCTGCAACGCGACATCATGGAACGTGGGCGCGACATCGTGGGTGTCATCAAGCAATACAACAAGTTTGTGAAGCCAGCCTTCGAGCAGTACATCGAGCCCACTGTGCAGGTCGCCGACATCGTGGTGCCCAGGGGTGAGACTGCGCTGTGTTCGCCAGACCTGACCCGAGCATTGGGAGCAGGGGTCCTGGGACGGGGTTGGGTCACTGCGTCTGACCTGGCTTCTCCGCTCTCCTGTCAGGTGGGGAGAACTTTGTGGCCCTGGACCTCATTGTGCAGCATGTGCACAGCCAGCTGGAGAAGGTGAGGTGTGGGTTGACTGATTGCTGCTAGCGTGGGCGAGGAGGAGGAGGAGGATTCTGCATGCAGAGGGGGGGATGTGGCTGCTCACCCTCCTGGAGCACCCAGAAGCTTTCAGTGTTGCCTCTCTCTTTACAAGAGGTCTTAGCGCAGCTCTCGGGGCAGACAGCTGCGACGCAGGGGCTGGGGAAATGGAGATGGGGCTGGGGAAATGGAGACAGGGCTGGGTGCAGTGCCCACCCCGGCAGTGACGCCTGGCACTTGCAGTCTGGCCTGGCCTCGTTTGCCTACTGTCTTCCTCAGTCCCAGTCAGCTCTTCTGATCTCATCTGTCCCCACTTCGCTTGCCCCTGGCTGCGCCTTGACAGCCTGCCCTTGCCTCTCGACTGTGCCCAGCAGTGGTTTTCCTGCTCTCGGTTTAGCCCCAGGAGAAGGGGTGGGAGTTGGACTGGGGGTGCCCGGCAGTTGTACCTGGCCAGTGCAGTGACTGGGTGTTCTTTCTTTCCCCTTTTGCCACGCTGGATGACTCTGCTCTACCACCCAGCGCGAGATCACTGTCAGGTACGTCAGAACCCTGCCATCCACAGAGGGTCCGGTTCCTGGGCTAGGGGGTGGAGGGCTGCCAGCACTCGCTCTTTTCGGAGTCCTGCCTCTTCTCTATCCCTGCCAGCCAAAGCTTTGCTGAGATGCCTGAGCGTAGCTGCTTTTCCTCGACTGCCAAGGTGGCTGCCCTGCATGCAGCTTCTTGGGGGTTGTCTCGCTGTGGCTGCAGGCTCCTGTTGTAACCCGTCCTACAGCAGCTATGCTTGACTTGTGTGACTGACTCCCTGCACTGCTCCTGTCCCTTTCTGGAGCACGGTTCCCGCCCTGAATGTTGGAGTGCCCCAAGCTGCTGCCTTCTATGGGAGAAGTGCCCTGGACAGTCCTCCCTGTTCTCTGGGACACCGTGTAGGCAGCCTTAGTGGGACAGTCCTCGTACCCCAGCGCAACCCAGGCAGCCCTGTCCCAGGATATGTAGCAAGGTCTTGCCCATGCAGAGCTGCTGCTCCAGCTCCCCAGGTGCTGACAGAGGCTTGTGTGTGGAGGCTGCTGGATTTGTTGTCAGTGGGAGGTTTGCCCCAGTTTTACAGGGTGGTACTGCTTTGGGTACCAGATGTGGGGCTTTCCTAGGGACCAGGGCGGGAAGGCCAAGCACTTTCTGGAGTCCAGCCTGTTCAGTGGGTGCTCTGGGAGGAGCCTTCCTCAGTCAGGGGCCATGTCCAGGGGGTCCAGCACAGTGGCTCTGCGTGTGTGTGCTGTGCAGCTCTGATCACTGCTTTCTTGTTGCAGGGCAGCTCTGGCCTCTGCCCACCAAGGGCAGCCCCTGCCGAAGACGCTGAGCGTCCTGGAGAACACGCCGCAGGTGCGAGGCATGCACACCATCATCAGGTAGGTCCCTGCCTCCTTCAGGATTTCTTCTGTGTCATTCACAGAAAGACTGTTCTGTAGGATCACACTACAAAACCTGGTGTGAATTTTTCCTCCTCTGCCTTTACGGCTTCGGACGTAGGTCTTTTCTCGGAGCAGAGCTGCTGAACAGAGCCGGCTCTGGCCTACAGACACTTTTTGGTGATAAGACCTTGGCATGTCTGCCCTGGGGTGACTTTTGAGCCACGGGCAGGCTTTTCTTATGATGAGAGGAGACTGGTGGGCTCTTTCCTAGCTGGAGCACAGGCCTAGTAGCTGGTGGCATGGGGTGAGGTGCCCTTGCTGCCGCTCTCCTGAGGCACTGGGTTCTAGAAGCAGTTGGTTTTAGAGCCAGCTTACAGAAGGGACCCAGGCTGCTGCTTCCGTGACTTTGCTGCTCACTTGATCTTTTCATTGCCTGCTGATGCTCCTTTTTCCAGGTGACTGTAGCATTAGTGTGGGGTCAAGAGCCAAATGCTGTGGGATCATTAAGACATTCCTTGTTACTGCGGTTGCAGAAGCTTGCAGCCTCTACGTGCATTTCTGTCACTGGGTTGTGAGACAGAAAGGGGATGCTGAGCTCAGCAGGGCTCTTCTCCTGCGCGTGCTCACACTGTGGCTGGCTACTGGCACCCACGTGTTGGTTTTGGAGAATGTAACCTCGACCACACACAGGCTGTGTGCCTCCTTGTAGGAACCAAGGTGTTCCTTCTCCAGGCTCCTCTTGTGACTCCTGCCTGTCGAAGCACAGGCTCCAAAGGCAGTTCACAGCAGTAAAAAGGCAGGTGATGTGCCTTGCCAGGTGATGCAGCACCGCATGTGCACCGGGCAGAGACCTGTGCCAGTGTCTGAAGCCCACGTACCTCACCCCTAGGCTGTGGACTTCTAGTAGTCCTGAGTTCAGGTCCGGCGAAAGGAACTTTGGAGCAGGTGTGACCATGTCCCTCCAGCATCTTCTTGCTCCAGTGCTCTGGCAGTGGCTTCTTCATGGCTTGAGCTGATTTCTCTAGCTCATCCGCCATCTGTGCGCTCAACGGTAGATGAAGGTGGAAGGGAGATCCTGGGGGAACAGCACCTCCAGAGGCTGAATGTGGTTTGCTTGCAAAGGAGCAGTTTTCCCTTATCCCGGGCTTATGCAGGGGGAGAAGAATGCAAGTCTTTGTGCGGCAGCCCGCCCCATCTTTAGCCTTCCTGTTCACAGGCTCTGGCACAGACCTTTTTCCTACGGCTCCTCCTGTTCCCTCAGGAGAGCCAACAGCATGACGCTGGTGCGTGCTGCTCTCGGATGAACGTGAGCCTGGGCTGATCCATCAGCAGTGCCAAGGGCCAGGTTTGACCAGCCCTTGTCTGGAAGGGACAGCGCCGCAGGCACTGAATCCTCTCTCATCTGTAGCTGCAGTTCCTGTCTTCCTCCTTGAAGTCTGCGTCCTTTTGCCTTGCTGAGAGTGGCCTGTTGTGCCTCCACCTTTATGCTACAAGTGTTTACATAGACTCAGGAGTTTGTTCAGCTGCCCTGAGGAGGGAGGGGATCAAACACATGCAGGCTGTGGTTGCAGTCCAGCAGTGCCACTCATCTCAAGTTACTGTAGCGGCGCTGTGCTTCTGGAGCCGGCCGGTGTGAGCGGCAGGGCTGCGGGAAGGCGGACTTTGCCTCTTCCAGATGGTAAATGAAAAATACCACATTTATGAGGGGCGTTGACTTGGCCTGTCAGCCACCCCCTCAAATCCTGCTTGCAGCCCAAGAAAGCAAGGAAAGCTGAAGCAGTGCTGTTACTAAGATCTCTAAGCTGAGGAACTCTTCTGGTAAAAAATTCCTGTATTCAGCAACAGCAAGGCAGCTTGTATTTCTGGTGCTTGTAGGTGATACTTGGCAGTGCTCATTTGCTTCTGTGTGACTTCATCACAGTGTGGAATTGTTAATGGTCCTCATGCGTGACCCTCTGGGCTTCCCCCTGCTCCAGAGGCACTGCTTCCTGCCTGCTGACGTTCTCCTGGGCTCTCTGGAGAGGTCCAGACAGGCGCGGGATCGAATGCACGCCTTTTGCCAAGCTTCCTGCACCTCAGTGCATGAAGTTACTGTGTCTTGCAAATCACAGAATTGCTTAGGTTGGAAAAGACCTTTAAGATCATCGAGTCCAACCGTTAACCTAACACTTGCAAGTCCACTGCTAAACCATGTCCCTAAGCACCACATCTATGTGCCTTTTAAATTCCTCCAGGGATGGTGACTCAACCACCTCCCTGGGCAGCCTGTTCCAATGTCTGACAACCCTTTTGGTGAAGAAATTTTTCTGAATATCTAGTCTAAACCTCCCCTGGTACAGCTTGAGGCCATTTCCTCTCGTCCTATCACTTGTTACTTGGGAGAAGAGGCTGACCCGCATCTCTCTACAACCTCCTTTCAGGTAGTTGCAGAGAGCAATAAGGTCTCCCCTGAGCTTCCTTTTCTCCAGGCTAACCAACCCCAGTTCCCTCAGCCGCTCCTCATCAGACTTGTGCTCCAGACCCCTCACCAGCTCCGTCGCCCTTCTCTGGACACGCTCCAGCACCTCAATGTCCTTCTTGGAGTGAGGGGCCCAAAACTGAACACAGCATTCGAGGTGCGGCCTCACCAGCGCCGAGTACAGGGGCATGATCCCCTCCCTACTCCTGCTGGCCACACCATTTCTGATACAGGCCAGGATGGCGTTGGCCTTCTTGGCCACCTGGGCACACTGCTGGCTCATCTTCAGCCGGCTGTCGACCAACACCCCCAGGTCCTTTTCCACCGGGCAGCTTTCCAGCCACTCGTCCCCAAGCCTGTAGCATTGCATGGGGTGGTTGTGACCCAGGTGCAGGACCCGGCACTTGGCCTTGTTGAACCTCATAAAGTTGGCCTGGGCCCATCGATCCAGCCTGTCCAGATCCCTCTGCAGAGCCTTCCTGCCCTCCAGCAGATCAACACACCCGCCCAACTTGGTGTCGTCTGCAGACTTACTGAGGGTGCACTTGATCCCCTCGTCCAGATCGTTGATAAATATATTAAACAGAACTGGCCCCAGTTCCGAGCCCTGGGGAACACCACTTGTGACCATCCGCCAACTGGGTTTAACTCCGTTCACCACAACCCTTTGGGCCCGGCCGTCCAACCAGTTTTTTCCCAGCGAAGAGTGCACCCGACCAAGCCATGAGCAGCCAGTTTCTCCAGGAGAACGCTGTGGGAAATGGTGTGAAAGGCTTTACTACTAAAGTCCAGGTAGACAATGTCCACAGCCTTTCTCTCATCCACTAAGCGGGTTACCTTGTCATAGGAGGAGATCAGGTTAGTCAGGCAGGACCTGCCTCTCATAAACCCATGCCTGATCACCTGGTTGTCCTGTACGTGCTGTGTGATGGCACTCAAGATGATCTACTCCATAACCTTCCCTGGCACCAAGGTCAGGCTGACACGCCTGTCGTTCCCCGGATCATCCGTCCGGCCCTTCTTGAAGACGGGCATCACATTTGCTAACGTCTGGTCTGCTGGGACCTCTGCCGTTAGCCAGGACTGCTGGTAGGTGATGGAAAGTGGCTTGGTGAGCACTTCTGCCAGCTCCCTCAGTGCCCTCGGGTGGATCCCATCCAGCCCCATAGACTTGTGGGTGTCTAAGTGGTGTAGCAGGTCGCTAACCATTTCACCTTGGATTGTGGGGGCTTCATTCTGCTCCCCGTCCCTGTCTTCCCGCTCAGGGGGCTGGGTACCCGGAGGACGACTGGTCTTACTATTAAAGGCTGAGGCAAAGAAGGCATTAAGTACCTCAGCCTTTTCCTCATCCTTTGTCACTATGTTTCCCCCCGCATCCAGTAAAGAATGGAGATTCTCCTTAGCCCTCCTTTTGTTGCTAATGTATTTATAGAAACATTCTGATCTCTCGTCTTCATTCTGGCTGCCGCAGTGCTGTCAGCCCCTTTGTGCAGTGGCAGCCCTCATGGAGTGCTGGTGCTCCCACCAGTACTGCCTTTCGGAGTGCCTGGGCACACCAAACCTGGCGTCTGGATGCACCAGACAGCAGTGAAGCAGGATTTCCCTCCAGCCTCCTCTTTTCCTTCCTGCCTTTCCCAGTGCAGCTCCCTTGGAGACAGCCTGTTGATCTCTGCTTGCCAGGCTGCTGCTGGCCAACATAATTTCCCTGTTGTTCAACACTGGAGGCTCTTCTGTGCTTCAGCCTTCTGTTTCTGAGGGCCCTCCTGGAAGATTATGTTGTGGCAGCAGATGAGCATCTCACTGAGTATAGTCATGGCAAATTCAGGCTTGGCATTTCAGGGAGAAGTGGTTTCCAGAGCAATTTTCTGTTATTGCGAAGAGGCGGAAACTGGAAAGTAGTCCTGCACCAGAGTGGCTGAATGATTTTATTCATGATCAGGCTGAGAATGGACAGTGTAATAAGGGTATGGGTCATATCTTCCAACTTAGAAGGCGCTTCGGTGTCAGGTCCAGATCACCAGAGTCAATAGGAGCATTTGGTGCCACGTGTCAGGACTCTGCAGTGCCTGAACAGTCCGTTCTGTCCCCCCGGCAGCCCTCAATTATCTCGGGCTCTCTCTGCCGCAGGAGAACGGCGTTTCCTTTCCACCATTTGCATCTTGGTACCCACACGCTTGTGGAAGGGCTCTGGGACATGCCCTGTGGCACAGCCTGTGGGTGGCGTGGGTCACCTGCCTCTTAGCAAGCTGGCTCTGCCCTGAGCCTTTGGACTTTGTGCTCTGGCAGGACTTCTTGTCCTGCGCTGGAGCTGCCCTTGAGAAGTGTGTGGCTGTTGGTGCTTCAGTGAGGGGCAGAGCGAGGTGCTCCCTACGTGCCAGGAAGTTGCCGGTGCCAGAGAAGGTGGTTCAGACATGAAACCTCTCCATGCTCAAGTTTCCCGTGGGCCCTAACGCGATGGCTGGCTTTCAGCTACGGACGCTCCTGTTCGTGAGCTAGGCCAACACGGTGTTTGGGCTGCCAGCCAGCTGCTCGCTGGTCCCTGTCAGGCCACCTGGTGCTTTCCTGCCATTCTCCTGCTGAGAGTGCCGGGGAAGATCGAGGTCCTCGGGAGCCGCTGGCTGCTGTGCCCAGCTGTGGCCTCCCAGCTTGCGGGGGTGTGCACGCTGCCCGTGGTGCGGCTGCCTGCTCCGCTGAGGGGGTGGGCAGTGCCTGGAGCAGGGCATACCCTTGGGCTTCGCCTGGGCAATGGCAGGAGGGTCTGAGCCCGTGCTGTGACGCGGTGGGGTGAGCGGACCTGGTCTGTGGACGGCAGTGTCCCCTTTGGGAGCGCTCCGGGCACGGAGGCACTGCTGGAGAGATCCCACTGTCTGACCGCTGCGGAGAGGGTCCTCTGCTGCTGCCGGCAGATGTCAGGGCTACCCTCCCTTGCAGCACCCTTTCCCCCTGGCATCGTCGACAGTTGCTTGTTCCCTGGGTGAGGAGAAGCTTCTTAGTTGTCTTCACCTCTGCACGAAAAGGGAGGCACGCTGGGGCCTTCGTGGCATAGGGACTGAGGATGCTCCTCCATCCCCGGGATGCCTTTCGCAGGCTGCGGAAAAACCTGCCTCTGCGGCAGCACCAACGGGTCTGTCCCACCCCGGTCAGGGGCTGCCCGGGGCGGCCGACTGCCTCTGTCTGTGGCAGAGTGGCCCTGGGGCCAACAGGGCTGGTGTGGGGCTTGTCAGGGGCGGCTGGCTGGGAGAGACTGTCCCTGGAGGCAGGGCTGCTGCCGGGCTTGTGTGCCTGGAGCTCAGGCGGTGCTGGGGGCATCCAAAGCTGCCGTGGGTGAGCATGTGGGTGAAGCGCACCCGCAGGGGAGCGTGCATGCCAACAGCCCACACTTGAAGAGCTGTAGGCAGGGCGCCTGTTTCTTCCAGACCAGAACCGATTTTCCGACTTCTCTGGGAGTGCCTCCGTTGTCCCCAGGCTTGTTGGAAATATCCACATTAGTTGGGTTTTCTGGTCATTGCGGAGCTCTCGGGTGCGAGCTACCCAGGTCTGGCTGCAAAAACATCTCGGGATAGTAGCAACTGTTTATCCTTCTCCTGAGCACTGTTGGCTGGGCTGTCTGTCATCGTGGTGAGATGTGGGAAGTGGCAGATGATGTCTTAAAATACAGAGTAAAAATATTCAATATCCTTCTGCCTCTTCTGGACTGTTGCCAGTTCCACCTCTTCCATCTGGAAACTGGCAAATGTCTGCAGGGTTCCTTTGTTCCTTACGTTCTCCAGAAAATACCAGGGGTATAGGCAGGCTGCACTGCTTCAGACACAGGTCACAGATGAGAAAACAGATTTCAGCTGCATCTTGTTAACCGCAGTCCTTCTGTGTCAGTCTGCCTCTTGGTTATTGTTCAGCCAGGGAGCCAGAAGCTTGTTCTTGATGCTTCGCCAGTAAAATGGTACTTACGTTACAACCTGCTGCTTACTCTTTTGCCAAAGCAGCCACAGACTGCGAGAGGTATAGATGGACATCGGTGGATTCTTTCTGGTCACGTTTTAAATGACAAGCAAATATCAGATTCTCCTCCTTTTCCTGCTGAGTGACCTCTTGCTGTAGGTACTTTGCCTTCAGGCATTTGACACTGACGGTGCTGGTGGAGGAGCTGTTCTGCTCACCTGAAAATACCCTGTGAGTAACATGGGACGGGGACAGTCCTGCCTGTCATTAGGTGAAGTGCTGTACACACCCATGTTACTGTGCTTTGAGAACCGTGTGTTGCAGGAAATGCACGGTTTTGTGCAGCGGTTTCTTTTGTGTGATGAACGAGTTAGACTACAACACATTTGTGTGCTGATGGTCAAAACGCTCCCAGTAAGAAAAGCCAGCCTCTTTCCCCCTCTGCCCCTGGCACTGGGAATAGCGTGCGTGCACATACAGTTGGCTTTACTCCTCCTGAGGGAGAAAGGGAGGTGTCCTGTGAATTACAATCCCGTTGTGGTTTTATTGTTTTCTATTTATTTTATTTCTTGCTGCCCTCAGCACTTCAGTGTTGTGATGAGATAATGCCAGGTATTTCAAAATCTGCCTGGTTCCTGGCAGTAGTTTATCTCTAACTTGGTACATAAACGGAGAGGAGTTGAGAACTTGTCAGATGTTTTCCCATTACCGTTGTCAGGTAACCCATCTGCTCTTGGCCGTGGTGCAGTCTGGTCTCTTCCATGTTGAGGTGCTCCTGGAACCGGCTGTCCTGCTGTGCTGCGGTCTGTCCTGGGTGTGCTCCTCTTCCGCCTTGTGCTCCCCTGACAGGGCCCATGCAAAACACTTGCTGCTTGCTCCTGAGTTTCTGTTGCCCCAGGAACCGATGGTGCTGCCTAATGTTCTGCTGCTCCCGCCCCCTGTTTTTCTCCTGGCTCTTTCCACATAGTCAGCAGTTACGTCCTAAATCTCCAGCCCTGCAGATCCTCAGCAGAGATTCAGCAGCGATTAGAGGTCATGGAGCGAGTAATACTGCATCTCCACGCTTGCTTCTCGGGCACCTGCCTCATCTCTGTTCAGGGTCGGGATGTACATCTACAGCAGGCTGCTCGTGTTATGCTCAGTTATCCTTCCTTTTTGCCATTGGCTTTCTTCACTTTGCTAGTCTAGCTGGCCCACCATGCAGCGTCAGCTCTGAACTGTCCCGTGTCCTGAAGAGGGCTGAGCAGCACCGCGTGGCATCCTTTCACTTCACCCCGTCCGTGTGATCTGCTGCAGGCTTTGTGTCCCCCTTCCAGGGGAATGGAACATGTTTCCTGATCATGTGGTCCTTGCTAGACAACTCCCTAGGTCTTCAGCAATCCCTGAAACGTCAGTGATTACTAACTGTGTCTCCTCCCCGAGAGTTTCCAGGTTCCCATGGACTGCTCTCTGTGCCAGCTGCCTTCTGTAGCCCCGTTTGCCGGCTGCGGGGTGGAGCAGGGACTCTGCTCATCTCACGCAGGTGTCCTCCCTCAACAGGAACAAGGACACAACCAGGGATGAATTCATCTTCTACTCCAAGCGCCTGATGAGGCTGTTGATTGAACATGCCCTCTCCTTCCTGCCACTGAAGGTGAGTAACTGCTCCTCGGATGTGGCCGCGGCCATGTCTCCCCCTCCTGAGCCCCCGGGCCGTGCAGGGGCCTGGCTTCGTCCACACTCCCTTCTCCTCCTTTTTCTGCAGTCAGTCACTGTGGAGACGCCCCAGGGGACAACGTACGAAGGAAAGCGGTTCCACAGGCAGAGGGTGAGATGTTGTCCTGGCCCCTTTCTCCCCACCAGCACGCGGCTGCCCCGTCTCGGGTCGGCACAGACTGGGAAAACCTGATGGCTCCCGAGGTCCGTCCCCGTGCAGACGAGCTGCTCGGCAGGGCTCGTTCCCTTCTCCTGCGGTGCAGGAGCCTCCGGAGCTCACCGGAACGGCTGCTTCCCCTGCGCAGCACCAGGCAAACGTGTTCTCGTCCCTTCCCCAGATCACAGGCGTGTCCATCCTGCGAGCCGGGGAGACCATGGAGCAGGCCCTTACTGCCGTGTGCAAGGACATCCGCCTGGGCAAGATCCTGATCCAGACCAACCACGACACGGGGGAGCCCGAGGTGAGTGACGCCCGCTGCCCCAGCGCAGAGCCCCACGGCACTGCGGGATGGGTGACCACCTCTCCTTCCCTCCTCAGCTCCACTACCTGCGCCTCCCCAAGGAGATCAGCGAGGACTACGTCATCCTCATGGACAGCACTGTGTCCACAGGAGCTGCGGCCATGATGGCAGTGCGCGTCCTGCTGGTGAGGGGGCCGGGGCGCCGGGGGGTGGGGTGGGGGCGTGCGGCCCTCCCAGCGCTGGCCAGGCTCTCACGGCTCTGCGTGCTGCAGGATCACGACGTCCAGGAGGACAGGATCTTCCTGCTGTCGCTGCTGATGGCAGAGATGGGGGTGCACTCCGTGGCCTACGCCTTTCCCCGTGTCCGCATTATCACCACTGCTGTGGACAAGAGGATCAACGAGGAGTTCCACATCATCCCGGGCATCGGTGAGGGCAGACGGGGGTGTGCTGTGCCTCCTGGGCCGGGCCCCTGGCTCCAGCAGCCCGGTGGGGTGCCCCCCGGCCACGCTGGGGGAGCCCTGGGGCGGGGAATGGTGACGGGGTCGGTGCTGCCGTTGCCTCACTCTCTCCCTTCATCCTTCAGGTAACTTTGGGGACAGATACTTCGGCACTGATGGCCCCTCTGCCTGGTGTGAGAGCGACGGCATGGACTGCTGAGCTGGCTGGCCATGGGGCCACCAGCTGGGCTGGCCACAGGGCCCGCTCCCTGCCTTTGCCCCCAGGAGGGGCTCCAAGCTGCCAGCCTGTGCTCGGCCACCCGCAGCCGGGCCCCGCCAGCCCCCGGCTCTCCTGCCCCGCAGGACCAGCCCCTTGCTGCCAGCCTCTCCCTCCACCCCGCAGGAGCCGCCCCTTGCGGGGCCGAGGCAGGGAGGGATGGCGTCTCCCGCGGCCCAGGGGGGAGAGGGGATGTTCCTCGCCCCCGGAGACGTGCCCCTGCACCCCAGGCTGCCCGCACCTGCAGGAGGGGAGGGGTGGTCTCCCCGAGGGTGTGCCTGGGGGGCCGGTCACCCTCTTCCCTGGGGAGGAGGGGGACGGGGCCCCATCCCCTCGAGGCTTCCTCCAGGCCCTGGCTGGGTGCTGGGCGGGCTCCCTCGCTGGAATCTGTATTTATTTGTATTTATTTTGAGCAGCTGCCCACCCGGCTCTCCTGCGGGGCAGGCCAGCTGCTTGAAAAACATCAGGGATTGGGGATCTCCTCAAGGACCGCCTTGTCCCCACCGAGCCCACACTCCCTCCCCTCCCTGGCCCCGGCCGGGCCCTGTGCGGGCTCCCGGCTGGCCGGGGTGCCGGGAGGGCAGGAAGGTTTGACATTCAGACTCTCCCGCTGGTGCCCCGGGCGGCCGGGGCCGTCCAGCTCCGCGGGGCCATCCCCGGGGCCCGCCCCGGCCCTGCGGGCGCCCGGTGTCCCTCCCCAGGGAGGCCGGCGGGGCCGCGCTCTGCCCGGCTCCAGCTGCTGCCACCCGTCGCTCAGGTTCTTCGGAAGGGCGGCAGCGGCCTCGCGTGCCCCCCCGGGCGCAGGAACGGCCCCGGGGTCCGGCCGCTGCCCCCCCCCTTTGCTGGCTGAAGAGGCTCTGCCGCGCCCCCCGCCCCGGGGCGCTGCCCCCCCCCCCCCCCCCGCTGCCTTCGTTTTGTACCCCAATAAAGGAGCAGCGCCACCGCGAGCTGCCGCCTCCTGCCGGGGCGGGGCGGGGCGGGCGCTGGGGGCCGCCGGGGCCGGGGGGCGTCGCTGGGCCGGGGGGCGTGGCCTCCGCGGTGCTGGGGGCGTGGCCGGGGGCGTGGCCGACGCGCCGCGGGGGGGGCCGGGGGGCGGCGCCTGCCCAGAGCGGCGGCGGCGCGGGCGGAAGCGGGGGCGGGGGCGGCCGGTGCGGTCGTCGTCGTCTGTCGCCCTCCGCGGGGCGCGGGCGCCATGGCGGAGCCCGGGCGGCCGCAGCGGAAGCTGTCGCGGGTCGGGGAGAGCCTCTACCGCGTCCTGGGCCTGCAGAAGGG
Source organism: Gavia stellata (assembly GCF_030936135.1). Lineage (NCBI taxonomy): Eukaryota > Metazoa > Chordata > Aves > Gaviiformes > Gaviidae > Gavia > Gavia stellata. Next base: position 113,264,449 of record NC_082595.1, on the reverse strand, counting down.
CAGCTCCCCCGAGGAGATCAAGAAGGCGTACCGGTATGGCGGGGCACGGGCCGGGGGCAGCGGCCTGGGGCCTGGCCCGGGGGCCGAGGCGGCGTGGGGCCCGTCCCGGCAGGCGAGGCCTGCGGGACCGCCCGGGGGAGGGGGGCCGTCCTGGGGGACCGGGGCCGGGGGCGCCGTCCCGGGGCCCGTCCCGAGGTGGGACAGACGTGCGGGGCCCGTCCCGGGCCCCTCCTATCCGCCGTGCCCCGCAGGAAACTGGCGCTCAAGTACCACCCGGACAAGAACCCCGATGACCCGGCAGCGGCTGAGCGCTTCAAGGAGATCAACAGCGCCCACGCCACGCTGAGCGACGAGGACAAGCGTCGCCTCTATGACCAGTACGGCTCCCTGGGGCTCTACGTGGCCGAGCAGTTCGGCGACGATGCCGTCAAGCACTACTTCCTCATGTCCAAGTGGTGGTTCCAGGTGAGCCCTGCCCCGCTGCCGTCGCAGCCCGGCCCGGCCCGGCCTCCGCCCGGGGTGCCGCCGGGGCTGCCGTGACAGGGGCCCGGCTGCTGGCGTGGCTTGGGCGGTCTCATGGGGGCTGCCGTCCCTTCCTCCGCAGGCCCTGGCTCTGTGCTGTGGTGCTCTCACCTGCTGCTGCTGCTGCTGTTGCTGCTTCTTCTGCTGCGGGACGTGCTGCCCGCCAAAGGAGGATGAGTCCTACAAGTACGTCGACCCCAAGGACCTGGAGGCGCAGATGCGCGCGGAGGACAGCGGTGAGTCGGGTTGTCTGTGTCTGTCTCGAGCCTCAGCGGCTGAGACCACCTGGCTTTGTCTTGTGTGGGGCTCCGGGGGAGCTCCCCCATCTCGTCTCGCATGGAGGATGGAGGTCTGGCTTCCGGCTTGGACTGGGCTTAGCTGCATCTGGTCTGGACTGGGGCTGGTGACGGTGGTAGAGGGAACCACCACAGAGGCCGTGGGGCTGCCTTCTCCTTCCTCGTTTGCCCCTGGGCCAGGGCTCCCTGAAGCCCCTGCACAGGTCTGCAGCTGAGAGACGCTTGGGCCCATGCCGTCTGGGGAGCGGAGCGTGGGGAGCGCAGCCGTGCTCCAGGCTGGCTTCGTTCCCTGGGCACTGGCCATACTGGTGTCTATGCGAACTGCCACTGGGTGACTTTTGCGGGTTTCTGGGGGGCGGGGGAAACTGCTGCATGGTTGTGCGCTGGTTAGAGGTTTGGGAGCCGTGGTCTATGGGAGCCTTCATGGGGGTGTTGGGGCATCCCAGATACCTACTCACTGGCACCACGGGACGGGGCTGACCTGCTGACATGCAGCTCTTCTTTTCCAGATCCACAGATACCTATTGTGGCACAGCCCCCGCCTGCCAGCACGGAGCCCTTGCCGGCTGTCAGCACCAGGACCGATGCCTGAGGCAGGCCTCAGTCCTGCCGGCTCCCCCAGGACTCCGGGCAGGGATCCTCCTTTGGGACTGTCACTTTCCGGGACCCCTGTCTTGCCACCCGGGGTGGCTCTCCAGCCTCGGGCTGGCTAGAATCTCAGGTTAATTTGGCCAGCATCAACGCAGAGGCTCTTCTGCTCCTGCTCGAGCTCCAGGGCGATGCCCCTGTCTCCCAGCACTGGTGGTGGAGGTGGCCTGGAGCCCACGCTGCTGCGCCCCATCCCCAGTGCCTTGCCTGCTGCTGTGCCCCAGCCTGGCCTCGGGCACCGGCAGCCGGCCTGAGCAGCCGCGAGCGGAGACCTCTCCGGGCCAGGCTCCGTAGCTTACGAGAGGTAGCCGAACGCATCTGAGACCGTTAGCACTGTAACCTCTGGGGCTGGGCTGGGCTGAGCCCGCTACCTGCCCTCACGGGGACCCTCCTGATGGCTGCGGGGTGCCAAACGCTGCTCGTGGGGTTGGGGTGCCACCTTCTGTACCCCCTTCCTCTCTGCCCTGCCACAGCCCCGGGGCACTGGCTGCACCCCACACTCACTGCTGCTGACAGGCTCCCTGCAGGGCTGGGCCCAGCACAGGTACTTCCCTTGGGTTTGTATAGGTTTTATGGGCACTATTAAAGGATGACAGGAGGGGAGCACATTTCTGTGTGGCCTCTGTCTCGTCAGGGGCTGCCTGAACACTCCGCAGCGGGATGTGCCTCTGGCTATGCCCTGTGCTGGGGGGGCTGTGGGTCCCATGATGGGGGTAGGCTGAACAAAGTGTGGAGTAGACAAGTTGTGTCCCAAGTGCTGCTCGGGGGAGTGCTTTCTCGCAGGGGCAAACATCACTGTCCCCAGTCACCTTCCTGGGACAGCTCTCTGTCCCCCAGCCAGTACTGGCTCCCATGGGGCTGTGCTTTTCCCCCCTCCGTGTTGCTGCAGCACGTAGGGCAGCAGCAGCCTGGCCAGGCACCCCGGTCCTGCTGAGGCATTCGCAGGGACTGTCCCCGCTCCTCCTGCTGCTAACGTGCTGCGCGGCACCGTCCTTTGTCTCCCTGTGGCCCCATGGGAGATGGCCGCCCTGGGCAGGAGCAGCAGTGCTGTGGTGGTGCGGCTTGGGCCAGCCCTGCTGTCGGGAGCAGGTCCCCTGGTCCTGGGGCTCTTTCCGCTGCGTGTGCCAGCTGACAGCTCAGTGCGTGGGTCCTGCCGTGCCGTGCTGCCCCGGAGCCCTGCTCCACGCTCGGTCAGGGCTGCCAGATGTGTTTCCACTGTGTGTGCCAGCTGATGGCTCAGTGCGTGGGTCCTGCTGAGCTGTGCTGCCCCGGAGCCCTGTTCTCCGCTCGGGCAGAGCTGCCCCTTCCTGCCCTGCGCTCTCGGGAGCTGTAGTCCTGCTGAGGGGCTGGGCTGGACGGTGTCACCCCGTCCCAGGGGGGAGAGGGGCAAGGGGGCATAGGGAGCCCTTGGCCCTTCCTTCCCACACCCCCAGGCAGCAGCCTTTGCCCGCAGCTGCATGGGCTCTGTCTCACCCCCTAAATATAGCCGGAGTGTCAGGGCGAGTGGTGGGACGGGGGTGTTCCTGGCACTGTCCCTCCCGGGCACCCTTCCATGCTGCCGTTCAGGGGCACAGAGTCCGTGGGGCCTGGGGGACCCCGGCCTGCACCCAGCTCCGCTGCCTGCAGCAGAGGGCATGCACCTCCCGCTGAGTCCGGCAGCTCTGCCCTCCCCGGGCCCTGCTCCCTGCCTGGTGCTGTGCACCCTGTGCCAGCCTGCCCCAGCCGCCCCGCGTCCAGCGGGCCGGGGCCCCAGCCCCTCGTCCTCCCCGGGCAGGAGGCGGCGGGGGAGTCCTGTGGGGAGCAGCGCTGCTCGTCCGGGGGAGCGGGGCTCTGCCCAGGCCGAGGCCTTAGGGCTGGGTTGGGGTGGGACGGGCACGGCGGAGAGGTCTGCTCGGGAGAGGCGGTGTGCGCCTCGGCCCCCGCCGCCCTGACCGCCCGGGCTGCCGGTGCCCGGGGGTCAGCCAGTGCCCGGGGTTCGGCCGGTGCCCGGGGGTCGGCTGGTGCCCGGGGGTCGGCCGGTGCCCAGGGGTCAGCTGGTCCGGGGGTCAGCCGGTGCCCGGGGGTCGGCTGGTGCCCGGGGGTCAGCCGGGCCGGGGGTCAGCCGGTGCCCGGGGGTCAGCTGGTGCCCGGGGGTCAGCCGGTCCGGGGGTCAGCCGGTGCCCGGGGGTCGGCCGGTGCCCGGGGGTCAGCTGGTGCCCGGGGGTCAGCCGGTCCGGGGGTCGGCCGGTGCCCGGGGGTCAGCTGGTCCGGGGGTCGGCCGGTGCCCGGGGGTCAGCCGGGCCGGGGATCAGCCGGGCCGGGGCGCGGGCCCGGGCGCGCCGTTGGGGCCCCGCCGCGGCGCCGTGACTCAGTGTCACCCGACGCCGCCGACAGCTGCGGCGGCCCCGGCGGGGCGGGGGCGGCTAAAATTAGCGCCGCTCTCAGCGGGGCCGGGGCCGGGGCAGAGCGGGCACCGGGCGGCCGGGGCCGGAGCCGGAGCCGGAGCGGGGCCGTGGTGGGCAGAGCCGGGCCGGGCCGGGCCGGGACCGCGGCGATGAACTTCGCGGTGGGGCTGAAGCCGCTGCTGGCGGAGGCGCGGAGCATGGAGAGCCTGGAGAAGCAGCTCATCTGCCCCATCTGCCTGGAGATGTTCACCAAGCCCGTGGTCATCCTGCCCTGCCAGCACAACCTCTGCCGCAAGTGCGCCAACGACGTCTTCCAGGTGCGCCCCGACCGGACCCCGACCGGCGCTGGATCCCGCCCCGGCCCCGCAACGGGCCGCCGGGACCCCCGGCCGGGCCGCGCTCGGGGCCGCTCCCGGGCCGGTCGCGTCAGTAGGCGGGGGTGCCGTGTTCGTGGCCGTGGCCGCGTCCGTGGCCGTGCCCGTGGCCGTGCCCGTGGTCCGTGTCCGTACCCGCGTCCGTGCCCGTGATCGTGCTCGTGGCCGTGCCCGTGGCCGTGCCCGTGCCCGCGTCCGTGCTCGTGCCCATGTCCGTGTCCGTACCCACGTCTGTGCCCACGTCCATGTCCGTGTCCGTGTCCGTGCTCGTGCCCGTGCCCGCGTCCGTGCCCGTGTTCGTGCTCGTGCCCGTGGCCGTGGCCGTGGCCGTGGCCGTACCCGCGTCCGTGCCCACGTCCGTGGCCGTGCCCGTGCCTCTGCCCGCGTCCGTGCTCGTGCCCATGTCCGTGTCCGTGCCCACGTCCGTGCTCGTGCCCGCGTCCGTGTCCGTGCCCGCGTCCGTGCCCGCACACGGCCGGGAGGGGCCGGGCCCCGCGGGGTCTCGCTCCCGGCGTCAGAGCCTGGGGCGGAGGCTGCCGGGGGGCTGCCGGGGGGCTGCCGGGGGGGCTGCGGAGGTGCCGCGGCCGTGACCCGCCGCCCCGCCGCCCCCCCCCCCAGGCCTCCAACCCGCTGTGGCAGTCGCGGGGCTCCAGCGCGGTGCCGTCGGGGGGCCGGTTCCGGTGCCCGTCGTGCCGCCACGAGGTGGTGCTGGACCGGCACGGGGTGTACGGGCTGCAGCGGAACCTGCTGGTGGAGAACATCATCGACATCTACAAGCAGGAGTCGGCCAGGTGCGGGGTCGGGGGGCCCACGGGGGACCCCACGGGGGAGCGAGCCCCGTGAGCGAAAGGGAGCCCGAGGGGGGGCTGCAGGCACGGGGCTGGGGGCGCCCACGGGGGACCCCACGGGGGCACTGGGGACCCCACGGGGGAGCGAGCCCCGTGAGCGAAAGGGAGCCCGAGGGGGGGCTGCAGGCACGGGGCTGGGGGCGGGAGCGCACCCGGAGCGTGGGGGGTAACAGGGCCCACCCGGGGCCGGGGGTGTCCCTGGGGGTCGGAGCCCACCGGTGGGCTGCGGTGCCCGGCCCCCGCCCGCAGGCCCCTGCACGCCAAGGCCGAGCAGCACCTCATGTGCGAGGAGCACGAGGACGAGCGGATCAACATCTACTGCCTGCGCTGCGAGGCGCCCACCTGCTCCCTCTGCAAGGTCTTTGGGGCGCACAAGGACTGCGAGGTCGCGCCGCTGCCCGCCGTCTACCAGCGCCAGAAGGTGGGTGGCCCTGGGGGGGGCCGGGGGGCCCGGGAGCTGCCTGCGCAGCCGGCCCTCATGCCCATCACATCCCGTCCCCTCCCAGAGCGAGCTCAGCGACGGCATCGCCATGCTGGTGGCGGGGAATGACCGCATCCAAGCCATCATCACGCAGATGGAGGAGATCTGCCGCACCATCGAGGTGGGGGCGGGGGGGTCCCTGGGTACCGTGCACAGCCCTGGGGCCGTGGCGGTGGTGAGGACACAGCAGGGCCGGGGCAGCCCCTGAGCCCCGCGGTCCTGCAGGAGAATGGCCGGCGGCAGAAGCAGCACCTGGGGCTGCGCTTCGACTCGCTGTACAGCATCCTGGAGGAGCGGAAGAAGGAGCTGCTGCAGAGCATCGCGCGGGAGCAGGAGGCAAAGGTGCAGCGCGTGCGGGGCCTTATCCGCCAGTATGGTGACCACCTGGAGGCCTCTTCCAAGCTGGTGGAGTCAGCCATCCAGGCCATGGAGGAGCCCCAGATGGCTGTGTACCTGCAGGTCTGTGCGGGTGGGGGGTGCGGGGGGCCAGGACCCTCCAAGGGGGCTAGGGCTGCCCCTAGGCTGTGCCGGGGAACTTGGGGGGGGTCAGGTCCCTCCAGGGGGTCTGGGACTGCCCCAGGGCTGTGTGGTGGGGCTGTGGTCGCTCCAAAGGATGTGGGGCTGCCCCTGGGATGTGCTGGGCTGGGGCTGGGGCTGGGGCAGGGGTGATGTCTGGCTCATGGGGTCTCAGGTCACATTGCTCCAGGGAAACACTGACACAGCCTCCGCCGCTTTCCTCCACAGCACTCCAAGGAGCTCCTGAAAAAGTGAGTGGAGCTGGGGGGCACAGGGCTGGGGGCACTGGAGGCAGGGTGGGGGGCACAGGGCTGGGGGTACATGGGGCAGTGGCAGGGTGGGTGGGCATGGCTGTGGCTGAGCCTGCCAGGCCTTGCCTAGGGGTGTGGGGGCCCCGTGGGTGTCGGACCCCAGCAGCTCCCGGGGTCTGCCTGCCCGCAGGATCACAGACATGTCCAAGGTGTCAATGAGCAGCCGCCCGGAGCCCGGCTACGAGAACATGGACCATTTCTCCATCAATGTGGACTATGTGGCAGAGATGCTGAGAACCATTGAGTTCCAGACAGGTGCTGGTGCTGGGACAAACCCTGTGGTGCCGGAGTGGGGCACATGGGACTGCCTGGGACACCCGTCTCTGGGATGGGCAGAGCCCCCTGCCACCTGGTGCCCTGCATGGGGATGTCCCCCCCAAATGGGGACATGTGGCCCCTCGGCTGCTGCCCAGGGACCCTGTGGGGTCAAGCCTGCCCTGTGCCCCCTCTGGCTCTTGGGCTGCTGCTTCATGTCCCCCCCACGGGGTGTCCCCGGACTGCCCACGCTGCGGGGAGGGAGGGCCCTGGCTGACCTATCCCCCTGCCCTGGCAGAGCCGCTGGGCGAGGACGAGGTGGACGGACCTGGGGACAGCAGTGAGGTTGCAGCAGACGAGGACCGGCTGGACAGCCTGGAGGCACCCGAAGCCACGGAGGGTGAGTCTCCACCATGCCGTGCTGTGCCGTGCCATGCCGTTCTTGGCTGCTGTGCTTGACCCCAGGGCTGCGGGGGCAGGCGGGGGCAGCGGGGCCCAGGGGGCTGGGGCTGCCATGCCCATGGAGGGGGGCTGTGCCATGCTGTGCCATGGCCAGTGCCGTGCCTGTGTGGCTGCGCAGTGGCCCTCATGCAGCTGCACAGGTCCTGCAGCATGGCGGGGCGTCTCTGTCTCCAGCTTGTTGCTTGCTTTCCCTCTGCAGATGTGGGGCTGAGGCAGAAGCCGGCGAGCTCCCCCCATGGTGAGACCCTTGCTGGGATGGAGGCGGAGGGGGGATGGGGATGGGGCCAGGCCATGGGGTGCTGTAGGGCAGAGGAGGCACCTCCTGGGGACAGATGGGTGTGGGGATGGGGATGAGGGTTCCTCGGGGCCCCCCAGGCGCTCCCTGTGTCCCTGCCTGCAGGGGCCGGGGCGTGAGTCCCAGGGTCCCCACCGCACGGTGCTGAGGCCACTTTCCTGGACAGGTCAGCACTGAGCCGGCATCGCGGGGCAGTATCGGCACCAACCGGCCCATCGCTGTCCCTGGCACCCCTCAGGGAGCCCCAGCCCCGCCACTGTAATTCCCCAAACACCGCCACTGTAATTCCCCAAACACCGGCACTGCTCCTCTCCAACATTAAATTGTGTGTGAGGATGTCATCTCCTGTGTGGTGTGTGGGCCGGGGTGGGCACAGGGGCTGCCTCCACCATGGCTCTGCGCCCACTCCATGGGGTCCAGCCCGGGTGCAGCCCCTGCCCCACCGAGCTGGGCTACATCCCCACCACCTCAGCGGTGCCCCTGGGACCCCATGTGAGGGGCTGCATCCCCTGGGAGCCCCGGCGCAGCGCGGCTCTGGCAGCCCAGGGCAGGACTGCAGCCGGAAGGTTTGCACCTTGGTCCCCTGCAAGTGGGGTTCTGCCCCCCTGCTGCACCCCCTGCCTGGGGGTGAGGAGCTGCACCCGGTCGTCCCCCCCAGCTCTCCCAGCCCCGCTGCTGGGCCGGACACCATCTCAGCAGCACCGTCCCCTGGGTGCACCGAGCAAACAGTGCTGGGATGAGCTGGCTGAGTACACAGCCAGGAGCGCCGTGATCAGCAGCGGGTTGGGGCCTGTGCCCCCCGCCCACCGGCTGGGCCCCCTGGGAGGGCCGCGGCAGCGCTGGCTGCGTCACCCGCTTCACCCCGTGCCGCCATGGCGTCATGGCTGATGCAGCAGATGATGCACGGGGCGAGGGGCAACTCGTGGGGCCAAGGCTGGGGCTGTGCAGGTCCCCTGGGGCTGGGGCACCGTGGGGGTGTCCCCAGCTGCCACCACCCCCGTCCCTGCCTGGGGGCAGCAAAGGCTGGCTGCTGGGCCTCTCTGGGACCCCCAGTACCTGGCAGACTGGGGCACCCCGCAGCAAGTGGGGGGACCACCAAGCCAGCCAGGGGCTGGGGTGCAGGATGCCGGAGGACAGGCGAGGATGGGCCCGTGGAGCAGGGGAAGCAGAACACCGGCGCATGGCAGGTCCCGGTGACCCTGGGTCTGGGACATGAGCTGGCCCGCGGGGCGGGGAGACTGGGAGGCTGGGGATGCCCTGGCAGCAGAGGAGACCCCAGTGCCTGGACTGTGCCAGCGGGACCCTTCCCCTGCTGCCGGCTGGTTCCTGGCCCAGTCCGGGTACCTGGGAGCAAACGAGCAGGGACACCCGGCCAGGCAGAGGACACAGTGGCGACAGGGGCCAAGCTTGTGCAACCAGGGCAGAGGAGACCCCCTCAGCTGCCTCCTGGGGTGTGGGGACACCCCCTCAGGGCACAGGGACAGCGCAGGAGCTGATGACACGAGCTGGGACAGAGGAAATTCCCTTTGGATAACAGGAAAAACTTCTCCCAAGAGCACAGCAACCCTTAAAATGGGGCTGGGGAGTCCAGAGCAGCTCCAGCTGTCCCCAGCGTGGACCCTGCTTGGGGCAGGGAGGTGGGCAAGAGGGACCAGTGCTGGAGCTGAGCCCACCATGCGACGTGGCACCACACGTCCCCCCCACGGGACATGGCCCGGCACAGCTCCCACCTCATGGCCTGTGCTAAACTGACTCATGCTATAGATGTGGGCTCCAGCTGCGTGGTTGCCTGGGGCTCTGCCTGCCCAGGGCAGGACTTTGCCTTTGTCCTTGTAAGGTCCCCACTGGCCCCTTTCTCCAGCCTGGCTCGGTCCGACTGGTGGCAGCTCTGCCCTCAAGCAGAGTGACTGGTCCCCACAGATTTGGTGTTACCTGCAGACCCGAGTGAGGGACCCCGGTGTGGTGCCCTGTGGCACTCGCTGGCCGCCAGCCCCTGGCAGAGCGCAGCTCCCCAGGCTGCCCGCCGCAGCTGCTGTTTGCCCACCCGCGTCTGCCTGCCAGCTCCCATGTCCCAGCGCGGGCACACGTGCTCAGCCCTGGCCGCGGGATGGGCTAAGGGACATCTCTGCTCCCCCAGGTCCTTGAGCTGTCGCTCATGGCACAGGCAATGTGGCTGGGGGTGCGACGACCCCACGGCCCAGCTTGGCTGCTCCCGGTCACCATCTGGTCCTTCACATGCCAGAAACATGGCCCGGGAGGTCCCTGGGAACCGAGGTGAGGCTGGGTGGCCTCTCCATCCCTGCACTGGCCATTTGGGGCCATGTGGGGATGTGATATTTGCCTTTCTCCACCCCTCACGGATGTCTCCCTGTCCCCTTCCAGACATGACAGAGGGGCTCACAAGGACCTCAGTAGCCCCTGGGCACCCTTGGGTGTCATCCCTGGGGGCTGAGGTGTCTCAGGAGAGCCCCGGCTTGGTTCTCATCTGTTTTGGGTAATTTTCTGCCTTGAGCCTCATCTCCTGGTGCTTGTCACCTGCCTGTGCTTTCCCCAGCCCCAGCCTGTCCCTTGGGCAGCCCCTGACCACCCGGAGTGGGGTGGATGCTCTCCTTGACCCTGCACCTTCCAGCCCCAGCTGGTCTCTGGCCACCTGACACCCTCCCTGGGCATTCAGGCAAGGTTTTACAATTCCTCCTTTGTTGTCTGTCCCCCCACTATGTGTTTGTGCCCACTCTGTCCCTGTGCCGGATCTCCACCATGGGTTTCCAGCATCTCTAGACCAACCCCCTGGTACATCCAAGTCTCTCCCTGGTCCTGGCGGGCAGCTCTGCCGTGGTCTGACTGGGGAGCCTGTGAGCGTGCCGAGAGTTACTGCTCGGCTCTGAGGGCCCCATCTGGAGCTGAACCTGTCGACGGACATGAAGAGCAACAGCAACAAAAAAATGTCTCTGTGGTGACACCAAACTAGAGAGGCGGCAGCAACATGCCCTCCTGGCAGAGGTGGCCGACAGCACCCCAGCCTGTGGGGGACGAGCACTGGCAGCTGGGGGAGGGAGCCCTCCCCTCCACGCAGTATGGGAAGGGTGTGGATGCAGAGTCCTGGCCAGGTCGGGGCTCCCCGGCGCAAGGAGGCTGTGACCTCTGGGGTCCAGGGAAGGGCCACAGCGATGCTGAAGGGACTGGAGCATCTGCTGCATGAGGAGAAGCTGGAACTGCTCAGCCTGGCTCAGGGGGATTGAATCCATGTGTATACATGCCTGATGGGAGGGAAGGAGATGGAGCCAGGCTCTTCCCAGTGGTGCCCAGTCACAGGACCAGAGGCAATGAGCACAAACTGGACCACAGGAGAGTCCACTGAAACTTTTTCCAAAGTTGTGTTCGGGGTTGGTTTTTTTCCTGCACACACCCACACCCACACCCACCCCCCCCCTTTTTTTACAGTGAGGCTGATCAAACAGGTTTCCTGAACAGGCTGCCCAGAGAGGCTGTGGCCCCTCCAGCTGCGAAGCTACCCACGGACTCGCTGAGGAGCTCCCCCAGTCCCAGCCCCTGCTCAGGCAGGGTAAGCTGGAGCAGGTTGTCCAGGTCTGTGGCCAGTCCAGTTTTTAATATCTTCAATAAGGGCCATGCTCTGGGGAACCTGTTCCAGTACGGTCTTTCTTGCCGGTACAGTTTTCCAGTTCCAGGTTTCTCACATCCAGATGGAATTCCCTCTTTCAAAGCCGAGATGGGCATGGCCTTGAGCAACCAGTTCTGGCTGCCCCTGCCCTGAGCAGGGGGTTGCAGTGGGAGATCTCCTGGGGTCCCTTCCACCCTCAACCAGCCTGGCATCCTGTGACCGCTCTTGAGATCATCCTCAAAGGCTTCCTGGCTTACCCTGAGCTCCTTCGTGCTTCGGAGCTGCCTCCTGCCAGACCCCACCTACCAGGTCACTGAAATGGGCTCACTTGAAGTCTGGGGGCTGCACCCCGCTGCCTGCACTCCTGCCTACCCCCTGGGTGCTGACCTCCGCTGCCTCACGGCCGCTGCCATCACATCCCCAAGCACCTCCAGAAACCTCCTTCACTGCACACTGCGCCAGTCGTGCTGTGCTGCCCGTCTAGCAGGTATCAGGGAGGTTGTCACAGAATCATCGAATCATGGAACGGTTTGGGTTGGAAGAGACCTTTAAAGGTCAACTAGTCCAACACCCCTGCAATGAACAGGGACATCTTCAACTGGATCAGGTTGAAGGCCCCTGTGAGGCCCAGAACCACCCATGAGGAGGCTGAAGCTCCCCCAGCTGTCTCAGGAAGGCTTCATCCATGTCCTCCTCTTGACCGGGGGGGTCTGATACACGCCCCACCACAGTATCCCCCTCCCTGCCCTCTGCTCCGGTCCTGACCCACCAGTGCTCAGCATCACCGTGTGTCCCACAGAGAAGCCCCCTGACCTGACAGTGCTCCTGTATGGGGCAGCAATGTCCCTCCTGAGGGGCCAGTATCCAGCCCCCAGCCCTGTGCGCCGTCCCACCCTGTTGCAGTGCTCTGACAGCAGCTCGGAGTGTGTGTGTGGGGGATTGCCACACGTAGAGCTCTGGTTCCTGCTGCTCACGTCCATGGCTGCCCGCATGTGGGTGCAGCACCTCTTCGCCCTGCTCGTTGGTGGAGAGGCACCCACTGTTCCCATCGCTCTGCGCCCTTTGCTTCCCACCACACCCACGGTTGCCTCGTCTCGGGGGCTGGGAGCTCCTTCCCCCACGGAGACCAGTGTACATCCCCCCACCCGGGGGCCGCGAGCCCCGTCCCCAGGCCCGCTGTGCTCGGTGCTGCCCGTCCCCCGTTCCCGGTGAGCCCGTCCCCGCGCAGCCCCGGCCGCCCCCCGCCCCGCACTCGCTCACGCCTCGGGTTTCCACCACGTTTTATTACAAAATCGGTGCGGGCCCGTCCCGGGGCCGGTACCGCGCCCGCTCGCCCCAGCGCCGAGGGTGAGGAGGGTGCAGCAGGCGCAGCCCGGTGCCGGTCCCCGCGCCGGTGAGTTTGCCGGTGGGCGCCGAGCGGCCCGCGGCGCGGAGGCTGAGGCAGTGGCCGGACCCCGCGCAGCCCCGGGGGGGGGGGGGGGGGGCGGGGGGGCCCGGGGCGACGCTCAGCGCCCCACGGCGTCGAGGATGAGGCGGTTGCTGTCGGCGCGGGCGCGCTGGCTCTGGGCGCGGGCGAGGAGCAGAAGGTGCCGCAGGAGATGGAAGGTGAGGTCGATGGAGAGCGGCGGCTCGTCCCGCCGCGCTCGCCACGGCTCCGGGGGCTGCGGCGCCAGCGGCGGCCAGAGCGGGCGGCCCCGCGCCTCGGCCGCGGCCGCCGGGACGGAGCCGTCGGGGCGCGCGGGGCGGGCGGCGGCGGGCGGCGGGCGGGCGAGCAGCAGCAGGAGGGTGAGCAGCGCCCGCCGCATCCTCGGCTCCGTCCGCACCTGCGGGGCCGGGGGCTCAGCGCAACGGGGAGAGACCGGGGCACCGGGGGACCCGAGGGGAATCGCGTACCCGGCAGCGAGAGGGGAGCCGCCAGCGCGGGCACCGGCCCACCCGGCTGCGGTGCCCCCTCCCCGGCCGCCCGCACCGTCCCGTACGCGCTGCGCCCTCCCCGGTCCCCTGCACCGGCGCCTGCCCGCGGCGCTGCCGCCGCCCCGTGCGCCGCCCCGATCCCATGCACCGTCCCGTACCCGGTGCGCTGTGCCCTGTGCCCTGCCGGTGCGCTGGCGGTGGAGCGGAGCGCGATCCGTCCCGCGGGAGCTGAGCCGGCGGCGCGGCCGGTGGTTATATAGGTCCGGGAACTCGGGCTGACGTCAGCGCAGGGCATGCACCGACCGGCGGGGGGCGGGGGCGGGAGGGGCACCGGGACGGCGGCGGGAGCTGGGCACCGGCGGCGGGAGTGGGCGCCGGGACGGCGGGGCAGTGGGGATGCGCGACGGCGGGACGGCGGGGTAGTGGGGCAGGCCCTGCTCCCCCCGGTCCCGGGGGCCGCCCCCCCCGTTCCGTTCCGGCGCCCACCCGGAGGGGCGCGGCGGGGCCGGGGCCGGCAGATGCCCTGGGTCGGGAGCCGCCGGGCGTGCTGCCTCCCGGCCCCCCGGGGCCCCCCCAGCGCCCCCGCCTCGCCCCGCTCCACCTCCCGGCGCTGCCCGCACCCCTCCCACCGCCGGCCCCGGTCACCGAGCGCCGCCCGGGGCCGGCCCCGGTGCCCGCGGTGCCGCTGTCCGCGGTGCTGAAGGGCCGGGACCCGCCGGGAGAGCGCGGACCGGGGCACCGGGGCGCTGGCGGGCCGGCTGCCCCCGCGGCGGGCAGGGCCCCGGTGCCGGCCCGAGCCCCGGCTGCCGGTGAGCTGCGCCGGGCCGGCGGAGCCGCGGCTCCTCGGCGTGGGACCCTCTGGGCGGGCCCGGCCAGCGGCCGCGTCAAGCAGCGGCGTCCTGGGGAGGCACCGGGTGCCGCGGCGGGACTGCCTCGCGGCGGGGAGAACCCCGGGTACCAGCACCCGCTGGCACAGGCCGGGCACCGGTGGGGCACGCACGACCTGGCAGCGGTGGGGCCTGGAGGCACCGAGCCCTGGGCAGAGGTCGCGGCGCCGAGGAGAAACCACGGCGTGCGCTGGGGCCGAGCGCTGCAGACAGCCCTGAGCAGCAGCGAGGCACCAGCAGCCAAATTCCGTGAGTCATAGAGCGAAGGCACCGGAGCCGACAGCGCTGCGCTGCATGCAGGATGTTCCAGCCCGGGGCACCGGCTGCTGCTGCCAAAAGGTGAGGTAGCTGCTGGTGCACCACACTGCTGCCTGCAGACCCCCCTGGCAGCGCTGCGCCCTGCACGGCAGCCCCGTGCCTCTGCCTGCAGGCAGAGGGGAACCGAGCCCACACCCAGCCCTGATGCTGGTGCAGGTGCCAAGACGGGCCCAGAGTGGACTCTTCCCATCGTGCCGGCGATAGGCAGAGCCTGGGGACAGAAACTCAGCCTGGTCCCTCGCACAGCGCATCCCACACCGGGCTGCACAGGCGTGGTGGGCACAGCCCCGCCTGCAGCGAGCCAGCACACGGTGCCATGCACCCACGACATGGATCCGGCGTGAAGGCTGGCACCCAGCACCACCTCCCTGTGGCTCTAGGGCAGAGCCCTCAGCAGGGGCTGGACTCAACCCCCCCCAGCCCTGGCAGCCCCCACGCCATGGGGCTGGCTGCTCCTGGGGACAAGCACCCGGCTCGTGCCATGCTCACAGCTCGCTCGCTGCAAACACACCACGGCCTTCTACACCCCCAGACACAGCTGCAAGAGGCTCAGCACGTCAGGGCTGCAGACTCCTGCCATCCACAGCCTCTGATGAGCAGCACCCACCCCGTGGGCTGGGGAGAGCCCGGGCTGAGCCCCACAGCCCTGCACAGCACCCAAGACCAGGCTGGGCCCAGCCCCCCAAAGCCCCGGTGCCATCCACACACAGCCCCATCACATGGCCCCAGGCCCCCATGGTGCTATCGGGTGGCTGCAGCTGCAGCCCCTTCCCATCCCTCAGGCGCTGAGGGCCAGGCAGGCTTTGGAGCTCCATCCCCGTCAGGGTGCACTGGGGTCCTCTGCAGGTTTTCGCTCCCCCCATGCTTTGGATTGCACCCATCTGCCTGGAACTCCACTCATACCGGGGCCAGAGCAGGGCCAGCCCCTGCCCGGTTGGAATGAGCCAGCATCAGAGTGGGTGTGTGAGGGCAGCACGAAGCAGGCTCCATGGGGGTTGGAAGGAGGAAGGACAGTGCATCCCCCTCAGCGAGTGCCACGACAGCCGCTGGTCGGCAGAGCCCAGCCTGGTGCTGGCAGCGCATGGGGACGGCTCCATCCAGCTGTTCAGGACAACAGCAGCATAGCGGAGGGGACTGGGGCTCAGGCCCCTGGGCGAGATTAACCACCGTGGTCCCACCAGCCTGGTCAGGACGTGCCGGGCAGGGCGCTGTGTGAGCCAGATCATGTCTGCTCACTGCCCATGTAGGACAAGCCTGGATGCACATCTCCACGGGGCAGCAATGCAGGCAGGCGGCAGCATTGTGGGACTCCTTGCAGGCAGGACAGGCAGGCTCGTCTCAGACAAGGCCCAGGTAGATGTGGCCCCGGCACAGCCCCAGCTCCAGCCCTCACCCAGACCCTTCCTGCACTCTCCTTTTTGATGCACAGCCCTGCATCGAGCATGCTGTGAGCCCCGGGAGGATCCTGCACCCAGCACTTTTGTCCCCTGGGTGCATCTCACCCTGTCCTCCCCCTGCCCAGCAGCAATGGAGGCACCATCACAACCCATGAAACAGCTACAGTGGGACGTGATGAGCCCCTAAGCCACCATCCATGCTCTGCCAGACCCCCCCCTTCACCAAGACAGCTGGGGTAGCCCACCCCCAGCAACCCGAGCTGCTCAGCACTGTCGCGCCCCAGCCCCATGCACGGTGCCAGCACCACGGCCACATACTCAGCTCCTGGGGGAACAGGCAGAGAGCAGAGCCGTCGCTCTGCCCCTGCTCCAAGGCCCTGCTCACCTGCCTGCCGGCTGGGAGAGCAGCTCCCAGTCTCCGCCCCACCAAGGGGACAGGAGAGCTGCCAGCAGCTCTGCGAGCACAGGAATGATGGGCCTGAAACCACTTCTGCACAGGCCCCGGCACAGGACGGAGGGCCACGAGCTCAAGTGTCACAAGAATCAAGAAGGAAAAACGCCATTTATTGGGTGCTCCAACTGTCCGTGGCAGAGCTACAGAAAACCCCATTTTCAGGGGAAGTGCACTGGGCCTGCGCCACTCCAGCTCCTCGCCCTCCCTGAGAGCCACGCTGGGGAAGGACAGAGCAATGCCCGGGGCAGGAACACCCCTCGTGCAGGACCACAGGCCGGGGAGAGGAGCGAGCACGGACAGAGAAGCATGTTGGGCGTCAGAGCTGCCTCATGGCACGGCAGGCTGGCGGACCCAGAGCAGCCCCAGGCACCAGCCCATCTCGGGGTGGACCCAACGCCATCTTCTCCGTGTGTCCCTGGAGCAACGGGGGCTGTAGCTGCAGGCGATGGGGATTCCCCGAGGAGAGAGTGGGATGGGTGCTGTCAGCACCCTGTGTATCTCATCCCCATCCGTGGCCACGGGCACCTCTTCCAAGGGCTGCAGATGTGGGGCAGAGTCCGGCAGCATGCTGGTGGGGGAGCAGGGAGGGGACACGGCTTCCCCCCTCACACCCGGTTTGCTTTCCAGGAAAGGTAGCAGTTCCAGACGATGGCAACGCACTGGACGACAGCCAGCCTGCGGACAGAGAGGACAGGGTCCACAGCCACGGGCTCCAGGAGCCGGGGAGCTGGGGCCACGGCCGCGTTACTACCTGTGCTTCAGGGGCACGAAGTAGAAGTTTGCGATTTGCACTGGTGGCCAGATCTGGGCAGAGAAGGAGACGGAGGTGAGGGGGCCCCACCAGCACCCCCATCCCATGCCCACCTCTGCCCAGGCATTCAGGGCATCCAACCGAGCCCACGGAGGCCCCTGAGGTGGGGGACAGGGACAGGGGCACAGAGGAGCCCGGCCGGGGGGCACGGCCAGCACAGCACTAGGGCAGGGTGCACCCGCACTTACGCAGTAGTTGGTCAGCAGGGCGTCCACGTAGTCCTGGGGGAGAAGGGAGGCTGTGAGCGCGCAGCACGGACCCGCGGCCACCTAACTGCTGCGGACACCCAGCTCTGCCACACAGCCGGCCGCAGCCGTGGCAGGGGTGGCTGCTTGCACTGGCCCGGGGAGGCCCCAGCTGCCGTGGGCAGAGGCTGGGGCTGCTGAGGGCGGCTGGCTCCAGCAGCAGGGCCCACAGCTGGCACCAGCAGGAACGGCTCAGGAGCGTCTCCAAAGAGATGCCCGCAACCCGAGGTGGAGGCAGGCTGGGCTGCAGGCAGAGGCTGTGAGCACGCAGAGGGCCAGCAGCATGGGGCCACCAGCACGGGGCCCCCGCAGCCCCTGCCTGCCCCCTTCCTAGAGCCATGCCCACGTGGAGCAAGCACGGAGTGGGAGGGAGAGGGCATCCGCCACTGCTCTGTCCCCACCAAGAGCCCTTTCTGCTGCTGACGTGGCCCACGGTGCCACAGCCGAGCCACCACACGCTGCCCTGCCCAGGCAAGCCCAGGAGGAGAGAAGGGGCTGGCACGGGGCAGGATAAGGCGCTGGGAGGGCAGGCGGTCAGCTAGGGCGCCTGCAGCAGACTCGGGCAGAGCGGGAAAGGGAGAGGCAGTTGGCTCCTCTCCTTGGTGCAGGCTGTGAGCCCCCATCCGGCCCCGCGTCCCCTGAGCCCCCTTCCAGGCACCACAGGGCAGGGACGGAGAGGGCACCAAGCTGGGGCAGCTGCCCTGGAAGCCCGATGCGCTGCCCTGTCCTCGTGCTGCACCCGTGGCCGTGCCGCAGCCCTGCCCCACGGCAGCAGGACAAGTCCCTCATCCAGCCTGGCTGTGACTCAGCCGGGAGTCCGGCCTCCTCCTGGCACTGGCCGGCAGCCCAGAACAGGTAGAGCGGGCGCAGGGGTGATGGATGCTCTGCTGACGCTTCCTCTGTGTGGGGAAAGATGGATGCGCCCCAAGCCAGGGGTGAAGGTGGCTGCCAGCCGCCGCTGCCCGGCCCCCAGCCCAGCTCAGCCCCCTCCCAGGGCAGGGCATCGGCTGGGAGCCATGGCTCACAGGAATCACCCACCACCACGCTCAGGCCCTGGCAGGTTTCCCTGGGGGAGGCAAGGCAAGATACGTGGCACGACCTGGTCGAGATGCAGCTGGGGCAGATGGGAGCGCTCAGGGGTGCTGCCGGTGCTGAGGACCAGTCTCTGTGTGCCTCTGGGGTGTCTCAAAACACCTCGCAGCCTGGTTGCTGCTCTTGCAAAGCCAGGAGAAAGAAGAGGTAATTCAGTCCTCCCCCAGGATTTGCTGCTCCAGGGCAGGAGAAGGGGCAGGAAAGGTCTCTGCTGACACACACACCCGCAGCTGGCCAGTGCCTGGTGGGTGCACCCAGAGGAAAGAGCTCTGGGTGATGGCACCCTAGGCAGAGCTCTGGCCCCGGGGCAGCAGCTGCTGTCCCGGCTGCGGCAACACCCCCAGCTCACAGCGGGGGACAGAGGGCCCGGCTGGGCTGGGGCCCTTCACACACAGCCCCGGCAGCCATCAGCGTGCGAGTGCCGGAGCTGCGCACCCCCTGGGCAGCCACCCGACCACCCCTGGTGTGCCTCATCCCGCGGTGGGTGGTCACCCAACTCCCTGATGACTCACGCTCCGGACACACTGACTCAGCTTTTGCACTGGTTTCCAGCAATTGCTGCTAATGGGAGCCATCTCAGTAATGGCTCTGGAGACACAGCCAGGAGAGGGGCCGGAACGCGTGCAGGGAACCAGATGGCACCAGGCACCTGGCTGCCCCAGCCCAGGCGGGACCCTAGAGAGCTATGCCCCAGGGAACAGCCCTGACACCAGCACCCAGAGGACTGGAAGCACCAGGCACCCGATGCCCCCAGGGCCCTGGGACCCAGTGCCAAGCCTAGCAGGACCTGCCCTCCACACCCCTGGGCCCCAGCCAGGCAGAGCGCTGCTCCGTGCCCCGCAGCAGTGGGGCGGATGCCTCCCTACCCCGGCCATGGGACACCTGCAGAGCCGGCTCTGCGCTTGGGTCCCGGGGCACGATGGAGCTGTGGGCCAGGCTGAGGACGGGAGCATGACGGTAGAGCTGGGGGCACGCAGTTGATGTTGGGAGGGGGCCGCACCTGAGCATGGGCATGGGCACGAGCACAAATGGGAGCAGCCGGCAGTGCCGATGCACCGGGAGGAGCTGCCAAGGCGCCCCAGCTGCCGGTGGCCCCACGCCGTCCCAGGGAAGCAGCACGTACCTGCTGGATCTTGGACCAGTTCTCCTCTGCTGACAGACCGTTCATCGCCCCTGTGATGGCGAGGAAGCAGCCAAGGAAACATGGTGCAAAACCCCCCTGCAAGAGAGGAGTCAGAGCCAATGCCGAGGAGCCTGCGGTGCTTGGAGCTGGGCCCGGAGCACAGGGCAAGGGGCGTGCGCGGTGGGGCACAGGCCCAGCCTGCTGCTCCCCAGCACCGGGCCATACGGAGGGATGGGCACCACCATGGGGCCTCCGGATGGGTCCAAGGCCAGGCCAAGGTGGCCCCTCTGCAACTCTGTCCACCCCAGCCCTCCACCGCATCGGGGCTGGCCCTGGCCTCAGGAGCTGGGGCTCTCGGAGTGGGATGGAAACCTGCCCACGGACACGTGGCTGAACCTACCGCCCCGTCCTGCTGCACCAGCCTCGCACAGGCACCCTCAACCACGTGGCACCAACCTGGTCCAGGACCATCTTCTTCACAGCCACGACTTTTGTGGTCCCCGGGATGAGCTGATCCAGGATCTTGTACCATCCACCCACGACGGGGCCCTGCCGGAGCCAGGTGGTGAGAGGCAGCGTCCCGCTCTCCCGGGCCGCGGGGCGTCAGGGCTGGGGGGTCTCCAGAGCTGGTTACATGGCCCTGCCCTGGCCCTGGAACACAGGGACCGGGGCCTGTCCTGCCTCCCCTCCCGGGCTGTGTCTCTCCCTTGCTAAGCCCTGCACTGCTGTGGGGCAGTCCCCCCCGGACAGGTTGGATGCAGGGATGCCGGAGCCCTCGCTTCATCCCTCCTAGAGCACTCCGCCAGGCAGCACCAGCACCAGCACAAGGGCAGCGCCAGCACAGGGCAGCCAGGGGCCTGATCCAGCCGGGCAGCTGCAGGGCTTCATGCCTGACACACCAGGCAGGGCTCCGTGGCAGGGGGACCCCAGCTGTGCCAGTGCCACCCAGGACTGTTCCTGCCCGAGCCACCGGCACAGGACACTGGGCCCAACACCCTCCCCGGAGCACAGGAGCTGATGGGTCAGGATCCAGCCTTGTCGCATACAGTGGAGCAAAGCACATTTGCACCCTTGGGTGTGGAGTCATCCTCCTGCCAAGTGAAACCTCCCCAGGGGCTGGCATGCGCAGCAGGGATGGGCATGAGTGGCCGGGCTGCACGGACAGAGGCTGCCGGCCCCGTCCCATCCTGCAGTGCAGCCAGGGGTGCCCGCACCCGCAGCTGGCCGCAGGGACAGGGCGCTCCTCCTCCAGGGGAGCCAGCTCTGCCTGCGGCTGCTGGAGGTGACACCAGAGTGGCCCAGCTCACAGCCAGGCACCATGGTCTCACCCTGCCAAAACAGCCCTCCATCCCACCCCATCACACGTGTGCTGCAGAGCCCGTGCGCTGGCACTCACCACAAAGCAGAAGCCAATCGTCATCATCTTCAGTGTCCGGGGGCCCTGGTGCCCGCGCAGACCCCGCCTCTCCACCAGCTGCTGTGCGATCACGTCCCCAACTCCCATGAGGGCCCCTGCGACCAGCACAGCCCACTCAGGTGGCCACTGCGCACCAGGGCAGAGCGAGACCCCGGAGCGCCCTGCCAACAGCCGCTGCCCGAGTGCTGCCTCCGCCTGCCTGCGGCCCCACTGCCCCGGGAAGACCTGAGTCTGCTCTGGCCCTGAGCGGGTCCGTCCCGGCAGCTCCCCCGCCGCCCTGCACCAAGGCTGCCTGCACCCACCCCACAGCACAGGTCCTCCCACAGCAGCCAAGCATCTCGGGCTGCTCTTGGGACGAGACAGCGTCTCTGGCTGAAATGGTGCCTGGCTGCACCATCTCCCCACACCTCTGACACAGGGATGATCTGTCACTCGGGGCCCATGGTGCCCACGGCTTTTGGGACAGAGCCTACCTGGCTGCTGCCTGCGCAGCCAGCCGGCTGCACTCCCTGCCGTGGCCTCTCCCAAGCCCGAGCTTTGTGCTCCCTGAAGCCTCTCCCTGAGCGCCACGCAAACTCTGCCAACCATGATCCCCTTCCTTGGAAAGCCACTCTCTGCCTGTGCCGCCCCCACCCAGCAGCGCTGCTGCTACCAGCAGCCAGGACAGGCAGGCACGGCTCACCGGGCACCAGGGCTGGCCCAGCTCCTCACCGCTGCCCAGCTGCTGGCACGGCTCCTTGCCTTGTTTCCATATCAGTGTGAGGGACCTTCTGCTGTGCGCGTCCCCCACGGGGCCTCTGGCAGCTCAGCTGGGCCTTTGGCAGCTCCTGCTCCATCCTACACCCTTGACCTCTTCGACGCAACTCGGCTGGCCCAGCGCTCCTTCCCCCAGCCTTTGTGAGCTCCCTGCTTGTTCCCCCTGCTCCTCCCAGGACGGTTCCCAGGCAGGTCTCCAGCCCCGCTGTGATTCTGCTCCGTTCTTGGAAACCCTGAACCCAGCAAGCCCTTGTCTGGGGGACTGGCGGCCCCAGCAGCCCCCCTCCTCCCAGCAGCCCCAACCACACTGCCAGCTCAGGGCAAGCCCTGCCCGGAGGGTCTCTGCGAGCAGCTCCTCGTGGACAAGGGGTGGCAGAGCCCCGGGTGCGTCCCCAGCAGCGCCCGGCTCCTGCCACTTGCTCCCTCCCTCCTGGGGCCATCAATCTCTACGACAGCCCGCAGCAGCGCTGCAGGGAGCAGGTCCCAGCCAAAGGGCCGCAGTCCCCAGGCTGCATAGGGGAGCACGCACGCCGCCTCCCCGGTACCTGCAGACGGATTGTGCCTTACGGCAGGTGCTGTCCCCACCCATCACGCGCAAGGGGAGAGGCGCGGGCCCAGCTCTGCAGCCCCTCACACCAGCCACGTGGACCAGGGCCGCAGCATGGCCTCTGGGAGCCTGCGGGCAGGGGCTGGACCCAGCCCAGCACAGCTGGGACGGCCGGTGGAGCCTGGAGGCAGCCCAGGAGACCGTGTGGGAGCCGGGGCCTCAGCCAAGGCCAGCTGGGCTGGATGTGCCCCGGCAGGGCCGGGAGGGCTGGCCTGGCCTCCGCAGCCCACGGAGCTGCCATGCTCCTGGCAGCATCTCCTGCCACTGTGTCACCAGCTCCATCTCCCACCCCAGACCAATGCAGCCCCCAAGGGCTGAGCCTCTGCCCCCAGGCCCGAGAGCCACTGCACCCCACTGCACAGCAGAGCGGCCCCCACCAGCCAAGGGCTGTGGCAGCGCAGGGGATGGTGGCAGGCAGAGGACCCCAGGCCAGCGAGGCAGAAGTACTGGCTGCCTGCTTCCCATGGGCAGCCTTCCCACTAGGCACAGGCACGCTCCCCCCGCACAGTGCTCATTGAGAAAGTGCAGCCGGCAGCGCCAGTGTTACTCATTCAGTGCCGAAGGCTCTGGGCGCAGTGCCCGGCAGTGATGAAGCAACGCCAGGGCTGCCAGGGAGGACAGGCCTGTCTGCGCACCCCTGCCCAGGCCCGGGCGCGTGACCGGATCAAGCCCCTCGCGACGACTTCTCTCGCCCAGGCTGGCACCAGCACCACTCGCCCCCTGCACTGTGCCTGCCCCAGGACGACACGGGCATAGCCCTGCCACTGCTCTGGCACAGGGCTGGAGCCCCCAGCTGTGCCTCATGCCACAAACACAGCAACCGTCCCCCAGCCGACCCCGCAGCTCTGCCGGGCCCTGCTGCCGCTGCAACGTCCTGCCCTGGGCTGGGAAGAGCACGGGAGCACTGGATGCAGCTGTTAAGAAGGGCGAGAGCTCTTTAGCCTGGGGCTGCTGGGAGGCACTTTGTCTGCTTGGTGCAGAGCGGTGCTGCGGGCAGGCAGCATGCTGCCCCCAGCCAGGCTGAGCCCAGGAGCTGGGGTGTGCCTGGCCCATCCCGCAGGCTGCTGCTCCTGCGGCCAGAGGACTTTGAAACAGGCCCAAGCCTAAGTAGGCCACACCGTCTGCATCCCCCGCAGGCCTCGCCGGCTGGCAGCTGGAGGCTGCATCGCCACCACGGGAGCGTGGGGCTGCTCTCCACAGGCAGGGACAGCAAGGTCACTGCTGCGGGCACGTGCTGCTGCCTGCTGTGCCCAGGCCCTGCTGGCATCCTGGCCCAGGGCCTGGGATGCAGGAGGCAAAGCCCTGCCTGACCCTACAGCTCTCACTGCCAGGCGGGACAGGGATTCAGCAGGCGAGCAGGGCTGGACACACCAGGCACAGCCAACTCCCAGCAAACCTCCCTGGCCTGGCCCAGCTGGCGGCTCTGCTGTCTGGCGGAACAGCAGCACTGGGGAAAGGGCAGCACCAGCAGCTCTGGAAGCAGCAAAGGCAGAGCTGGAGGCTGGGATCTGCCCAGCCCTCCTGCGGCTGCCCGGGGAGCCTCCGCACCGACCACGGCACAGCCCGCAGCGAGGGGCTGGGCCTGGCCTTGGATGGGGGTAATTACTTGCTGAAGCTACAAGGAGAGCAGGAAAGCTTGGCCTCTGGCAAGGGCTGTCCCTGTCCTGGAGGAATGGCCGTGCTCCCACCATTACGGCCTTGCACTGTGGCCCAGGGGCTGAGCCTGGGCCCCCACCGCAGGCAGAGCCTCTTCTTGGCCACAGGAACCACATCCAGCGCTGGGCCAACCACCCACACAGAGTGACTGTGCTGGGCCATTGCGCACCCCAAGGGCACGGCCCACGCTCCCAGGGCCCTGAGGAACAGGGTGGCTGCGCCTCAGCAGGGCAGAGCAGCCCCAACGTGAAGAAGCAACAGGCAGAGCTGGAGCCTGGAGCCAGGCCGGGGCCGTGGACAGGGGCTGCAGGGGAGGGCAAGGGCCGGACCTGGGCAGCCCTCCCAGCTCTGCCTTGGCCTCCCTCCAGAAATCAAGGGGGGATGCGCAGCACAGCAGCACACAGTGCAGCAAGTGCCAGGCAATAGACTCCATCAAATCAGATAAAAATAGCAGCAGAACAGTGAGGTGGTCTGGCAGGACCCCAACAGCCTGGTAGGCAGGGGGACGTGCCGCCACCCCCGTGGGCAGCAGGGAGGAGGGCTAGCGGCTGCACGCCAAGCTGAGCCTCCCCCCACCGGCTCCCTGGCACAACAGGGCAGCCCCAGACCCCACGGTTGTGCTTTTCTGGCATCCTTGGCTGGTTACTTGCAAGCAGCACGGCTGGTGGGGGAGCCATGGCAGCAGAAAAGCCTGCAAGCGGGGAGTGCGGAGGGGAGTGCGGAGGGGAGTGCGGAGGGGAGTGCGGAGGGGAGTGCGGAGGGACCCCACTCCCAGCCAGCTCACACCCCACCCTCCCCGCACAGCTCCATGCACACGTGGCCCAGGCAGGATGAGCTTTCCTGCCACCCGGCCCCAGCCCGCACGGGTGGGGTGGGGAGGCAGAGGTGCCTGTTGCTCAGGTCTGTGAGCCCTGAGCCAGCGCAGGCAGGAGCGTCCCTGCCCGCAGCAGCTGCCTGCACACGGAGAGCATCCTTGGGGCACGCGGAGCTGCCTGCCAGCGCTGGACGGATTTACGGCATCTCCCAGCCCTGAGCCTGGGGGAATGGCAGCACCTCCTCCCCGCTGAAGATGGACCCCTGAGGCACCGGGAGCCCCCCCAGCCTGTGGGGTCCGGCCCTGCTTCCCCCCAGGGCTGACAGTGCCCGGAGCAGCGGGGTGATGGCACCCTGTGCCACAGCGGGGAGGGAATGGCGGGGAGGGAATGGCGGGGAGGGAATGGCGGGGAGGGAATGGCGGGGAGGGAATGGCGGGGGCTCTGTAGGCGGCGGGGACGGGCCCCGAGCCGGGGGGTAGGGTGGGGGTGGGGGGCCGCGCGCCCAGCTGCAGGGGGAGGGGGGGCAGGCCCCGGCGCGGTAGGGCTGCCGCTGGGGGGGGGGGGGGGGCCCGCCCCGGCCCGGCCCGGCCCTTACCGGCGGTGAGCGCCTGTGCAGCCCACGGCCGCCGCGCCAGCAGCCGCCCGCAGCCCCTCCACAGCGCCGCCATGGCCCGCCCGGCGCGGCGCGATGAGGCCGCGGCGCGGCAGAGTGAGGCGTTTATTGGCTCAGTAGCGGCCCAGGACGGTGGCCAGCAGCGCCATCCGCATGTACATCCCGTTCTCCGCCTGCCGGAAGTACGCGGCGCGCGGGTCCGAGTCCACCTCCACGCTGCGGAAGTGACGTCAGCCACGTCAAGGCGGCAGCGCGGCAGGGACGCGCCTGGGGAGGAGGGACCCCCCGGGGAGGAGGGACCCCCGCCCCTGACCCCCCCGAGCCCCCCTCGGACCCCCGGGGACGAGACACCCCCGCCCCTGACGCCTCCGAGCCAGCACACCGCAGCCCCCAACCCCCCCAGACCCCGAGCCCCCCCAGCTCCCCTCCCCACCCAGCACACCGCAGCCCCCCCAGACCCTGAGCCCCCCCAGCTCCTCTCCCCACCCAGCCCCCCGAGCCCCCCCAGCTCCCCTCCCTGCCAGCACACCGCAGCCCCCCAGCCCCCCAGCTCCCCTCCCGCCCAGCACACCGCAGCCCCCCAGCCCCCCAGCTCCCCTCCCCGCCCAGCACACCGCAGCCCACAACCCCCCCAAGCCCCCCAGAACACCGCAGCCCACAACCCCCCCAAGCCCCCCCAGAACACCGCAGCCCACAGCCCCCGAGCCCCCCAGCTCCCCTCCCCACCCAGCACACCGCAGCCCCCCAGACCCTGAGCCCCCCAGCTCCTCTCCCTCCCCACCCAACACACCACAGCCCACAACCCCCCCCAAGCCCCCCCAGCACACCGCAGCCCACAGCCCCCCGAGCCCCCCAGCTCCCCTCCCCGCCCAGCACACCGCAGCCCCCCCAGCTCCCCTCCCCGCCCAGCACACCGCAGCCCCCCAGCTCCCTCCCCGCCCAGCACACCGCAGCCCCCCCAGCTCCCCTCCCCGCCCAGCACACCGCAGCCCCCCAGCTCCTCTCCCGCCCAGCACACCGCAGCCCCCCAGCTCCCCTCCCCACCCAACACACCACAGCCACAACCCCCCCAGCCCCCCTGCACACCACAGCCCCAGCCCCCCGAGCCCCCCCCAGCTCCCCTCCCCACCCAACACACCGCAGCCCACAGCCCCCCGAGCCCCCCCAAGCCAGCACACTGCAGCCCTTGTCCCCCCAACCCCACCCAGCACTCCGCAGACACCCCCTGCCCAGTGCACCCCAGCCCCCCCCCCGTCCCCACCTGATCTCGTTGACGCGGGCAGGGGGTGCATCACCACCATCTTCTCCTTGGCCCGGGTCATGATGTGGGGTGTGAGGATGAACTGCCCGAAGCACTGGGGGGGGGCGGGACAGGACACAGCCCTGAACGGGACAGGACACAGCCCTGAGCTCCATGCCCGAAGCCCCCACCCCGCGGAGGGCAGAAGGCTGCCGTCCCCACACCAGGGCGAGACCTGGGGTCCCCTCCCACCGCGCCCTACTCACGGCCTCGTACTCCTCGGCCACGTGGAAGCGCTCCTTCTGGATGCGGGTCATGTAGAGCACGTCAGTGTCCGGCAGCGCCTCCTCAATGCTCCCAAACTCCTCCTGGGGTGGCACCGTCAGCAGGGCCAGGGGGGCAAGGGGGGACCTGCCCCCCCACCCCGCCTGCTCACCTGCTTGATACCCTTGGAGGCCACGAAGCTGGTGATGTCAGGGGGCATGCGGAGGCCAGGGGGGGTCACGTAGCGCAGGTGACACGGTACTGGGTGAGCAGGCGAGCCAGGGAGTGCACTGTGCGCCCATGCTTCAGGTCGCCCACCATGGTGATCTGGGGAGAGCCGTCAGCCCCACCCATGGTGCCTGACGGCCCCCCAGCCCCGGGCACCGCCCTTCAGTCCCGCAGCACTGTGGTGGGGACGGGCATGGCCCCCCCCAGCCCCCAACGCCTTACCGTCATGCCATTGACAGTGCCCAGCTCCTCGCGGATGGTGAAGATGTCCAGCAGTGCCTGCGTGGGGTGCTCCCCCACTCCGTCCCCGGCGTTGATCACGGGCTTGCGACAGTGCTTGGCGGCCAGCTGGGAGCACAGGCAGGGCTGAGAGCAGGCAGGACGCGGCCCCCGCCAGCGCCACTGGGGCAGGACCTGGCTCCTGTTCCTGTCACCTCCCCAGCCTGCCCCACTGGGGAACACGGCCCTGCCCCACAGCACAGGTCACCAACCCCACCACCAGGGCAGGACCCCCAACACCTTCAGGGCAGGATGTGGCCGCCCCCGGCCCTGGAGCAGGCAGGGGACAGCCCCACCAGCCCCTCTCACCTCCACGGCGCCCGGCTGGGGGTGCCGCAGCACCAGCACATCGGCGTAGCAGCACATGGTCTGCACAGAGTCGGCCAGCGACTCGCCCTTCTGCACTGAGGATGTGGCCTCCGAGAAGGACAGGACAGAGCCGCCGAGCCGGCTCATGGCCGCCGCAAAGGAGCTGCTGGTCCGCGTGCTCGCCTCGTAGAACATGGACGCCATCACCTTGCCCTGCGGGGACCGCGCCATCACCTCAGGCAGCCCAGGGGCACTCGTGCCCAGAACAGGGCTCCTACGCTTTTGCTCAGGGTGCCCGGGGGGCCGGGCAGCTGCCCCATGCCTGGCTCACCTTGAGGATGTCCAGGCTCCGCTCCTTCTGCACCAGCATGCGCAGGGTGTGCGCCACGTTGAACAGATGCGACATCTGCGGGGAGAGGCGGCTCAGCCGGGGCGTGCATGGCACCAGGACTCGGCCGGGGCGCACAAGGCACTGCGTCCCCCGCACTCATACGGGTGCCCACGGCCCCAGTGCCCGCCACCAGCCCGGGCACCTGCTCCTTGGAGAACTGCTGGACGGAGAGGACGTGCTGCCCAACGAGGGGGTGCAGCAGCGGGGAGGTCTGGAAGTGGGGCACACCCTGGGGGGACGCCTGGCGTGGGAGGGGGCCCGGTGGGTAGAAGTAGCTGTCCTGGATCACAGCTGGATCTGCGCTACCGAGAGCAGCCGGTCAGCCTGCGTGGGTGGTCCTGCGGAGCCCAGCCCGCCTGCCGTGGGCCCCCGGACCCCCGGGGCACTCACCTGCCTCCACCACCTTCCTGCCGGCCTTTTCACGGGTGTCCTCGGCTGGGGTGGGAGAGAGGAGCGGCAGCGTTAGAGGGTGCGGGTGGCTGCGGCACCCCGGGCCCCGCTCTCCCGGGGTGCTGCCAGCACGGCACAGCCCTCCTGGCACTCGCAGCACTGGGTGAAAGCACTGCAGGGCCTGACGCCAAGGCCACGGCCACCCAGAGACGGGGCGGGCCAAGCCCCAGCGCGGTGCTGCGCCCCTCTCCCCGTGCGCCCCACAAAACCCGATCAGACGCAACCCAAATCACACTGGCAGGCGAGGGGTCCCCGAGGTGCCGTGCGGGCTGGGGCGGGAGGGGAGCAGGCAGGCGCAGCTGTGCCCTGTCCCACGGTGCCCGGCCCCATCACACGGTGGGGAAAGGGGCCTGTGCCGGGGCAGCGCGGGTGGCCCGGGGCCAGCGCGGCACCTGGGGGAAGGGATGCACTCATTGGCTATGGTTAGTGCCATTAGTACGGCCGCGTCTCATTGAGTGAGTGTCCCCCCCGACATTACCGGTGCCTCGGGCGCCCGGGCGGTGCGCGGCTCCCAGCCTCCGGAACGCTGAACGGGACACAAGGGCCAGCATCAGCGGGGCCGCCCAGCCGCGGCCCCAGACCCAGCCCTGGGGCAGCACGCTCACTGCCCCACCGCCCCGCTCGCCGTGCTCCGCCGCGCCACGCTGCCCGCCCCCCCTACCTGGCAGCCCGGGGTCGGAGGCCCGGTGGATGCGGGGCGGGAGGTGGAAGCGCCCCTCGCCCCCAGGGCCAGCCCGGCGGGGGCTGGAGGCTCGGCTGCGCAGCGTCTCTCCAGCTGCCACGTGCCGGGGCCGCTCGGGGGTCTGCAAGGAGAAGCCGAGCTGGAGCCAGGGCACGGCAGGGACGCCCTCTCCCAGCCCCGTGAAGCCCGGTACCTTCGTGCTCTCCTTGCCAGGGGCCGCATGCGGTGCCAGCACAGCTCCCGAGGGCCATTTCTTCACGTCCTGTCCATAGCCGGGGGGCACCAGCACCTGCGGCCGTGGGGGTGATGGGGTTGGTGATGGGGTTGGTGATGGGGTTGGTGATGGGGTTGGTGATGGGGTTGGTGATGGGGGACCCCGGGGGAGCTGGGGGACCCCGGGGGAGCTGGGGGACCCCGGGGGAGCTGGGGCCTTACCTGCCCGTCGATGTAGGCGACCTCCCCGCGCAGGACCACCCTCCGCACCGTCCCCTTCACCTTCATGCCCTCAAAGGGCGTCCAGCGTGCCTTGGAGAAGGCCGTGTGGCTGGGGATGATCCACTCGTGCTCCAAGTCCACCTGCCAGGACAGTGGGTCAAAGGCAGTGGGTCCGGGGCCGGGGCTGGATCGGGGGTGAGCAGGCAGGGACCCACCTCCACGTAGGTGTCTTCCTGTGCGGGCAGCCCAAAGATCTTGCGGGGGTTCTCATAGAGGCGCTGGACGACATCCTCCACGGTGAGCCGCCCCTCAGAGACGGCCGTCAGCAGCAGCGGCAGCATCGTCTCCAGGCCAGGGTAGCCGGGGGGTGGCTCCTGCCCCTGCTTCTCCTCCAGCGTGTGGGGGGCTGCGGGACGGGGCCAGTCACTGTGGGACCCACTGCCATCCCTACACTGTGCTCTCGCCCCGTAGCTGCCGTCCCCCAGGGCTCACCATGGTCTGTGGCAAAGCAGTCGATAGTGTCCATGTTCTCCCAGAGTGCCTCCACGTCCTGGCGGGTGCCCAGCGCTGGCCGCACGGCCGCTCGCCCCTCCCCGAGGCGCCCCAGGTCATCCCGGCACAGGAAGAGGTGATGCGGGGCCACCTCGCATGTCACCGGGATCCCCTTCTGCTTCGCTGCCTTGATGAGGAGGATCTGGGGGAGCCACAGTGAGGGGCGGCCCCAAACGGCCCCGCACCCCGTCACCACGGCCCACAGTCCCTCTGCCGCGTCCCTGGGTCCTGCCACTCACCTCCTCCCTGCGGGCCACGTGGCAGATGTGCACGGGACGCTGGTACAGCTGGGCCACCATCAGGACAGCAGCCACCGTCTGCCGCTCCGCATGTGCCACAACGGGCAGATGACGCGGCCACTGCTCGAAGTGCTGGGGGTGGGGACGAGGCTGGTGGGCACCAGTGCCGGGTGCCGGCTCCGGTCCTGCGCCAGCCCCTGCCCGCCACGGCTCACCTCCATCCACAGCGACACGTCGTCCATCCGCAGACTGGAGAAGGTGTCATTCAGGTACATCTTGAGCCCGGCAGCCGCCCCGGCCAGGGGGCCCAGCAAGCTGGCATTCTCCGAGGAAGCACCCAGGAAGAGGGCGAAGTCACAGCGGGCCCCGGCCTCGGCCAGCTGCGGGGACGAGAGGCAGAGGTTGCCAGGCTGTGGCCAGCCCCACCGCGGGCAGCGAGCGCACGGCAGCCGGCATCTCAGCACCTGGGGAGGGGACATGGGCATCGGGCCAGGCAGCGGCAGCCCCTCACCTTCTGCGCCAGGGCAAAAGAGGCAGCATCGGTGACAGCAGGGCTGGTGTTGGGCATGGCGCACACCATAGTGATGCCCCCGGCCAGGGCGGCTGCTGTGCCCGATGCAAAGTCCTCCTTGTGCGTGCCGCCCGGCTCACGGAGGTGGACATGGATGTCGATCAGGCCTGGGGAGTAGAGCAGTGTCAGCACGGGCAGGCCCCAGCCACGGGGTACACGGGACACCCCGGCAGCGCAGGGAAACATCTCCTCTCCCCACAGCACCCTCGGAGCCCCCAGCCTGGCTCCCGGTGCTGCCCCAGCTCCACACTGGGCCCTCGGAGCCTGCGGCCCCTGCCACGGCCCCGGTCCCACCTACCTGGCAGGCGGATGAGTTTCTGGGACGTCATGCAGTCGACGTGCATTTTCAGCGGGGGGGCTGCCCCGATCTGGCCCAGTGCCTGCAGAGACGGCAGCTGTGAGGCAGGACCCATCTTGCAGGGGTATGTGGGGCCAGAGCTCAGGAATGGGGCCAGGATGAGGATGGGGCCAGGATGAGGATGTCTGCCTAAGCCACACCCCAAAAACGACCCTCCCATAGCAATGCCCATGTACATCGCCCATCCCACACTATCCAAAACAGGATTTTCCTACCCCAGCCCCCGCTTTGCTCCCTCACCTGCACCCACATCCCTTGGGCCCCCACGTGCCCCAGCCCACCTCCACAAAGAGCTTGGTGCACTTGATGTCGATGATGAGTGGCACGGAGTAGTCGACAGCCAGGCGCCGGGTGCGGTATCCCTTGGTGACGAAGGAGGAGAGCCGGCGGCCCCCGGAGTTGCGCATTGAGAGGTTGATGACCATCTCAAAGTGGTTCTCGGCCAGGTAGTCCAGGATGCTGCGCTGGGTCTCCCGGGCGCCAGCCTCACTGCTGTCTGCCTCCTCGAAGTGCCAGTCCACAGCCATCACCTGCCAGCAGCAACGGCCATCAGGGCCCCGCACCTCCCCCAGGGGTGCCCCCAGCCCCTGCCAGACCCCCAGCCCCAACCTTGATGCCATGCTCGGTGTAGAAGTCAGCAGTGCCGAGGCTGGCGTACAGCTTGTAGCCGAGGCTCTCCAGGGTCCGCACCGTGGGCAGCAGTTCGCTCTTGTTCTGCAACGACCTCAGGGTTGGTCAGAGGATGGAGGGGGGGCCCAACCCCAACCCCAACCCCAACCCCAACCCCAACCCCAGGTACCTTATAGCTGCCGATGGTCAACAGGATGTTCTTCTTGGGGATCTTGAAGCCGGTGCTGAGCATAGCCTTCAGGTAAGCCTCGCAGCGGTTCTCCCCGAAGCAGGCCACCTCGCCTGTGCTGGTCATCTCCACGCCCAGCACCACGTCAGCGCCCGCCAGGCGCGAGAAGGAGAACTGGGGCACCTGGGGGCACAGGGGGCTCAGGGGCTGCCCGGCCACACGCCCCAGCCCGGCCCGGCCCCTGCAGCCCCTACTCACCTTGACACCGACGATGCCTGTGCCCGTCATCAGCCCCACAGGCTCCACATCCTCACCCATGATCACCTGGCTGGCCAGAGCCACCAGGTCCACCCCCAGGGTCTTGGAGACAAAGGGAAAGGAGCGGGAGACGCGGACGTTGCACTCAATCACCTTCAGCTGGTCGTCCTGGGGGAGAAGGGACAGCGTGAGGCTCATCTGCGGCTGCAGGGTGCCCTCCCGCTGTCACCGTGCCAGCCCGGTGCGGCCCCCGTCCCCAGCTGGGGTACCTTGGCGATAAGCTGCAGGTTGAAGGGCCCGGTGACCTGCAGCTCCTGCCCGACAGCATGGACAATGGCCTTGATGCGCTCCAGCGTCTTGGGGGTGATGTCCTGGGGGGGCGTCACCAGCGTGGCATCACCCGAGTGCACCCCGGCGTTCTCCACATGCTCCGATATGGCGATGGCCACCACCACGCCGTCACAGGCCACCGCGTCCACGTCGATCTCCTGCGAGCAGGAACACGGTCACAGCCCGGCACTGGGGTAGCGGAATGGTGCTTTTGCAGGGACTGGGGGTGCCCCAGGGCCGGAGCAGCCTCCTGGATGGACCTTGGCCTCCTGGATGAACTTGGAGATGACAACAGGCTGCTCCTTGGACACGGCCACAGCATTGCTCAGGAACTTCTCCAGGTCGCTGTCCGAGTAGGCCACGTTCATGGCAGCACCACTCAGCACGTAGGAAGGGCGAACGACACAGGGGTACCCCACCTTGCAGCAGAAGTGCTTGGCCGACTGCAGGAGAGCCAGCATCCTCAGGGGATGTGCCGAGGGCTGGTCCCCCCTCGAGCAGCCCTGCCACCCTCAGCAGCCCCCCATGACCCCCACCTCCATGTCGGAAAGCTCCTTCCAGAGGGGCTGGCTGATGCCGATGGAGTCGAGCAGGCGGGAGAACTTGAAGCGGTTCTCAGCTGAATCGATGGCCTCCGGGGAGGTGCCCAGGATGCGGCACTGCTGCCGGTGCAGGGCCATGGCAATGTTGTTGGGCAGCTGCCCGCCCATGGACAGGATCACGCCCTCGGGATTCTCCAGCTCATAGATGTCCATCACCACCTGCAGCACCGCATGGGGCAGGGGGATTGGCTGGGCCAGGGGCCACAGCAGCCCTCACCCTGCCCCAGCCCCACGGCAGGCAAGGGCCCCAGCCCCGCTCACCTCAAAGGAGATCTCATCAAAGTACAGGCGGTCGCACATGTCGTAGTCGGTGCTCACCGTCTCAGGGTTGTAGTTCACCATGATCGTCTTGAAGCCCATCTGCAGGGGCAGAGGGACGAGGTGAGGCCAAGGTCCCCCCGGGGCACCCCGCTCCTCCCTGGCCCCATCCTCTGACCAGGGATGCCCGACCCGCCGACCCCACGGGGTGCTGGGGCCCAGCTGACCTTGCGGAGCTCCTGGATGCAGCCGACAGCGCACCAGTCGAACTCGACGCTGCTGCCAATGCGGTAGACACCAGAGCCGATGACCATGACGTGGGGCTCACGGAAGGCCAGGTCGTGCTCGGTGCCGTTGTAGGTCAGATAGAGGTAGTTGGTTTGGGCCGGCCACTCTGCCGCCACAGTGTCGATCTGCTTCACCACCGGCAGGATCTTCAGGTCACGCCGCATCTTCCGCACGGCCAGCTCGGTGCTGCGAGGGGCAGGGTGAGTGCCAGGACACGGGCCAGGGCGCAGAGCAGGGCTGCCCCCTCCCTGCATTACCTGAGCACAGCCAGGGCAACCTGCTTGTCGGAGAAGCCGAGCTGCTTGGCCCGCTTGAGCACAGCGGGCGGCATGGTGCTCTGCTCCTCACGGTACGACTCCAGCAGCACCGCATGGTCTGTGATGTTCTTCATCTTGTGCAAGAACCAGCGGTCAATCTTGGTCAGCTCGTAGAGCCGCTCGATGGAGTAGCCAGCCCGTAGCGCAGCCGCCAGCACAAAGATCCGCTTGTCTGTTGGTGTCTCCAGCTCCTGCCGGGCCGGGGGGTGAGCGGGGCTGGGACGGGGGCCGATGGCCGCCTCCCCCCCAACTGCACTGGCAGCCCCCCGCCCCAGACCCCAACGCTCACCACGTCTGAGGCCGGCTTCACAGTATGATCAAAGCCCACGCAGTTCTCGTCCACCATCCTCAGCGCCTTCTGGAAAGCCTCCTCGAAGTTCCTCCCGATGGCCATGACCTCCCCTGTGGATGGGGCCATGAGCGGCCGGACCCTGCACCCACCCATGCTGCCCACCCGTGCTGCCCGCCCGCCCCACGCTCACCCACGCTCTTCATGGAGCTGCCAATCTTGGTGCTGACACGCAGGAACTTGCTGAGGTCCCAGCGTGGGATCTTCACCACGCAGTAGTCCAGGCTGGGCTCGAAGTTGGCTGTGGTGGAGTTGGTGACGGAGTTCCTGGGGAGGGGACGGGGTTCAGTGGCGGGGACTGTCCCACCAGGGGGGTGCGAAGCCAGCTGGAGAGCGCCCCATCCCGCACCCCAGTGGGGTCATTACCTGAGGAGGGGCAGGGGGATGCCCAGGGCCAGCTTGGCAGCCACATAAGCCAGGGGGTAGCCGGTGGCCTTGCTGGCCAGGGCCGAGCTGCGGGAGAGCCGGGCGTTCACCTCGATGATGTAGTACTGCAGGCAGCAGGTGAGCAGGGTTAGTGGGGCGGTGCAGGATGTGGCCCCCGCAGCATGAGGCCGGGCGCCAGCAGCGCAGCTCTCTGCTGCCCAGTGCTCGGCTGGCACTGAAGAGCCGCTAGTGCATGGAGGGCACAAATAGCGACGGGGACCAAACGGGAGGGCAGCCATCGCTGACGGCTGCAGCGGGATGGAGCTGGGCAGAGACCACCCAAGGACCACGCGTGCACACGGTGCCGGGACTGAAAGACCCTGCGCCTTGCTGCGCTCATGGAGGCTGCCTGAGCCACGGACATGACGAGACCCTCTGGCCCCAGGGACACCGGGCACCACGGCCCGGGGAGGCTGGTGAGGCACAGCCCCGCAAGAGGAGCGCTGGGCAGGACCCGGACCTGGGCTCTCCCAGGGCAGGGCTGGCCAGGGTTGTCGGAAGGGAGAGCTGCAGCCGGGGCCCTTGAGGGGCCGCACTCACCTGCTCCGACTCAGGGTTCAAGGCAAACTGGATGTTGCACTCGCCCACGATGCCCAGGTGCTGCACCACCTTCACGGCTGTGCGCCGCAGCATGAAGTACTCCGAGTCGTTGAGGGTCTGGCTGGGCGCCACCACGATGGACTCGCCCGTGTGGATGCCCAGCGGGTCCAGGTTCTCCATGTTGCACACCTGGCAGCAGCGGGGTCACCGTGGGCTGCTGAGGTGCCGACCCCCACACGCTGCCCGTGCATGTTCCCAGCTGCTGCTGCCCCAGGCGGGTCCCTCCTGGCTCCCACCGCCTCCTCCCCTGCTCTGGGGAGCAATGGGGGCTCCCCTGCACAGCCAGGGCTTGAACACAAGCCCCTGGGACACGCCATGTGTTGCAGCCCCCCCACAGCACAGCGGGTGCCGGAGGTCTGGCTCAAGGGGCACAGCTCCCAGCAGCTGTGATGGCACCACAGGAGGAGCTGGGGAGCCCTCCATGGGGATGGGGTCCAGCAGGAGCCCCTGACCCAACACCCGCTCCTCCATGAATTCCCCCCCAGCAGAGGCCTGGGGGGTCTCCCCCATCCCATACCGTGACACAGTTGTTGTAGGCATCCCGCACCACCTCATACTCGATCTCCTTCCAGCCCTTCAGGGACTTGTCCACCAGGACCTGGGAGGTGTGGGTGAAAGCCTGGCTCACCAGAGCCACCAGTTCCTCCCGGGTGTTGGCAAAGCCGGAGCCCAGGCCCCCGAGGGCGTAGGCGGAGCGCACCAGCACCGGGTACCCCAACCGCTCGGCCGCTGCCTGTGCCTGCGGAGAGTAACGGGGTCACGATGGGAGCAGGAAGGACAGCACCCTGTCTGGGAGCTGCCCCCACTCTGCCTCACGACCACCCCCAGTCCCACCCCCAGACCTGCTCCAGGGAGGCAGCGGCCTCGCTGGGTGCCACATGCTCCCCGATCTCCTCCATCTTCTCCACGAAGACCTTGCGATCCTCTGTCATTTCGATGGACGTGACAGGGGTGCCCAGCACCCGCACGTGGTACCGCTCCAGCACACCCGCCTTGGTGAGTTCCACGCCGCAGTTGAGGGCTGTCTGGCCCCCGAAGGTCAGCAGTACCCCGTCGGGGCGCTCGTTCCGGATCACCTGGGGGGCACCGGGCAGTAGGGCAGGGACCCACGGCAGCCCCACAGAATGCACACTCCAGCTGCCGCCCCCCAAGCGCCTCCCTGTCAGCCCCTAACCCTCCATGTATGAGCCCCTCCACCACCCCACAGCCCCCCAGGCAGCTTCTTACCCTCCAGGCAGTCCCCAGCCCCCCATCCCTGTGCCCCCCAAAACATCCGCTCTCCCAACTGGCACCCCAGGGTGCTCACCTGGGTGACGTACTCAGGGGTGATGGGAAGGAAGTAGACCTTGTCCGCCAGCCCCTTGGAAGTCTGCACTGTGGCGATGTTGGGGTTGATCAGCACTGTCTGGATATTCTCCTCCTTCAGTGCTTTGATGGCCTTACGGGGAGCAAAGGGGTCACAGCTGGCGGCCTCAGGCCCGCACCCCCTTGGTGACCCCCACCACCACCCGTGCCCCCGGGGTGGGCGCTCACCTGTGACCCCGAGTAGTCGAACTCGCCTGCCTGCCCGATGGAGAGGCCGCCGGAGCCCAGGATCAGCACCTTGCGGGGCCGGGCCGCACCCTGGTCCCCCGCCGGCACCTCATCATAGGTCAGCCAGTCCCGCAGGCGCTCCCGCACTGGGTGGGGGGGACGAGTCACACTGGGGCCACACATACTCCCGTGCACAGCCCCAGCCCCACAGCCCGGCACACCGCCCACAGCCCCTGCCCCACGGTCCTGCCCATGGCCCCTGCACTCAGCCTTGCCCCACAGCCCCTGCACTCAGCCTTGCCCCACAGCCCTGGCCACCCTCTCCTGCCCCACACCCACCTGTCCGGGTGCTGCCACCTCCGCTCCGCAGGTCCCGTGCTGCCTCCACAAAAACGTCAAAGAGCCCCTCCAGGTCCGTGGGGCCGGCGCGGTGCTCGGGGTGAAACTGGACACTGCAGAGGGGGTCAGGCAGGGCACAGCCCCGCGCTTCCCCAGCCCCCCCAGCCACGACCCTGCACCCACCTGAAGAAGGGCTTGTGCTCGTGGACGAGGCCCTCGTTGGAGCCGTCGCTGGCATTGGTGAAGAGCGGGGCCCAGCCGGGCGGCAGGCTGCCTGCCTCCACTGCGAAGCCGTGGTTCTGCGCCGTGATAAAGCAGCGCCGCGTGTCCTCATGCAGGCACGGCTGGTTGTGCCCGCGGTTCCCATACCTAGGGTGGCGGGACAAGTGTCAGGCAGCACTGGGCAGCCAGGACCCCACAGTGACCCCTGTGCCAGCCCCTGCTCACTTCATCTTGTAGGTGCAGGCGCCGAGGGCCAGGGAGAGCAGCTGGTGCCCCAGGCAGATCCCAAAGATGGGCTTGGGCTGGGGCGCATCCAGCACCTGGCGCAGGCTGGACACCGTCTCCTGGCAGAGCTGCGGGTCGCCGGGGCCATTGCTGATGAACAGCCCATCAAAGTCTGTGCCGAGAGAGCAGCAGGGTCAGAGTGGGGCTCCCCGGCCCCCCAAGGTCACAGCAGGTCTCCCCACTACCAGCAGCCTAGTAGCAAGGCCCCCCAAGCCCACAGCCCCCCAACACCCCAGCAGGGTCACACCAAGGTGCCCTGATGCCACAACCCCCATCCCGGTGGCAGCAAGGCCCCCTAGCCCCCCCATGGCCCCCCATGCAGGGTCACAGTAGGGCACCCTGATGCCACAGGCCAGAGCCCCCCACCCCAATCACAGCAAGGCACCCCGAGCCTCTGCCCCTCCATCCCTGCGGGGTCCCACCAAGGGCCCCAAACCCCCAAGCCCCCAGGAAGGATGACATCAAGGCTCCCCGACCCGACGGCATGGAGCAGGACACGGTTCCCTGCTGCCCCCAGCACTGGCCAAGGAGACAGTCCCTGCTCCAGCCCCTGTCCCCCACCCCTCGGCAGGGCCCCGGCCACTGCCACTCCACCTGCAGTGTCCAGCGGATGGTTCCAGGGCACCACGGTGACAGCCGCCCCCCGCTCACACAGGCACCGCACTTGGTTGTACTTGAGGCCGCAGTCGACTGCCGTGATGCGCAGCGACCCGCCGGGGTTGAACACGCGGGGTGTCTGCGGGAGGGGTGAGTGCAGATCGCCCCAGCCCCCCAGGCTGGGACCAGCCCTCCACAGACCCAGCTGCCCCTCCAGCCGACCCCCATGCCCCCCAGCCCACTGCCAGCACCCCCAGCCACCCCCCCAGCCCAGCGCGACAGCCCCCTCAGCCACTGCCCCGGCCCCCTCACCATCCCCACACATGCCCCCCAACCACCCTCCCCCGGCCCCCCCACCATCATCAGCCCCCCAGCCCTACCTTCAGCGACACCTCCTGCACCAGGTGCCGCTTGTTGGGGTCCTCAAAGGAGAGGCTCTTCTCGGGGGTCCCGTCTGGCACCAGCTTCCCCAGCAGCGTCCCCTTCTCACGGATCTTCTTTGTCAGGGCCCGAGTATCCACCCCTGTGGATGACCGTAAGACACAACCCTGTGGCCCCGTCCCACCCCGAGCAGGACCCCGAGGCCCGGCAACATTGTCACCCCCAACCGCCGACACCGGATTGACCCCCGGGGTGGGGTGGGGGGGGAAAATCTCAATGCAAGGACAGGTCCGGTCCAGAACTCACTGCCCCCTGGGCGCCAGCCCCTCAGCTGCCCCACAGCCACCCCCCCGTTCCCACCCCACCCCAAACCCAACCCTGCCGTCTCCCCAGTCCCACCTTCCAGCCCAGGAATGTTCTGCTCCTTCAGCCACTGGTCCAGGGAGCGGGATGCACTCCAGTGGCTGGGGGTCTCCGAGCACTCGCCCACCACCAGCGCAGCCACGTGGATCTTGCTGGACTCGAACCACTGTGGGGGTGAGCATGGCCGGGTGTGCGGTCACCACCCCGGGAGAAGCCCCGTGCACCCCTTGGGTGCCCAGCTTGGCCTTCCCCGTGGGGCACAGCAGGACGGCTACAGCCCAGGGCTGGGGGAGCCCCATGGGACAGGGACCCCATCCCTGGCCCACAGCACAGGACCAGCCCCCACTGCCACCCCACATGCTGGGCTGTCACCCCCCCACCTCGGCCCACACCCAGCCCTGCAAGTTGAGGCTTTGTCCAACCGAGCCCCCAGCTCTGGGGGAGCCCCAGGACGGGGTGCCCATGGGCCAGCACGGCCCGCACTGCGGGACCCCTCAGCTCGGCACAGCCACAGCACGAACTAGCAGACGGGAAAGCACCACTCCCTCCGGGCCACAGCCTCACTGGGGAGCCCCAAACACGCCAGTGCGTCTGTCCCATGGGACTGGGGCTCTGGTTCCTGGGAGCGGGGCCTGCTGGGCCTCAGCAGGGACCCACATGCCCCTGGCCCAGAGAGGGCTGCCAAAGGTGAGAGTGGGGCTAGGGGCTCCTGGCCCGCCAATGCGGGACGGGGCTGGGCAGGACGACCCCCAGGGTCAGCATGGGGACGCCCGACACGGCACTGCTGCAGCGGGGCCTGGACTCTGCCCCGGGGGCAGGGGAGGCCGGAGGACAGCAGCACAGAGGTGGAGGGGCTGGGAGGGGTCGGGGGC
The DNA here is from genome assembly GCF_030936135.1 of Gavia stellata. NCBI lineage: Eukaryota > Metazoa > Chordata > Aves > Gaviiformes > Gaviidae > Gavia > Gavia stellata. The sequence goes on along the minus strand of NC_082595.1, from coordinate 113,224,516 downwards.
CTCCCGCAGGCAGCAGGGGCTACTCTGCCCTGCCCCGGCCCCGCCTTGCCCTGGGGGGCTGGGACCCCCATCCTGCAACGGAGCCCCGGCGAGGACAGACACATGGCCCTGCTCCCCATGTGCTGCGAGGGCCCCCCGATCCCAGTGCACGGGGTTCTCCCCCACTCTGCCCAGCCCCTCCTGGCAGCACAGTGGGCTGGAGCACCCTGCGCCCCACTGCTGGCTCTGGGCCCCACGGCGTTAGGGTCAAACCTCCGCTGCGTGCCGCAGTGGCGGCCGGCACTCCCCCGCCGTGGCACCCCGCGCCGTCCCACCCAGCCACGCGCCGGGTTGGGCAGCTGCATGTGCTGCGGTGGCCCCGCTGCAGGGACAGGCTGCCCCGCTGCCCCGCCGCCGGCTCCCTCACCCTGCTGAGGCCGAAGGGGTCCGTCTCGTCCCGGGGGACGCCGTAGTTGCCGACGAGCGGGTAGGTGAGCACCAGGATCTGCGCCTTGTAGGAGGGGTCGGTGAGGGCCTCGGGGTAGCCCACCATGCCGGTCTGGAAGACTGCGGGTGCAGGGAGAGGGGTGAGGGGAGGGACGGAGCATCGCGGCCGCCCCCCGTCCCGCCGGCGGAGGCACCCGGGCCCCGGGCAACCTTAACGGTCCTGCGGTCCGCGGCGCGCTGGGCCAGCCCCGGTTCCTGCCGAGCGGCGGGGCGCCGAGCGGGCGCGGGTCCCCGGGCCAGGCCGGACATCCCCCCCTCCCCTCCCGGTGACGCTCGCCGGGCTCGGGCCGCCCCCCGACATCCGCCGCCGTCCCGGACCTGGTCCCGGTCCAGCCCCGCCCGCCGCACTCACCGACTTCCCCGGCGGCGGCCGACCCGACGGCTCCGAAGAGGCGGCCGCGCAGCACCGACCCGTCCTGCAGCACCAGGCAGCCCATGGCGGCTCCACGTGCACTCCGGCGGCTCCGCGGCGGCAGCGGCGGCGACCGAGTGAGACGCGTGCACGGCGGCGGCGGCGGCAGCAGGATCCGGGGCGGGGCCGGGCCAGGACGGCCCCCGCGGCGGGGCGGGGCGGGGCGGGGCGGGGCGGGGCAGCACGCGGCGGCCCGGCCGCGGCACCTGGTTTACCGTGCGCCCGGCGGGCGGGGGCGCCGCGTAGCAGCGCCGAGCGGGGGCTCCACCACCTGCAGCGGCCCGGGGCCCGATCGCGGGGCCGCGGGGAAACGGCGGGGTGCGGGCAGGAGAGGCCCCTGAAGACCGAGACCACAGCGGCGCGCAAGACCGCGGCACCGGCATGGCACAGGGCAGCCCGAAAACAGCCGTGGTGGACAGTGGATTGAAACACGCACGGAAATGACACCACGGAAAGTAACCATCTGCTTTTTGTACAAAATAGACAGGGGAGAGCGCGAACGCAGTCCCCCACTACCACAAATTATGCAGTCGAGTTTCCCGCATTTGGGGAAATCGCAGGGGTCAGCACACCCGGAGTGCAGGGGATGAGCCTCGCCCTGAGAAAACCACCTGCATGATCATGGTGTCTCCCCTGCCAGGTAAGTATGACGCACAACCGCGACCGCACCACACCACGCACCCGCACACACACACACAACACGGACACCGAACACAAACGCCCACGCGCCAAACACCACCACTCCGCCTCACGCGCCTCACCATCTGCCGCCACGAAGACCCACGCAGCCCCCGCGCACACCCGTGGCCGGCACCGTCGTGGCGCGTTGGGCTCCCGTCATCCCACGCGGTGCTACATCTGCATGGACACGCCCTCACTGGCCCCGCCCCGCCCCTGCCGGCTCGCAGCGCCTCCGCCGGCCCCGGCGCCATCTCCGTGGCCACGCCCCCTCCCGCAGCGGCCCCGCCCCTGGCGGCCCCGCCCCGCCCACCCGAGACGCCCCGGCGGGTCCCCCGCCTGCCCGCACCGCCACCGCCACCGCCACCGGGACCGCCACCGCCACCGGGACCGCCACCGCACCGGGGCTTCATCTCTCAGAGCCGAGCGGGACCGCGCTGGAGCCGCAGCGCCGGCAGAGCGCGGCCACGGCGGGGCCAGCGGCGGGAGGGGACCCGTGGGGCGGCGCCGGGGCCGGGGCGGCCTCTGTGACCGCCCGGGGCCCGGTCCTCTGGCGGGGAGCCGGGGGGGCCCGGCCGTGCCCGGGGCTGGGTGGCCGGGGGTGGCCGGGGGGCGCGGGTGCGGCTCCGGGACACGGGCTCAGCTCCGCTGACGGCCGGAGCCGCAAAGGGGAAAGCCGGAGCCGCGGCCCTCAGCCGGGGCAGAGGCCCCGGGCCCGGACGTTGGGCTGGGCCCCGTTAGCCGGGCAGGACCCCACTGGGTGGCACCGGTTTGTACTGGGCGCCCGTACGGGTCAACACGATGGCACCTACGAGGCCCGTGGACAAAAGCCTTGGCAGCCCGCTGACGCCCGGTGCCGGGAGCGGGGGGCTCTGGGCGCCGACAGCAGCACGGCGAGAGCGGACGCCCGCGGAGGAGCCAGCCCACGAGCACGCGGTGCCGTGAAAGCGCCCGTGCGCCCTCCGTGGGGATGGCGAGGGGCTGGTAAACGCCGGCACCGGCGGCACCCCAGACCCAGCAGCTCCAGCGATCCGTGCCTGGAACCGCACGGGCCCTGGCGCTCCCTCGGCCAAGGCAAACCCGCCCTCCAATCCCTCTCCCGCTGTCCGGGCATTGCCGGTCGGGCTCCTAAACCTCGCCCCGCCACAGGCAGGTGCTGGGGCTCTCGGGGTTTTCTCCCCGGTGCCTCTGGAGCCAACAACGTCCCTGCTCAGGTTGCACACGCCCACCGCCCGATTAAACCGTAACCGAAGAAACAAGTGGCGAACGCCCCACGCACGCTGCTTCCCCCGCCTGCGTGAGCCACCCTCCTGCCGTGGGAGGGGGCTGGGTGCTGCGGGTGACGCCGTTCCGGCCTCCCGTCCGCGGGGACACGAGCCCCGGTGCCCGCAGACCGGAGCCGCTCTCAGGGCCGTGCCGGCTGCTCGTGGGCTGGAGGCGTGCGGGACAACAGCGCTTGCTGTACGCGTGCAGAGCGAGGTCAGAGAATAGAAAGGGCCGTACATAAAATTCGAGGTGAACTTCAGCTACTGCATGAAGTATCCGGAGAAAAGACTTTTGACCAGCGGGGCTGGGTCCCAGGCGTGGGAAGACGGGTAAGAAAAGTCTTGGGACAGCACCGAGGTCTAGTCGGGCTTCGTAACGCTGGTGGTCGTGTCTGTGAGGGTTCAGGTGACATGACATTGAAGCGAACCGGGATGTGAGAGGCTGGAACGAGGCCGGGATGGCGCAAGTGGAGGCCGGAGGGCTGACGCCGAGCGCGTCAGGGGATGGGGAGGAAGAGGAGAAGAGAAGGGGCGGAAGGGCTGGGGCTGACGACCGTAAGTGATTAGGAAGCCCAGCAGCAGGAACGGGCGGCGGGACAGCAGGGCCCCGCAGCGCCGGATCCTGAGCTCCCAGGGCGTCGGCGGCCCTTCTGCCGTAGCTCTCGACTTTGAGAGAAAGACGGCGCGAGTCTCCGCGCCTCCGCGGGCTGCTGGGGAAGGAAACCGGGGAACCCTTCCCAGGCCTCTTCGGGCCTCCGCAGCTAGAAAGGATGAGCCAGCGGGACGCCGGGGCCTCAGCGAGTCGGCAAGGTCGACCGAGCGAGGGCGCGAGCTATCTGGAAAGCGGGAGCGCAGCACGAGGGAGCCGCCGAGGCTGGGAAAGACCGTTAAGGTCCTCGAGCGCAAGCGTAGAGCCGCCGCCGCCGCGCGCACCGCTGAGCCGCGTCCCGAAGCGCCACATGGAGGCGCGACGGCAGCGGCCGGAGCCTCCCCGTCCGCCCCCGCGGGAGGCCGACGGCTGCCGGGCGCCGGGTCCCGGCCCCAGCCCGGCCCCGGGTGCCGCTCCCGGCCGGGCCCAGGAGCCGCGCGGGCGCGGGCGGGGCCGTCCCGGGCGGGGCCGGAGGGGAGCGGCGGGGCGGGGCCGCGGGGGCGGGGCCCTGCAGACGGCGCCGCTCTGCAGACGGCGCCGCTGCGGGCCGGGCGGCCAGGGGCGGGGCGGTGGGGAGCGGGGCGTGGCCATGCAGATCGCGCACCGCGCGGGGTGACGGGACAACCACGCGCCGCGACGCGACGCGCGGCCACGGGCGTGCGCGAGTGCTACGTGGGCGCTGCGTGGTGGAAGGAGTGGGGATCGGGATGTGGGTTCGGCGCGGCGGGGACGCGGCGTTTGTGTTCGGTGTCCGTGTTGTGTGTGTGTGTGCGGGTGCGTGGTGTGGTGCGGGGGCGGTTGTAAGTCATACTTACCTGGCAGGGGAGACACCATGATCATGCAGGTGGTTTTCCCAGGGCGAGGCTCATCCCCTGCACTCCGGGTGTGCTGACCCCTGCGATTTCCCCAAATGCGGGAAACTCGACTGCATAATTTGTGGTAGTGGGGGACTGCGTTCGCGCTCTCCCCTGGCTTGGTGGTGCCAAAGACAGAGCTGAAGTGGTTTGTGGGGACTTCTGTGGGGTCCGGTGGGCGGAACTGGGCCGGGGGGTGGTGGTGGGGGTGTCCGGTCGCCTCTTCCCGACCCGTTCAAGGGCCGCAGGGCGGGCGCAGGCAGCCACGCCGGAGCCGTCGCGTCGGCAGCCGGACACGGTGTTCCCCGCGGGGAAGTTCATTGTTTTGCCCGGCGCTGCCGAGTTCCCATCGCGGTTCGGAACACCACGGACACCCCCGGCTCCTCCGCTGTCGTGGTTTAGTCCCCGCCGGCAACTAAGCCCCACACAGCCGCTCGCTCACTGCCCCGGTGGGATGGGGGAGAGAACCGGAAGAGTAGAAGTGAGAAAGCTCATGGGCTGAGATAGAGACAGGTCAATAGGTGAAGCAAAAGCCGCGCTCGCAAGCAAAGCAAAACGAGGAATTCCTTCACTTCCCGTCGGCAGGCAGGTGCTCAGCCATCCCCAGGAAAGCAGGGCTCCGTCACGCGTAACGGTTACTTGGGAAGACAAACGCCATCACTCCGAATGTCCCCCCCTTCCTTCTTCCTCCCCCGGCTTTGTATGCTGAGCATGACGTCATATGGTCTGGAATGTCCCTTTGGTCAGTCGGGGTCAGCTGTCCCGGCTGTGTCCCCTCCCAACGCCTTGTGCACCCCCAGCCCGCTCACTGGTGGGGCGGTGTGAGGAGCAGAAAAGGCTCTGTGTGAGCCCTGCTCGGCAGTAACCAAAACATCCCCGTGCATCAGCACTGTTTCCAGCACAAACCCAAAACGCAGCCCCACACGAGCTGCTCTGAAGAAAGTCAACTCTCTCCCAGGCAAAACCAGGACGTCCGCGCATCGCCCGGCCCGACCTCCGCTGCCCGCCCCCTTCCCGCTCCGCCCGCCCGCGGGGCCGCGGCCGACCGGACCCGCGAACCCGGGACCGGCCCTTCCCCGCCCCACACACTTGAGGAGTGCCGCAGCTATGGGTCCCGCCCCAAAAAAACCACCAATCAGCTCTGTCTTTGGCACCACCGAGCCAGGGGAGAGCGCGAACGCAGTCCCCCACTACCACAAATTATGCAGTCGAGTTTCCCGCATTTGGGGAAATCGCAGGGGTCAGCACACCCGGAGTGCAGGGGATGAGCCTCGCCCTGGGAAAACCACCTGCATGATCATGGTGTCTCCCCTGCCAGGTAAGTATGACTCACAACCGCCCCCGCACCACACCACGCACCCGCGCACACACACACAACACGGACACCGAACACAAACGCCGCGTCCCCGCCCGCGCCGAACCCACATCCCGATCCCCACTCTTCCACCACGCAGCGCCCACGTAGCACTCGCGCACGCCCGTGGCCGCGCGTCGCGGCGCGGCGCTGGTTGTCCCGTCACCCCGCGCGGTGCGCGATCTGCATGGCCCCGCCCCGCTCCCCGCGGCCCCGCCCCGCCGCGGGCCCCGCCGACAGCCCGGCCCGGCGGCTCCGGGCGCGGTTCGGCTGCTCCGGTCCGGCGGCACCGGCAGAGAGACGGGACGTGCGCCGCTGCCGCGGCGCGGCCGCCGTGCCCGGAGCTTCACGGCCGGCGGAGCCGAGCGGCAGCGCCCGCGGGGCCGAGGAGAGGGCGGCGCGGGGAAGGAGCGTCGCTCCCCGCGCCGCGGGGCCGGGGGGGACGTCCGTCCTGCGGCTCCTGCCCCGGCTCCGCCGGCACCTCCGGGGCTGGCCGGGACAGCGCGGGGTCAGCCGCTCCGGCCGGCCGTGCCGCCGCCGGGCCCGGGCCCGGGGCCGCTCGGACACGTCCCTCGCCCGCCGAGGGAGAGGACTGCTTCCCGCTTCCTCCCCGGGGGCTGCGCCCCTTCCAGGCTCCTCGAAAGCCTCTGCCCTTGACCAGGACGGCGATCCGGGCACGGGGACGGGACGGGGACGGGTTCGGTGCCCTCCTGCAGGACCCCCCCGCCCTGGACCGAAGCGCTCGAGGCGGCCGTGATGGGGTGCTCCGGTGGGGTGGGGTCGGGGCAGGGGAAGGGGCTGAGACGACACCCGGACCCCCCCGGCCATGTGCAGCTCTCCCCACCGCCGGCACACAGCTCTGGGGGCGGCCGGCACAGCCGTCCCGCTCCCGCACCCCGCGGGGCCCACCCCAGCAGGGAGGGTGGCGGCTGCGCTGCGGGATTGCTTTGCTCCAGAGGCCTCTTCTGCGCCCATCGCCGCTTATTTCCCTATTCCCAACGTCAATCCGGAGCGGAGGAGAGCAAGGGAGAGCTCTAGCGAAGCCACCGAGCCAACGCCCACGCCAGTGAAGTGTCGGCGCATCTCAAGACGCAGCTGATCGCGTGCCCGGCTCAGCCGGGATGGAGTCACCTTTCGGCACAGCAGCCCCGGCGGTGCCGCGCTCTGCCCTGCACGTAGCTGGCACAGGGCTGGTGACGCCCCGCGCTTCGGCGGCTGCTGAGCGGTGGTGCCGGCACCGCACCAGGGCATCCTCTGCATCCCCGGGCAGCGGCTGGGGTGGGCAAGGGGCTGGAGGGGACCCGGCCGGGACAGCCGACCCCAGGGGTGTGGCACACCGTGTGCCGTCCCGCTCAGGAATAACCGGGTAGGGTAGGGTAGGGTTAGGGAGTTTTTATAGCACCCCTCGAGGCGAATTAAACACACATTTGTGCTTAAACATAAAAGGAAAATTTAATGAACAACGCATTGGGCAGAGCCCTACTGCAACACGTGGTTCTACATGGAGTCTGCAAAGATGTGTCACAAGCAGATTCCTTATATCCACGTGCACCAGCACCCATCCGAGAGTGACTGCACGGGGCACCTCAGCCCGGCCGTGGGTCCATCCCCCAGCCCAGCTCTGCTGCCCAAGGGTGGCCCCTGAGTGCTCCCTTTCCAGGATGGCTACAAGACAGTGCTGAGGCTGTTTCTTATCTCATCACCGAGGGAAACTTCACTCCCTTGCAAGGAGTCCTTCTGTCTCTGGCACTCCTGCTTCCAACCACTCCAAACCCTTCTTGTACCTGGGTCGTCTTGCCCTCCATGCCAGATCATTCCTCGGTCACAAATGACAACTGCTGAGCAGTTACAATTAGAATTTCACCTTTAGTAGGATAGGATAGGATAGGATAGGATAGGATAGGATAGGATAGGGCAGGGTAGGGTAGGGTAGGGTAGGGTAGGGTAGTTCAGCTGGAAGGGACCTACAATGATCACCTGGTCCACCTGCCTGACCACTTCAGGGCTGACCACAAGTTAAAGCACGGTATTACGGGCATTGTCCAAATGCCTCTTAAACCCTGGCAGGCTTGGGGCATCGACCGTCTCTCCAGGAGGCCTGTTCCAGGGTTTGACCGCCCTCTCGGTAAAGAGATGCTTCCTCATGTCCGGTCTGAACCTCCCCTGGCACAGCTTCGAACCATTCCCACGCGCGCTGTCCCTGGATCCCCGGGAGAAGAGCTCAGCACCTCCCTCTCCACGTCCCCTCCTCAGGAAGCTGCAGAGAGCAATGAGGTTGCCCCTCGGCCTCCTTCTCTCCAAGCCCAGAGTCCTCAGCTGCTCCGCAGAGGACATGCCTTCCAGCCCTGTCACCAGCTCTGTTGCCCTCCTCTGGAGGCATTCGAGGACCTTCACATCCTTCCTAAATTGTGGGGCCCAGAACCGCGCACAGGACTCGAGGTGAGGCCGCACCAAGGGCAAATACAGCGGGAGAATCCCCTCTCTTGACCGGCTGGTCGTGCTGTGTTTGACGCACCCCAGGATGGGCTTTGCCCCCTCGGCTGCCAGGGCTCCCTGCTGACTCCTACGGAGCCTGCTGCCGACCAGCACCCCCAGGTCCCTTTCTGCAGGGCTGCTCTCCAGCCACTCCTTCCCAGTTTGGACATGTGGCCGGTGTTACTCCCTGCCAGGTGCCGAATCCGGCATTTGGTCTTGTGCAATGTCATGCTGTTGATGATTGCCCAGTGCTCCAATCTATCTAGATCCCTCTGCAAAGCCTCTTGTCCCTCAAGAGAGTCAACAGCACCTCCCAGTTTGGTACCGTCGGCAAGCTTGCCAATGGGGCATTCCAGTCCCGCATCCAGATCGTTGATAATATACTGAACAGCACTGGCCCTAGGATGGAGCCCTGAGGCACGCTGCTGCTGCCCGGTCGCCAGCCAGATGTAGCCCCGTTCACTGCAGCCCTTTGAGCCCTGCCCTCCAGCCGGTTCTTCACCCAGCGCCCCGTCAACCTGCTCGTCCCACAACTGGCCGACTTGTCCGGAAGGATGCTGTGAGGGACAGCACCAAAAGCCTTACTGAAATCCAGAAACCCCACATCCACCGCCTTCCCTTCATCCACTGAGCGGGTGACCTTATCGTGGAAGGATATCACATTAGTTAAACGGGACTTTCCCTTCATGACCCCATGTTGACTGTGCATCTTTAGATGCCTTTCAACAGCAGCCAGGATGACCTTCTCCATCGTTTTTCCAGGCGCTGAGGTCAGACTCACAGGTCTGTAGTTTCCTGGGTCTTCCCTCAGGCCCTTCTTGTCACCTGGAATAACCCTGGCTTCCAGTCAGCAGGGACCTGCCCAGAGTCCCAAGACCTTTGGTAGGCGATCGAGAGGGGTCCTGCCCTAACATCCGCCAGCTCCTTCGGCACCCGGGGGGTGAATCCCCTGGGCCCCGCGGACTTACGGACACGCAGCCGATACAGGCGGTCCCGGACAATTTCAGTCCCCGCAAACGGAAAGTCACCGCTCCCGCAGCCCCGGTCCTCCGACTCCGAGGACCGGGCAGGCCAAGGTCTGCCGGGATTCTTAAAGACTGAGGCGCAAAAAGCTTCGAAAGCCTCCGCCCTTTCTGCGTCCCTATTTGTCAGAGGTCCACCCTCAACAAGCGTCGGTCCAGTGTTTCCCTTAGACCTCCTCTTGCTGTGACCGTGCTTGAAGAAGCCTTTCTTGCCCGACGCGGCACCGGGCAGCGTCACCTCCGGCTGAGCTGTGGCCTTCTCCGTTGTCTCCCTACACGTGCGGAGCACGGCTCCGTGACCCCGACCTCGCCTCCGGAGAGGGCGCCGCGTCCTCCTCCTCCTCCTCCTCCTCCTCCCGAGCTCCGCGCGGAGGTCCCGGGCGGCCCAGCTGGTCTCCCGCTTGCCTGGGGACAGCCCGGGGTGCGGCCCCGAGCCCTTCTCCGCGCACGGCGGGGGCCGGGGGGCACCGTCCCGCCGGCTGCGGGGGCCCTTGGCACCGGGACCCGTCGGCGGCGGCCCCGCCGCCGGGACTGCGCAGAGCTGCTCGTCACGGCTTCGGCGGGAGGGGGGTGGGCTCTGCGGCGGCGCCGTTCCGGCCTCCGGCCGCGGTGGCACGAGCCCCGGTGCCCGCGGAGCCCCGGTGCCCGCGGAGCGGAGCGGAGCGGAGCGGCTCTGGGTCCGTGCCGGCTGCTGGCGGGAGGGCGCGGGGCAGCAGCGCCCGGCAGCAGCGCGGCGGGAGCGAAGGCGCTGCCCGTTAGTGACCGTCGCCGGTGCCGGAGACGGAGCGGAGCCCCCGCCCCGCCCCGCCCCGCCCCGCCCGGCGCCGGGGCCGGCGGAGGCGCTGCGAGCCGGCAGGGGCGGGACGGGGCGGTTGGGGGCGTGTCCATGCAGATCAGACGCCGCGTGGGATGACGGGAGCCCAAGGCGCCACGAGGCGGCCGCCACGGGTGTGCGCGGGGGAGTGCGTGGGACTGCGCGGCGGCAGATGGTGGAGCGCGTGAGGCGGAGTGGTGGTGTTTGGCGGATGCGTTGTTGTTCGGTGTCCGTGTTGTGTGTGTGTGTGCGGGTGCGTGGTGTGGTGCGGGCGCGGTTGTGAGTCATACTTACCTGGCAGGGGAGACACCATGATCATGCAGGTGGTTTTCCCAGGGCGAGGCTCATCCCCTGCACTCCGGGTGTGCTGACCCCTGCGATTTCCCCAAATGCGGGAAACTCGACTGCATAATTTGTGGTAGTGGGGGACTGCGTTCGCGCTCTCCCCTGGCTCGGCGGTGTTAAAGACAGAGCTGATGGCTGGGGCGGGCTGTGACTGTGGAAGCTGGCAGGGGTGGGGCGTGCGGTGTCTGCAGGCGGGGTCCGGCTGCTGTCGATGGGCACGTTGGGAGGTGGGAAGTACGGATGGGCCGGTCCCGTGTCCGCGGCCACGATCGGCCGCGGCCTCACCGGCGGGCGGAGCGGGAAGGGGGCGGGCAGCGGAGGCCGGGCCGGGCGATGCGCGGAGGAGCCGGGGGTGTCCGTGGTGTTCCGAACCGGGATGGGAACTCGGCAGCGCCGGGCAAAGCAATGAACTTCCCCGCGGGGAACACCGTGTCCGGCTGCCGACACGACGGCTCCGACGTGGCTGCCTGCGCCCGCCCTGCCCGGCCCGGGGCCCTTGAACGGGTCGGGAAGAGGCGTTTGGACACCCCCACCACCGCTCCCCGGCAGAGTTCCGCCCACCTGACCCCGGAGAAATCCCCACAAAACCCCTCAGCTCTCTTTTTGGCACCGCCGAGCCAGGGGAGAGCGCGAACGCAGTCCCCCACTACCACAAATTATGCAGTCGAGTTTCCCGCATTTGGGGAAATCGCAGGGGTCAGCACACCCGGAGTGCAGGGGATGAGCCTCGCCCTGGGAAAACCACCTGCATGATCATGGTGTCTCCCCTGCCAGGTAAGTATGCTTTGTAATCTTGCTGCCACACCCTCATACCCGTGCACATACAATCACGACACGGACACCGACGCCCAAGACCCACGCGCGAACCGTGACATTGACCCTCACGCGCCCCACTGTCTGCCGCCGCGCAGTCCCACGCAGCCCCCGCGCACACCCGTGGCCGGCGCCGTCGTGGCGCGTTGGGCTCCCGTCATCCCGCGCGGCGCCAGATCTGCATGCCCCACCCCCAGCATCTCGGAGCGGCGGCACCACTATCTGCATGGCCCCGCCCCTGGCGGCTCCGCCCCGCGTCTTCTCCGTCCCCGGCTCCGCGGGTTCGGGTCCCGCCGAGTCCCCGCCGCAGCCCCCCCCCAGCGCGGCGCAGTTTCGGGGCCAGGGGTGCGAGGAGCGGTGCGAGCTCTTCCCAGCACGGCGGGGTCCCGCACCGCCCCGCGGAGCTGCCCGCACCCCGCCTGCCCCGGGAGGGAGTCGGACAGACACACGGACAGAATGCTTTATTCACCCGCAGTCCCCACATGGCGAGCCAGACCCCAGGTCACGGAGCCCCCCAGGACATGGAGCCCCCAGAGCCCCCCAACCCTGCCCCGGCCTCTGCAGAGGCACTGGCGCAGCCCCCCCCGTCCTCAGGGGGTCTTGGCCTTCCGGCGCTGGGTGCCCCACAGCAGGAGGGACAGGGCCAGGGTGGCAGCTCCCAGGATCCCGCAGAAGAGCAGCATGGGGAACGTGCCCTGCGAGGAGGCAGCAGTGAGTGGTGCTGCCCCCCCCCCGCCCCACGCAGCCCACGCTGCTCCGGCTCCGGCCGGGGGGCACTTGGAGAGGGGGGTGCTGTCCTGCAGGCGCTCACCTCGCGCAGGCACTTGTAGCCATGGAAGGGGCTGTTGCAGAGGCACTGGATGAGGCCGGGGCCATCCGGGGCGCAGGCGGCGTTCTCAGGGCACGGCCAGGCTGGTGGAGCAGAGCGGGGGGTCACGGGGCCAGGCCAGGACCAGCCCCCCACCCGCCAGCCCCGCAGCGCCCAGTGCCAGGGACACGGCCCCCCGGCCCCCCGCCGTACCGAGCTCCCCGGAGCTGTTGCAGGGGTTCCTCTGGCCCTGGCAGAGCCGGCTGCTCCCGTGCGTCGTCACCTCCTCCCAGGCGCTGCTCCCGCCCGGGCACTCCAGCGCCAGCGGCACCGCGCTGGGGAGCATAGCTCAGCGCCCGGCACCGCAGCGTCCCCCGCATCCGTCCCCCCGCTCCCCGGTACTCACAGGCGCTGCAGGTGGGTGAAGCCCAGGAAGGAGCCGTTGGGGAGGGCTGTCAGGGGGTTCTCCGTCAGGTCCCTGCAAACACACACCAGGCGCCATGGACCCCCACCTGCCGCTGCCGCGGGTGCCCACAAAGCACCGGCCTCAGCACGGCCGCAGGGGTGCCCCCGTGCAGGGCAGGCGGGGGCTGTGGAACAGGGTGGGGGTCCCTGGAGCCAGGCTGCTCCCTGGCAGGGACAACAACCCTGGGGAAGGGACAAGGTATCTCTGGGATGGTGTCAGAGGGTCACAGAGTGGTTTGGGTTGGAAGGGACCTCAAAGATCACCCAGTTCCACCCCCCTGCCATGGGCAGGGACACCTTCCACTAGACCAGGTGGCTCAAAGCCCCATCAAACCTGACCTTGAACACTTCCAGGGATGGGGCATCCACAGCCTCTCTGGGGAACCTGTGCCAGTGCCTCACCACCCTCAGTGTAAGAAATTTCTTCCCTATACCCAATCTAAATCTACTCTCTTTCAGTTTAAAATCATCGCTTCTTGTCCTGTCACTACATGTCCTGGTAAAAAGTCTCTCCCCATCTTTCCTACAAGCCCCTTTAAGTACTGAAAGGCCGCAGGACGGTCTCCCCGGAGCCTTCTCTTCTCCAGGCTGAACAACCCCATCTCTCCCAGCCTGTCCTCACAGCAGAGCTGTTCCAGCCCTCTGACCATCTCCGTGGCCTCCTCTGGACCCGCTCCAACAGGTCCATGTCTTCCCTGTGCTGGGGACCCCAGAGCTGGACGCAGTGCTCCAGGGGGGTCTCACCAGAGCGGTGTCGAGGGGCAGAATCCCCTCCCTCGACCTGCTGGCCACGCTGCTGGGGATGCAGCCCAGGATGTGGTTGGCTTTCTGGGCTGTGAGTGCTCATTGCCGGCTCACGTCCAGCTTTTCATCCACCAGTACCCCCAAGTCCTTCTCCGCAGGGCTGCTCTCCATCCCTTCACCCCCAGCCCGGACTGGTACCGGGGGTTGCCCTGACCCCGGAGCAGAACCTTGCCCTTGGCCCTGTTGAACCTCCGGAGGTTCACACGTGCCCCCCCGCAGCCTGCCCAGCTCCCAGGGGTGCCAGCCCCCGCCTCCAGCGAATCAACCGCACCACGCAGCTTGGTGCCATCCGCAGACCCGCTGAGGGTGCGCTCAGTCCCACTATGTCGTTAATAAAACGTTGAACAGTAGCGATCCCAGTACGGACCCCGGAGGGACACCACTTGTTACGGATCTCCATTGGGACACTGAGCTGTTCATTGACTGCAACCCTTTGGACGTGGCCACCCAGGCAATTCCTTATCCATTGAACGGTCCATCCCCCGAACCCACAGCTCTCCAATTTACTGACAAGGATGTTGTGTGAGACTGTGTCAAAAGTCCAGGCAGATGACATCCGCTGCTCTCCCCTGATCCACCAGCACGGTCCCTCCACCGTAGAAGGCCACCAGGTTGGTCGGGCACGATTTGCCCTCGGTGAAGCCATGCTGGCTGTCCCACATCACCTCCTTGCCATCCGTACACCTTGACAGAGCTTCCGGGAGGATCTGCTCCATGCTCTGACGGGGCACAGAGGTGAGGCTGCCTGGCTGGTGGTTCCCAGGGTACCCCCCTTTACCCCTTTTAAAAACGGGGGGGACATTTCCCTTTTGCCGGTCAATGGGGACTACCCCTGACTGCCACCACTGTTCAAACAGGACGGAGAGCGGCTGGCGTCCCCCGGGGAGCGGGGTGCCGTGGGGCCTGGGGACGGCGGTGGTGGAGATGGGGACCGGCAAGGCAGGGCTGCGCTGGCCCCCGGGCTCAACGGAGGGGTGTCCCACCAGACCCCCCTCCCTGCCCGGCCCAGCCCCTCGCGGGGAGCAGGAGGGGGCGCAGGGACTCACAGGACGACGGCGGCCGCGGCCTCGGCCAGCCCCGGGGGGAGGCTGTGCAGGGAGCAGTTGCTCAGGTCCAGCCTGGGAGGGAGCAGCAGTCAGGACAGGGACGTCAGCGGGCCCGGCACCCACTTGCACCCCATCCTGCGTGCTCCCCACCCACACCCCCACACCCCCCGCGTTCCCCTGACCCCCCCCGTGTCCCCCAACACCCACCCTGCCACCCCCCTGCGCCAGGCACCCTCCGGCACCCCGAGCAGCCCCATCATGCGGCCCCCGACACCCTCTGCACCCCCAGCACCCCCCAGCGCAGGCCTGCCTCGCACCCAGCCCGTGCACCCCCCGTTCCCCCCCGTCACCCCGTACCCGAGCAGACGCTCCGGGCGGGCGCCCCGTTCCCGGCAGCAGCGCCCCTCGCTCTCGGTGCCGGTCCGGGACGCGCAGTACTGGGCCACGACGGAGCCGTTCCGCAGCGGCCCCGGGCAGCGCCCGCACACCTGGGGGGGGGCGTTCGGGGGGGGGGCACGGGTGGCACCCACACGGGCACCCCCCGACCCCCGGGCCACCCCCGGCACCCCTGACTCCCGGAGCCCCCCGATCCGAGCACCGCCGACCCCGGCCCCCCCGAACCGGGGACCCTCCGAGCCCCCCCCGACCGGGCACTCGCCGACCCCCCGGCCCCCCCGAACCGGGGACCCTCCGAGCCCCCCTCCCCGGCCCCCCCGACCCGGGCCCCCTCCACCACCGGGCACTCCCCGGCCCCCCCGAACCGGGCCCCCTCCGGGCTCCCCCCACCACCGGGCACTCCCCGGCCCCCCCGAACCGGGCCCCCTCCGAGCCCCCCGCCCGCCCCGACCGGGAACTCGCCGACCCCCGGCCCCCCCCGACCCGGGCACCTCCGACCCCGGGCACTCCCCGGCCCCGCGCCCCCCCCGTCGCCCGGCATCGCCAGACCCGGGCACCCCCCGGTCCCCGCTCCGCCCCCGGTCCCCCGCCGCTCACCGCCGCACCACCGGCGGCCCGGGGCGGCGGCAGCAGCAGCGGGAGGAGGAGGAGGAGGAGGAGGAAGGCGCCCATGGCCCCGGCCGAGCCCGGGCACCCCCCGACCCCGCCCCGGGGCTCTTCCGGGACCGCCCCGCCGGACACGCCCGGTGCGAGGGCGCCCCCTGGCGGGCACGGCCGGCAGCGCCGCCGCCCGGGGCCGGGGCAGGGCAGGGCGGGCGGCGGCGCGGCCCCGCGGGAGGGGGGGGAGCCCGGCCCGGCGGGGAGATGCGGGCCGGGGCCGGGGGAGGGCGCGGGGGAAGCCGCCGGTGCCCCGGCACGGCGAGGGCTGGCCGCGGGCCGCCACCGGGGGGCGGCGGGCGGGAGGCGGCTGGGCCCGGCGGGAGGCCCCGCAGGGGTGGGCGGCCGCGGGGCGGGACCGTGCCCTGCCCCGAGCGGGACCGCGGCCGGGGCGCGGTGACCCGCCGGGAGCAGCGGAGCGCGGCCGGGGCCGGGGCCCCTCCGGCGGCGGCCGCTGACGCCATCAGGGCGCGCGGGGGCGGGGCGGGCCGGGCGGAAGCGGCAGCGGGTGAGGGCAGCGCTGCGCCCTCCGCGCGTCATCAGGGCGCGCCGGCGGCTGTCAGGGCGGCACATGGGCCGCGCTC
This sequence comes from Gavia stellata, assembly GCF_030936135.1. NCBI lineage: Eukaryota > Metazoa > Chordata > Aves > Gaviiformes > Gaviidae > Gavia > Gavia stellata. Next base: position 113,208,589 of record NC_082595.1, on the reverse strand, counting down.
TTCCGCGCCCGTCGCCGCCGCCGGTGAGTGTCGCACCGGGGCCGCCGCGGCCCCCCAAGGTCACGGCCCGCCCCCGGCCGGGAGCCGCCCCGCACGCCGGGGCCCGGCCTGGCCCTGCGGCCGCCTGTCCCGCCTCGCCCTCGGCCGACACCTGCGGCCCCGGGGCTCCGGGCCCGGGGCTGCGGGGGACAGCGGGGGCCCGGGGACCCCGGGGAGGGGGAGCAGGGACGCGGCCTGGGGACACCGGGGACACCGGGGCTGGGCAGCGGCCCCTCGAGGGAGGTGACCGAGGGCACGGGGGGACAGGAGGGCCGGGCCGCGGGCAGGGGCACCGGGGACACCGGGTGACGGGGAACGGGAAGGGGAAGGCAGGGGAGGGGGAGCGGGGCCGCAGCCCGGGGACACGGGGCACCGCGGGGGAGCGGGGCCTTGGGACGGGGACGCTGCGTTTTGGGGGGCTGGGGACTTGGGCCGGGGACTGGGGGGCTTCAGGGGAGGGGGCAGCGAGGCCTCGGGCAGGGTCACCAGGGGATGGGGAGCGGGGCCTTGGGCCGGGGACAGCGGGGGACACCGGGGCTCGGGGCAGCAGGGCCTCAGGGACACCAAGGGGCCTCCGAGGTACAGGGGAGCCTTGAGCTGAGGACGCCTGGGGCTGCGGTGCCGGCGGGGCAGCCGTCGCGGACCGCGGCGCTGCCCGTCCTGTGTTTACTCTCCGCGGTGGAATGTGGTGGATTGACCTTGGACCCTGCCCAGGCGTTGCGCCGCGCGGGGTGGCGTCCCGGCCAGGGACGGTGATGTGCGAGGTGGGGAGGCGCTGCCCTCTCACCCCCTTCCCTCCTGGCCGGCGCTGCCGTGGGGCCCCGTGCCAGCACAGCCGCCCCAGTCCCCTGGCCCCTGCGGCGGGCAGGCCCAGGCAAGCTGTGCCGGGCACAGGGGTGCCAGGCGGGGCTCAGCCTAATCCCCCCAGGCATGCCCCGGGCAGGCATTCCTCCGGGGATCACAGCAGGCGCAGCGCCAGCCCCCCTGCCTGCCCCCTCGCCACCGCCAGCCTGGCTTCGTCCTCCATGTGCCCTGTGCTGCCTCGTGGCAGCCCCTAACGCTGCCCCACCGGTACGGTGGCATGGCGTCCCTCCACACCCAGCACCCTCTGCCCCACCGGTGCCCGCCATTCTCCCGGCTCTCGCCTCTCCTGGCTCCCCGCTCCCCGCAGCCCCTTGCCCGCTGGCGGAGGAGGGTCTCTGCTCGTGCCCCCTCCCCGCCCCGCTCCTGGGCCTGCCCAGCCGTCCCCTCCAGCTCCGCAGGGGCTGGGTGGGGGCAGAGGCTCAGCAGGGGCCCCTGGGGGTGCGCCTGTGAGCAGGGCAGGGGGGTGCCAGGGCCAGCAGCAGCTCCGGCGTCTGCTCCGGCTGGCTGGTGCCCAGAGCCCCTGAGGCCGGCACTCCATCCCTGGCTGTGTGGGGTGCGTGTCGTGGGGGTCACCCTGCCCAACTGCTCAGCTGGGTGAGGGTGCCAGGGCTCCTCCTGCACCTCCTCACCAGCACAGACTGGGGTCCGCTGCCTGTCCGTCCGCCCTCTCCAGCCCCGTCCGTGGGTCCTGCAGGGCTGTTCCTGCAGGTTGGGCTTGTGTGGGGGCGGCCGCTCCGGCGCTGGCTGGGCTGTGCCGGCCCTAGCGTGGCTGGCTGGCGCCAGGGCCGGGGCAGTTGTGCTGGGCTTGGCTGGGCTCTCGCACCAGGGGCGTCTCTGCCGGGCTTGGCAGTGCTGCGCGGTGCCGGGGCGGTTGGGTTGTGTTGTGTTTGGCTGGGCCGGGCGCTGTCGGAGCAGGACTGGTGCTGCCGGGCTTGGCGGGGCTGTCCTGCACCGGGGGCGGTTGTGTTGGGTTTGGCCATGCAGGGCTGGTTCTGCCGGGCTTGGCGGGGCTGCGTGGGGCTGGCAGGGCCGGTGCTGCAGGGGTCCTGGGTGGGACTGTTTTTGCAACCGTGGCCTCAGTGCTCTTTGGAAGAGGCTCCTGTTTCGCTTGGCGGGGGCAGGTCGGGCAGCCCAGGGGGTGGGCGCCGCGGAGCCCAGCCCAGAGGGAGGAGAAGGGTTAAGGGGACGTTCCTCGTCCAGCCTGACCCCCCTGCGCTGGGTCCTTGAGACTGAGACAGAGGAGCGAGCGAAGGTCCCTGCAGTGTCTCCTGCAGCTCCCAGGGTGGCCTGTCCAGTGCTGACGCCCGTCCCTCCTCCTGCAGCTCCGAGTGCTGGGGAGATGCTGGCCGGGACCCACTGCCGGGGTGTCTGCCGGCGCTTGGTGTGCCCATGAGGCCGGCGGGGCGCAGCCAGGGCGGGCGGCCGAGCAGCAGCGGCAGCTCCGGCGGGGCAGCGGCAACAGGAGACGCTCACCATGGAGTTCACGGTGATCGACTACATCATCTTCGCGCTGCTGCTGGTGCTGTCGTCGGCCATCGGGCTCTTCTACGCGCTGAGCGGGGACCGGCAGCGCACGGTGCAGGAGTTCCTCCTGGCCAACCGCAACATGGGCTTCCTGCCCGTCGCCCTCTCCCTGCTGGCCACCTTCCAGTCGGCTGTGGCCATCCTGGGCGTGCCGGCCGAGATCTACCGGTTCGGCACCGAGTACTGGTTCCTTGGCTGCTCCTACCTGCTGGGGCTGCTCATCCCGGCCCACATCTTCATCCCTGTCTTCTACCGCCTGCACATCACCAGCACCTACGAGGTGAGCAGGGTCGTCCCCACGGGGACAGGGGGGCACGTGCGGGGCCCAGCGCCTGGCAGGACAGGCAGGCGGGCACGTGGCCTTGGGGGACGAGCTGACGGTGCCCGGTGGGGGTTTCGGCTCCCGGCCCCTCGCTGCCCTGTGCCCCTGTCCTGGCGCCCAGCCTGCCCTGCCCCGCAGACAGGGCTCCCGCCCGGCTTGTCCAGCGCCCGTCCGGGCCCCCGCCCTGGGCACCTCACCTGCCCCGGGCAGTGCTGGCCGGCCCCGCGTCTCTGTGGCAGCAGGAGCTGAGGTGCTGCCGGCCCCCCTCCGCTTCCCCACCACCATCGGGGGAACGGGGGGACGGGCCCCGTGTCTGGGTGGGACAGTGCCCTGACCCGTCTCCCCCGCAGTACCTGGAGCTGCGCTTCAACAAGACGGTGCGGGTCTTCGGCACCGTCACCTTCATCTTCCAGATGGTGAGCGGGGTGGGGGGGGCGCGGGCCGGGGGGGCGGGGGCCGTGCATGGCTACAGCGCTGCTCTCCCCGCAGGTCATCTACATGGGGGTAGTGCTCTACGTGCCCGCGCTGGCCCTCAACGCAGGTAAGGGGGGACGGGAGCAGGGGGGTGATGCTGGAAGCCCCATCCTGCGTTGGGGGGCTGTTGCCCTCCGGCTCGTTAACAGCCTCTCCCACTTCCAGTGACGGGCTTTGACCTCTGGAGCGCGGTGCTCACCATGGGGCTGGTCTGCACGCTGTACACCACGCTGGTGAGTCCCTGCCCGCCGCACCGCAGCGGGGCCAGCCGCTGCCTGGCTGTGGGGCTCCGCGTGTCCCCGCCGGGCTGCGGTGACGGGTGCCGTGCTTCCGCAGGGTGGGCTGAAGGCCGTCATCTGGACGGACGTCTTCCAGACGCTGGTGATGTTTGCGGGGCAGCTGGCCGTCATCGTGGTGGGCGCCCGGCGGGTGGGCGGCATGGCCCGGGTCTGGCGCCTGGCGGAGCAGGAGGGCAAGATCTCCGGCATTGAGTGAGTGCCCGGCCCCGCCGTGCCCCGCACCGAGATGCCTTCACCGACCCGGGGCCGGGCACCCCACATCACGCCGTGGGGGCGTGCGGGGCAGGCGGGAAGGGCCTGGGGTGGGGGAGAGGGACCCTGGCATGGCACGGGGTGGGGGGCATTCCTGCCACCCCCTTTCCTGTGCCGTGGGTGCCGGTGAGGACCCAGCGCCGTGACCCCCCCGCCGGTGCCTCTCCGCAGCCTGGACCCTGACCCTTTCGAGCGGCACACCTTCTGGACGCTGGCGGTGGGGGGAGTCTTCATGATGCTGTCGCTGTACGGGGTGAACCAGGCGCAGGTGCAGCGGTACCTCAGCGCCCGCAGCGAGCGGGAGGCCAAGCTGTGAGTGGGGCTGGGGCTGGGGGTCCCGCGGCCGGGACGGGCCCCCCCACCATGCCCCCCGCCTCTGACGCCTGCCCGGTTCCCGCAGCTCCTGCTACGCCGTCTTCCCCTGCCAGCAGATCGTCCTCTGCCTTAGCTGCCTGACTGGCCTCGTCATGTTCGTCTACGACCGGGAGCACCCGCTGGCACCCCCCCAGCGCCCCGGCTCCTCCGACCAGGTGGGCGGCTGCCCCCCTGCCTCCCGCAGCCCGTGGGGCTGGACCCCGCTCCCCCCGGCCCCCCCGGCCCCGCGGCGCTGACCCCCCCTGCCCCAGCTGGTGCTGTACTTCGTGATGGACGTGCTGCAGGACCTGCCGGGGCTGCCCGGGCTCTTCGTTGCCTGCCTCTTCAGTGGGTCCCTCAGGTGAGCGGGCGGCCCTGTGGCCGGCGAGGCTGGGGGGGTCCCGGCCGAGCCCCCTCCCGCTCCCTCTCCTCCCCAGCACTATCTCCTCCGCCTTCAACTCGCTGGCCACGGTGACGATGGAGGACCTGGTCCGGCCCCACTGCCCCGGGCTGTCGGAGTCGCGGGCCACGCTGCTCTCCAAGCTGCTGGGTGAGCAGGGGGCTGCGCGGAGGGGGCCGGCGCTGGCAGTGGGGGGTCCCCAGTGCTGCCGTGACCCCCCCTCTCCTCTCCCCAGCTCTTGGTTATGGATTGCTCTGCCTGGGGATGGCCTATGTGTCCTCCATGCTAGGTCCCGTGCTGCAGGTAGGGGTGGGGGCGCGGGGCCCCCCAGCTCTGGCACCCCTCCGGCGGGCGGCCGGCGCCTGCTGCGGGCCAGGGCAAGGGGCCGGCACTCAGCGCCGTCTCCCTGCAGGCGGCCATCAGCATCTTCGGCATGGTGGGGGGCCCACTCCTGGGGCTCTTCTGCCTGGGCATGTTCTTCCCCTGTGCCAACCCCACGGTGAGTGTCCCCCTGCCCGGCCGGGGGCACGGACCCCACGGGGGGGGCAGTGCCGGGGGGGCTGGGTGCCCCGAGCCCGGTCGGGGCTCAGCGCCCTCCCTCTCCACCGGCGCAGGGTGCCGTCGTGGGGCTGCTGGCGGGCCTGGCCATGGCCTTCTGGGTGGGCATCGGCAGCCTGCTGCGCAGCATGGGGGCGGCCGGGGGGCCCCCCCCGCCCAACAGCACCGCACTCCCCGTCATGGGCAACCTCACCACCGTCCTCACCACCACCCTGCTGGCCCCCACACCGGCCCCCCAGAGGTGAGCGGGACGGGGGGCTCAGCTCCGGGGCGCTGCGGCTGCGGGATGGGGGGTGCTGGGGCGCTGCTCCGTACCCCCTGCCCCACCTCTTCCCCCCCCGACCCCTGTCTTCCCCAGACCCACGGGGCTGCAGAAGTTTTACAGCCTGTCCTACATGTGGTACAGCGCCCACAACTCCACCACCGTCATCCTGGTGGGGCTCCTGGTCAGCCTGCTCACCGGTGAGTGTGGGGGGGCGGGGGGCCAGCGGCGGCCCCCCCCCGCTCACCCTCCGCTCTGGCCCCCAGGTCCCACGCCGGCAGCGGCCGTGGACCCCCGCACCATCTACCCCGTGCTGCCTCGCCTGCTCTGCTGCCTGCCCCAGAAGTACCGGCAGAGGCTCTGCTGTGGGGTGGGCTTCCCTGCCCAGGTGAGGGGCCCCCACCCCAGCACCCTGGTGAGGGGGGGGACGGGGTCGATGCCCCCCCCTCTGTGCTCCTGCTGCCCCCCGCTCTGTCCCCGCAGGACGCTGACCACGGGGATGCCACAGTGAAGAGCAACGGGGTGGCCAACGGCCTGGCCCCCCCCGGCCCCAGGCGGCTGGAGGAGGAGGGACAGGGCTACGTCCGCACGGCCGGGGCCCCCACCTACGCCGTGCAGGAGACCTCCTTCTGAGAACCCCCCCCAGCATGGGGGTCCCGGCCACCCCCCGCACCTTTCCCCAGCGTCCCACTTGCCGGGGGGCGTGGACCCCCCCGCAGGGCACCTGCACATGGCTGGGGAGCACCAAATAAGCGGGAGGGGCTGGGTGCCTGCCGGCGGGGGGGGGCTGGCTGGGCTGCACCCCCTGCGAGCAGCGCAGGGCCTCTCTGCCTTCGCCCGTACCGGGCTGGCCCCGAGCCCCGGACCCTCCGGCTGCCTGCGCTGGGGCGACTGCTGGATGCTGCCAGTGCCCACGCAGGCCTCTGCCCCCCCGGCCCGTGGGGGGGCTCTGGGACCAGGGGTGTGGGGGAGCGGTGCCCTCCGCCCCCCGGATGGGACGCTGCCTGGTGCCCCTGGCCTGGCCACGTGCCTTACTGCACCGCTCCTGGGCTGGGGGCCACCTGGACCCCTCAGGGCGCCGAGCGCCCCCCCCCCCCAGCCCCCCGTCACCCCTCTGTGTGTTCGTCGTCCCCCCAATAAATGGTTCTGGAGCGCAGGTGTCGGAGGAGCCCCGGGACCAGCCCCCTCCCTGCCATCCCCCAGGAGCCTGCAGGGAGGTGGGACCCCCATCTCCCAAAGCGGCGGGGGGGCCCCGCTGTCCCCCGGCAGCGGGAGCCTCGCCAGCCAGGGAGATTTACGGCGTCAGCCTTGGCCCTGGCCCCTTTCCCATGGCGTGGGGCCGGGGGGGGGCCCGGCCGGGGGAGCCAGGTGAGCGCAGCTGGGGGGGGCAGCTGCTCCATGGCTGGGGGTGCGCAGGGCCCCCACCTCCCCACCCTCGGGGCACAGCGGAGCCGGGGCAGGGCCCAGGGTGAGGGTCCCGCAGCCCCTGGTGCAGCTGAGGCAGGAGGCATGCGGCGGGTGCTCGCTGCAGGTTTATTGCTGCGGATCGGGCCAGGTGGCCCCCAGCTCCCGTGGGCAGCGTGGGGCACGCGCCCCCCGCACCCATCCCTGCCCGCTCCGCCGGCCCCCGGGGTTGTGGCCCGTGTCCCGCCCGGCTGCGGGCAGAGAGCCTGGGCATCCCGCTGCCCACCCTGTCCCTGCGGAGCTTGCAGACCCCCGTGCGGGATGGGGGTGTGGATCCCGCTGGCACTGGCCCCCCCTGTCCCGGCTGCTGCCCCCCACCCTGGGACATGGCCTCCCTGTGCTGTGGGGAGGGAGCAGGCGCGGGGGGTCCCGTGGCTGTGGGCACCCTGGGGGGGCGGGGGGGCTGTCCCCCCTTGCCAGCCTGCTGTCCCCCAGGCCTGCGTGCTCGTGGCTGCTGGTGGCTGCGGCTGCCCCGGGGGGGTCAGGCCCGGGGGCCCCCCAGGGGCCGGCGTAGAGGCGGGAGCGCATCGGCCACTTCTGCAAGAGAGGGAGAGGGGTCGGGGCTGGGTGGGGGGGTCCCTTGTCCTGCTGCTCCCGGTGCCCCACGCCTGGGGATGGGGGACCCCGGGGACTGGCTGTCGGTGTGCCCGGGGCATGCGGGGGACCCTGGGGCGGAGGGGCTGCAAGTCGAGGGAACTGGGGACCCCAGGGACCAGCTGCATCGTGCAGTGGGGGACCCCGGGGACTCGCATGCATGGGGGGTAACGGGGGACCCCAGGGACCAGCTGCATCGTGCACTGGGGGACCCCGGGGATTCGCATGCACAGGGGGTAACGGGGGACCCCAGGGACCAGCTGCATCATGCACTGGGGGACCCCGGGGGCTCGCATGCATGGGGGGTAACGGGGGACCCCAGGGACCAGCTGCATCGTGCACTGGGGGACTCCGGGGGCTCTCATGCATGGGGGGTAACGGGGGACCCCAGTGACCGGGTGCCGTCATGCAAGGGGGGTCCCGGGGACTGATGCCGGGGAGCTGGAGCCCGAGACGGGGGTGCCCTGGGTCTCACCTTCATGGGGTGCAGGAGTGGGTGTCCACGGAGTGGGCGGGAGGGCATGGGTGGGGGGGGCCCGCGGCCCAGCGCGTGGCTGAGGTGGGCGATGTAGCTGGTGGCCAGGACGAGGACGTCCAGCTTGGAGAGCTTGGTGCCCGGTGGCACGGCGGGCAGGGCTGCCTGCAGCGACAGGAAGGCCCGGCGCAGCGCACGCACCCGGCTCCGCTCCCGCGCCGCGTTCTGGGGGCACGGCAGCCCCGGGGGGCCCTGCGGCGAGAGGGGGGCTGAGCCATCCCAGGGTCCGCAGCTGAGGCTGGGGCAGGCACCGCATGCACCCCCAATGGCACGGGGACAGCACCCGTCCTCCACGATGCCACCTGTCCCCTGGGGAGCCGGGTGGCCCCGGGTCCTGGACCCATGGGGTGTCTGTGTCCCCAGGGCTGCGTCCCACCCACCTGCGTGCCATGGGGCAACCCGTGCCCCCCTGCCTGCACCCCACTGGGCTCAGTCCTGCCTGCGACCTGCACCCAGGCGGGGCGTGCTGGCGCTGCCTGGCGTGCACCCCGTCCCCGGCAGCCCCCCAGCTCTGGTGCAGTGGGGCGAGGGGTGGCACGCGCGTTCCCGGGGCTCCCTGCTGCCTCCACCCGTGGGGTCCCGCTGCCACGCTCGGCCGGCTCCTTACCTGTCCTGCTGCTGGGGGGCTCCCCACGTCGCCAGGGTGGGCAGACGAGAGCCCTGGGGTCCTGCCTGCGCCCGCTCCCCGGCAGCGCCGGGCGGCTCGCGGGGGGCTGCAGGCCCCTCTCCTCCCCTGGGAGCCGGGGGTGGCGGTGGCCGAGGGGCAGCCGTGCGTGGCGGCTGGCCCCACTCCGCACCCCCGGCCGGCGCCTGCCCCCGCGCTCTCGGCCATGCCGCGCCCCACTGGGCAGCCCCTGCCCACACTCCTGCCTGCGCTTCGGCCCCACGAAGCGCCGGTGGGTCGGGGTGCCCCGGGGAGCGCTGTCGCGTCCCCCCGCCGCCTCCCGGCACGGCCCGGCCCGCAGCCTCGTCTGGGCAGGCGTCTCGCCTCCCCCTCCTTGGCACCGTGGGATGAGCGGGAGGATACGGGCTGTCCCAGCCGGAGCCTCCCCCAGCCCGCGGCCGCCCACGGGAGCCCTGCTCGCCCCACGGCCCGGCCGCAGCACCGCGGGAGCCACGCGGGAGCCACCGAGCCCCGGTCAGGGCACCGTGGGCACGGGCCATGCACCGGGCAGGGCACTCGCATGGGGTCACGCCGTGCCCCAGCCCCGTTCCCGCCTGCAGCCCGTGCGCTCGAGGCCCTGCCCGTGGGATGGGAGCCTGGTGCGGGTGCAGTGCGGGGGGCAGGCAGCTGCCCGCAGCGATGGGCCCACCCTGGGGGGGGGTCCCGCACCCGCTGCCAGCCGGCCTGGGCTGCGGGGGTCCCCCGGGGGCTGCACAGCCCCACCCCACCCCAGCCCCCTGGCTCCCCCGGCACACCTGGAGCGTGGAGCACCCCGGCACCCGCATCCCCTGCCGGGCAGCGGGGTGAGGACCCCCCAGGGGCTGGGGGTGCCAGGCCGGGTGGCGGGAGGAGGAGGGGAGGGGGAGGCCGGCGTGGGAGGCCGCCGAGGAGGGGCACGGCTGGGTCAAGGCTGGGATGGGGGAGGCGCGGTGAGGCAGCCGGGGGACCGGGGCTGGGGGTACCCGAAGCTGGGAGCAGACAGGCTGGGGGGACCCGTGGGGACTCAGGCCGCCCCCCGCCACGCTGCGCAGCCCCACGTGGCTCTGCGGGTGGGGGCGGTGGGGCTGAGCGGGGACCACGGGACCCCCAGGCCCCGGGGGAGGCAGCACACGGGACCCCCGTCCCGGGCCCCTCTCGGGCTGCAGAGATGCTCCCCCGCGGCCGTGGGGCCGGGCGAGGGGACAACGTGGGGGCAGGCAGCGGCCATAGGGCAGCGGCGGTGTGCTGGGGCAGACCGGCACGGGCAGCGTGCCCAGGGATGGCTGCCAGCGCCCGGGGGAGCGGGGTGACACGGGGCGAGCCCAGCCTGGCCCCGGGTGGCACGAGGGGCCCCACGGGGGACACGGAGGGGGTGCCCTGCTGCTCGGGGACGGGGCGCACGGGGGGGGGCTCCTCCCGCTGGGCTGCAGGTGGGACAGCCCCCAGCCCTCCATGGGGGGCACGCGGGGGTCCCCCATGGCCTCGCGCGGGGCGAGCGCTGCCCCACCGCAGAGAGAAGTGCGTGGGGCCCCCGCCCGCGGTGCCCCCCCGCGGGGTGTGAGCACAACACCCCACGGGACGGGATGGGTGTGTGGGGTGCCCCACCGCTGGCGCTGCGGTGCACGCGCGATGTCCCGTGGCACGGGGGGGGTGCAGGCTGCACGCGCGCTCCCCCGCGCACAGGGCTGCTGCCACGCGCGGCTCCCCCACGCGGGCTCCGCACCCGCGCGGGGCTCTATCGAAGGCAGTGCTGTGCGCGCAGGACGCCCCGCTGCCACGCGGGGAGCCCTAGGCGGGCGGTGTCCCGGCGCACCGCGGAGCGCCCACGGACACGCGCGGCCCCGCCGCTCCCCCGCCCGCCCTCCGCGCCTCCGGGACGGCGGGGGCGGGGCTCGGGGGCAGGGGGCGGGGCTCGAGCGAGAGGGGCGGGGCTAGGGGCGGCAAGGGCGGGGCTCGGGCGGCAGGGGGCGGGGGCGGGAGGCAGGGGGCGGGATCGGGCGGCAGGGGCGGGGCTCGGGCGGCAGGGAGCGGGATCGGGCGGCAGGGGCGGGGCTCAGGCGATAGGGGCGGGGCTCGGGCGGCAGGGGCGGGGCTCGGGCGATAGGGGCGGGGCTAGGGGCGGCAAGGGCGGGGCTCGGGCGGCAGGGGGCGGGGGCGGGAGGCAGGGGGCGGGATCGGGCGGCAGGGGCGGGGCTCAGGCGATAGGGGCGGGGCTCGGGCGACAGGGGGCGGGATCGGGCGGCAGGGGCGGGGCTCAGGCGATAGGGGCGGGGCTCGGGCGGCAGGGGCGGGGCTCGGGCGATAGGGGCGGGGCTAGGGGCGGCAAGGGCGGGGCTCGGGCGGCAGGGGGCGGGGGCGGGAGGCAGGGGGCGGGATCGGGCGGCAGGGGCGGGGCTCAGGTGATAGGGGCGGGGCTCGGGCGACAGGGGGCGGGATCGGGCGGCAGGGGCGGGGCTCAGGCGATAGGGGCGGGGCTCGGGCGGCAGGGGCGGGGCTCGAGCGATAGGGGCGGGGCTAGGGGCGGCAAGGGCGGGGCTCGGGCGGCAGGGGGCGGGGGCGGGAGGCAGGGGGCGGGATCGGGCGGCAGGGGCGGGGCTCGGGCGATGGGGCGGGGCTCGGGCGGCAGGGAGCGGGGGCGGGATCGGGAGGCAGGGGCGGGGCTCGGGCGATAGGGGGCGGGATCGGGTGGCAGGGGGCGGGATCGGGTGGCAGCGGCGGGGCTCGGGGGCGGGGCTCGGGCGGTAGGGGGCGGGGCTCAGGCGGCAGGGGGCGGGCGGTGCGGACGTGGCGGCGGCGTGCTGACGCAGCGGCGCGCTGACGTGTGCGGCGCAGCCATGGCGCCGCGGCGGCCGGCCGAGCTGTACCGGGCGCCCTTCCCGCTCTACACCGTCCGCCTCCACCCGCGGCGGCCGCTCGCCATCACCGCCGGCGGCGGCGGCGCCGCCAAGACCGGCATCCGCAATGGAGTGGTGCGGCTGGGCCGGGGGCGCGGGCGGGCGGGCGGGCGGGCGCTGTGGTGGAGGGGGGTGCAGGCCCAGGCCCAGGCCCGGGCGGCGCGGCGGCGTCGGGGAGCTGCGGGCCCGGGGGGCCTCAGAGGGGAGGGGGGCCCGGCCCGGCCCGGCTCGGCCTGGGGTCAAGGCGGCGGCAGCAGTCGGGCGCTGTGGGGGTGGCCCCGGGGCAGGGCCCCGCGGCGGAGCCGGGCGGGGGGGGCTGCTCCCGGCGGGGGCTGAGGCCGAGCCCTGTCCCGCAGCACTTCCTGCAGCTGGAGCAGATCGGGGGGCAGCTCAGCGCCTCCCTGCTCCACTCCCACGACACCGAGACCCGCGCCACCATGACCATGGCGTTGGCCGACGACATCATTGCCGCGGGGCAGGACGCCAGCTGCCACATCCTCCGCTTCACCCTGCAGGCGCCCGAGGCCAAGAGCGGCCGGAACGGTGAGGCCCCGCTCTCCCTGGGGGGTCGGTGTGATAGCAGCTGCCCTGGGTGCCGTGGGGCAGGGTGCGGGGGGCCGGGTGGTCCGTGGGCTGCTCCGGAGATGGGGCAGCGCTGTGGGGGCCTCCCGCCTGCCCTGGCCCCCGCGGCTCAGCCTGCCCGGCGGCAGGGAGCTGTGTCAGGGCTCCGTGTCGTCTGCCCCACTGCAGGCAGTGGGGAGAAGGGGCCGCGGAAGCGGAAGGGCCCCAGCCCGGTGGGGCAGGGGGACACGCAGAGCCAGACGAGCGAGGTGACGGTGGAGAGCCTGCACAGCGTCCGCACAGATTTCAGCCCCGACGCCCTGCAGAAGGCCGTCCGCTTCAACGCTGACTGCTCTCTGCTCGTCACGGGTGGTGCCGACGGCTTCCTCCGCCTCTGGGAGGTAGGCATGGGGGGAGCTGAGGCTGGGCATCGCTGTGCGGCGGCAGCGTGTGTCTGGCAGGGAAGGCCAGGCCCCAACAGTGCCAGAACAGCAGCACTTGCAGTTCTGTAACGCTCCGTCTTCCTAACACCTTCCCTGGGCGACCCCGGGTGCTGTGCCTGGAGGGGACCTGGGGCTGCCGGGGAGCCCTGGCCCACGGGCGCAGCTCTGATGCCTGCTGTGCCCTCACAGTTCCCCAGCATGAAGAAGACGCTGGAGTTCAAAGCCCACGATGGGGAGATCGAAGATATTGCACTGGGCCCTGACAACAAGGTGAGCATCAGGCGGCTCCCGGGCCCCGCAGGGAGAGCCGTCCTTGGACACCCACGCTCTCTGCGCAGGTGGTGACGGCAGGACGGGACTTCCAGTGCTGCGTGTGGCAGCAGGACCAGCTGGTGACGGGGCTGCGCTGGAACGAGAACCTGCCCGGCATCCCTGACAAGGCTTACCGCTACCAGGCCTGCCGGTGAGAGCAGGGGTTGGGGCACGCGGGTGGGGGACTGGGAACAGACCACCCCCATGGTCTGAACGTGCGAACACGTAGTCTGGGGCACGCTGAGTCTTCTCTCAGCCCCTGCTGCGGGTAGAGGTTCCACCAGGCTGGGGGACAGAGCAGCTCTGCTGTGTGCTTTAGCGGGGTGGGGTCTGGGTCCTGGTTTGGACTTGGGAGAGGGCTTGGGCACTGGGCCCCCATCGCAGCCCCAGGTGGAGTGGGGCGCTGGTGCCGGCTGTAGGGACTGATCCACCCTGTGCTCTCCTGGGGCAGGTTCGGGGCCGTGGAGGACAACGCTGGGGCGCTGCGGCTCTACACGGTGCAGGTGCCCCACAAGCGGGAGCGCCGCCCCCCACCCTGCTACCTGACCAAGTGGGATGGGAAGAGCTTCCTGCCGCTGCTGACCCGGCCCTGCGGCAGCGAGGTGATCTCCTGCCTCTCCATCAGGTACCCTGGGGCCGGGCGGGTGCGGGACTGGGAGCTGCGCCAGCCCTCGCTCACTGTCCTCCCACCTGCAGTGACTCAGGCACCTTCCTGGGGCTGGGCACGGTGACAGGCTCTGTCGCCATCCACATCGCCTTCTCGCTGCAGGTGAGCTGCGGGGGCGGCGGGGCCCCTCCTGGCCTGGGGAGCGGCCAGCTGGGCGGGGAGGGCTGCGGGGGCAGCCCCGGTGCCCCCCCCGGGGCCGCGCTGCCTCAGGTCACCCCCCCCTACTGCCACGCAGAGGCTGTACTACGTGAAGGAGGCGCACGGCATCGTGGTGACGGACGTGGCTTTCGTCCCCGAGAGCCGGCGTGGGCGGGAGCTGCTGGCGGGGAACGAGGCCGCCCTGCTCAGCGTGGCCGTCGACAGCCGCTGCAAGCTGCACCTGCTCCCCAGCCGACGTAGGTGCCAGGGGGCTGCCTGGGGGGCTGCCCGCGGGCGCTGGGGTGCCCACCACCGCTCCCCAGCCCGAAGCAGGGCTGCCTCTGCACGTGCAGGGGGACCAGGGGCCGCAGCGCCCGTCCTCACCCCTCTCTCCCCCACAGGCTCCCTCCCCGTCTGGCTGCTGCTGCTGCTCTGTGCCGGGCTCATCGTGGCCGCCATCCTGCTGCTGCAGCTCGCCTTCCCGGGGTTCCTGTAGGCCCCTGGTGCCAGGCTGGGACCCCCCCGCACCAGGATGGGACCCCTGAGGCCGGCCAGCCTCTGCCCCGCCTCGGCCCACCCCAAGCAGACTGTGAAGCAGACGAGGGACCAGCCCCGGCCCTGCCGTCCCCGCTGGCGCTCGGGGAGCGGACGAGGGGCCTGGGAGCCGCACAGGGGCCCGGCCCGGCAGGACTGCGCTGGCTGCGGTGTACGGCGTGGGGCTGGCCCCGGGGAGGAGGGGGTCCCGTCCCGCCAGCCCTCCAAGCCCCTGCTGCCATTAAAACTGGAGGGCGAAGGCAGCGCTGTCCCGTCTGTGCTGGAGCTGTGTTGTGGGGGGGTGGTTCCGGCACTGCTCCCGCGGGGGGGGCTGCTCTGGGCCCCCGGGGCCCTCCCTGCCCAGCCCAGGGACACGCGGCTGGAGCTGTGTGGGTTTATTGTGGGGGTCAGGCGGGGCCCTGCCCTACAGCCCCCTCCTCGGCGCCCTCCCCGTCCCCCTCCAGCTGCCGCAGCTCCTCCCCGTGCTCGAAGATGGCGGTGATGAACTGGGCAAAGAGTCGCTCCATGTAGCTGCCGGGGCGGGGGCAGAGCCCCTCCAGGAAGCCGACGTGTCCCCCGTGGGCCGTCACCAGCAGTGCCACATGGGGCAGGCGCCAGGCGGCCTCCACAGGGATGGCTGGGCAACCGCGGTGGGAGGGGGTCAGCCGCCGGTGCACCCTGCCGTGGGGCTGCACCCTCTGCCCCCCATGGCCCCCCTCTCACCGTGTAGGGGGGAGAAGGGGTCGTCGGAGGCGTTGAGGCAGAGCACGGGCACCCGAATGCGGTGGAGCTGGCGCGCGGGGCTGGCCGCCTGGTAGTACTCACGGCAAGAGCGGTAACCGAAGGCCCGGGCCGTGTAGCGCTCGTCGAACTCCCGGATGGTGTGTGCCTGTGGGGCAGGGGGTCAGGGGGGCTCGGCCCGTGGGGCCGGGGTGGGGGCCGGGTCCTACCTGCAGCACGTGCTCCACGTCCACCTTCTCCCCGATCGCCGCCCTGTGCCTGCACGGGGCCCGGGGTCAGCACGGGGCACTGGCACTGGCACCGGTGCCCACCCCAGCCAGGGCTGCAGCCCCCGGTGCCCCCCACCCACCTGCTGACGAGCTGGCACAGGCCGGCGGCGAGGCGCTGGTTGAAGAGCAGTGCGTTGAGGGGCTGCTCCAGCGACGCGGCTGAGGCGGTGGGGTCCCAGCTGGGGGAGAGGGCCATGGCCGCCGCCAGCCCCGCCGCCCGGCCCCGCCGCCCCAGGTAGTTCAGGACCTGCATCCTGTGGCACAACCGGTCAGGGGCAGCCGTGCCACCGTCCCCTCCTGTCCCCGGTGCGGGGGCTGCCCGTACCCGCCGAGGGAGACACCCACGGCCAGCAGCGGGGCCCGCGGGTACCGGCGCTTGACGTGGGCGATGGCCGTCTCCAGGTCCTCGGTGTTGCTGGCGCAGAAGGTCCGAGGGGTCTGAGGGGGGAACGGGGCTGGGGGCGGGCGGTGGCCCCCCGGTGCCGGGCTGTCCCGGCTCTGCCCGGGGGTGGTGGTGGGGCGGATTTTGGGGGGTCTCACCCACCAGCAGCTCCTCGCCCCGGCAGCCCCGGTGGTTGAGCACGACGGACCTGGGGGAGAGGCGAGGCGTGAGGGGCTGGCGGGGCCGCGGCCGGCCCGTCCCCAGGGCTCACCTGTAGCCGGCGCGGCCGGCCCGGTGCACCAGGCGGAGCAGGTAACCGGCCTGGCTGCTGCCGGTGAGGCCCGGGAGCAGCAGGACGGTGGGGCGGGCGCAGGGCTCCGGGTGCCGGGGGCTGCCGGGGTCCTCGGCCCAGTCGAGGATGAGCTGCCCGCCGTCGGGGGCGCGGATGGCCTCGCTGCGGGCAGAGCGGCGGGTCGGTGGGGCGCGGCGGGGGGGGGCGGAACCGGGCCGGGGCCGGGGCCGGTGCGGCGGGCTCACCTGCGGTAGGAGACGGGCGGGCGGGCCCGGAGCAGGGCACCCAGCACGGTCTGCAGGCGGCCCTCCAAGCACCAGGGCGTGGGGCGGAAGGCCTCTCCCGCGGCGGGGCAGTGCCGCTCCAGGAAGGCGCGGAGCCGCGGCCCGGCGGCGAGCAGCGGCCGCTGCGGGGCGGGGGGGGGGCCGGTCAGCGGGGCCGCTCGGCGCGGCGGGGCCCGTCCCACCCTGCCCCGGCCCCCCCCGGCCCGGCCCGCGCTCACCCGCGGCACCCGCGCCCAGTAGTAGCCCAGGAAGGCGGCGGCGGCGGCCGCCAGCAGCAGCGGGAGCGGGGACAGCGCCGGGGCCGGTACCGGCTGCCCCTCCGCGCTCATCGCCGCCGCCGCCCGGGACGGCCCCGCCCCCGAGGGACGGCCCCGCCCCCGAGGGACGGCCCCGAGGGGTTGGTTCGCCCCAGGGATGACCACGCCCCCGTGGCACGGCCACGCCCCCGAGGCCTGCCACTGCCCGACATTAGCCCCGCCCCCGGAGCGGCGGCCGCGCCCCCGGCGTGACTCCGCCCTCCACGGTTCCGCCCTCCGCTGGCCCCGCCCCGGAGCGGGCGCGTGTCGCCCCGGCGGCCATCTATGAGGCGGGCAGAGGCGCCGGTTAACCCCTGCGCTGCCGGCGGGGCCCCGCCGGAGCGGCCCCGGGGCGCCGCCGGGGGGGGCTGAACCCCCCGGGCAGGGGAGGACCCGGCGGGCGGGTCCCGGGAGGCGGGTCCCGGCCGGGGCCGGTGGCGGTGTCGGTACCGGTGTCGGATGCCGGGGCGGGGGGACGTGTCGGCTACGTGGCCCGGGGCGGGGCGGGCGGCCCCGAGCGGCGCCGAGACGCGAGACCGGGGCCGGGTGAGTGGGCACCGGGGGCACCGGGCTGCGGGGGGTGGTGGGCGGGGGTCGTGCACCGCCTGTGCGGCGCCTGCTCTGCCCCGCAGCGGGTCTGTGTGCGGGGCGCGCAGCCCTGTGCGCGCTGCCTCTGCGGCGTGAGCGGTGTGTGCGGTGTGAGCGGTGTGAGCGGTGTGTGCGGTGTGAGCGGCGTGAGCAGTGTGAGCGGTGTGAGCGGTGTGAGCGGTGTGAGCGGTGTGTGCAGCGTGAGCGGTGTGTGCAGTGTGTGCAGCGTGAGCGGTGTGTGCAGTGTGTGCAGTGTGAGCGGTGTGTGCAGTGTGAGCGGTGTGAGCGGTGTGTGCGGTGTGTGCAGTGTGAGCGGTGTGAGCGGTGTGTGCAGTGTGAGCGGTGTGAGCGGTGTGAGCGGTGTGTGCAGTGTGTGCGGTGTGAGCGGCGTGAGCAGTGTGAGCGGTGTGAGCGGTGTGTGCAGCGTGAGCGGTGTGTGCAGTGTGTGCAGCGTGACCAGTGTGAGCGGTGTGAGCAGTGTGAGCAGCGTGAGCGGCTTGTGCAGTGTGAGCGGTGTGAGCGGTGTGAGCGGTGTGTGCAGCGTGAGCAGTGTGTGCAGTGTGAACAGTGTGAGCGGTGTGTGCAGTGTGTGCAGCATGACCAGTGTGTGCAGTGTGAGCGGTGTGTGCAGCGTGACCAGTGTGTGCAGTGTGAGCAGCGTGAGCGGTGTGTGCAGTGTGTGCAGCATGACCAGTGTGAGCGGTGTGAGCAGTGTGAGCAGCGTGTGCAGTGTGACCAGTGTGTGCAGTGTGAGCAGCGTGAGCAGTGTGTGCAGTGTGTGCAGCGTGACCAGTGTGAGCAGTGTGAGCGGCGCGTGCAGTGTGTGCAGCGTGACCAGTGTGTGCAGTGTGAGCAGTGTGAGCGGTATGTGCAGTGTGAGCAGTGTCAGCAGCGTGAGCAGTGTCAGCATGAGAAGTGTGTGCAGTGTGAACACTGTGAGCAATATGTGCAGCATGAGCAGTGTGTACAGTGTCAGTGCGTGCAGTGTGTGCAGCATGAGCAGTGTCAGCAGCATGACCAGTGTGTGCAGTGTGAGCAGCATGGGCGGTGTGAGCAGTGTGTGCAGTGCATGCAGCATGAGCAGTGTGAGCAATGTGTGCAGCGTGAGCAGCGTGAGCAGTGTGAGCAGCATGTGCAGTGTGAGCAGCGTGAGCAGTGCATGCAATGTGTGCAGTGTGAGCAGTGCGTGCAGTGTGAACACTGTAAGCAGTGTGACCAGTGTGAACAGTGTGAGCAGCGTGACCAGTGTGTGCAGTGTGAGCAGCATGGGCGGTGTGAGCAGTGTGTGCAGTGTGTGCATCATGAGCAGTGTCAGCAGTGTGAGCAGTGTGTGCAGGGTGAGCAGTGCCTGCAGTTTGAACAGTGTGTGCAGTGTATGCAGTGTGTGCTATGTAAGCAGCATGAGCAGTGCATGCAGTGTGAGCATGCACTCAGTGCAGCATGCCCACGCGTGCAGCACACTCCCCGCCCCGTGCAGCGCTGCCATCCCGGCGGTGCCAGCGTGTCCCGGCCACGCTGGAGCCGCTGGAGGCTCCCGGAGCTCCCTGCCCCCCCCGGGGCTGCTGCTCCCGCCCGGGGCGCGGGGGGTGCGGGGCGGGGGGAGCTGCCGCAGGTGTGAAGGCGGGTGGCGGTGGGTGCGCGCCCCAGCGCGGGCAGGGCAGCGGGCAGGGTGGGCAGGGGAGCACAGGCCGGACGGGGCCGGACGGGTGCCCGGTGCCGTGACCGTGCCTGTGTGGAAGCGCCCCGCACAGAGCCCCCCACCTGCTCCCCACCCCCTGTCCCTCTCTAAACGCCGTATTCCCACCGCCCCCCGGCACCCCAGACACCCACAGTGGCTGGGCACGGCTCCCCCCCAGAGCAAGGAGCACCCACCCAGGAGCACCCACCCTGCCGCTCTCGCCCGGCTGCAGCCCGAGGTCACGGGATGAGGAACCAGCTGCTGGCCCTGCTGCTCCTGCTGCTGCTCCCGGCGGTGCTGGCTGCCCCCAAAGCTGGGGGGCACAGGTATGGGGGGTGCACAGGTATGAGTGGGGTGCACGGGTGCGAGGGGGGGGCACAGGTATGGGATGGTACAGGTGTGGGTGGGGAGCATGGGTGTGGGGAGGGGTGCAGGTGTGGTTAGGGTGCACGGGTGCAGATGGGTGCCCAGGCATGGGGGGGTTACACAGGGTGCATGGGGGCAGGTGGGGTGCACGGGTGTGGCTGGGGCACACGGCTGCGGGTGGGCGCAGGGATGCAGAGTGGTGCATGGTCAGGGACAGGGCTGGAGGGCGCAGGGGTGCATGCAGGGCTGCAGGGGCTGTGGGCGGAGGGGCTGCGGGCAGAGGGGCCGCGGGGCGGGTGTGGGGCACTGCGGGGACATCGGGGCAGGTCGATGCGCGCAGCCCCCTCCCACTGCCCCCACCCAGGGACACAGTAACCCCCTGCCTCTCCTGGCCAGGCCTGAGGCTCCTGCGGCCACGAGGCCGGATCCTGATCCAGACCCATTGAGCCCGGAGCCACCCACGCTGTCGTGAGTCCCGACCCCTCGGGGAGCCCCATGGCCCGGGGGCTGCGCATCGGTGGGGAGAGGGATGGGGTGGGTGGGGGGCACAGGCAGTGCCCAGCTGGCTGTGGGGCAGGCTGCTCCTGGGGAGAGCTATAGGGCAGAGCAGCCCTGGGGCAGGCTGTGGGGCAGGGTGTGCCCACCACCAGCCCCGCTGCCCTCAGGCTGCTGCGGAGCACGGTGAGGAGCCTGGGGCCGCCAGAGCGGGACGTGGAGGCCATGACCTGGGCACAGGGTAAGGCCGCGTGCCGGCGGGGGGGCCGGGGTCTGGTGGGGCAGGGAGGGGGCCCCAGCCCCATGGCACCCTGTGCCCCACAGCCCTGCTCTACCTCTTCGTGCTGCACGACCACGACCGGAGCGGGCACCTGGATGGGCTGGAGCTGCTGCAGCTGCTGGGTGCAGTGCTGGCGCAGCGGGACGGGGCGCGGCCGGACCCTGATGCGGTAGGTCCCACAGGGACAGCCCCTCGCACCCCACGGAGACCCCGGGCTGGGCCCTTACCCCATCCCCACCCCGTCCCCACAGGTGGCTGCGCTGGTGGACCGAGCCCTGGAGAGGCAGGACCTGAGTGGGGACGGGCTGCTGGACCCCCCGGAGCTGCTGCTCTCGCCCGGCCGGGGACCCCCGGGGCAGCCCCTCCTGCAGCAACCCGGGGAGCCGCTGGCCGGGGCCGGGGCTGCGCCCGGGGGGGACACGGAGGCGCCTGGGGGGGACATGGGGGTGAGCAGCCCAGGGCATGGGATGGCAGAGGGGCAGGCAGCCCCCCAGGCCGAAGCCCCCGATGCAGGAGCCACGGAGGCGGTGGAAGCCCCCGAGGCGGAAGCCCCCAACGCTGAAGCTGTCGAGGCAGAGGAAGCCCCTGAGATTGACGCCCCCGAGGCTGGAGCCCCCGAAGTGGGGGCAGCCCCAGCTTGGGGGGACCCCGGGGAGCCGTAGGCGATGGGGGGCTGTGGGCAGGGCTGTGCCAGCCCCACTGTGGCTGTGGGGTGTGATGCCCTGGTGCTCTATGCCCCCCGCTCGGGACACACGGCAGTGGGGGGATCCCTGCACCCCCCCTCAAGCCTGCGGTGGGGCTGGGGAGGACGGTGGGGCCGGGACTGAGTGGTCGCCCCTGTAACGCGGTGGGAGGAAGAAATACAGGCGCTGCCACCAGCGCTCGCCTGGGCCATGGTTGCTCCAGCCCCGTGGTCACCGCGGCCGAGGAGAGGGGCTGGGGGCAGCCGGGGGGGCGCAGGAGGCAGCGGGGGGGCAGTGCGGGGCTTTATTGGCAGCAGGGCGGGGGGGTGGTGGGTGCAGCGGCGGGGGGCAGCGTGCCCCGGGGGTGGGGAGGGTCTCCTGGCACGGGGCGCCCAGCTCAGACGATGCCATCGAAGCCCTGGATCCCACATTTCCTGCCCGCGATCCGGCAGCCGAAGGTGAGGGCGTCCTGCAGGCTCCTCCCTGGGGAACGGGCATCTGGTCAGTCCTGCCAGGCCGAGCCGGGCTGAGCCGAGCCGAGCCGAGCCGTGCCAGGCTGAGCTGAGCTGTGCCGGGCCGAGCCGAGCTGAGCTATGCCTAGCTGAGCCGTGCCGTGCCAGGCTAAGCTGAGGCGTGCCAAGCGGTGCCGTGCCAGACTGAGCTGTGCCTAGCCGAGCCGTGCTGTGCCAGGCTGAGCTGAGGCGTGCCGAGCCGAGCCGTGCCAGGCTGAGCTGAGCTGTGCCGGGCTGAACCGAGCTGGGCCGAGCCGAGCCGAGCCGTGCCAGGCTGAGCTGAGCTGTGCCGGGCCGAGCCGAGCTGAGCCGTGCCTAGCCGAGCCGTGCCAGGCTGAGCTGAGGCGTTCCGAGCCGTGCCGTGCCAGGCTGAGCCGAGCCGTGCCGAGCTGAGCCGTGCCGGGCTGTGCCATGGCCATGCCAGGCTGTGCCATGCCATGGCCATGCCGTGCCATCGCATGCTGTGGCCGTGCCCACCTGCCGAGAGTGCGAAGATGACGGCGGCGTTGAAGGTGTCCCCGGCCCCCAGCGTGTCCACGAGGGTCTCGGGGGGGAAGGCGTCCGAGTGCACCAGCTCCCCGCCGGGCCCCATGGCGTCGGCCCCCTCCTCGGCCCAGGCGCAGATCAGGGTGGCCCTGGGGGGTGGTGGGAGTGGTGGTGGGTGCGGGGTGCAGGTGCGCCCCCCCGCCCCGACCTGCAGCCCTCCCGCGCCCCCATACCCCGGCTGCACGTGGCCGCGCAGCCCCTGCAGCGCCTCGGGGGCCGAGCGGTACCCGAAGTGCTGGGCCACGTCCTTGCTGATGAACACCTGCGGGAGAGGGGCTGGGACACCCCCGACACCCCCAGCCGGGCCGTGCCCCCCACCGCGCTCCCCTGGCCCCAGACACACGTGGCTGCACCCCACGTGCCCCCATGACTCTGCCCCCCCCCCCCATTCCCTGACCCCAACCACACACTGCTGTGCCCCTGCACAGACTATGCCCCCCCCGCTGTACCCCAACTGCACCCCTGCTCTAACTGCACCCCCCGCATCCCCGCACCCCCACAGACTGCCCCCCCATACCCCGACTCCCCCATTCCTGCACCCCCCCGGACTGCCCCCCGGTGCCCCAAACCCCCCATCCCTGCACCCCCACAGACTGCCCCACCGTACCCCAGCCCCCCCATCCCCGCACCCCCCCCGGACTGCCCCCCCAGACCCCGAACCCCCCATCCCTGCACCCCCCGTACCCTGAACCCCCCCATCCCTGCACCCCCCCGGACCGCCCCCCCGTACCCCGACCCCCCATCCCTGCACACCCCCCCCCCCGAGGCCCCGGTGCCCCGCCCCTGCCCTGCTGCCCCCCGCCCCCCGGCCTGGCCCCTGACCCCGCCCAGGGCCGGTAGCCCCGCCCCAATCCCGCCCCAGTAGCCCCGCCCCAGCCCCAATCCCCGCCCCCTCCCTTCGGCTTGGCCCGGCCCATGCCCCCGCCCAGGGCCGGTAGCCCCGCCCCAACCGCAATCCCCGCCCCCTCCGCGGGCCTGGCCCCGCCCCTAACCCAGTCCCCCAGCCCCAATCCCCGCCTTCTCCTTGGCGCCCCGCCTCCCGCCGGCCCCGCCCCGCGGCGGCCCCGCCCCGCACCACGTGGCCCAGGGCCATCAGCGGCAGCAGCTCCTCCCGCGGCTTCTCCACCTCCACCGAGGTGCGGACCCGCTCGGCCGGCGGCCGGGCCCGGTTGTGCTGCTCCACCCGCCGCATCATGGCCGCCTGCTCCGCCGCGTTCCGGGCCTGCGGGCACACGCCGCCTGGCACCGGCCCCGGCTGCCCCCGGGGGGGTCCCCCCCGCCCCATCCCGGGGGTCCCCCCCCGGCCCCGCCTCACCTCCCAGTGGATCCACTTGTACCGGGAGAGGTCGACCCGCTCGAAGTCACGGGCCGTCACGTCGGGCAGGTTCCTGCGGGGCGGGGGTCAGGCAGGGCGGCGGGACCCCCCGCCGCGGCGTGGGGCGGCCCCGGGTGACCCCGGCCCGGTGCCCGTCCAGGGGGCGAAGGGCAGCGCCGGGGGTGGCACAGCCCCGGTGAATCATTAACGATGGCGCGCCGGGACGCAGGGATGGACTCAAAGGGCAGCGCGGCAGCGGCCAGGATAGAGCTGCCGGGGGGGTCAGCGACGCCCAACGGCCCCTTCCACCATCAGCCCGTGTGGGCACGGCCGACCCGCTGCCAGGGCGGGGACCACGGCTGCCCTGCCGGCACCGGCACGGCCGAGGGAACGCTGTCCCGGGCACCGGGCAGCTGCTTCTTGCAGTGCGGGGCGACCCTGCGGGCAACGTGCCGGCTCTCCCGCACATCGGAGCGTGTGGCCCTGTGGTGATGCCACCGCCCATCAGGGCTGCGGCACAGGGGGGTGACTGGGGGCTGCGGGGACGATTGGCAGTGATTGTGTGTGCAGAATTACGGGGAATCACCCAACCTGGCACGCGGGACCTCGTGGCAGGCAACGCTGGGCAGGCGCCGGCGGAGCCTCTGATGGGGGCTGAGCACTGTGAGACCCCCGGGGTGCAGGGGGTGGCCCCGGGTGCCCGGCTCGGCCGGGGCAAAGGCAGAGACAGGGCCGCAGCCCCGAACCGGCCCGGCCGAGCGCTGCCTGCCAGGCAACTGGGGCCGGGGCTGGTGCCCTTACGTGTCGTAGAGCACGATGGTCCGGGAGCCGCTGGCGGCGCTGACCACACAGCAGGCGCAGGGCACGTCCCCGTGGGGCTGCCAGGCCACGTGCGTCACGTCCACACCCCGGCGCCGGAAATCCGCCGCAATGAAACTTGGGGGGGGGACGGACAGAGAGCGGGGTGAGGGGCGCCACGCACCCGTGGGCGTGCAGGATGGTGCGGGTGCCCCGGCTGGCGCTGGCGACGACGACGGAGACGGGCAGGCAGCCGCCGGGCTGCGGCACCGCGTGGCACACGTCCACCCCGTAGCGCCGCAGGTCGGCCAGGACGAAGCTGCCGGCGGGAGAGGCGCGGAGGGGCCGGCAGGAGCGTCAGGGCGGGGGCGACCCGGGACCCACCGGCAGCCCGGGGACCCCCTCCGCACCCCACTTACTCGGCGGCGTGCCCGGGGGCCAGCGAGCCCATGAAGGCGCAGGGGGCTCCCAGCAGCGCCAGCACCGTGCAGGAGTTGGAGGCGTTCCCGCCCCGCTGCCACCGCTGCGACAGGCACCTGCAAGGCGGCGGGCCGTGGGCGCCGGGCCGGCCCCGGGAGGAGCACCGGCAGCGCCCGGCGGGGCTGCCCCGGTACCTGGTGTCGGAGTCCTCGGCGGGGTAGGCCTCCACCTCGCTGATGATGTCCAGGCACACCAGCCCCACGCACAGGATCCGCTTCTCCCCGCCGGCGCCGGGGTCCCCCCGGGCGGCCGCCCCCGCTGCCATGCTGGGCCCGCTCCGCTGCGGCACCGGCACCGGCACCGGCACCGGCACCGCCCGGCCCCAGGGCCCGCCCCCGCGCCACGCCCCTCGCGGCGCCGCCAATCAGAGCGCGCCGCCGCGCCGCTCCCTCCTCGGGCGCCTGGAGGGGCGGGGCAGAGGGGAGGGCGCGGCCGTGCGGGACACGCCCCCTGGGCTACGGGGGTGGGGGGGGGCCGCGGGGGGCATCGCGCGCATGCGCACGATCGCCAGGGGCCGGGGCGTGCGCGGCTGCACGCGCTGCTCGTGCTCACGGCCCGTCGCACGCGCGCACGGGCACCCCCGTGCACCCCCCCCGTGCACCCGCCTGTGCACCCCCCGTGCACCCCCCGTGCACACCCCCCGTGCACACCCCCCCGTTTACCCCCCGTGCACCCCCCCGTGCACACCCCCCCGTTTACCCCCCGTGCACCCGCCTGTGCACCCCCCGTGCACCCCCCCGTGCACACCCCCGTGCACACCTCCGTGCACCCCCCGTGCACCCCCCGTGCACCCCCCCCCGTGCACCCCCCGTGCACACCCCCCGTGCACCCCCCCCGTGCACACCCCCCCGTGCCGTGGGGCGAGGGTGCAGCCGGGTCCGGGTGCAGCAGACGCCGTCCCCTGGGCCGGACCTGCCCGGGCAGGGGGGGCCCCGTCCCACCGCGGGGTGCAGGGGGCCCCCGCCCCCACCCCACAGCCCTTCCTGAGCACGGGGTGCGGGTCGGGGTGCGGGTGCAGATTTGGGTGCAGGTCTGGGTGCAGGATGGGGTGCAGGTTGGGGTTTGGGTGCAGGATGGGGTGCTGGTCAGGGTGCAGGTCAGGTTGCAGGTGCAGGTCTGGGTGCAGTTCAGGGTGTGGTTCGGGGTGCAGGTTGGGGTGCAGGTGCAACTCTGGGTGTAGGTTAGGGTGCAGGTCTGGGTGCAGGTTGGGGTGCAGGTTGGGGTGCAGGTCGGGGTGCAGGTGCAAGTCTGGGTGCATGTTTGGGTGCAGGTCTGGGTGCAGGCCTGGGCGTTGGTCTGTGAGCAGGCGCAGGTGTGGGTCGGCCGGTGCTGGGCGAGGGTGCAGGGAGGCCCGTGGGTGCGCCACCGGGCAGGTTAATATGTCAGTGGGGCGGCGGCGGCGGCGGCAGTGGCGCAGGTGGGAGGGGACGGCGGCGGGAGCGGGAGCAGTGGCACAGGTAGGCGACCGGGCACGGGATGGGGAGCGGGGCTGAGCCCCCCGGCACCGGCGGCAGCCACGGCCCAGGGTGCCCGGGCAGATGGGACGGGTCACCGCGTCCTTGTGCCGTGCCGGGGGGCTGCGCCAAGCCGCCCCCCAGGCTCCCTCGTGCCAGCGGCATGACCTTTGCCCTGGGCCACGGAGCGCCCGGGCACGGTGCCCGTGGGAGCCCACACCCGCCTTGTTGTGGGGCTGCGGCCGTGGCCAACTCTGCCGGCAGCTGCGTGGGGCTGGGGCCCCCGTCCGGGGACCCCTCCTGCCCGCGCCGTCCCCGGAGCTGCTGGGGCCAAGGATTGGGGGTACGTTGGGGGCCAAGTGCCCGGCACCGGTCCTGAGCGTCCCTGACCATGCCGTGCCCAGCTGTGCCACGCTGCGCCGGGCGGTGCAGAGCCAGTGCCGGCAGCACCGGGCTGAGCCTGACCGTGCCATGCAGGGCTGCAGCCCCGTGCCCCGGGGAGCTTCTCGCCTCCGTGCCCCGGGGGACGTCTGCTGGCCCTGGGGCCAGGGGCTGGTGCCCTGGCAGGGTGCTGCCCGCCTGCCCGCACCCCCAGGGCGCTGGGAGCGGTGGCGGTGGCACCGGGATGGACGAGCGGCTGCGGGAGCTGCGGCTGCAGGAGGAGAGGACCTTCCTGCGGAGCATGGCGCGGGAGGAGGCCGCGGAGCAGCCCCCCGGCCGGCGGGACAGCCGGGCACCGGCCATCGTCCCCGAGCCCCTCGACGCCACCCTCTGCGTGCCCAACAGCCCCAAGTCGCACAGGTAGCCAGCGCGGCCGGGGGGCCCACGGGGCCGGGGGGGCCGGTGCTGCCCTGCCTGTGCCCCCGCACCCCCAGGGACCTGGGCCTGATCGCGGAGGCGGTGGGACGCAGCGAGTTCCTGCGGCGCCTGGGCGAGGGCTGCCCCGAGACGCTGGCCCAGAGCTTTGCCCCCGTCTGGCACGGCCCCGGCGACACGGTGCTGGCCGAGGGCACCGAGGGCACCGCCATGTACATTGTGGCAGGTGAGAGCGCGGCGCCAGCACGCGCTGGGGGGGGCGGTGTCACGCGTGCCGGGTCACGCGTGTGCAGGCGTGCTGCAGGCATGCAGGCCTCTGTTCCCACGCCTGGGCATGCATCGGGGTGAGCTCCTCTGCTGCGTCTGCCACGTGTGCCTGCGCGTGTCAGGCTGCTGCACACGCGTGTGCCCGTGCACGCCTGCGTGTGCTGCATGTGCATCCGCTGCGGGGGATGCACCACCTGTGCGCGCAGGGCACACGTGCGAGGCCGCCGGCTGCGGGGCAGCCCCACGCGTGCACATGTGTGTGCATGTGTGCGCGATGCCGTGGGCCGCGTCTCTCTGCAGAGGGGCAGCTCAGCGTGAGCCAGCGGGGCCGGCAGCTCCGCACGCTGGGGCCGGGGGACGTGTTCGGGGAGCTGGCCATCCTCTACCACTGCAAGCGCACGGCCACCGTGCGGGGTAAGGGCAGCCCCCGCCCCACGGGCCCCGAGTCGCCCCCCGGCCCCCCGCTGACGCCCCTCTGCCGCAGCGCTCGGCCCCGTGCGCCTCTGGGCCATCGACAGGCAGCGGTACCGCGCCATCGCCACCAGCAACGCCAAGCAGCGACGAGCGGAGATCCTGGGCTCCCTGCGGACGTGAGAGGGGCCCAGCACCCGCCGGCACCACCCCGCGGCACCCACCGCACCCAGGCCCCACACCCTGACACCCTCGGGGGGGTGCTGCCCCCTCCTGCCAGCCCTGGCTGCCCGGTCCCCTCCCAGTGCCAGCCTTGTCCTCCTCCTCATCATCCCCATTCCTGTCCCCATCCCCACCTCATCTCATCCCCATCCCAGGTCCCATCCCTGTCCTCATCCTTATCCCCCTCCCCATCCACATGCCCATTCCCCATCCCAGGCCCTGTTCCTGTCTGATCCCTGTTCCCATGCCCATTCCCATGCCCATCTCATTTCCGTTCCCATGGCCAGCCCCACCTCCACCACATCCCCATCCCTGTCCTATCCCTGTCCCTATCCCCGCCCTCATCCCCATCCCTGTTCCATCCCCGTCCCATCCCTGTCCCATCCCTGTCCCATCCCATCCCATCCCCATCCCCACCCCTGTCCCAATCCCTGTCCCCATTGCCATCCCTGTCCCATCCCTGTCCCCATCCCTGTCCCCATTGCCATCCCTGTCCCCATCCCTGTCCCCATCCCTGTCCCCATCCCTGTCCCCATTGCCATCCCTGTCCCATCCCTGTCCCCATCCCTGTCCCCATCCCTGTCCCCATTGCCATTCCTGCCCCATCCTTGTCCCCATCCCTGTCCCATCCCCATCCCATTCCCATCCCTCTCTCCTCCCCATCCCTGTGTCTCTCCATCCCCTTCCCCAGCCCTGCCCTGCCCACCGGCTGCAGGAGCCCAGGCAGGGCAGGGTGCAGGGCAAGGTGCAGGCAGGGTGCAGGGTAGGGTGCAGGGAGGGTGCAGGGTAGGGTGCAGGCAGGGTGCAGGGCAGGGTGCGGGCAGGGTGCAGGGTAGGGTGCAGGGCAGGGTGCAGGCAGGGTGCAGGGAGGGTGCAGGGTAGGGTGCAGGCAGGGTGCAGGGTAGGGTGCAGGGCAGGGTGTGGGCAGGGTGCAGGCAGGGTGCAGGGCAGGGTGCGGGCAGGGTGCAGGGTAGGGTGCAGGGCAGGGTGCAGGCAGGGTGCAGGGAGGGTGCAGGGTAGGGTGCAGGCAGGGTGCAGGGTAGGGTGCAGGGCAGGGTGCGGGCAGGGTGCAGGCAGGGTGCAGGGCAGGGTGCGGGCAGGGTGCAGGGTAGGGTGCAGGGCAGGGTGCAGGCAGGGTGCAGGGAGGGTGCAGGGTAGGGTGCAGGCAGGGTGCAGGGTAGGGTGCAGGGCAGGGTGCGGGCAGGGTGCAGGCAGGGTGCAGGGCAGGGTGCGGGCAGGGTGCGGGCAGGGTGCAGGGCAGGGTGCAGGCAGGGTGCAGTCAGGGTGCAGGGTAGGGTGCAGGCAGGGTGCAGGGCAGTGTGCAGGGCAGGGTGCAGGCAGGGTGCGGGCAGGGTGCAGGGCAGGGTGCAGGGCAGGGTGCAGGCAGGGTGCAGGGCAGTGTGCAGGGCAGGGTGCAGGCAGGGTGCAGGGCAGGGTGCAGGGCAGTGTGCAGGGCAGGGTGCAGGGTAGGGTGCAGGGCAGGGTGCAGGCAGGGTGCAGGCAGGGTGCAGGGCAGGGTGCAGGGTAGGGTGCAGGCAGGGTGCAGGCAGGGTGCAGGCAGGGTGCAGGGCAGGGTGCAGGGTAGGGTGCAGGCAGGGTGCAGGCAGGGTGCAGGGTAGGGTGAAGGCAGGGTGCAGGCAGGGTGCAGGCAGGGTGCAGGGCAGGGTGCAGGGTAGGGTGAAGGCAGGGTGCAGGCAGGGTGCAGGGCAGGGTGCAGGCAGGGTGCAGGGTAGGGTGCAGGCAGGGTGCAGGCAGGGTGCAGGGCAGGGTGCAGGGCAGGGTGCAGGGTAGGGTGAAGGCAGGGTGCAGGGTAGGGTGCAGGCAGGGTGCAGGGCAGGGTGCAGGCAGGGTGCAGGCAGGGTGCAGGGCAGGGTGCAGGCAGGGTGCAGGGTAGGGTGCAGGGCAGGGTGCAGGGTAGGGTGAAGGCAGGGTGCAGGGCAGGGTGCAGGGCAGGGTGCGGGCAGGGTGCAGGCAGGGTGCAGGGTAGGGTGAAGGCAGGGTGCAGGCAGGGTGCAGGGCAGGGTGCAGGGTAGGGTGCAGGCAGGGTGCAGGGCGGGGTGCAGGCAGGGTGCAGGGTAGGGTGCAGGGCAGGGTGCAGGCAGGGTGCAGGCGGGGTGCAGGCAGGGTGCAGGGCAGGGTGCAGGCAGGGTGCAGGGCAGGGTGCAGGGTAGGGTGCAGGCAGGGTGCAGGGCAGTGTGCAGGGCAGGGTGCAGGCAGGGTGCAGGGCAGGGTGCAGGGTAGGGTGCAGGGCAGGGTGCAGGGCGGGGTGCAGGCAGGGTGCAGGGTAGGGTGAAGGCAGGGTGCAGGCAGGGTGCAGGGCAGGGTGCAGGGTAGGGTGCAGGCAGGGTGCAGGGCAGGGTGCAGGCAGGGTGCAGGCGGGGTGCAGGCAGGGTGCAGGGTAGGGTGCAGGGCAGGGTGCAGGCAGGGTGCAGGGTAGGGTGCAGGCAGGGTGCAGGGCAGGGTGCAGGGCAGGGTGCAGGGCAGGGTGCAGGGCAGGGTGCAGGCAGGCTGCGGGAGCCCAGCTGGCCCCTCTTGCCCGCAGGGTGCCCTGGCTGCGGGACCTCTCCGACAGCCACCTCTCCAAGCTGCTGGATGCCATGGAGGAGGTGGGTGGGCGCCCGAGAAGGGTCCCCCATGGGGGGTCTCGGGGGGCTGGGACACGTCCCTGGGGCTACTGGGACGTGCCTGGGATGGCGGGTCTGGGACTGGCTGGGGGGGGGCTGCCTGCCCCCCTGCCTGCCCCCCCACCTGCCCCGTCCCTCCCCGCAGTGCACCTTCGCGCCCGGCCACGTCATTATCCACGAAGGGGATGAGGGGGAAAACTTCTACATCATCCTGAAGGGAGAGGTGGGTGCGGCACCCTGCACCCCACCCCACCGGGGACCCCCCCCCGGCGAGGGGCAGGGCTGTGCCCTGTGCCCCCCGTCCCCACTCAGCCCATCCCCGCGTCCCGGTGCCGCAGGTGCGGGTGAGCCGGCGGGTGGACGGGCAGGAGAAGGTGATCCGCGTCCTGGGTGCCGGCGAGCACTTCGGGGAGCTCTCCCTGCTGCAGTAGGTGCCCGGGCTGTCCCCCCCACGGCACCCCCACCCCAGCAGCACCCACGGTGCCAGCCCGGCCTTGCCGCCTGGCTCCAGTGTCACCGGGCTGGCCCTGAGGTGACAACCCCCTGCAGTGACACCCCCCTGCAGTGCCCCCCCCCACCCCATGGTGACATCCTTTCCACTGCCTGCAGCACCCCGCTGCATCCCTGCTGCATCCCTGCTGCATACCTGTTGCATCCCCACTGAATCCCTGGTACATCCCCGCTGCATCCCCACTGAATCCCTGGTGCATCCCCAGTGCATCCCCGGTGCATCCCTGCTGCATCCCCACTGCATCCCTGCTGCATCCCCGCTGCATCCCCACTGAATCCCTGGTGCATCCTCAGTGCATCCCCGGTGCATCCCTGCTGCATCCCCACTGCATCCCTGCTGCATCCCCGCTGCATCTCCACTGAATCCCTGGTGCATCCCCGGTGCATCCCCGGTGCATCCCTGCTGCATCCCTGTTGCATCCCCACTGAATCCCTGCTGCATCCCCGCTGCATCCCCACTGCATCCCTGCTGCATCCCCACTGCATCCCCACTGAATCCCTGGTGCATCCCCGGTGCATCCCTGCTGCATCCCTGCTGCATACCTGTTGCATCCCCACTGAACCCCTGCTGCATCCCCAGTGCATCCCTGCTGCATACCTGTTGCATCACCGGTGCATCCCCACTGCATCCCTGCTACATCCCCAGTGCATCCCTGCTGCATCCCCGGTGCCCCAGGACGGGGCGCGTGCCGCCTCACCTGCACCCCCAGCTCCTGCCCCCCCCGTGCACCCCCCCGCCCCCCATCGTGCACCCCCCCATCTCCCCCCTCCGTGACCCCCCTGCGCAGGAACACCCGCCGGACGGCGTCGTGCCAGGCCCAGGGACACGTCACCTGCATCACCGTGGCCAAGGAGTGGGTGTACCCGCGTCCCCCCCCAGCCTGGCCCTGCGGGGGCACGGCCGGGACCCCCCCCCCAGCCCCACTGACCCCCCTCCGCCCCACAGAGACTTCCTCGAGATCAGCCCCTTCTGCCCCCGGCAGCTCGCGGAGCCGTGAGTGTCCCCTGTCCCCGCAGCCCCCGGGACCCCCAACCCCTCGGGGACCCCAGGGCAGCGCTGGGCGCCATGGGGACCCCCAGCATGGGGGGGGGCTGCTCCGGGGGGCCGGGGGTGGGGGGTGGCCATGGCCTGGGGGGGTCTGGGGTGGGGGGTGATGGGTGCAGGGGGGGTCGGGGGTGACGGTCCTGGCAGGGAGACGGTGGCTGGTGCCGGTGGGGTCCCGGCTGTGCCCGGAGCTGTGCCGTGGCCCCAAGCGGGTCCCGGTGCCGTCCCGCTCCCGCCGAGCCCCACGGCACTTGCTCTGGCGTGGCCCCCCGCGAGGTGCCCCCCACCACGGGCCGCCCGGCTGAGGCAGCTCCTTGCTGGCCCCACGTGTGGGTCTGGGGTCTCGCTGCCCCCCGCGCCCGGTGCTTGGCCCCACAGGGCCGTGGGGCGCTGGGGCTGAGGGGAGGGGGCATGGGGAGGGGGCTGGGTGGGTGCCGGCGCTGAGCGGGCTCTGGCCCCACTGCCCCCCCGCCCCCAGACCCACATCTCCACCCCCGCCCGGAAACACGCCTGAGACAGAGGCACCGGCCCCAGAGGGTCCCGGGCGGTGAGTGAGGGTGGGGTGGGGTGGGGTGGGGTGTGGTGGGATGGGGAAGGGGAAGGGGATGGGGATGGGAATGGGAGGGCATGGGATGGGGATGGGATGGGGAAGGGGAAGGGTATGGGATGGGGTGGGATGGAGATGGGGAACGGGATGGGATGGGATGGGATGGGGATGGGATGGGGAAGGGGAAGGGGAAGGGGATGGGATGGGATGGGATGGGATGGGATGGGGATGGGATGGGGAAGGGGAAGTGGATGGGATGGGGATGGGAATGGGAGCAGGGATGGGATGGGGATGGGAATGGGGATGGGGATGGGAATGGGATGGGATGGGGATGGGAATGGGAGCAGGGATGGGATGGGGATGGGAATGGGGATGGGGATGGGAATGGGATGGGATGGGGATGGGAATGGGAGCAGGGATGGGATGGGGATGGGAATGGGGATGGGGATGGGAATGGGATGGGATGGGGATGGGAATGGGAGCAGGGATGGGATGGGGATGGGAATGGGGATGGGGATGGGAATGGGATGGGATGGGGATGGGAATGGGAGCAGGGATGGGATGGGGATGGGAATGGGGATGGGGATGGGAATGGGATGGGATGGGGATGGGGTGGGGATGGGGTGGGGAAGGGGAAGCGGATGGGATGGGATTGGGATGGGATAGGGATGGGATGGGGATGGGGACGAGGCCCCCCTGCCCCAGGACCGGGCTCCCTGGCCTCAGGGCATGGACTTGGGTGGGCAGCGGAGGGGGCAGACAGCAGCAACTCAGCGAAGGCCCAGCCCTGCGCTGGGTGTCCCGGGGGTCCGGCTGGGTGACAGAGGGTCCCTGGGGTCGTGCGGGCTGCTGCAGTGTCCCCATGGCCCAGCCTGATGGCACCGGGGTCCCCAGGGTCCAGCCCGGTGCTGGGGGGTCCCTGAGGCCCAACCCAGCGCCGTCCCCGGGGAGCGGTGGGGGGTTCCGGGCCCCGGCGGGGCTGGGGGGTGGGCAGCCCCACGGTGCCAGGGCGGGTGCTGCAGGGCCCTGGTCCACACCGCAGGGGCTGGGGGTCCCCGAGCCTGCGGCAGCCCCCGGCACCGGTGCGGCTGGAGGACCTGGTGGCCGTGCGCTACGAGGAGGGGCAGCGGCAGGGCCAGCGCGTCGTCCTGGGCACCGGGGGCTTCGGCAGGGTCGAGCTGGTAAGAGCTGGACCCCACGCGCCCCCCGGCCCCCCAACCCGTCCTGCTGCAGCCAGCGGTGCCCACCCCGGTGCCCGTCCCGCTGCCCACGGCCGCCCGCATCCAGGTGCGGTGCCGGGAGCGGCTCTTCGCGCTGAAGCGGATCCGCAAGGACTGGGTGGTGCGGACGCGGCAGCAGGAGCACGTGCGCACGGAGCGGCGGGTGCTGGCGGGCAACCGCAGCCCCTTCGTCGTGGGGTGAGTACGGGGGTCGGTGGGACGGGGGCAGCGGGGCGGTGGCGCGGGGGTCGGGGCGGTGCGGCTGCTGGCCGTGCCGAGGTCCCGCTGACCCCTCTCCGCAGGTTTTTCGGCACCTTCCGGGACGGGCAGTATGTCTACCTACTGCTGGAGTTCTGCCAGGGCGGCGAGCTGTGGACCAAGCTGCGCGAGGTGTATGGAGCCGGGGCGAGCGCGGGGCTGGGGCGGCAGTGCCGTGCCGTGCCATGCCGTGCCATGCCGTGCCATGCGACTGCTGGTCCCTGCTGTATAGGCGCTGCTTCGAGGAGCCACTGGCTGTGTTCTGCTGCGCCTGCGTGGTGGAGGGCCTCGAGTACCTGCATGGCCGCGGCATTGTCTACCGGGACCTGAAGCCCGAGAACCTCATGCTGGACCAGCACGGCTATGTCAAGCTGGTACCGGTGCAGGCGTCCCGGCAGTGCCAGCGCTGCCCGGGGAGGGGGGCGGCGGGAACTGGGGGGGGGCTGCACTGGCTGACGGCACCGGTGCCTGCAGGTCGACTTCGGCTTCGCCAAGGAGCTGGGGCGGGGGGAGAAGACCTACTCCTTCTGCGGGACCCCCGAGTACCTGGCGCCCGAGATGCTGCGCCAGGAAGGCCACGACTTCGCCATCGACTTCTGGATGCTGGGCATCCTCGTCTTCGAGCTGCTGGTGGGCAGGTGAGCACGTGCCCCCGGGGCCGGCTGAGCCCCCCCAGTGCCGAGGACCCACCTGCCCGCGCCCCGCAGGCCCCCCTTCCACAGCGCCGACCCCCAGATCTACAGCCGCATCCTGGACGGCATCTTCTCCTTCCCCGCCTTCCTCGGCGAGGCTGCCTGCTCCCTCATCGCCAAGCTCTGCAGGTGCTCGGGGCAGCCGGCGTGGGGTCCCGCAAGGGCGGGGGGGGCACAGGGGGGCTGCGTGCGGTGGGGTGCCCCGGGCAGGGTCAAGGCGTCTTGGGAGGCACTTGGGTGTGTCGCGGCACCCCGATGTGCGTGGGGTGCCCCGAGTGCATCCTCACCCCCCGATGTGCATGGGGCGGGGGGGGGGGTGTCCCCTGGGTACAGCATTGCACCCTGTTGTGCGGGGGGGGGTCCCCCAGTGTGTGTGTGTGTGGGGGGGGGGGGGGGGTGTCCGTGTCCCCGGGTACGTTGTTGCACCCCAGGGTGCATCCTTGCACCCCACTGTGCAGGCGGGTGCCCCAGACGCAATGGGGTGCCCCCCCCCCAGCCCCTGCCCTATGCCATCCCCTCGCAGGCGCCGTCCGGGGCAGCGCCTGGGGAACACGGCCAGCGGCATCCGTGGCATCAAGAAGCACAGGTGAGGGGGGGGACAGGTGGGGGCCCCGCGCCCCCCCCTTCTGCCCCTCCTGCAGCCCCCCCGCGCCCCCCAGGTGGTTCGGGGCCCTGAATTGGAGGAAGCTCTTGCTGCGGCAGCTGGAGGCACCCACCCTACGGCTCATCAAGGAGGTGAGGTGGGGGCTCAGGGGACTCGTGTGGGTGCTGCCGGGGGGGCAGGAGGGGCTGGCTCTGACCCCAACCCCCCCAGGGACCCCCCTACGTCAACTTCAAGCGTTTCTCGGTCGACTGGACGCCAGCAGAGGACGAGTTCTCGGGGTGGGACGAGGATTTCTGACGGCAGCGGGACCCCCAGGCCCATGGTGGGACCCCCGGCTGTGCCCCCTCCCCACTGCACCCCTGGGCCTGGGCAATGTGGGGGGCTGCCCCGCAGCCCCCCGCTCTCTGGGGTGGGGGTCCCTCCTGGGGCAATAAATGGTGGGGCCGCGGCTGGGCACAGGAAGGAGCCAGAGCCGCGGGTACAAAACCCGGTGCCGCGTCTTTATTTTGTGGGGGGCAGTGGGGGGCCGGGGGCGGCGGGGCGGTGTGGGGGGCCGGGGCAGGCAGTGTGGGGCGGGGGGACGTGGTGGGAGGGGAGTGAGGGGTGGGGGGTGCTGATAAATAACAGGGCGGGTGGGGGGGGTCCCGCCGGGGCGTGGGGACCCCCCGGCCCGGCTGTGCCCCCGGCTGGCCGGCAGCCCCGTGCCGGGGCGGAGTGTGGGGGTCCGGTGGCTCTAGGGCTCCTCGGCGTCGTAGAGCAGGGCCCCGCTGAAGACGGTGAGGGGCTCGTCGGGCGCGTGGGCCAGGCGCCCCGAGACCAGGTCCACGCAGAGCGTCTCGCCGGCCGCCAGCGGCAGCAGGAGGCTGAAGACGCCGAGCGCCCCGGGGCTGGGCTGCAGGGCCGCCACCGGCTCCTTCTCCAGCCCCTCGGGCTGGAAACCGGCCGAGTCCAGGCGGGCGATGCCCTGGTTGGAGCGCGACAGCACGGCCTCCAGCTTCTCCCCCTTGTGCCCCGTCAGCACCGCGCTCACCAGGTACCGCCCGCTCACCGGTGCCGTGAAGGTGCCTGCGGCGGTGGGCGACGGGCGTCAGTGCCGGCGGCCGCCCTGTCCCCAGGGCCCCCGGGACGGGCTCTGCACCCCCAGGCTCCCCCACTGCACCCCCAGGACAGGCACGGCGCTCCCCGAGGACACCCCCCCATCCCATCGTTGCACCCCAGGATCACACTTCACCCATGACCGTGCAGCGCCCGTCCACCCCACAGCCCCCCTGCCCCACGCGTGGCGGTGCCGCGCGGGCGCTCACCCGTCTCGGGGTCGTAGGCGCCGCCGTCGTTGAGCAGGACCTGGTCGAAGGGGACGGTGCCCGGCTCCGTGCGCTGGGTGCTCAGGGCGGCCGAGAAGGCGATGCGGGGCACGGAGCCCGGCTCCCCCACCTCGCCTGGGCACCGCGTCAGGACGGGGCACCCCGGCCCGGCACCCCCTGCGCCCCGCCCGCACCACCAGCCCCCGACCCGCCCCATACCTGCCCCTTCGCCCTCTCCGTGCCCCCCGCCCCTGCCCACGTCCCCCCGCCGCGCCCCCAGCCCCTCTGCCCACCACGGCGCCCGTCACCCCAGGCTGCCCTGCCCCGTGCCCTGTGCCCCCCCACACCCCCCCGCTCCCCTTCCCCCAGCCCAGACCCCCCCCAGCTGCCATTGCAGCCCCCCAAGTCCCCCCCAAGCCCCCTTGTTCCCCAAGCTTCAGCCCCAGAGGCCCCCACCCCAAACTGCCCCCCAACCCCGCCGTGCCCCCCCAGCCCTACCTCTCTCTCCTGGCAGCCCTAGGAGGGAAGGGGAGGAGGGGGCTGCATTGCCGGCACGGGGCAGGACCCCCGGGCGCAGGGTCCGGCCGTGCCAGCGCTGCCCCACTGCGGGGGGCACAGGGGGCTGTTTCTTACCGGGGGGGCCCATGGGGCCTTGTTCTCCATCCTTGCCGGGGGGCCCAGTGGGCCCGGGGGGGCCCATCTCACCCACAGGGCCGGCGGGTCCAGGGGGTCCTGGGGGGCCTGAAGAGAGGATGGGGTTAGAGCCGCCCCGGCCCCACAGCCCTTCCCCTGGCCCCACAGCCCCGCACTTTGCGTCCCCATGGCTTGCGTCCCCATGTTCTCATGCGCTGCAGCCCCACGTCCCCGCGCTTTGAGCCCCCGTGTCCCCACGACTTGCATCCCCATGTCCCCACAGCCCCATGGCTTGACCCCCATGGCTTGAATCCCCACGTCCCCACGCACCGCAGCCCCATAGCCAGCAGCCTCTTATAGCCCTGTGCCCCACACCCCAACACCCCCGGGCCCCCACACCCCCCTGCCTCGCTCCCCGGTGACCCCGTGCCCCTGTTCCTCGAAGCCCCACGTCCCCGCCACGGTCCCCAAGCACCGTCCCCGCAGCCTTGTGCCCCCCAGCCCCTCCCACGACGCCCCGCGTCCCCGCGTCCCCCATCCCGCGCCCCCCGCGCCCCGTCCCCCGCGCACCGGTGAGGTCCCTCTGGGTCAGGCGGAGCAGCTCCCCGCGCAGGTGCTGCAGGCTGGCGTTGAGGGCGCCGAGCCGGTGCGGGAGCTGGGCCTGCAGCGCCTTCTCCAGCAGCGCGGCCTGGGTGCGGGCTGTGCCGTTCAGCTCCCGCACCGCGCCCCACAGCCCCGCCACGTGCCGGCCGAGCCCCTCGCGGACGCCCCGCAGCCCGCCTGCCACGGCCTCCAGCTGCTCGCAGACGCCCTCCAGCTTGGCCAGACGTGGCTCCAGGCCGGCCGGGCAGCCCCCGGCCCGCGCCAGCTCCCGCACCAGCCCCTCCAGCCGCTCCTCGCTCTCGGCCTGCCGTGCCGCCGCCGCCGCCGCCGCCTGGTCCAGCTCGGTCACGATGCGGTCGGTGATGGCGCCCAGCTGGCGCTGCCGGGCGTCCTGCTGGTCCAGGGCATCCTGCAGCCCCTGCACCGTGGCGTTCAGCCCGCCGAGTGAGAGCAGTGCCGCCGCCAGCTCGCCCCGCAGCCCCCGCAGCTCCGAGGGCGAGGTGCCCCCGAAGACGCTGAACCCCTCCAGCGGCGGCTCCGGCTCCAGCTCCGGCTCCGGCTCCGTGGGGCCGGGCTGGGGTGGGCGGCAGGCGGCGGTGCAGACGTCCACCTCGGCCCGCAGCCGCTCCAGCTCCTGGGACGTCAGCGGGGCGCAGGACGGGGGGCAGGGGCCGCCGCTCGGCCCCCCCAGCTCGGCCTCCAGCCGCCCCGTCCGGTTGCGGAGCTGCGCCAGCTCCTCTGCCAGGGCCCCCCCCCGCCTCCAGCTGCCCCAGCCGCCCCGCCAGCTGCCCCAGCGCCTCCCCCTGTGCCCCCAGCAGCTCCCGCAGCTCCCCCCCCTCTGCCCGCAGCCCCCGCAGGGTCCCGGCCAGCCCGTCCCCGCCGGCCCCCAGGGCCCGGAGCTGCCCCTCGGTGTCCTGCAGCCGCCGCTCCAGCTGCCGGAGGAGGGGGCCAAGCTGCCCGTCCTGCCCGTCCCGGCTGCCGGCCGTTGGCTCGGGGGGGGCCGGGCAGGGCCGGCCGCAGCGGGCCAGCAGCCCCTCCAGCTCAGTCAGGCGGGCGCTGCGCTGTGCCCCGCTGGCTGCCAGCCCCTCCACCGCCCGGCTCAGGTTGGCCAGGCGTCCCGGCAGCCCGCTCTGCCGCCCCTCGGGCTCGGGGGGCCACGGGCCGGCCCGCGAGGCGTTCAGCCGTCCCTCCAGCTCCGCCAGCCGCCGGGCCAGCACCGGCCCCTGCCCGCCCGGCCCCACCACGGCCGTGGGCAGCCCCTCCAGGCGCCGCTCCAGCTCGGCCAGGCGCCGGTGCAGCTCGTCCGGCGGGGCGGCGGCGGGGGCCAGGCGGCTGCTCAGGCTGCTGATGTGCCGCTGCACCGTCTCCACCGCATCCCGGTTGCGCTGGTCCACTGAGCCCACCAGCTTCTCCAGCGCCCGCATGCGCTCCCGGTCCTCCGCTGCCTGCCGTCGCAGCCCCTCGGTGCCAGCCGCGCAGGCGGCGCAGGTCTCCTGCAGCCGTTGCTCCAGCTCGCGCAGCGCCGTGGCTGCCCCTGGGCCCACCGCCGCCGGCGGGCCCTCCCGGCTGCTCTCCTGATGGCGCAGGCGGCTCTCCAGCTCCTCCAGCCGCCGCTGGACGTGGCTCAGCGCCTCCCGCACCTCAGCAGGGGCGGCCGCATCGGCCGGCTGCTCGCCCTCGGGGCCACCGTCCGCCGCCCGGCGCGGGTGCTCCGCCATCGGCTCCTGCCCGGCCCGCAGCTCCTCCACCTGCTCGCTCAGCCGCCGCACCTGCTCCTCCAGCCGCCGCACCTTCTCCGCATCCCCGCCACCTGCCACCGCACCGCATCATCGGGGTCACGGCCGCGCCGGGGCCGCCCCGCTGGCACGTCCTCCCTACCCGACGGCACTACCTTCGCCTCCCAGGCCGCTGAGGGGGTTGCCGAAGCCGGAGAGCGTGGGGCGGCCGGGCCGGGGCCGGGGGCGGCCGGTGGGCAGGGGGGATGCCGGCGCCGGCCCCTCGGTGCAGTCCTCGCCCGAGTAGCCCTGGCAGCAGCGCCAGGCCAGCTCCGACACCGTCCTCTGGGCCACCTTGTAGCGGGGCCGCAGGAAGCTGCGGTACCTGCGGGCAGAGGAGACCCTGCCGCAGCGGTGGGGGGGACGGGAGCCCCCGAGGGGGCAGCACGGGCAGACGAGGGGGGGACGGGCGCTGGGTGGGGGGTCCCGGGCACGGGGAACGGGACTGGTCCTGGGGTGGCAGGGGTGGGGGGGAGCTCCCTGCCCGCACTCTGCCCCCGGCTCTTGCCGGCACTCTGCTGCCCGCCGGGAACCCGCGCTCGGGTCGCACCGAGCACCACCAGCCGCGTGTGTGCGGAGGCGTCGGGCAGCGGCTCAGGGCTGGGCAGCCGGGAGCAAAACCAAACACAGGCTGTGGTCCAGCCCCGGCGGCACGGCCGGGCCCCCGCCTGCACCCCAGCCTCTTGCTCAACCGCCGGCAGCCGGGGGGGCTGCTCCTGCCTGGTCCCACCGCCCGGCTGCCGGCATCACCCCGCGCTGCCGGCCCCGCCACCGAGCCGCCGGCCTGGAGACCTGCCCTGGGTGTGGGGTGTGCCGGGCGCCCCGGCATGCGCCTCGTGGGGGGCTGCCGGCTGGGTGTGGGCAGGCGCCGGTCACCCACGCGGCACTGCTCGAGGCCGCCCGGCTCTTGCGAAAAAGTAAACACGACCCCGGGGTGGATAAACACCAGTGGCGGCGGCGGCGGCGGTGGTGGGGCCACGGCCAGACCCGGCTCTGCTCGGAGCCCCCCCAGCCCGCGGAGCCGTCCCCACTCACGCCAGGACGCGGGGGCACTGGAGCTGCCCCCAGCCGCAGGGCTGGTAATCCGGCTTCACGAAGCTCTCGACGCCGTCCTCCACTACACAGCTCACGCTGCGCGTCACCACGTAGGCACACCAGTTCCTGCGGGAAGGGGTCAGGGCGCCCGCCCGGCACACACCGGGCATCGTCCTGGCACGCACCCAGGTATCCTCCCGGCACTCACCCAGCATCCCCGCGCCCACCCCCAGGCATCCCCGGCACACACCAGGCCCCCCCCCCGGCACGTCCCCGTGCTCGCCCTTCCGGCCCCACCGGTAGCAGCCGTCACAGCCCAGCGCTGTGGGGTTAATGGGCCGGATCCTGCCCCACGCCAGAGCCCTTTCATCCCTGCTCTGCCCGGCAGCCCGTAGCACCGGGGCCCTTCGCCAAGCCCCGGTGGGGGCTGGTGGCACCGCAGGAGTGGCCGCAGCCCCTGGCCGTGGGGCAGAACCTGGGGAGCCCTGCGGGGATGGGGGCTCTGCCTGTGGGGTTCGGGGCGGCCAGGCAGGGTTTGGGGTGCCAGGCACCCCGTCATGCCATGCTGTGGGGCCTGCATTGCCTGTCCCGGGGATGGGAGCCCCATGTCCTACCCCATTGCTGCCCCACGTGTCCCCGGTCCCCTCCGCACTGGTGGGGCAGGGGCAGCCGGGGCAGCCACCCGCTGTGGGGGGCTCAGCCACCCCACGGCCATTGCACCCCCCGACCAGGAGTCTGCAAGTGGGGGTCGAGCGGATGGCGGGCGCAGGGGGACAGCATCCCCCTCAGCCACGTCGGGGATGGACCCCAGCCCCACGGCGTGGGACCCCAGCCCAGCCCCACATGCTGCAGGGACCCCAGCCCCACAGTGTGGGACCCAAGCCCAGCCCCACATGCTGCAGGGACCCCAGCCCCACGGCGCGGGACCCCAGCCCAGCCCCACACGCTGCAGGGACCCCAGCCCCACGGCGTGGGACCCCAGCCCAGCCCCACATGCTGCAGGGACCCCGGCGCAGCCTTATATGGCCTGAGCCCAGAGCCCAGAGCCCAGCCCAGCCCCGTAGCCAGCACTCCCAGCCCCACACAGAGCAGCCCCCCGGGCAGCCCCATAGGGAGCAGACCCCGGGCCCCCCCGGGCCCCTGCGGCCGGAGCTGGGCTGCGCTGCGGTGGGGGCCCGCGGAGCTGTGGCCGGTTCCCGTCAGCCCGGCTGGTTCCCCTCAGGCCCCGGCTGGATTCCAGCTCCTCCCCGGGGGCCGCCGGGAATTCCTGCGCCGACCGATGGCCCCCCCTCGCCTCCCTCCTTCCCTTCCCTTCCTTTCCCTTCCCTTCTCTTCTCTTCTTCCCTTCTTCCCTTCCCTGCCCGGCCCCCCTGTGCCCCCTCAGCCCCACACCCGCGGGACCCCGGGACCCCCTGGGCTACCCTGGGGTCCCACCACCCAGGACTGGGCATGTCCACATCCCAGGGATGGGATGGGATGGCTCGGGATGGGATGGGACGGGATAGGAGCCCTCCTGAAAGGACAGGGCATGGGGGATGGCCCCCTGTGCCCCCCTGAGCACAGGGAGGGGCTGCTGCGCCCCCCAAGCCATGGGGATGGGTCACTGTGCCCCCCAACCTGTGCAGAGACCCCACTGTGCCCCCAAAGCTGCAGGTCGGTGCTCAGCCACGTCTGTGCCCCGCCACGGCACTGCGGGGCTGGGCTGGGGGTGCCGGACCCATGTCCCCCCTTTCCAGGCAGCCCCACGCCCGCAGCCAGGTCCTGCCACCCCACCCCGGGCTGCCAGGGCTGCCATGGGGCTTCCGTGGGGCTGGCAGCGGGGCAGGGGCAGGGACGAGGCAGGCGCCGGCTGCGGCTGTGGCGGTGCAGCTCCACCCCACACGGCTACGCTGCTGCGGCACTGATGTGGCCGCGGTGAGAGGGTGACCCCCAACCCCCGGTGGGGCCACCCCCAACCCTGCGCCCCCCCAACCTCCCGACCCACAGGCAGGCGCAAGCTGCCCCACATCTGCCCCGCAGCCCCACACTGCCCATCCCCAGCTCCCAGCCCCCGGCGTGGCACTGGCGGGGACGGGGACGGGGACAGGGTGGGTCCGGGCCCCTCGCCCCCTCCCCGTCCCCGGCAATGCAGACCCCGCATCGGGGCGCGCAGCGTGGGTCTGTGGCTGCTGGGGCAGGACCAGCCCCGAGATCCTCGGCACCGCGGCACCCGGCACACATGGCTGCCGGCACCCGCCTGCACCGAGCCCAGCACACACGCCCGTCCGTGTGGGGAGCCGGAGATCACCGGGCGCCCACTCCCCCGCGCTCGGTCGGGTCTGCGTCTGAGCCCCTCCTGCTGCCCCACACCCCACCTGCGCCTCCGCGGACCCCCGGGTCCATCCCCGCCACGTGCCCCCGGCCCGGCGCCTCGCAGGCCCCCCCGTCCCGCACCCTCCACGTGCGCCCACCGCCTGCACCCACCAGGCGCCTGCGCTGGGGATGGGTGAGCGAGGGGTGGGGGCAGCCCCCCATTAAGTCGGGGGAGCCCCCAGCACCCAGCACCGTCCCCAGCACCTGGCACAGCAGCACCCGCCGGGGACAGGACCTGCCGTCCCTTGCCGCGCACCCCGAGCTGGACGCGGCACGTGCCGGTGCCCAGCCGGTCCCAGGGGCCCCGTGGCATCGGGGCGGGAGGCTGCACCCTGCTCCCCCCGGTGCTCCCGGTGCTGCCCGGACGCCTGGGTCCCCTCCCGGCACGGCCCAGCGGTCATGGCTCCTACCTGTGCCGGCTGGCGGCCCGGGCACCGCTGTGGGCTGCGGCGGAGCCCTGCGGGGCCGTGGCCTGGATGGGGCTGAGCGCGGCAGCCCCCCCGGTGTAGAGGCTGTACCTGGGGGGGAAGTTGGCAGCCAGGGCCTGGGTGGCCAGGAGGCACGGCCAGAGCCAGGGGGCCATGCTGGGCGGGCGGCTCGGCACGGCACGGCTCGGCGTGGCACGGCGTGGCTCGGTGCGGCTCGGCGGGCACGGCCCAGCTCAGGAGCGCATGGCGCGTCCCGTCGCGGCTCCGTCCCTCCTGGCTCTGCGTGGCTCGGCACGGCTGGGCTCGGCACGGCGGCTCTGCCCTCCCCTCGGCCGCGCCTCGGCCAGCCCCTCGCCGCCAGAGCCGCCCCGGCACTGCCCGCCGACGGGGTCCCCGGGGCCCCCCGCTTCCTGCCCACCGCGGCCCCCTCCCCGGCCCGCGCAGTCCCCGACGCGCCCCGGCCTCCGCCGGGCACCGCGGCCCCCGCCGGCCCCCGCCCGCACATCTGCTTCTCGTTAGGCCGGGACGCCAGCGAGGAGGGGAAGGAGGGACGGGGGAAGCCAGAGAGGCCGGGCAGGGGGCCAGGGCTGCAGGCAGCCAGCACGGCCGGTGCTACCGCGACGGGTCCCCCCACCCCCCCTGCACCGCCACAGCCTCACACGGCTGCCGCGCC
This sequence comes from Gavia stellata, assembly GCF_030936135.1. Lineage (NCBI taxonomy): Eukaryota > Metazoa > Chordata > Aves > Gaviiformes > Gaviidae > Gavia > Gavia stellata. The sequence goes on along the minus strand of NC_082595.1, from coordinate 113,164,978 downwards.
TTGCCGGGCCACGGCCTCCGGCGGCACCTTGTTCCTTGCACGGACACGGCCTTGCACGGATCCCTGCGCCTTGCATGGCCACGGCCTCCTGCGGCACCCCGCTCCTCGCCGGCCCGTGGTCCCCGCACAGCGACGCTGGCCTGTGTGGGGTCCTGTCCGCCCGCACGGCCAGGGGCTGCGCTCGCCGTTCCACAGGTCGGGGCTCCCTGTGCCGGGCCGGGGCTGCTGCGGTCCCCCGGGCCGTGGTGTGGCCGGCGGAGCAGCCCCCGGCACTGGGCGCAGCCAGGGAGGACGGGGCAGGTCCCTGCCCGCAGCCTGGCCTGGCGCTGCCGGCGCCGCCCGGGCTTCCTGCAGCCCGGCACACGGCAGCCACGTGCCCGGCACACGGCATCTGGCCCCGCCACATCCCTGTGTGCCCGTGGCGCCACGTCCCTGTGCCGGGGTGCCATGTCACTACGGCAGCGCCGGTGCCTCGTGATGGGTGCTGGTCCAGCCCCACCCCCCCCAGCCACACCCTGACGCCGCCGGCACCGTGCCGGGGACAGTGGGGTCACGGGGGCGGCGGGGTCGCGGGAGTGGGGACACGGCAGGAGGTGACACCGCGGCCACCCTGGCCCCACGGTGGGCTCGCGGCCGCCCTGGCCCCGGGCCCGCAGTGACACTATGGCTTCCCCAGACCACGCAGTGATGTAGCAGCCTGCTGGTGACATCACACCTTGGCCCCAGCCCCGGGATGACGTCACAGCCTGGCGCAGCGGCGCGGGAAGCGCCGAACCGCTATCTGAGGCTCATCGAATGTGGGTTAAACGCAAACAGCTGCTGGCAGCTGGGCGGGGGAGGGGAGGGCCCGGGGATGGGGCCGCGGGGGGTGCTCGGGTGGGCACCCAGCCATGGCTGGCCCCGGGGAACGGTGTCACCCCCCTCTGTGCTCTCAGGGGCTGTGGGGCGCCGTGGGGCGGGCGCTGCTCAGGCCGGGGCAGGCCTGGGCCCGTGCCAGGGGCTGGGAACAGGGCCGGGGGCGCCGGCTCTGCCGTGTCCCGGGGGACACCAGCCAGTGCCGGGGCCCCGTGGCTGAGCCAGGGAGGGGACGGCGCGACTGGGGCCCTGTCCCCGAGGGGCCCAGCTCCATCCCCAGCACGGCCGGGGGGCACAGGGCACCGGGACTTGGGGGGGGCAGGACCCCCAGGGAGGACCGGCTGTGGGGCCCCCGGGCTGTGGCCTGTCCTGTACCAAGCCCAGCATGGCCCAGTATGGCCCAGCAGATCCCAGAATGGCCCAGCATGGCCCAGCAGGGCCCAGCTTGCCCCAGTAGATCCCAGCATGGCCCAGCATGGCCCAGTATGGCCCAGTAGATCCCAGCAGAGCCCAGCATGGCCCAGCTTGCCCCAGCAGATCCCAGAATGGCCCAGCATGGCCCAGCTGCGCCCAGTAGATCCCAGCATGGCCCAGCACAGCCCAGTATGGCCCAGCATGGCCCAGCTGCGCCCAGTAGATCCCAGCATGGCCCAGCACAGCCCAGCTTGCCCCCGTAGATCCCAGCACAGCCCAGTATGGCCCAGCACAGCCCAGTATGGCCCAGCTTGCCCCAGTAGATCCCAGCAGGGCCCAGTATGGCCTAGCTTGCCCCAGTAGATCCCAGCAGGGCCCAGCCGAGCCCAGTATGGCCCAGCACAGCCTAGCACGGCCCAGCACGGCCCAGCTTGCCCCAGTAGATCCCAGCATGGCCCAGTATGGCCTAGCTTGCCCCAGTAGATCCCAGCATGGCCCAGTATGGCATAGCTTGCCCCAGTAGATCCCAGCATGGCCCAGCACGGCCCAGCTTGCCCCAGTAGATCCCAGCAGGACCCAGCTGAGCCCAGTATGGCCCAGCACAGCCTAGCACGGCCCAGTATGGCCCAGCTTGCCCCAGTATGGCCCAGCACAGCCCAGTATGGCCCGGCCCGGCCCAGCCCAGTATGGCCCAGCACGCCCCAGTAGATCCCAGTATGGCCCAGCATGGCCCAGCTTGCCCCAGTATGGCCCAGCACAGCCCAGTATGGCCCAGCAGGGCCCAGCACGCCGCAGTGGATCCCAGCGGGGCCCCGCGGCCCCGCACCCCCCGGCGCGGCCCCTTCCCACCAGCTATAATTAGCCCCGGCCGCGCTGGGGCGCCCCGGCCCCGCCCCCGGCCCCGCCCCCGGACGAGGCCCCGCCCCCGGCCCCGCGCCCGGCCTTGTATGGAGAGGGACACGGAGACCGCGGCCGGGGGGGGGGCGGCCCTCCCGCCCCGGGGTGGGGCCGCGGGTGGGGCCGGGCGGGGCGGGGGGGGTCAGGGCCCCCCCGCCGGCAGCCCCGCCCCTCGCCCACCTCCGGCCCCTGCCCAGGGCCCCGGGGGGGGCCGGGCCGTGACGTCACTGCGGACCCCGAGGCGGGTGTGACGCCGCCTCCGCCGGCCGGGCCGCGCCGCCGAGGCCCCGCCCCGTTGCCATGGCACCCCGCCCCTCCCGCCGTGCCCCGCGGCCGGAAGTCGCGCGCGGCGCAGGGAGACGTGGCGGCGGCGGCGGGGCCGGCAGCGCGTGAGCGCGGGGGGGGGGGGGGGCGGCCCGGTCCCGGTCCCGGTCCCGGTCCCGGTCGCGGTCCCGGTCGCGGTCCCGGGGTCTGCCCCGCGTGGGGAGGGGGGGCGTGAGCGGGTGTGCGCGCCCGCCCCGGGGGGGGTCCGGGCTTCGAGGTCCGGCCGCACCGGGGGTCCCGTCCGGGGCGGGGCGGGGGGCTCGGAGTCCTGTCCCGGAGGGGTCCCAGGCGGGGCGGGGGTTCGGGGGGGCCCTGCCCCGGGGTGGGGGTCACAGCCGGGCCCGGGTCCCAGCCGGGAGTGGGGGTCCTGCCCCGGGGTGGGGGTCCCAGCCAGGAGTGGGGGGCCCGGGGGTCCTGTCTCGGGGTGGGGGTCCCAGGCGGGATTGGGGGGCCCGGGGGTCCCGCCCTGGGGTAGGGGTCCCAGCCAGGAGTGGGGGGCCTGGGGGTCCCGTCTCAGGGTGGGGGTCCCAGCCGGGCCCGGGGGTCCCGCCCCGGGGTTCCTGGCGGGGGTGGCAGCGGTTCCCCCCGGCAGGATGATCACGGACGTGCAGCTCGCCATCTTCGCCAACATGCTGGGCGTGTCGCTCTTCCTCCTCGTCGTCCTCTACCACTACGTGGCCGTCAACAACCCCAAGAAGCAGGAGTGAGGCGACCCACCGTGAGGCACCGCGCCGGCACCACACCGGCACCGCGCCGGCACCGCTCACCCCTCTCCCTCCCGCAGGGCTGAGCTGCACCGCGCCATGGTGGCCGTGGGCGAGCAGGGCCCGGCCAAGCGCGGCCCCTCAGCCGACCGCCTGCAGCGTGGCAGTGCCCGCCGCGGTGCCGCGGTGAGGCGGGAGGCCGCGTTCCTTCCAAACTTACTTTAACAGAAACACAGTAATACAAGACGAAACCGTGTGGCGTAAAAATACCTCCCGCCCGCGCCGGGTCCCTCCACCGGTCCCGCGGGGAGGAGTGGGGCTGTCCCGGGGTGGGAGCCCGCCATCGCCGGGGAGCAGGCGGTGCGGTGAGCCGTGGTGAGCCACGTTGGGCAGCCCTAGCACCCCGGGTGGTGGTGGCGGCCGCAGCCGGGTGTAGGCACGGTGCTGGGCGAACTGGCGGCTGCGGCTGTGCCTGGAGCCTGGTGAGGAGGGGGGCGAGCGGTGCCACTGCCACCCGGGCTCTGCGCTGGTGCGGCTTTGGTCTGGGGGGAGCCCGCAGCGGCTGTTGGGGGTGCCCTGGCCCTGCCCCGCACGTGGGCGCAGACCGCGGTGTGGGCCGGCGAGTGGTGGGGCCGGTGCTGGTGGCTGCGGTCAGGCCTCAGCGCAGAAGAAGAGGAGCTGCCGGTAGGAGCTGAGCGAGGGGGGGCCTGTGGCCGGGCCCGGCGGGCGCTGCGGTGGGGGAGAGCGGGGTGGAGAGGGGCCGCGGGGGCCGGGGCGGAGGGGCCGGAGCCCCCTCCCCCGTGCCGCAGCCCCTGCCCAGGCCCTGCTGGCGCAGGGCAGAGCGGGGCTGGGGTCCCCCTGCCCACACCGTGGCCCCCCAACGCGGCGGAGCCATACCTGGGGGTGCAGGCCCTTGCCCCCACACAGGAGGAGTCCCTCGGCGCTCTGCTCCCCCCCGGGGGGCGCGGGGGCCTCCTGGCAGAGCCCTGCGGGGACAGAGAGCGGTGTCACCACCAGTGGGGCACGGCTGCCCTGTGGGGCCTGGCACAGGGCAGGCGGGTGCTCCCAGCAGGGTGTGGGGCAGCCAGGGCGTCCCCCGGTGTGCCAGCGCCAGCCCCAACACCTGAGGGGGGCTGGTGTCAGGGTCCCGGGCCCCCCCTCTGCCTGTTGCAGCATGTTGGGGGTCACCCAGCCAGGGGTGACGGTCCCCTCCTGTGCCGCAGCGAGCGGGGCCGGATGCAGGACGGGCGCTGCGGCCCCCAGCGAGGCCAGCTGGGGGGGGCAGACCCCAGCCCTGTGCCGGGCCCTGCCGGAGCGGGTACCGCAGCAGCCCCGGTGCCAGGGCCAGGCCGTGCCATACCTGGCGGAGGCCGTGAGGCCCGGGGCCTGCCCTGGCTGTGCTTCCCGGCCCGGCGGGCTGCGGTGCTGTTGGCGCGGAGCCCCGGCAGGCTCTGGCCAGTCTCTGCCCCCCTCCTCTGCACAGGGATCTGGCTGGGGCGCAGGGGGGGCCCCCCCGGGCTGCGGAGAACCACCGGCCGCTCCTGCGATGCCTGCCGGGAGCGGGGGGCTGCAGCCCCCCTCGGGGCCGGCGGATGCCGTGGGACGGAGGGTGCCTCTGCTCAGCCCCACCAGCAGCTCCAGCCCTGCTGCCCGGCGGGGGCTTTGCTCGGGGCTCCCGCCGCCCCGGCACAGATTCGGGGCTGGCCATGGGATGGCCCCACGGCGGGGCTGATGCCAGCACCTACCCGGGCTGCTCCGGGGATCTCCTGGCATCCAGCTTCTTCGGGAGCGCCTGCAGAGAGGGGAGAAGGGAGAAGAGGGTCGGTGCCTGGGATGGGTGTTTGTCCCTGGTCTTGCGGAAGCTCCCCACGGCTGCCGGGGGTCCTACAGAGCCGGACCCTTGCCCCCTGGGGTGTCTGCACAGCTCAGGAGAAACGCATGTGGGGCAGAAACTCCTGGTAGAGCCCCACAGATGGGCGGGGCGGTCTCAGCCCCACAGACGAGGGGTCTTGGAACTCTTTGGGAAGTCCCCCAGGCAACCGATGGGCCGTGCCCCACAGGCTGGGATGGTGCCAATGGCTCAGGAGCAGGGGGGGCGGTCTGACACCTCCCAGCACTGCCCGGGCATGGTGTGCCCCCCCAGCATTCCCCAGCCCCACATCCCCCGGGCCCAGCTGGCGGAGCCGTGGGGCAGCCCCCTCCCAGGGCTCAGGGACCACCGGATCGGGGGTGCGGGGGCCCTGCTGTCCCCCCAGGCTCCTCTCCCTGCCCCAGGCCCCGTCAGGGCTCAGCGGTACCTGTAGCAGTGCTGTGCCGTGGGCAGCCGCCGGCTCTCCCACACCGCGCTGGGCCTCCCGTGGTCCGTGGCTTGTGCCGGTGCTCGACGCTGCCCGGGTGCCCGCTGGCAGGGTCCCTGTGTGACAAACGAGACAGCGCTCAGCCCATGCCAGGGTCGCTCCGGGGTTGGTGAGGGGGGCCATGAGCCGCAGCGGTAGCACCAGCTGCCTGCCCTGGGTGCGCAGAGCCACCGCGGTGCATATCGGCACGGCCTGGCCAAGCCCTGAGTGCTGCTGCGGTGGGAAGTGCCGCAGCCGGTGCAGAGAGCCCTCCCTGAGTTGTGCCAGGGCTGGGCAGCCGCCTGCCCCGGTTGCGCCCCGGGCGGCTGCAGCAGCCTCGGTGCCTGGCAGGCCCTGCGCAGGCATGGCGGCACTGCTCTGCCCGCAGGCCCTGCGCAGGCAGGACGTGTCCCACGCTGCGAGTGCGCAGGAGGGGCCAGGGCCTGGCACGGCACACGACGGGGCAGACACACAGACACCTGGGCGATGGCGGTGCCGGCAGCACCACTGCGCTGCTGCAGCACTGGCAGGAAGAGCCAGGACACCAGCAGCCGCACCGGCCGGCGGTGGCCATTGGCCCCCGACGCCTCCCCACACCCACCCGTGGCACAGGCTGGGGTGTGCCTGGGGGCAGCAGCTCCCCCCCGCACTGGTAGCCGGCCAAGCCGGCACTGCCCCCACGGTGACACCGTTACCCGTGGCTGCAGCAGCCGCACGCTGAGCCCCCCGTCCCCCACGGGGCCCGGCCACGGCTGCGTTTCCTTTTGGCCAGGAGAGCCGGGACGAAGCTGCCCGCTGGCCTCGCCGGGGCTGGGGCCCCCACCGCAGCACGGGCACGAGGCACAGCCCCAAAGCCGAAGAGCAAGAGGAGCCGCTCTGGCAGCTGCCGAAGCGCTGGCAGGGAGGACCATGACAGGCACTCAACAGCTCAGCGTGGGGCCGGGGCCGCTGGTGGGAACCAGAGCTGGAGCCAGAAGTGGCAGCACCAGACACGCGGCTCAATTGCCGCAGGACAAGGCTGCGGCCGAGGACCGGGCTTTGCGCCCGTGCTGGCGCTCAGCAGCGGTGCGGGAGCCGGGCAGGCGCAGGCAGGGCTGCTAACGAGGACAGGCACGGCCGTGCGGCGCAGGACCGCAGCGCCCAGTCCCTGGCGGGGCGGCGTACTGGGACAGCCCTCAGGGCTCAATCCCGGTTCATGCTCCTGGCCCTGCCGGTGTGATGGGCTCTGAACCATCTGTGCCGGGCGGATTTGAGAGGCTGAGGGGCTCACAACTGCCTAGGCGCAGGGAAGGTGCCCGTGAGCACCCCTCAGGATGCGGCAAAGCCGGGCAGTTGCCTTGGGGTGGCGGAGAAGCCTGGAGGGAGCAGGCAGAGCTGGATGTCATTATTCACCCCGAGTCCAGCAGCGTTTCCAGCCGGGTCTCCCACAGAGTCCTTGTGGCAGCACTGGGAGAGCTGGGACGGGCCCAGCAGCTGGTGGGCTGCAGTGGGGGCAGCCGGGCACGAGGGGCTCTCCTCAAGGGGCAACGCCAGTGCCAGTATTTGGCATCTGACGCAACCAGCTGGGTGCCGGGCTGGGCTGTGCCCCCGGCGAGGCCACGGACGGCACCGTGCTGGGGAAGTAACCGATGCCACGAGGGCTGCCCTTCATCAGCGGGGCCGCGCAGGCTGCCAAAGCGGGGCGAGAGGAACCTCGGGCAGCTCGAGGGCAAATGCAGAGCCCTGCACGCGGAGAGAACAGCCCGGGGGCCGGCCGGGCAGCACCAACGTGGGGTCTGGCAGCACGCCGAGCACGAGCCCGCAGCACGTCTGGCCACGCTGACGGCATCTGACAGCACGAGCACTCGCATGCTACCTGGGATGCACGCTGCCTGGCCGAGCTGGCAGCGCGCAGGAGCTCATCCTGCGCCTACGGCAATTGCTCGGCAGCTGAGGAGAGGGACGGGGAAGGCGCAGCGCGCGGGCGAGGGTGCCACGCAAGCACGGGTGCCTGCGAGTTGCCAGCAGAGCTGAGGCGAGGGAGGATGTGCTGGGTTTGGCTGGGAAAGAGTTAATTTTCTCCATCGCAGCACTGCGTTAAACAGTTCAAACTGTCTTAATCTCAACCAGGAGTTTTCTCACTTTCACCCTTCCCCTTCTCTCCCCCATCCCACTGGCGGAGCGAGCGGCTGGGGAGGGCTGAGCTGCCGGCCGGGGTGAAACCACGACAGTGTCCCCTGGGGAATGGACACCACCCAAAACACCCGAGCAAGCCATAAACGACGGTGAACCCCCCAAGGCAAACCCTGCGAGCAGGCACAGGCAGGAGCCAGACTGCGGCAAAGTCTGTGCCGGGGCAGGCTGGCGGCAAGCAGAAGCACTCTCTCTGGGCAGTGGCTTTACGGGCGACAGCGGATGGTACCGGTGAGCAACAACTCTTAACCTCGGACTCATCACAACTGAAACGGCACAATTCGGTGACGAACTCCAGCCAGCAAAAGCCAGCGGCAGCCGAGGCTGCACAGATGAGAGGGTCACCAGGGTGTCCTGCAGAGACACCCCCCCTCCCTGGCACTCGTGAGGCCGCAGGCAGAGCACGGGTCGGGTCTGAGCTCCCTGGAGCTCGGCCGACATGGGCAGGCTGGAGCGGGAGCTGTGGAGAGGATTGAGGCTGGAGCATGGAGAGGAGAGCCCGATGGAGCAGCCCTCTGGGAAAGCGGCTCCTGCGGCAACACTGTGCAGGCACACGCTGTGCCCTCTCCTCCCGCGCTCACAGAGACCTGCCCTTCCCCTCCCCAGCTCCCTTTTCAGGTGCCGCGCTCCTCAGACACGGCAGCTTGAAGACAAGACCTGGCCCAGCGGCACCCACAGCTCCGCCGACCACCGGTGAGGGCTGCACCCCTGCAGCCGGCTGGGTGAACTCCGCACCGTGTCTGCGGGGACACCGGTCTGTGCTGCAGCCAGGGCTCGCCGGCTGGCACAGCAGAGAGAGAGCAGGGCAGGGAGCCTGCTCCTGGTAGCGGTGGCCAGCAGACAGCTCGGGCACGTGCCGTGCCAGAGGGCTGTGGCTGGAGCCCACCGGGAAAGGGCTCCCTTCCTGCGAGGCTCTGAGGAAGCAGCTGGGAGGGGGACGTGTCTCTGACGCCTGTCAGGGCCCCGGCCCGAGCAGCCGGTCTGGAACAGGACATCCTCTGTGTAAGCCGGCCATCACCAGGGGACAGCTGTCCCGCACGGCCACGGCAGGAGAGCAGCCTCCCCTCGCCCTCGGCCAGTCCTTACCCTGATGTCCCGCCGGTGGGGACACGCTCCTGCCCATTCCACCTGGGCAAAGATCTCAGCAGCGTGTGTGCAGGAAGGGGGAGGATGGGACACGACCGGAGCGCAGTGTCTTCATCCTGTGCCATCTAACCACTGCCTCGTCACGCCTGGCTGGGGGCAGCCGGGGCTGCAGGCAGGATCTCAGCATTCCCGTTTCCTTCCCAGCTGCCTGGGGCAGGAAGAGTCCGTGACAGCATCCCAGCACCACCCCGGGATGCGACAGCCGGCAGGATGGCAGCGGCGTGGGGCTCATAAGGCAAAGCCGCAGGGTCAAAGCATTCCTGGGCCACGTTTCCCTGCGCAGACACGGCAATGCCAGTGCTGCCGCGGCCTTCACACTCGGAGAGTGGCGGCACTGCCGGCAGCCAGAGCTGGGGGTGCCTGGGGTGCCAGCCAGACGGTGCGCGCAGAAGGGCAAGCTGCCAGATGATGCCAGGGCAGGGAAGGAAGAGCCCCGTCCCAGTCCCAAGAGCCAGGCAGCCGGGGCTCCGCCAGCACGAGGGCAGAGCACTCGTCCCACCAGGCACTCGGCTCTGCCGGTCACGGCTCCCCTTGCCGGAGGAAGCCGTGCAGACAGCACCCACCGGCGCGGCAGCCAGTGAGTGGAGAGCGCGGGCTAGGGAGACGGAATGACACTGATCTGCCCTATCGAGACAGGCTCTTCCCCTCCAGCCCCACAAGGTCTGTTCCTGCTCACGCGCCCGACTGTCACCGACTCCCTGGCAGCTGGGGATCGGGCCAGTGGGTTGCTCCGGGGTGGGCCAAGCATGCATGGCAGAAGGAACAGACGTTACAACGTGCCCATGAGAACACAAGCCTTTTATTTCCTCCCCACCATGTTCTCATGGCAGATGAGAAACAGTCACTACAAAGTTCTGGAAAGCAAACACGGAGGACGAAGCAACGCGAGAAACACAAGCGGAGCACGAGAAAGAAGCCGACAGTCGGAAACGCAGCGATCTCTCCCAAGAGCAGCACCAGTACACAGAGCCTTGACACAACGACAGCTTCAGAGTCACACCCAGAGTCACACAGGCAGCCCCCTCCGCCCCGAAAGCGGACCCTTGCTCACACACCTCCCATCTTTGGGCACTGGGATACTCCAGAGCACGGTGCTCACTGGGGCCAGGAGCCCCACAGCAGACTGGGGCTCCCAGTCCAGCCCCGTTTCCGTAACCGGGGGCCTGCGGGACCAGCCCACAGAGTAGCACGGGGCACCTGGGCTTCCCCCACCATCGGCCAGCCGGCTACAGCACCGAACACCCGAAGGGCCCGGAGCAGCACTGCCTGCCCTGCCACGGCCTGGTGGCGAGGAAGCCAGCGCAGGAGGCACAGCGAGCACCTTGCCTTGTTTTGGCAGCCCCCGCTGCCAGAGCGCGGTGCAGCCGCAGGGCGCACCGGGTGCTGGCGGCAGGGCAGTAAGCTGGGGCCTTTCTCCCAGCCGTGCAGGTGCCTTGGCGGCCCGGTGCTGCGAGTCAGCCCCCACCGGACAGGACTCACCGCATGTTCAAAGCCCGCAGTGACTGATTACAGCTCTGCCAGCCTGCCTCGCCATGACCAGAGTCATGTGCCACGATCGACTGCTGCTCAGCAGGTGCCTGGGAAGGGAAAAGGCACTTTGGTGTATCCCCGCAGGCCTCGGGAATGCTTTGGGAGCGGCTGAGGCAAGTTGAGCGGAGGTTTTCTGTGCTGGCCTCTCCAGAGGCCCCTCGGCCCAGCACTGGCACCTGCCCCGGCAGCACGGGCAGGGCCGTCTCCCCCGGCAGCCCGCAGCGGACAGAGTCCCTCTAATCTCGGTGCGACAGAAGCAGTGGGCAGCTTCTGCCCAGCCAGGGGCTGCAGAGCCGTTGGGCAGGAGCTCTGCTGGGCCCCCTCGGTTCCCTGCAGAAGCCGGGCTGGAGAAGCCACGGGTCTTGCCGTGCGGTGTCTGTCCTGGCCCAGCCAGGGCCGCTCCGCTCGGGACGGAGCGCGGAGCTGAGCATGGCATCCAGGACCCTTCCAAGGGACGGGGCGGCGGTTCACACGCACTTCTTCCACGCAAAACCACTTTTATTACGTCAAAGCACACGGTTACGCTGGCACAGAGCTCTCCTCAGGGCTGCGGCTTCGCACAGCAGCTCGACAGGTACTGGATCAAGCGCACGAGAGGTCCCCAGCCCAGCTTACCTCTGCCCGGTGCCGGGGCTCTGGCGCTGCCTTTCTGAGGGCTCTGGCTCGCAGCGGCCGGACCCGAGGGCCTGCTGCAGCTGAAGTTGAAGCTGGGGGAGGCTTTGATCTGCGGCGAGTCCTGCTGGCTGCTGCCGCTCCCGCTGGTGCCGTTGCTGAAGCTCCTCGTGCGGGACAAGGCGTTATCGGAGGCCGAGGTTGGGAGCCCGCTGGAAGGGGATGGGAAACAGGAGGCTCAGCCCAGCTCTGTGGGGAGGGCCCCCTCTGCGTGCCCCCCATCCTTCCCAGCCGGCTCTGCGCCACTCCTGCCAAGCGAGTTCACCGTCTCCAGCCCACGCTCCGAGCGTTAGGCTGCTGCTGCTGCAGAGACACCGTCTCCATCAGAGCCCCGGACCCTTCCCCAGTGGCGGGCAAGCAGCTGGGGACAGGAACATCGCATGGGGCTGGCCCTGAGCAGCAGCAGATCCCAGTACCCCCAGTACGTCGCTGTCCCCACAGCCTCGGGGCAGCAGCACTGTTTCAGAGTTCCCACTCCCTTGCCCCCAGTCCCAAATCCATCCCAGTCCAGCGCCGGACTGAGCTGGGGAGAGAGAGGAGGCAGAAGAGACACCGGTTCTCTCTGCAGGCAGATAATCGCATCCCAGGTTACTGGGGCAGGTGAATCCCAAACAGCTTCACCCTGCACGGCTGCGTGCCCCTCGTGCCTGCCGACGATTCGGAGCTGAGGGATACCTACGCCTGCAGTTCACAAAGCAAACTCCGCAGGGACAAGCACGGGCCCCGAGGAGGCAGGAAAGCAAGCAAATAAACCTTGGCTTCGTTAGCTGCAGGGTAACTCACTTGGAGTACATTTATCATCTCTAATTGGCGTTATCCTGCAGCTCCTGAACACTCAACCCGGCAGGCCCTTACGTGGAGCTCCTGGGAGGGGTCCTGGCACCTCCTCTCCTCCGCGGGCCCCCGCCTGCGCCCTTCATGCCGCGCACGTGCTTCAGCATCCAGGCTCGCAGGTTGCTGAGGCAGCTGTGCTCCGACAGGACGATCCGTGGCCAGGGATTGCACTCTGCCATGTCCAGTGCTGCCACGGCCAAGGCTCTCCCGACCTGCCGGGGCAAGAGGCAACTGGTGAGAAAGGCTTCGAGAAAGCGCAGCAGCCCCCTGGGACTTGAGGCAGGCAAACAAAGAAAGAAAAGAAAACCCAACCCCAAATCCCGACAACTCCCCAGAGCTTGTTTCACCTCCGTTACAGGCTCCAGTCGAGCTCCCCGGCGGGAGGAGTGTTCCTGTAGCAGTTTTCTCTGGGTGCACGGCACACGTGCAGGGCCAGGGCGAGTCAGGCGTGCAGGGCCACAGGGACCCCCCGCCTCTTGCTGGACGAGCAAGGCAGCCCCACACTCAGTGGGGAGGGACAGGGGACCCCGTGCGCCAGCGGTGGAGTGAGGCGCACAGGGACAACCCCGGGCTGCTCCGGAGGCCGAGGGTGGAAGCCTCCCGTCCAGCCAGCGGGCAAAGCGTTTTGGGGCTGGGGTTAGCGGTGGGGGCAGGCACAGACGGCCCTGTGAACCGGGACGGGGTGGGACGTACCAACAGGTTACGGCACTGCCACTGAGAACACCCCGTCCCCCCCACAGCTCTCCTACCCGCACCACGGACTGGTGCAGGAGTTTTCACGGGGACACGCAAGCGCAGAAGCAGGAGAGAACGTGAGAGCAGCAGCCACCCCACTGCTGGGGATCCCCTTACCTGCTCAAACAGCTCCACGGTGTATTTGGAGGGGAAGGCGGGAGGGGGCGGCGGGCTGGCCCGCCCGTTGTCGTGGCAGGCCACGGGGATGCTGTTCACCGAGCGCCCCGTGTTGTAGTTGCACTCCAGTGTGTAGCTGTGAAGCACAAGGAAGCCCACGTTACCCAACGGATCCACACCTGCCCCAGCACAGCAGCACTACTGCTGCCTCTTGGAATTCAGAGCTGGGGTCACCCCGCCTGGGAACCGCCAGCATCCCCCCAAAGCCTCGGGAAGGGAGGGTCCGGGGGGAGTCTGGAGAGAAGACGCGGCTCCTGCCATCGAGCCACAGCTCTCGCTGCGATTCGCTTCACGTACGCTGCATTTTCTCATCTGCTGAGGCAGGAATAAAGGTGGGGGGAAAAGAAGCAGCTGGCCATCAGGTGGAAGCCAGAGGACAGGAGAGGCACCGGTGACACTGGACCCAAGGAACCGGACGCTGAAATCAATGCCAAAGAAAGGACCGGCCGTGGGGGAGCTGGAGAGCAGGAGCGGCCAGTGATTGCTGAGCAGCAAGATCCCAAAGCGCCAGAGTAGCCACCTCTTATCTTAAATCAACAGTCAAGGCACCCACAGCTGCTAGGGACACCCCAACTGCTTTTCAGGGTGAAGCAACCACCAGAAGATGTTTTCTGGTTATCCTAAAAGGGTCTGCAGTCATCCCTGGTGAGTTCATGCTAAGGACAGGGCAAGAAGTTCACAAAGGGCACGAGAGAATGGATGGCATGTCCTTCCCTGGGAGCAAAGCCTCACACTGTAATGATTTTCTGGCAATGAGACACCGGACCACTGACGCGGCACAGACTGCAGGACTTCAGGGAGAGGGCAAGAGAGCCGCAGAGCCATCTTGTCTCTCTACTTCCAGGGGAAAACCCGTAGAGAAGTTGCTGGGACGGAGCTGTGGGTGCGACACCGAAGGTCTGCGTGGAGGTGCAGCCCGATGTGGTGCCGGCAGAGCCGGGAGTGTGCAGGGGGCAGGAGATCAGCGGTGGAGGAGGGGAGGGCTCGAACGCGCTGTAGAGCCAATGCGCGGAGCCGAGGCATTCGCAGGAACACATATGGCAAAGATGTGTATCCCGATAGTTTGCAAACTGAGAGCAGGAGCGTGGGTAACGAGCAAGGGGAACTGGGAACTCTCACTGCGGAAACTTGCTAGCACTGGCAAAGCCGAAGCTTTGTGGGAAGACCAGTGCGAGGGAGGTGTGAAATGGCCCAGCTGCAGGGACACCCCGCTGGGGGAAGGCCTGCCGCACAGCCTGCTGACGGGAGAAACTCGCCTTCATCTGCCACGATGTGCCGACGCTGTCCTGGCACCCACGAGGCTAACCACCACGGCACCGACCACCGCCACACACCCGCCAGCAGCGTGAGGCCGACTGAACACAGCTCAGGGGGCTCCAGAAGGCAGAGGGGATCACCCACTCTCCAGCCACCGGTTCCCAAGCTATCACCGTGGGGCCGGGGGCCCTTCCCCGTCTGCCCCCCAGCTGAGGAGGGGCTGAAGAAGGGGCCCCAGATCACCCCTCCCCAGAGACAGAGGGTCCTGCTCCGCGCCCCGGCAGCTCGGCGCTGGCACTTTGCAGACAGAGCAGGGCAGGGAGCGGGGACTGACAGCCTGACGGACCAACAGCCTTCCCCGGCTGCCTGGGCAAGGTGCCACGCAGGGAGCGAGGCAGGAGCTCAGCTCAGCGGGGCAGAGCAGGGCTGAGCCTCGTTAAACCGAAATGGTGAAAGATCGGTGCCCCGGAGCCGCGATACTGCGGTGACGTCAACCTTGCCCATTAACGACAACGATGACCTATTTTCTTTAAGAACTGCCAAGTCCTGAACACAGACCCGGTTGGACTCTGTCAGGACAGCTAAAGACAAACTAACCTCGGGCTGACGTCGCCAGCTGTCTGAGAACCACCAGTCTCCCCCGGCTGGGAGCTGGAAAGCAGAAAGCACACACCAACCTCCCGAGGAACTCGCCGCATGCTTCCAGTGCCGCAGCGCAGTCAAGAAGTGCTGTAGAGCAGTCAAGAGGTGCCTTGTCTCCTCACCAACTCAACGGGACCCCTCTAAGGAGCAGCCCTGCCTGTGGGGCTCTTCTAACACGGGGATTGGGGAGCGTTGAGGGTGGGCGCTGCGGGACCTCATTTTTGCAACCGAAGAAGAACCAGTTGGGGGTGCGCAGGTTGGGGCAGCTTTGGCTGCGGTGACCACGCGCCGGTGGAGCTCAGTAGCCTGAGAGAAAGGAATGAGGCAAAAAGCCAGATCGCAGCCCTGGACTTCGGGAGAGCAGATTTCACCTGTTCAGGGATAGGCTTGGAAGATTCCCCAGGGACGGGGCCCTGGCGAGCAGAGGGGCCCAGGAGAGCCGATTCATTTTGGGGCTCACCTCCTCCAACTCCAGAACAGTCCACCCAGATATGTGGGAATTGAAGCAAAGGCAGCAGGAAGCCTGCATGGATGAACACGGAGCTCCCAACTGGACTCGGATAAAAAAAGGAATAATTCAAGAGGTGAAAGAAGGGAGAGGTGATGTTGGGAGGGACACAGAGATGCTGTCTGAATGGGCAGGGATGGGGCTGGGAAAGCCAAAGCCCACCCAGAGCTGAATCTGTTGAGGGACGAGAAGGACTACAAGAAGGCTTCTAGAGGTGGAGCAGAAGGAAGACCAGGCAGAACATGAGCCGGCCACTGAATGGAGTGGGGGCCGAGGTACTCCTTGCCCTCTTCACCTCGGTTGTCACTGCTGAGCTCTGTGTTCAGCGATCCCCGGCCCCCGAGACCAGAGGAAAGCCTGGAGCAAGGGAGACATCCCTGCGGCGGAGGAGGAGCAGCTCAGGGAGCATCTGCACAGCCTGAACACGCACGGGGCCGTGGGACCTGGCAGGACACCCTCACAAGCACTGAGGGAGCCAGCCAATGTCCCGGCAAGGCTGCTGCCGATTATCTCTGAGAGGTCCTGGCAACCAGGGAGGGTCCCAAGGACGGGGAGAAAGCAAATGTTGCCCTGACTTCGGAGCCAGAGACCCACGGGCCAGTCAGCCTCACCTCGATCCCCGGGAAGGTGGTGGAGAAAATAATCCTGAGACCCAGGAAGGACAGAAGGTGTCTAGGAGCGATCAGCAGATTTATGAAGGAGAAATCACGCATAATCACCCCGGCAGCCTTCGACGATGTAATGGCCAGCTCTGAGGCCGAGGGAGAGCCATGGGTGATGGCTTATGGCTTTGGACACCGTCTCCCACCCCACAATCGCAGGCGAGCAGACAAAGGACAGGTGATGCCAGGGGACAGGGAGGTGGCCTGAACGCTGGCTGACACGCCAGGCTGCGAGCATGGCACAGAGCCTGGCTGGAGCCCCGGCACCGGCGGCGTGTCCCGGGTCAGCACCGGCTGTCAGGCTGCTGAGCCCCTCCACCGGTGCCTGAGATGCCAAGGCAGTGCGTGCCCCCAGTGAGGGGGGGGAGGATGCAGAGCTGGGGGGTGATGCTCCAGGGGGTTGCGCTGCCGTAGGAGGGATTCCCCAGGCCGGAGGAGGGGGCAGGCAGGGACCTCCCCACACTCCTGCAGGGAATGGCAAAGTCCTGCCCCGGGGAGGAATAACCCCGCAGCCGCACAGCCCGGGGCCGGACTGGGGCAAGCAGCTCCGCAGAGATGGACCTGGGGGTCCTGGTGGGCACTGAGTTTTGTAAACTGACCCCAAGGATGCTAAGTGGGGTCTCCCCTTCTTCCAGTTTCTCCGTTTGCTGTCTTACTCTGTGCTTTATTCCAAGCTTTCAGCTTTCTCCACCCTCAGCGTTCTCAAGGTGGGAAAAAACCCTAATGGCTTTTAAGATACATGATGAATACCTGCACACGGCTCCTGGTTACTCTGTGGATCTCTGCCACACAATGCGATGGGTGCTAGAAATTCACCTGTGCTCAGCAGTGATAAGAAATAAAAAGATTTCTGGAGGGCGTTGGGGAATAACGTCCCGATATGGGTGTACGGGTGCTGGATAGGCCACCCAGGGGTGGTGCACAGCTGGATCACAGATAAGAAGCGTGTTAGCTGGGGATGTGATAATGAACGTCAGCCTTGTCTGTAGTGATGGTGAAATAGTGGAGTTCACGATCCCAAGGCGGGGAGAGCAGCAGGGCTCAGACCCTGGGCCCCAGAAGAGCGATTTCAGCTAATTCAGGGCAGCAGTAAGGGGAATCCCGTGGGAGACAGCTCTGAAGGACAAAGGAGCTTAGGAAAGGTGGTGGGTTTTTCAGCACAGCATCCTCCGATCGCAGGAACGGCCCATCCTGGTACTCGGGGAGATGGACAGACATAGCAGGAGATCAGCTGGCTGATACGGAACTCGTGATGGAGCTCCACTACAGAAAGCTGCGGGTGGGGTGGGAGAATCGCTCTGCCTGGAGATGGGGCTCCAGGAGGAAAAACCACCAGAAATGGAGAATAATCAAGTCGGGGATCTCCTGGGAAACACGACCTGTGTGAGCCCTCAGGCCCCAAGGGTGCCGAGGGGCTGCCCAGGTCCTTGTGGGGCTCCTCTCGGTCATCTCCAGAAGGTGACGGGGAGTGGGGAGGGTCCCTGACAGGTGGAGAAAGGCAAATATTGCATCTGTTGTCAAAAAAGACCATCCAGGGACCGAGAGGCCGGGCAGCCTCACCTCGGTCCCTGAGAAATCACCGAGTGGGCCCTCCCGGAGCACGTTTCTGGAGGCGGGAAGGAGAAGAGGGTGACCAGGAGCTGCGAGCCGGGATCGCTTCCATCTGTCTGACTGCTCAGAGACGATTCAGCTTGCTAATCACACAGAAGCCCGCCAGTCTCCCTCCCCATCTATCCGACATGCCCACACAGTACCGCACGGCACGGGCACTGAGAGCACTCCTGACACCGGCAGAACGCCCGCCACGTTTTGGGATGTCGCTGTTGGATTAACATCGGGCTGTTCCCTGCCAGCCACAGCAAACAGGCACAGAGCATTGTACACCAGCAACCTGAGCCTAAAAACCCTCATGTATTTGTTATAGCAGGGTTGGTTTTAGCTGGATCGGCAACACTCCCTGATCCACCCCGTGGCCAGGCACAGAGAAGCAGCAGAGCGTACAGTAAGTGACGAGGAAATGGGGGAAAGAATGGAGCTGAGGGAGCCACTATCTCTGCTGGCAGCCTGGTCCTACCCCAGCCTAAGCTTGAAACTGCACCTGCAGAGAGCAGCTCTTCCCAGGAGAAGGGGTGCAGGGGTGCCTGCGGGAAGTCCAGGCCTGGTAGGAAGCCTGGCGCTACTTCCACGTTCCCTCAAACGACAGATTCCCAGGGAACGCGGCATCTACTAAAGAAGCATTACACACTTCTCTTCTTGTACTCTTCCCTCAGCATCTGCGACCAGCTGCCACCGGGGCCAGACAGGCTGCTGGTCTGGTTACTTCAGCCATTTTTATGTTCCCAGCAACCACAACAGAAACAGGCCAAAAATATCCCATCTGTTGTCGGAGAGAGGCACGTGGCTGCTACGGGTCACACAAATATCCTCAACTCCCAGAATCATGGATTGGTTGAGGCTGGAGTCTTGCACGGCGATCTCGCGTGCAAAGCCTGGGGGAGCTGAGCCCATTACAACTAAGCAGATTTTAATTACAGCTCAATACAAACATAAACATCTGGGAAAGACAAGAATTCCTTCTGGAAAGCTGTGCACAAGCAGCTCTACAACAGCGAGGACAAGAAGCCAGAGCAGCTGCAGGAGGGATGTGAAGGGACAGGAGGTACAAGAGGAAAAGGAGCCAGACTGTGAAGCAGGACAACGCCTGTGGCTCAGGAATGTGGCAGCACCCGGCACAGCCGGGTCCCGGCCTCTGCCTGCACTGAGTGCCTAACACTCTTCTCGGCCAGTCCCAACCCCACCGGAGAGCCGTGCAGGACACAGCTGCCCCACAGAAGTGGTTTCAACTTTCCTTAACATCCTGGGTTCAGCAAGACCCCCCCGCTTCCAAGACGGAGGAGAGCTGGGCCAGATCAGCTGGCACGGAGATCCAGCAAGCGAGCGGAGGTTTGCCTACCTGTGGATGATCCCCAGGGCTTTGTAGATGGCCACGCGCCCGCTGCCCTCCTTCGACTGCCCGTCCCGCTTGTCTTTGGCGTACATGTTCTTCTCCGAGAAGTTACAGCCCGTGAAGTCAAAGTGAGGCGAGTTCAAGGAGATGAGTTTGGGGAATAGCATGTTCTCCACCTGCGACGCACAGAGAGGAACACGTGTGACTTTGGGGAGAGCCCTTGGCTGTTCGTCCTGCTCCAGCACTACCAGTGCCAAGCTCTGGGATGCACCGAGGCTGGGCCCACTCTGCCCAACTCCAGCTTCTCACACGCTCCAGCCCTGCCCGGGGGACGCTGCCCACCCCTGCCTGCCCCCTGCCCACCTCCAGCAGGGAGAGGCAGCAGCTGGGCTCTCCTCACAGCTCGTCCGAGGCGGAGAGGAGGGAGCCCAGCGGCACAGCTCTTCCCCACCCTCCCATCCCTTAGGAGAAGGAGGGGCAGCTCTTCCGTCCTGCCCACGCCAGCTCCCAGGGGGAGAGCTGAGACCTGCTGCAGCTGCCCCGGTCACAGGCCTGGGAGGAGAGAGGAGGGGAGAGCAAACCCCACCGAGCACCACGGAAGGCAGGGAGGGCAGCCAGCCCATCGCCCTCTCCTCGGGCACCAGCCCTGTCCCGACAGGGACCTCCCACCCCCTCTCCCAGCAGTGGGAGGGACCCTGGGGAGGGGGCAGAGCGGCGAGAGGGTCCCAGCCTGCTCCAGCACCTCTGTACTCCTAACCCCTGCCCTCACCTGATCGTTTTCGTCAGTGAAACTGTTGCCGTACATGAAGCAGCCGCGCTTGGAGGCATGCCCGTGGAGATCGACGTAGTAGGCCAGTCCACTGTCCTGGGGCAGGATGGTTTCGGGGAGAGGTGCTGACGGAGGCCTCCTGGCTTCCTCCTCACAGTGCTCCGCGGCGTGGCTCGAAGGGAGGATCCAGACAGCTCGGCCCTTGCTGCCCAGCTCGGCGGCAGGCGCTCCCGTGAGCCGGGGTTCCTGAGAAGGGCTGATGTACGTGCTGGCACGCCAGGTGCTGGATGAATTGCGGAGGTTATTGGCTTTCTCCAGTTCTGACAGGGCTGCCTCCGGGGACGGGGCGCTGCTGCGGACGGAATGGTTGGAAGATTTTGTGCTTAGCGAGCTGGTGCTGAGTGGGGAGACGTACGTCCTCCAGTCAGGAGAGCCCGGCAGGACGCGGCTGTGAACGTGGTGGTAGAGGAGGACAGCTTTGGCCCCGTACACTGCAGGGTGCAGCTCGGCGTCGGGGTTGAGATACTGGCGGTTCAGGTTTACCCCACGGGAGTCAGTTCTGTGGAGAGAGCAGAGGAGACATGAGGTCCTTTGCACAGCGCCATCCACTCTGCAGAGGCAGACCTGACCTTACCTCGTAGCGGCCGAGGCTTTGGGCCCTACCCTGGACTACCACTGGCTAAACCATCCCCTCGCGGGCATGGACTCTGCCCCAACACAGGCGAGAACCTCTCTCCTGGGGTGGCACTTGCCTCAGCGAGACAGAGCCCCGAGTGATCTCCCTCCCTCCTCCCTGATGCTGGCACAGCTCCGACACGCCAGGGAGGGCAAGGACAGGGCTGTGTCTGAGCTCCTCAAAGGCGCAGGGCAGCGCTGCTCACCGGAACTAGAAAGCCCTGATCCGGGAGGTGACCTACACAGGCAACAGCAGCCCTGAGCCCTCGCTGGAGATCTCGGGGGGTAGCAGGGAGAGGCTGCTGCAGCCTGCAGGCCTCAGTTCGTTCTTCTGCTGACGCAGGATCTTGGGTCTGTTCTTCACAGCCATCGCGAAACACACAGCAGGTTCCAAACCAGGCGACCAGCCCAGCTTGGACCCCGATGAAGCTGCAGCTGCAGCCTGTGCTCACTCACCGATAGTGGCCTCGCACCACCCCGTCGGGGTTCAGCATGGGAATGAGCTTAAAGACGAACATCCGCCGCAGCATCTGGGCACGGGGGTCCTCCTCCCGCAGGATGAAATCCAGGAAGCCGTTGAAGACGAAGCTGGAGGGTGTTTCTCCCGGGTGGACTCTGCTGCTCAGGAAGAATACCTGGGGGCACACAGACAGGGGTGACGGGCAGGTTCCTGCCTGCCCCGAGAGCCTGCGATGGCGTAGCTGAGGGGCTGAACGCTTCCCTGGGGCTCCCCTCCTGCTCTGCGGCCAGGGACCGTGCTGCCCGAGGCAGAGCTAAGGCCTTTACGTGCAGCAGACAACTAGGTACCGAGTGCAGCAACACAACAGTTTTCGGTGGCTTCTTTGCCCAGCGCCTCTCCTAGGTCCTGCTTGGAATAAGGCTGCTTATCCCTGCCTAGGACTGAAGGGCCAGAAGCCCCGCAGCCTGCTACCACGAGAAACCAGAGCACGGGCGGCAGAGAAGAGGAGCAGTGAAGCACCCCAGGGAAAAGCTCCGAGCGACCCCGCTGAGCGGGGAATGAGCCCGACTGCAACGAGGACATAAAGCACCTCCTGAAGAGCCCTTCTCTTGGTGGGAGCTTCTCAGCAAGAGACGCACCTGCAGCCTCCCAGCTGCCCATCCCAGCTCTGTGCAGCCGCAGGGGGAGCTCCCTGCCTGTCCCTGTCCCCATCCCCAGCAGGCAGGGCTCACCTACCGCAGAAGGGGCTGACACCCCAAATACAGCACTTCCATCTGTTTCTTTGCAGCTTAATGGAGCCACAGCATTAAAAGGAGGACAGAAAAAAACTCCTAGGAAACGAGATGCTAATTTTTGCCCTAAGGAACAGGCGTGCGGTGCTACCAGAGGGCATTTCATGGTGCTGAGATGATGTGGATGCACTGGGGCTCCTGACAGGCTACTGGTTCCCATGCCTCAACGTGGGATTTCACAGACTCTCTACTCCCCACACTCCAGCCCTCCAGGACACAACACCTTTCAAGTCAGAGACACGAGGGTGACAGCAAGGCCCCGACACACGGACCGTCGCATAGTCTGCTGGCTGCGCTCGCCATTGCCGACGCAGCCCCAAAGCTGGTGCAGCAGCTCACCCTCTTCCCTGCGAAGCGGCGCGGCCGTGGAGTGGTCGTGTCTGGGAAGAGCTTGTCCAGCCGGGGCTCCCGCTTCTCCAGCATGCCGTGGCACGAGGTGACGGTGAGCAGGTCCACTCGCAGCTTGTCCAGGGAGTGGCAGAGCAGCTCCCGGTGGTAATAGACAGAGTCGAGGGGGCTGCAGAGTGAGGAGAGATGCTCAGCCAGCCTGTCCTGTTCAGCTGGCAATGCACGGGTCAGAGCCTCCCGCTCCAGGGAAGAAAGCAGCTTGGCTGGGGCAGCTGCCATCCTGGCTGAGCGTGCTGCTGGGCCGGGGACCAACGGACAGGGCACCGAGCCGCACCCCAGGCAGCTGCTGGAGATGCCCTTAAGGAGCGAAGTGGGCTCCCAGCTGGGCAGGGGACGCTCTCCACACTTACAGTGCTCTAGCCGCTTGTCCGGGACCGCGTCCCTGCTCGCTCTGCTCCCTGGGATTTCAACAGCTCCAGCCTGACCAGAACTGCCAAACCTTCTCCTGCTGCCTGCAGGCACCCACAGCTGAGCTGGTTGCTGTTGGGTCCCCTCGGAGTCCGCCAGGAACTTGAGTGCTCCTGAGTAGCGGCTCCTTCGGAGGAAAGAGCGGTGGCCCAGGCCCTGGGGTGACGCTGCCTGGCCCCCCTGGCTGTGGGGAGTGGTGGGTGAGCAGCTCCTGCACAGCCAGACCTGGCAGAGGTGCCTACGGCCGTCAGGCAGCCAGGTCATCCCCCCACGGCAGCACGAGAGTCAGGCGGGGAAATAAACCCGACTGGCAAGAGGGGCTGGCCTCCTCCGAGGGCGTCAGCCGGGCTGCGCAGGGGAGGCAGCAGCCCCCATCCTTCGGGAGCCCACCGTGGCCAAAGCAGGACCCTACAGCAGCGAAGCGTGCACAGGATCACCGATGGCCCGGGCACCAGCCAGCCCGCCGAGTGCTGCCGCAGGACCAGCCTCCAGCCTCGGACTCGGGGTTCAGAGGGGAGCGCGACCCACCGGCGCAGCGCAGAGATGCCCCTCGTCCGGTGGCCCCACCCTGGCCCCCGGCAGCTCCCGCTGCGCCGAGGGAGCCCTCCCGCGGAAGGGTTTGGTCGGGACCACCCAGCCCTGCCGCGATCCCGAGGGGCTCAGGGGCCTTGCGTCACTAGGTGAGTTTGACCCACAGAGACTACGATATCGCTGTCAGACCCTTGCTGACTGACTGCCAGGTTTCAAAATTGTTATAATTCTCCATCGCATGACAATTTAAGAACAAACCACTTTCAAAAATCCATTACTCAACGCTTTGTCTAGGAAAAGGTATTTATGATCCCAGCCCCACGGCACAGAAAGTCTCTAGGGTCAGGGGGGCTGCAGGACAGAGTTACTGCAGGGACACCTGAAGACTGACCCTGTCTTCTTCTTCCTCCTCCTCCTCCTCCCCCCCCTCAGCTGGCCGTTAAGTTCTCCTCTGAATTCCGAGAAGAAACTCTTGAGATCAGAGGAGCTTCCCAGCACGATCCACAAAGAACCCGGCACTAAGGCTGGCTCTCGGCAGCAAGATCTCCCTCTGTGACAGCAGTCATAGAGGAAGGGAGCAGTGGGAGAGAGATGCCTGGACCTTTCCGCAGCCAGGAGGGGGAAAGCAAACAAAGGTCTTGGCCTCTGAGACCCCCCCTCTCCTTAAACCAAGGGCTGCGGTTCTGTTACAGCCCCTCCTCAGCCTCTTCCGCCTGAACCTGCCCTTGGGAATGCCAGGGGGATCCAGCCCGAAGCAATAAAGAACCCTCTGGAAGCCCCCTGGAAGCACATGCTCAGGAGCTCGGGGGGAGCTGCTGCAGCTGCTCATGCAGAGCCGGGGCCCGGAGGAGCAAGTGCCAGGCAGCTACCGGGGGGGAGTGGGGGGCACAGAGACTCATCCTCTGCCCTCCGCCCTGCTGCAGCCAGAGCTGGACAACCCCGCGCTTCCACAGGGAGGGTAAAGCCAAGCGGGCGAGGGCCGGGAACGGGGGGTGCGCACCTGCTGGGAGACATGTGCCTGCACTCCTGGAAGCGGCCGTCCAGCTGCGCCAACATCTCCTGGCACTCCGTGTAGGAGAAGGGGTAGCAGAAGGCAAAGTAGGTGGTGGCACCGCGGTGCTCCAGGAAGCGGTGCACGAAGGACAGCACAAACTGCGTCTCCACCATCTGGGACGGACACAAAGCAGAGGCTGAGCGGAGGCACGGCCCCAGGAGCAGCCGGCCGAGGACATGCAGAGCCACCTCCTGGGCACAGGCCAGGCAGCCACAGCCACCGCAAACCCCTGCGGTTCTCCTCCTGCACCGCCGCACCGGTTCCCTCATGCATCAGGTGGTGCCTGCAGCCGTTCGCCCTTCTCTAACCGCATAAGAATCAAAGCTGCGCTCCTAGCAGATCCCAGCCTGCTTCACTCGGAGCCCTGAAACACCAGGCTGTTTCCTACAAAGCCCTTGGCTCCCTGCTCGCCCCACCACCCGGCGCTTGGGTCCCCAGAGGGTCGCCGAAGCCTTGCCATGTGCCTGGCTCTGGGGCAGAGCTCTCTGGGAAACCCAGAAGGTGCCTTCTGGTCCTTGTGCCCACCTGCCAGCAGTCAGAGACTGAACAGTAACTACTCTATTTCGGCACGCTTTGCAAAGTTAATGAGCGCTGCAAAGCTCAGCTGTATGTCGTGTTTCTCCCTGGTGCTGGCATGGGCTGAATCGAGTGTTGTCTTGTCCTGAGCCAGGGGATGGAAGATTCTCTCTGGCCCCTGTTCGGCGGGGTGGAATGGGGGCATGGTGGGGGTGTCACTGCGTCCCCACAGCAGCACGCATGGAGCAAGGACAACCCAGAACACCCGCAAGTGACTCTCCCCCAGGCAGCTCCTACCAGACCGAAGACAGAAACACCAAGACCAGCAAACTCCTGTTCGAGGCCCAAACAGCTTAACGGGGCTGCGAGAGTCAACCTGCTGCTGCGGCTGTTCCTGCTGTCTTCGGTTCCCTGGGCTCTCACACCCCGCTGCCCTGCGGCCCGCACCGCTCCCCTTGCAGGGGCATCAGCACTTTCCCATTGCACGGCTCACCCTGAAGAGCCGTTTATCGGCCACTTTGACAACTGACGAACGGGAAGGGAAGCCCCAGGTGTGCTTCAAGAGCAGTTGCACAGTTGCCCTGTCATACAACAGGGAAATCGCCCAGCGAGAGCCTGCGCCCCAGCCCGAGCGGCCAGCAGAGGAGAGAGCTGCTGGGTCCCCCTCTCCCGAGTGCTCGGCCCTGGGAAGGGGCTTTGTCGTTAACCCCCCACCCTCTCCCTCGGGGCTGCCAAAGTACAAGCCAGCCGCTCACCCACCCTGCCCTGCCATGGAAGGCCGGAGGTCGCCCTGGTGCAGGAGTGAAGGGTGTTTGTGTCCCCAGAACTGCCTCCCACCCTGAACACAGGGTCCTCTCCCTGCCTGTTACTGCACGTCAGCCAAGGGCCCCCCCCAGCCCCGGCACAAGCCCCCAGCCCTGGCACCCATACCTCGAAGCTGGGCCGCTCGCGGATGCGCTCCCAGCGGGGCCGCACGGGCAGGGTCCGCACAAAGGGGGACATGCCCTGGGAGTACAGCCGGCTCTGCTTGTTCATGTTGAGGATGTGTAGCTTGATCAGCTTCCCCGGAGCCCCCCCTCGCACGCTGAAGTAGAACCAGGACCTGCGGAGGGAGAGCAGCGCCGGGTCAGGCCCTGCCCTGGGGCCCCTGAGCCCACCGGTCCCCCCTCCCAGGCCCCCCCGACCTCGCCAGCCACCCGCCCGGCCCCGTGGGCGCCTGTCAGATCCCCGGGGGGGCACAGACCCCATGAGCCCCCCGCTCCCGGGCCATCCCTGACCCCCAGCTACCCCCCAGCCCCACTCCACAGCCCCCCACACCCTACCAGCCGCCCCCCCCGGGACCCCCAGCCCCGCCAGCCGCCCCTTCCCGGCCCCCCCCCCGGCCTCCTCAGCCCCCCGTCTCCCGCGGCTGCCCCGTCCCCGCCGTGCCGTTACCTGTTGCCGTTCTCATACTCGGTCTGGGCGCAGTCGGGCCGCGTCCAGACGTTGAACTCGTAGTCGGCGGCGGGGAGGGCGGCGCCCCAGGCCGCCGGGCCGCCCCCCCCCTCGGGCGGCTCCACCTGCTCCACGTGCGCCAGGTTGCCCGAGTCGAAGCGGGAGCTGAAGAGCAGCCCCCCGCAGCGGATCTCCATGGCTGCCGGGCCGCCGCGGCCCGCTCATCTCACCGCCCCGCTCCGCTCCGCTCCGCCGCACGGCCCGGCCCGGCCCGCCGCGCCGCCGGGCAACAGCAACGCGCGCGCCCATTGGCCCGCCGCTCCCTAGCAACGCACCCGCCCGTTGGACAGCGCCCCGGCAACGGGCCGCGGCCACGCCAGTGCCCCGCCCCCTGCTGGCCACGCCCCCCAGGCACGGGCCGCCCGCGCGGGTACCTGTCCGCGCACGTGCCCACGGGACGTAAGGGCACGGGCACGCGCACGCGCGGACACGGGTGTAGCACGAGGCCTGCGTGCGCGCGCATCCACGCACGGACACACCTACACACACGTGTACACACATGACACGTGCACGGACCTATACACACGTGTACACACACGACATGTGCACACACCTATGTACACACGACACGTGCACACACCTATATACACGTGTACATGCACACAACACGTGCGCACAGACCTATACACACGTGTACACACATGACACGTGCACAGACCTATACACACGTGTACACACATGACACGTGCACAGACCTATACACATGACATGTGCACGCACCTATGTACACACGACACGTGCACACACCTATATACACGTGTACATGCACACAACACGTGCGCACACACCTATACACACGTGTACACACATGACACGTGCACAGACCTATACACACGCGTACACACACACACGTGTGCACATCTCTACACACGTGTACATGCACACGAGACGTGCGCACACACCTATACAGACGTGTACATGCACACGAGACGTGCGCACACACCTATACACACATGTACACACGACACGTGCACACACCTATACACACATGTACACACAACACGTGCACACACCTATATACACGTGTACACACGACACGTGTGCACATCTATACACACGTGTACACACACACGACATGTGCACACACCTATATACACGTGTACACACACGACACACGTGCACACACCTATACACACACCCCCATATACACGTATACACGCACATGACACATGCGCACACACCTATACACACATGTACACACACGACACGTGCACACACCTATATACACGTGTACACACACGACACGTGCACACACACGACACGTGCACACACCTATACACACATGTACACACACAACACGTGCACACACCTATACACACACCCCCATATACACGTATACACGCACGACACATGCGCACACACCTATATGCACATGTACACACACGACATGTGCACACACCTATATACACGTGTACACACGACACATGTGCACACACCTATATACACGTGTACACACACGACACGTGCACACACCTATACACACACACGCACACCCATATACACGTATACACGCACATGACACATGCGCACACACCTATATGCACATGTACACACACGACATGTGCACACACCTATATACACGTGTACACACACATGTGCACACACCTATATACACGTGTACACACGACACATGTGCACACACCTATATACATGTGTACACACACGACACGAGCACACCTATATACACATGTACACACATGACACGAGCACACACCTATACACACACACGCACACCCATATACACGTATACACGCACATGACACATGCGCACACACCTATACACACATGTACACACACGACACGTGCACACACCTATATACACGTGTACACACACGACACGTGCACACACACGACACGTGCACACACCTATACACACATGTACACACACAACACGTGCACACACCTATACACACACCCCCATATACACGTATACACGCACATGACACATGCGCACACACCTATATGCACATGTACACACACATGTGCACACCTATATACACGTGTACACACACGACACATGTACACACACGACACGTGCACACACCTATACACACACACGCACACCCATATCCACGTATACACGCACGACACATGCGCACACACCTATATGCACATGTACACACACATGCGCACACACCTATATACACGTGTACACACACGACACATGTGCACACACCTATACACACACACGCACACCCATATACACGTATACACGCACATGACACATGCGCACACACCTATATGCACATGTACACACAGGACACGTGCACACACCTATATACACACACGTACACACATATGACACCTGTGCACACCTATATACACACGCATACACGCACACAACACACGTGTGCGCACACCTATATACCTACGCGTACACAACACGTGCACACACCTACATACACACGTGTACATGACACACGTGTGCACACACCTATATGCACACACATATGCGCACATGACATGTGTGCACACCTATATACACGTACAGGCACGCGTGTGCACACCTATATACACACATGTACACAGCACACGCATGCACACACCTACATACACACACATACACGACATACATGCACACACACCTATATCCATAAGCGTACACACACGACACATGCACACACCTATATACACACGTGTACATGCACACAACACATCTGCATGCACACTTATGTACGCCTGTATGTAAGAAGACATGCATATGCACACACACACATCTATATATACACAGGTACAGGCGCGGACACACATATATGCACATGCATACACACACGCATGCATGTCCATATATACACATGTACATGCACATACAGGTATACGCACACGTGTGTACATAAGCACATACACACATGCTCACAGATGTGCACATCCATATATATGTGTACACACACACAGATGTATATGCACACGTGTGTACATAAACACGTGTGTACGCACACACGGTCACACACTTGTGCATATCTATAGATATATGCACGTGTGTACATAAGCATGTGCATGCACATACACGCTCACGTGTGCACATCCATATATAGGCATGTACATGCACACAGATGTATATCCACACATGTGCACATAAGCATGTGCATGCACACGCACATATGCACGCCCATATATACGTGTACACACATGCACATATGCATACATGTGTACATAAATGTGTGTATGCACACACAGGCTCACACACGTGTGCACATCTATATATACATGTGTACATGCACACACACGTATATGCACATGTGTGCACCTAAGCACATAAATACACATACACACACGCTCACACGTGTGCGCATCCATATATACACATGTACACACACATGCACGTGTGTACATAAGCACATGTATGCACACACACGGTCACACATACACGTGTACACCCCCCATACGTACACGTGTTCATAAGCACATGTATGCACACACATGTGCATGTCCCTATGCACACGTGTACATGCACCTATATGCACATATATTCATAAGCATGTGTAGGCGCACACATGCATGCACATCCGCATGCACACGTGCATGCACACATGCACCCCCATTATCCATATATACACGTCTACATGCACACGCATATATGCACACGTGTACATAAACATGTACATACACACATGCACATCCATATATACACACGTACATGCACACACATGTATATGCACGTGTACATAAGCACGTGTATGCACACACACGGTCACACATACATGTGTACATGCACACACCCCTATATGCACACGTGTGTTCATAAGCACATGTATGCACACGCACGCACGTCCCTATGCACACGTGTACACGCACTTATACGCACACATGTTCATAAGCATGTGTAGGCACACACATGCATGCATGTCCCTATGCACATGTGCATGCCCACACGCACCCCCATTATCCATATATACACGTGTACATGCACACACATGTATATGCACATGTGTGCACATAAGCATGTAAATACACACACGCTCACATGTGTGCACATCCATATATACATACGTACATGCACACACATATGCACATGTGTACATAAGCATGCACATACACACTCACGTGTGCACATCCATATATACACATGTACATGCACACACACACATATGCAAGTGTGTACATAAGCACGTGTATGCACACACACGGTCACACATACGTGTACACACACCCCATACGCACACGTGTGTTCATAAGCACATGTATGCAGACACATGTGCCCGTCCCTATGCACATGTGTACACACGTGTTCATAAGCATGTGTAGGCACGCACACACACGCGTGCCCGTCCCTATGCACACGCACCCCCATCTCCACCACCATTACAGGGGAAAACAACCACCCCGGGGGGGACGTGGGGGCCGGCCCCACCTCACCCCCCGCCCGAGCCGGGACAGGGAAAGCCGAGGCCAACTCACAGGGTGCGGAAAACCTGGACGTGTTTCCCAGGAAAGAACAAAACCTCCCCCGTAACCCCCGACCCGAGCCCAAAGTCCCCCCCCCAACCCCGCGCATCTCCCTCCGCATCTCCGTCCCGCGGCCAACGCAAGTTCCACTGGAGACGCTCCTCGGGCAGCTGGAACGTCCGGAGTCGGCACGACCGTGTCCCCGCTCCTCCGGAAAGCCGATCAGTGTCCGGAAATCATAGCCAAGGCCCAGTTTTTGACGGCGAGGGTTGTGTTTTGCAGATAAATCCAAGAAGAATAGGTAAAGCTCGTCAGGTGTTCCCTCACGCAGCCCCACGACACTTCTCCGCTGGAAAAGCAAGGGGAACGGGTCACTGGCAGGGAACCCGCCGGCTGCGGGACGGGTAGAGCCAGCCCCGGCGTTACAAGGCTCTGAGGAACACGGGAGCCCCTCGAGCAGGCAGTGGCACACACTGCAGGGACACGGCTGCCACAGGGACACACACATGCTGCAGGGGAGCATGACCGTCGCAGGGACACGCGCATGCCACAGGGACGCATGACTGTCGCAGGGACACATGACCGTCGCAGAGACAGGCACACGCCGCAGGGACACGCACACGCCGCAGGGACGCACGACCGCCGCAGGGACACGCACACGCCGCAGGGACACGCACACGCCGCAGGGACACGCACACGCCGCAGGGGAGCACTACTGCTGCAGGGACACACACGCCGCAGGGGAGCATGACCACCGCAGGGACACACACACGCCGCAGGGGAGCATGACTGCTGCAGGGACACGCGCATGCTGCAGGGGAGCATGACCGCCGCAGGGACACGCACATGCTGCAGGGGAGCATGACCGCCGCAGGGACACACACACGGCACAGGGGAGCATGACCGCTGCAGGGACATGTGCACGCTGCAGGGGAGCATGACCGCCGCAGGGACACACACACGCCGCAGGGGAGCACTACTGCTGCAGGGACACACACGCCGCAGGGGAGCATGACTGCTGCAGGGACACGCGCATGCTGCAGGGGAGCATGACCGCTGCAGGGACATGCGCACGCCGCAGGGACATGTGCACGCCGCAGGGACACGGTTGCCACAGGGACACGCGCATGCCGCTCGCCGCCCTGGCTGGACCTAGCTCTCCCGCAGAGCCAGGGCGGGCAGCACCGGGACGAAGGCTGCCCCAGCTCCTCCTCTGCTCACAGCGGCCCGGAGCAGGGCAGCGCAGGGACAGCGCGCTCAGCATGGCACCCAGCTCCCCCCGGGGCAGCGCATCCGCACGGGGCTCCTGTCAGGAGGTGCCGAGGAAGCGGCCGAGCAAGCCGGCCAGCAGCGGGGTAATGAGAGTCCCTCTCCGGCACCACCCCGTCTCCCTGAATCCGGCTGTGAACCCCAAGCGCTGCAGAAATAGGTCCCGAACCGCCCCGGACTGGCCCTGCCCAGGAACATCGCCCCAGCTCCCTGATCCGTCGCAAGTCCCCGGCCACGGTGCCACGTCCCGGCCCCTCTGCCGGAGCAGGACCAGGAGCCACCCCCAGCCAGGACAGGGAGAGACTCTGCTGCTGCCCGGGGGGAGCAGAGCCCCACCGCAGCCTGTGCAGCGTGGGGGCTGGAGGAGGGCAGGGATGCTCACTTGCAGGAGTCCACCCAGTGCTTCCAGCCCCGCTCCAGCGCCGCGGCCACGCACTCCAGCAGCGGCAGCAGGCAGCTCCGCACCAGGAAGAGCAGCAGCTCTCTGACGCACTCGGCGAAGTGCAGCAGGGACTCTGGGACCCGGGACTGGAGCTGCAGGGGCAGAGAGAGCCGGCGCAGGTTTAACACCAACCTCCCCTTCACGCGCCGGGTTTGGGTACCCCGAGGAGCCCGGTGTCCTGGTCACCCGTGAAGGAGGCTCTGCCAAAGCAGGCTGTCCCCACCATCGCCCAGGCATCGCGCCTCCTCCCTCCTCCCCGTGGTCTGGCATCACCAAGCCCTCCCCACGGTCACCGCTTGGCTCGTATGTGGCACATCTCCACCAAACAGCAGACGCGGTGCCCACGCTGCTTGCTCTGTGGGATACTAAAGTCACCCCTCTTCCACCAAACTGCTGATTTTCAGGAAATTATAGTGAGTGATCTTTGAGACTTCTCCCTTCTCCTTCTTACCCACTCGATGAACCAGGGCAGGCTGTCGTGGATCCAGGACAGCAGGGAGGAGCACTGCTCAGACGCGTACAGGGCCACCTCGCCGCTCTTCACCCAGAGCAGCTCCAGCTGCGGCTGCAGGACGGCGGCTGCCTGGGAGCCGTAGACGGGCAGGCTCCGCTCCAGCCACCTGGAAGAGAGTGAGTGCCGGCTGAGGGCAAGCACCGCCTGCCCCGGCACCGCCGGCAGAGCCACGGGGGCACAGGGGTACCTGGACCTGCCGCCACGGGCCAAGGGAAGAGAAGAACTCAGGAGCTGAGCTGAAAGCCCTTCCAGGCAGAGCTGGGGAACGCTTCCCAGCAGAAAGGGCTCCCTACAGAGATCGCTTTGCGCCGCGTGAACAGCTTCATGCCCACCCAGACACGCACGCTGCTGCCCTGCGCCGGTGCCACTGACCTGTACCCTTCGAGGCAGCCGTGGGAGACCTTCTGCCAGGCTTGCTGCGAGGCCGGCAGGACGCCAGAGGAACGAAGCAGGTGAGCAGAGGAGGAGGCTGGAAGGGACAAGAACCATTCCCTGAGCAACCCTTCGGCCCGGTCTGCAGGAGCTGCGCGCTCGGTCTGTCCCCGAAGCCTCTCTCCGGGGACGCGTGACCCGAGCTGCTCTGCAAAACGTCTTGGAAAATACTCTGAGATGGGACAAAGAAAGACAGAAGCTCCGGAGCAGGGAGGAAACCCGGGTTAGGGCAGCCCTGGGCAAAACCGTCCCCAGAGGGGACAAGCAGGGGATGTGTCTGTGCAACCTGCCGAGAACGTCTGGCTCAACACAGCCCACGTACCCCCCAAGCGCACCCATTCAAAGACAGCCCGACGGGGCCACGCTGCTCAAGGGCAGCCAGCAGCACAGGCTCAGGGTGAAGGCAGGAGTGCAGAGGGGCTTCACTCGGAACGGCAAAGTTATTGTTCCCCAGGGACGTTCCTCCGCACCCCCTTTTCCGCAAAGCCACGAGCAAAGATCCGCCGCCTTACCCTGGAAGGAGCCGTGCGTCCGGACGTCGTGCAGGAGGAAGCCGGCTACGAAGACCAGGAGGACAAGCAGCAGCCGTGACCAGGGGAAGCCCCGGCCCTTCATCTTGCGCAGCAGTTCCTGGGCAGGCAGAAGGACAAGGCCTCGTCACCGCGCGGCTCCCGAGGCCGGGGAGGTTCCTGCGCGGCCGCACCACCCGCCGCCAGCACGCTGCCGCGCTGACGGCTGCTCTCACCGCCCAGCCCCGGCTAACCAGTGGAATCCAGTGTCATCTGCTGAGCAGCTGGCAGGATGGACAAGGGCCAGCACCATCTGTCCCCAGCGTGTCCTACAGATGCGCCGCGGCGGGGGCCCTGGCCTGGCGCGTGCCGGTGGCAGGAGAGGCCAACCGCAACCCCAGCATGGAGCTGAAATCCGTCTGCCGGCTGACAGCGGGCACCACCCTGCCCGGGGCTCACCTTGCAGGCAGCATCGCAGGCGGCCACGTCCTGGTCGCTGTTGGGCCCTCTCGCCGCCAGCTCCTCGTTCGTTACTTTGAACGAGCGAACCGTTTCCTGCAGCGACTGACGTACCTTGGGGAAAGCAAGAGCTGCGTCACGGCACCAAGCACCCCGAGCCGGCAGCACCGTGCGCCCACACGACCCAGCACTGCAGGGGCTGCAGGAGGGAGCAGAGGGAGAGGAGATGGGAAGGGCAGAAACACTGAGGACCTGCAGGATGGATCAGGCTGCGGGGACACCTCTGAGGCCGCTGCACTGAGACCAAGCGCCTCGGCCGACCCAGCCAGCCACGACTCCTCTGGGGACGCTGAGCCCCGGCCAGCGCCACCTCCCCGCTCGTCACAGCACCCGAACAGCAAGGCCTAATGGGGGCTGAATCCGCAATATCCGAGTCCCGACACAGCGTGTGGAGGGAACGGAGCTCTGCTCTCCGTCAGCAAGCAAATAAACGCCCTTCCCATGGGCAGCGTGCTGCCTGTTCCCAGGACAAAGTGCTGGCTCTTGAGCCTGGCAGGCACATGCCCCTGCCAACGGACTCACTGAGCCGCCGGCAGGCTGGAGCAGCGCCGTGTGGGCACACACGGGTCCCATGGGGACGCTGCTCGTACAGGGACCTCCCGCAGCAGCACAACTACGTTGTTTCCCCACCCCATGTAATTCCTCCTTTCCACAGCTCACTCCTACCTTCTTGCTGCTGCTGTCCCAGGACTCCAGGAGATGGTTCAGAAGCAAACTATGGGGGGGAAGAGAACACAGGGCTCGGCCAGGAGCTCCGAGAAGCAATTTAACACACTGTTAAATGCTAGCAGGCTGGTGCTGGCCCTGCTCAGAGCAGCGGGCAGGCAGCAGGCACGAACCAACCTGGACTGAGAGAGGTGCTTGGTGTACAGCTGCCTCCAGACGCTGAAGCTCAGGGGGTCCAGGCTCAGGCACTGGCTCATGGAGGTCAGGAGCTGGGAAGAGAGCACAGCGTCGTCACACCCGATCCTCGCTCCCAGCGCAATGCGTGTCACCCGATTTGGTGCATCAGACACACCATGCCCTGGGCTGTACGCCGGCGCGGCCAACCACCCCCCAAACCCGCCGGCTCGCTGCTCTCATCCCGGCCAGCTCCTGGGGCACCGAACTCGTGGGTCTGGCATTCCCAGGCCCTGGGTGCGGGCAGCAGGAACCCCGGCCCGCGATCACCGTCCTCCCCTTGTGACGGCAGTGTCTGGCCTGCCGCTGCTCCGCAGGCCCTCCCCAAGCCTCCCTCTCCGGGCAGCTGTGGCATCACCAAACCCCACCTGTCCCGCTCCCTCCCTTACCGGGACAGGCTCCCACCACAACCTCACACTCGTGCTGGCACCTGCCCGACCCACCAGCCTGTTCAGCCTCTAACGCCGGGGAGCCGAGCCTGTGCGAGGGGTGGCCAGTGCCCGGCCATGCCGGGGAGCCGGGCCGGTGGACGGCAGAGCCCTGCGCCCACCGCAGCGGGCAGGGCAGGACCCACTTGGCTGTCCCTCCTCGCTGACGCACCAGGGCTGCCCCAAGCCACGCGGCATCGTGCTGGGACAGGGGTTCTCGTGGGGCCAGCCTGAAGTGTCAGTGGCCATGCAACCCCACTCCGGGCTCACCTCTTTTTTCATGCTGGGAGGGCAGCTCGGCGTAGCTCGGGAGAGGAAGGAGGGGAAGTAGGTGTGCAGTGCTGTCTCCGGCTTCGCGCCAAACGCCAGCACCTTCAGGCGAGGGTAGAGCCGCCGCAGCTGCTCCTGCAGGCTGAGGGGAGATGGCACCAGGCTGCGGAGAGCGGCCAGCGAGGCGACCAGGGTGTCCGCCCCACCCTGCAGCCCATGCTGGGGTGTACTGTGGGGTGGTGCCGGCATACCTGGGCGGCAGCGAGTTGTTGGGCATGAAGGCAAAGTCCAGGAGGGGGAAGAAATCCTTGGGTCCAATCATACCGAAGCCTTTGGTCAGGTTTGGATGCATCCTGCACAGCAGAAACAAGCCCTGTGAGCTGTGACAGATGTGCTGGCAACCGAACGCAGCCCGGGAGGGAAGGGCCGCCCTCGCACCGGCCCCGGCGGTTTCCCTTCAGCTGGACACACCGCCCAGGTACATGTGGGCAGTGTGTAGTCTCTGCTACTCAGAGACACCCTGCACAGTCAGGAGGCAGCACCGGGGCTCCAGGGGCTGTATCCCATCCCGGCAGCAACCAGCCGGGCAGGACGGATGCAGGCAGTTGCCGCCGCACCCCTGGGACAAGGCAGGCGGCCTCAGGGTCCGGAGAGGGGACAGCCGCCCTCGGGCCGTGGCGGCCAGGCAGCCCCCCGTCCCCGTGCTCTCAGTGTCCCTGCGCTGTGGCCCCATTGCCAAAGAGCGCAGCGGAAAAAGGGGTTTGTGGGAGCCGCTTCCAGTGACCAGAGCGAGGGGTGGCGTCGGCACCCGCCGCTGGTGTCAGGCACAAGGGTCTCATGCTCTTTTTCCTCCCTGAGAGGCTGCAGACAACCGAGGTCTGGCAGGCCTGTGACCGGGGTTGCCGGTAAATGAAACGCAGTCAGAGAAGAGAAACCAGGCTGTAGAAAACTAATTAAATAAAGGTTCAGAAAGATTGGGAGGAGCTGTGAAGTCTGGCTCCATGCATCTCCGTAAAATCCTCTGGCAAAACCAAATGCAATGTTCCTGTTACTGTGAAGCAGGAAAAACAACTTAATAAAACCTCTCGAACCCTTTGGAAGGGCAGGGGATGCCCCTCGGTGCTCGCCACAAAGCCGCTCCTCACCTCCCCTGGTACCAGCCACCTGCGCTGTGCAGCACCGGACTTTCTTCCACCCCGGGTGCTGGAGCCGCCGCAGTTAACGCCCAGCTCCCTCACACCACACCAAGGCGGCAACGCCAGAGACGGCGGCTGCCCTCACCTGCGCAAAGGCCAGCAGAGCCGCCTGTCCGCGACCTCCAGCCAAACGCCACCTCCCTTCTCCTTTCAGGGAGAAATTAATCTGCCTGCGACGGTGAATGCTGCCAGCACTTCTCGTAGCAGCTGGGACCCCAACATAACCGCGCACCGCAGCAGCCGGCGGCAATGGGGACCCTGCTCCTTGCAGCGCCGTCCCTCTGGGCACGGACAGCACCTGCTCTCAGAGCGGAGCCGCTCTCTCCCACATGTGAAGGCAGGCGATGAGGCGTGCCAGCGCCGGAGAAGCCTGTTCCTGGCACGGGGCACCCGCAGGGTCGCACCAGCGCTGCCGCGGCCTCAAGCTGCGGCACCAGAGCAGCCCATCCTACCACCGCAGCCAGAGCCGAGGGGCAGCTGAGCCGCTTGTCTGCCTCAGGGAGGTGACCAGGGCCAGTCGGGAAAGGGCTCTGCTTCCCCTCCACCGTCTGCCCACCTCATTTTAGGAAAGGCGCCAGCAGGGGCGGAGAGGAAACCTGTGCAGAAACCCAGTGTTTCTATAGAGCCACAGCGGAACCAGCAGCCGTCACGGCACCAGACACGGTCAGGAGGTGCCACGACTGCTGTCTGGAAACCCGACACAACACGCAGCCCCCAAAGATCGGGGACAAACTAACCTGCACGGCAAGCCCACCGCTGCAGGCTCTGCAGGGCATGCACACCCACTCGCTCGCATGCTCGCACATGCACACTCAGGTTTTTTCCACCGGCACAATGCAGACACAGTCACGCCACAGCCAGCAGCCCGGGCTGGGTTATTCCTCTTAACGAAGATACACCTCGTTTGCATTATCAGGGTAACTCACATCAGCAGACGGTCCAGGTAGGCAACAGCGTACGGGGAGAGAGACTTGATCCCGAGCACCGGGAGCATGACGCCGAGCCACACTGCGGGAGAGAGGCAGCGGTCAGATCGCGGAGCAGGAGGGCTCCTGCCGTGCCCCCACGCCCCAGGCGACACCGAGCGCTCCCCGGCCGCGCCGCGTGCTCCTTCCATCAACACGAGCGCTCCTTGGGTCTGCAAGCAGCAGCTGAAAAGCAGAGGAACGCTCAGGTGCCAGGATGGCAGCTATATTTAAACCCAGCCAAATTCCCCGTTTCCCCACTCAAAATGCTCGGCAGACGACCAGACAGATGGACAGATCCCTCGGCAGCAGCTGCGCTGCCTCGCCTGCTCTGCTCGCGGAGGAACGGCAGAGCAGCATGCTCTCTGTCCTTCCAGGAGGGACGGTTCCTCCTGGGATCCAGCGATTTCTCTGTCCCAGCCGGGGGAAGATGCTCTCCAGAGACAAGATGCCGCAAGGGCAGTCTGTGTTGTTGCAGAGGTGCCGCTGAGGCTGGGCACAAGATCTGAACTCGCCCTTCTGTAAGCAATGTGCTTCTTGTGACATTCCGGCTTCCCCGAAAATAATTAACCACTTCACACAGCTCTACAGCGTCGCCACTCTAAACACTGAGTACTTGCGCCTCTATAAACACACTTCAGCACAAGTCACTCCCCTTCTGCGATGGTGACCAACCTCTAACATATACGGCTGAGGAATGAAGGCACGCACGAGGCGTAACGAGCAGTCGTTACGGGAACGGCGAGCAGCATCACGCACGACATGCCAGGCAGCAAACCCCGACCCAGCCCCGCTGCAGCGCAGGGAATGTCACCACTCAGGTGGACTCGACGATCTTAAGGGTCTTTTCCAACCTAAACAATTCTATGATTCTGCTCCCAAATGAGCGTCGACAGGCCCGGTGTGCCCTCACCCGGAGGTACCCACGGCGGCTGCAGACACCCCCGTTCCCAGGCGTCCCCCCCCGAGCCGTTTGCCCCCAGGACCCCCCAGGCGCTGCAGCCCCCTCCCCAGCATTTCAGCAGTGGGACGGCACGTTCTGAAGCAGACCCCACGCCTGAGCGGGAACACCAGCGGGAGCGGAGACGCACAGGCAGTAGCGGGGGCCGCCCCAGCTCTCCTCCTGCTCCCCAGGGGAGGGGGAGCCCCCTCGGTGGGGATGGGCGCCCAGCCCACCGCTCCCGGCTCTCACCTTTCAGGCCCTCGTGGAGGTCGGCGAATCCGGCCTGTCCCAGCGCCCAGAGGACGGTAAGGCATTTCGCTGGCCTGTTCTGGTGGGACCGCAGCACCTCCAAGTACTGGGGCAAAGACGAGGACGTGTTAATCAAGAGGAGCCTCAGCCCATCCCACCCCAACGCCGCCGGAAATGAGCCCAGAGCCGCATTGCCTCACGGGGCTCCCAGTGCCACGGGACCGCGGCGGCTCTACCGGGCTCTGGGCTGCCTGGCCTGGCAGGGAGCAACCCCCGGAGCAGAGCAGAGCCCCCGGCTCCCGGGAGGGACCCTCAGCACCAGGCAATGCCAGGAGCCGTGCCGGCTGGGGGCCCCCCAAACCTCAGCCCTGGGGAAGCAGAGCTGCTGGCACCACGCGGTGCTGGACGGCAGCCAAGCCGCAGCCGCAGCCATCACCCGCTCAGCTGCCTGCTTCGCAGGAGCGGGACCCAGAAACCCTCATTCTTGTCCCACGGCTGCCAGGCCGCTGAGCGCAGCCAAGGGTGGACGCATCCTGCCCCCTCCGACTGTGGCAGAGCATGGAGCGGGTGGCGGGCAGGGAGCACGAGCTCTAGACAAGGTCTTTAAAGAAAAGACACAGCGGGACACCGGCGCTTACAGCAGCTCCAGCACATTTGGGGCGATACTGGAGATACCGGTCCCTCTGCACGGGCTACAAGCACAGGGAGGCTCAAGGGCTTTGTGCACGGGGCAACCCCGACAGCTCCCAAAAGGAATTCTGATAAACGGGAAAGGATGCTCATTGTCCGGCTGCTCTGGGGGATCCTCCGGGTGGGAGGAGGAGCGGTGCCGCTGGGTTTACTGCATCTGCCCGGAAAGCGCCTGCAGCCCCAGGTATCCAGCTCACCTTGCCCAGGTTCATCGTGGCGATTTTGGGCCTGTCCAGAAGCACCGCCTGGATGCAGATCCTGTACCCGTGCAAAGACTCCCCTGAAACAGAGCACAGAAGGGACCTTCTCAGCCACGGGCCGCTTCAAGTGTCTCCCTCCCCCTGCGACACCCCCAGAAGGTGGTGGTGGTGGGGTGATGATCCCCTCTGCGCAGACCTGCCCTGCTCACCGGCTAACGAGCTCCGGGCACGAGCCCCACCACAGCGGCGTGGGTGCTGCTCCCTCCTCGACTGCCCCCCACCCATCCTCTGCCCGGGACCCCCCACTACAAGCCTCCAGCCCACAGGAGCAGAACGGACCCCAGGGACCCTCGGAAACCCATCGGCAGCTTCCTAGAGCCCCCCCAGCCCAGCTCTGCCCTCCAAAGCAGTGGCAGGCAGGCACAATCGAGGCTCCAAGTCTGGGAGCTTCCGAGGGCTCGCTTCCCCCTTGTTCACGTTCAAAAGAGAAGGAGGGTTCAGTGCCCTGTGGTTCTCAGGTGCCGTCCAGCCACCCCCTCCAGCTCTGCTGGCCCCGGGACGGGCTGCGTGGCCGTGGCTGGTTGCCCCCCGGGCCAGTCCTGCTCTCCAGCACAGTCCCACTGCTCCCACGACCCTCCCCTGGGGCGCACCCGCCTTTCACGCCAGATGCACCGGCCACACCAGCCCACAACAGTCAGGCCGACACAAAGGCCGCCGCGGCGGCAGAGGCCAGCGCAGCCGCAGCGCCCGGCGGAGCCCCTCGGTCCTCCCCGTCGCAGCTCCGCCGACAGCCGAGCATCCTCCCGAATTACACACGACCGCAACTCCCAAAGCAAAGCAGCACCTCGACCATTTGCTAACAACTATTTCGCGCTATTCCCGTCCGTCGTTTTGATCAGTCGGGCGGGTTTTGTGACGGAAACAAACCGCACGCGGGGCCACCGGCCATTCAGCGCAGGGGACAGCAGAGCCAGGGGCCGGGGACAGGCGGTGCCCGGGTGCTCCTGCTAAAGCTACCGGCAGCTGATGGCATTGCGGCGGTGGTACAGAAACGGGCATTTAGGGTTTGTGTCTGACACTGCTAAAAGAAACAAGCCATCACCGTTGTTAAGGACGTTGCTTCTGGCTGTCCAAAGACGCAGGCAACACCGCCGGGCATTTGTGGGCTTGCAGACAGCAGAAACAGCCGCCTGCTCCCCGCACAGCGGCTCAGACAGGACCCCGTGGAAAGGCTGTTACTGCAGCACCGCACCAAGTTTCCTAAGGCCAAAAGGCCCCGTTTTAAAAGCTGCAGCAACACACGCCACAGCGTGAAATCCCTCGGAAAGGCATTTTCCACCACGCAGCCTTCAGTCTGGAATTCTCCCCCTGACAACACCGTGCTGGGCGTGTATCTCGGCCCCCGCTACGCCTGCTCCGGCTCCTCCAGCCCGAAACCCCACGGCCTCAGCAGCATTTTACATCACACCCATCAGCCGCCCAGGGCAGGAACAGCCCCTCACCGCACACAAGATGTGCAGAAGGAGCTTCCCACCTCACCTTCTCCGCAGAGGAATTCAGAAAAGCTCTTAGAACGGGTGACGAGGAGCGGCGGCATCCCCGTGGTCAGAAAGCCTCAGCACCAGACCACCTCGCAGAAGAACCACCGCACTAACGGAGCACGACGGCTGCGTCGGTGCCCCAGACCTGCGCCAACCGCATCTTACCTGGGGTTTTGTCCAGCTCCTGTAGCATGGTATAAATACAGTGGTCGAAGAAGAGCTCCAGCACGCCGGATGACCTTCCCAGCAGGGATCTGATGATGTTCCTCAGCTCCTTGCTGATGAGGCAGTACGGATAGTCTGGAGCCAAGACAGGAGTAGGAAGCGTTTAGTGAGTGCCAGTTTGCGAGACTTTCAGCTGCAGCTGCAAGGAGAAGCCGGCCCCACGAGTGCGAGGCGGTCGCAGAGGAGCACCTCGTCCTCACACACCGCACGGTTAACAAGCAACTTCTTCCTATTATTCTACATTAGCTGCACCTAATTTAGCAATAAAGGATTGCTTTCTGTTAAACGTTGATGCCACGGGATATACACAGGCTTCGAGAAGATATTCTGCTCTTTTACCCGTTGCCACCCCCAGTACCAAGTGCTCAAAGCAAGTGTAGACCAACAGATCATGCACAAGAGAGAAATCCAGACGGAATATTCCTTTTCAAGATGAGTGGGGATATCTGCGAGCAGATTCCTGAACTCCACAATAGGAGGCAGAGGTCGTGGGTCCTATGGAGAAGGGGTGACTAGGGGCAGTCTGTCATTTCCCAGCTGTATACACAATTCCATTGTCTCGGTAGTCGAGGGAAGTTAATTGTAGTGATATCACAGAATCAAGCAAATAGTCCCCATTTTATTTGCTGACTAAAGAACACAGTCTTGTGCCTTTCCTATTACTAGGTTTCCTAAAACAGTTTTGGCACAGGAAAAAAAAAACCTGTTTGGAGGGTGGGGAAAAAGCAAAGCAAAGCCCAAACGTCTCAGTTCGCAGGGAACAAGCCCGGACTGGGGGACAGGCTCGACCCGATTTGTCTCAGGTGAAACCGGGAGATTTTTCCTTTCACATCTGTGACTGTTTTGGTCCTGTCTGCTCCGACATTTCTAAAAACCACCTCTTCAGCCAGCTGTCCTTTAACCTGTGCTCTTAAACCTGCACAAAATAAACCTGGCAAA
The DNA here is from genome assembly GCF_030936135.1 of Gavia stellata. NCBI lineage: Eukaryota > Metazoa > Chordata > Aves > Gaviiformes > Gaviidae > Gavia > Gavia stellata. The sequence goes on along the minus strand of NC_082595.1, from coordinate 113,122,443 downwards.
GAATACAGCACTGAACTCCTTCCAGTCTTCCTGCTGGGACCGAGATGGTCGGACTCGATGATCTTACGGGTCTTTTCCAACCTAAGTGATTCTGTAAGACTGGCTGGGGGGGACGGGAGGGGAGCTGTCAGAGGTTGCTTCTTCCCGGGCACCGTCCCGCGGCCGCTCCCTGAGCCCGGCTGCCCCATCACCCCACCGCCCAGCTCCGTGTGGTTTTAAGGACCACGCTGAGCTGGCCCAGCCGCGGAGAAGCGCCGGCCCCACGTGCCCCACGGCTCTGCGCACCTCTGCGAAGCGCAAAGCCACTCCAGAGCGAAGCTCCAGGGTGGAGAACCCCCCAGCAGCGGGGCAGGTTAAACACCACTGACCGTGGGGGTGCTGGCTGAGCATGGGGTCGCTCCTGGGCGCCTGCAGCTTGTAGTTGAGATAACCGGCCAGGTCCTTCACCCAGACGGAGGGGTTCTCGGGGAACACGCTCTGGCTTTTATCCAGCTCCTTCTGCAGATCCGCCAAGTCGAGCTGGAAACGACAGACAGACAAATTCAACCCGGGATGCGCAGAACCGGTCAAAAAACACGGAAAGAGGAAAGTTAACTTCAGCTCCTAAGGGGCTGCTGGCCACGGAGGGAAACACCCCCGCCTTCATCCTGAGAACGCTGCCCTTCTGGCACAGCGACCCCCAAATCCACCACCTACTAATGCAAATGGGAGCACTGGCCTGGAAACAGCATTTAGTTTTGTACTGGAAACACATTTTCTTCAGATTAGCAAAGAGCTACCGGGGAATAACAAAACCCATGTGGAGAACCGCAGGTGCCCGGCGCCGAAGGGGCCGCAGAAAGCCCCAGAGCCAACAGGGATGTCAGAAGGGCTGCGCTGGCACAGCCGCAGGAACGAGCTCTCCTCCCTCCTCCGAGCCGTCCCCGGGCGCGCCGAGGTTTTCTTTGCTCCACGCTTCACCCTCCTGCCAGCACCGGCACGCCAGCCGCGGCTCTGCCGCTCTGCGCTTCCGCGTGCCCCGCGGTGAGCGTCGCCTGGGATCAGCCGGCTCCGTGCAAACCGCCGAGGAGCACAGCGGCATCGTCAAAGGCTCACTCCGGGCAGGAGACAGCTCGAGGCTGCTGCTCGGTGAGGATCAGCCCAGCGTCACGCCCAGCACGGCTGGCTTGTGTCACGCGACTCTGCACCCAGAGTCCTCGAAGGAGAAAATAGCCAAGATCATCAAGACCCACCCGATTAACAACCCGCAACCGACAAACCACGAGTAGGGACAGCAGCTCACATCCCCTCACCTTCCTCCTCCCGTGCTCTCTGTCACAAAACACGCTTATCGTCTGCTTTTAAACCCAGATTATCTGCAAGCTCGCAGGGACAGATACCCCGTCTGCACTTCAGGGAGTTTAGGAAACGCAGCAAGACTTTACCAGCTGTTCCAAGTTTTTGCAGAGTCTAACCTTTGCGTACGCAGTGGGTTTCAGCCATAGCATGTTACTAAACCTGAGTTGGGCACCTTTTGCTGCACGTTGATTTCAGCAACCGTTTTGAAATAAGAAAAAAAAAAATAGCTGCCGCTATGTCAAAAAACTAAACGACGCTGTCAGCGAAGCTGACAGAGCAACAGCCGCACAACGGCATTTGTCACGGCTGAGCCGTGCAGAGCAGTTACGGGGCAACCACGCTTCAGCCCCAGGCCGCTCTCCCTGAGGAATATCTCCCCTGACACAGACAGAAATAACACACATTAATTCTGCTCTGAGCTCTCTCTATGCGCAAAAGCTGGATGTGAAGAACCGCTTGTGCCCAGCGGAGCGGAGGAAAACCCCCACCCCTGCGGCTGGGGAGATGAGGGGTGCTCAGGGCACGAGCAAGAGGCGACGCTCGGGTGAAAGCGAGGAGCTGAGCGGGCGACCGCTGCGGGAGAGCCCTGCCAGGCAGCCGCTTTTCCCGGCGGACACCTTACCTCAACGGAGAGTCAATTTGGGGTTCCTTTTTAAAACCCGTCTGCGCTCAGACGCCACGAGAACGGGTGGGACAGACAAACGAGTTCTACAGATTCATCAAAAATGCGGGGAGCGCTAGCTGCAGAAACGGCTCCCCAGGGCCTCAGCCGGTGAGACAGGGAGGAGGTTTCACCAGCGACGCTTTCTCTGGATTCCTCCCAGACAGCAGACAGGGAGTGGGTGAAGGAAGAAACCAGAAATTCCCTTGCAGCCACCTCCTGCCCTTCTGTCTCCTGCCTACAGAAAAAGTACAACTTCAAGCACGAGACAGATCTCCCAGGCCAGCCTGGCGCTCCCCAAAGCACCGAGCACCGTCTGCTCCGCTCCCACAGCGAACGCGAGCGCCCTGGGCTGCAGCTGGCAGCAGGCAGGAGCGCTCGTCCCGGCGTGAAGGCGGGGACGCGTTAACGAGCCCGGGGGGTCTCCCGGCACAGAGGGGCTGGGGCGCGGGAGCAGCCTCCTCCTCCCAGGAGTAACGAAGTGACAGAGAGGGCCGGCTGCCGGAACGCTGGCCGGCCTCGGCGAGGGCCGGGGAACAACGGCACCCAGAGCTTCAGCTCTGCTGTCTTAGCGCGGGCCGGAGCGACCTGGGCACCCTCAGGCCTGCAGGAAGGGGGCGGGGTGGGGACGAGCGGCCCGCAGACAGGCGCAGGCCCACGAGGCGCAGCCCACCCGGCGCACTCACGGCTCTCAGGGCTTCCTCCAGCGAGCGGCATTTCCCCGGCTTGACGCCGGCGTCGTTTGCCGACGGCTTCTTCGCGCTCTTCCCCGCGTGCTGCTTCCGGTGCGGCTGCTCGGGCGCCGACGCGGGGGGGACCTGCTCCTTGTTCTGCTTCTTCAGCGCCCGCTCGAAGCCCAGCTCGAAGATGGTGTCGGAGGTGGCGATGGGACCTGGAAGCGGGGAAGGGGCAGAGGGTGACCGCGGCTCCGCGGGCAGCGCCCACAGCACCCACGCGTGGGGCAGAGGGACGGTCCCCGGGCCCGACGGGCGACGCGGAGAGGGGCCGGGCCCACCCCGGGCCCCGCAGCCGGCGGGAGCCCCCGGGGCTCCGCGGGGCCCAGCACCCGCCACGGCCCGGCCCGCAGCCCCACGCCGCGCGTGGGGCTGACCGACCCGCCCCACGCCAGGCCCGCCAGCCCCAAGCAGGCCCTCCCCGGAGCCGCGGGGCCCACGCACGCCCCACGCGAGGCGGCGGGGGGCGATGACACCCCGCGCGGGCCCCCCCCACGCGCGTGCCCGCCGCACTCACCCGCCGCCGGCAGCGCGCGGCCGGCGTTGGCCTCGCCCAGGGCGCGGCGGCTGCCGGGGCCGCCCGCGGGCCGCCGGCCCTTGCGCACCACCTCCCAGCGGCCGCCGCCGGCCGAGGCCGGACCCGGTCCCGCCGCCGCCATCGCCGCCGAGCGCAGGGGAGCGGGAGGCGGCGGCGCCGAGCGGGGCGGGGCGCATGCGCCCGCCGCCGCCGCCGATTGGCTGCAGCCACGCGCAGGGGCCCCGCGCGGCTGGTGCCACGTCTCCGCCCCGCCCCGCCGCGCCGCCCCACGTGACCGGGCAGCCGCCGTTCCGCCCCGGCCGGGGCGGGGCGGGGACTGCGCGCTCCGCCCCCGGGTTGCCCCGCCCCCGGGTTGCCCCGCCCCCAGGGCAGACGGCTCCGCCCCCGGGAGGGCTCGGCCGCCCGCCCCGCCCCGCCCGGGCGCTGGTCGTGTTCTCTGAGCTGCTACTCCGGGCCAAGGCACGGCCGACCCGCGGGCCCCGCGGCCCCGGACGCGGCACGGCCCGGGAGAGGGTGGCCCGAGGTGGAGGGAAGGGCGGGGCCTGCGGAGAGGGGCGGGGCCATGCAGATCGCACCAGTGTGGGCCGGTCCGCTGCGGGCGGGGGCGTGGCCATGCAGAGCGCGGCGCTGCCGGCGGAGGCGCTGGGAGCCGGCAGGGGCGGGGCGGGGCGGTCGGGGGCGTGTCCATGCAGATCAGACGCCGCGCGGGATGACGGGAGCCCAACGCGCCACGACGGCGCCGGCCACGGGTGTGCGCGGGGGCTGCGTGGGACTGCGCGGCGGCAGATGGTGGGGCGCGTGAGGCGGAGTGGTGGTGTTTGGCGCGTGGGCGTTTGTGTTCGGTGTCCGTGTTGTGTATGTGTGTGCGGGTGCGTGGTGCGGTGCGGTCGCGGTTGTGCGTCATACTTACCTGGCAGGGGAGACAGCATGATCATGCAGGTGGTTTTCCCAGGGCGAGGCTCATCCCCTGCACTCCGGGTGTGCTGACCCCTGCGATTTCCCCAAATGCGGGAAACTCGACTGCATAATTTGTGGTAGTGGGGGACTGCGTTCGCGCTCTCCCCTGGCTCGGCGGTGCCAAAGACAGAGCTGAGGTGTTTTGTGGGGACTTCTCCGGGGTTCGGTGGGCGGAACGGGGCCGGGGAGTGGTGGTGGGGGTGTCCGGTCGCCTCTTCCCGACCCGTTCAAGGGTCCTGGGACGGGCATAGGCAGCCACGCCGGAGCCGTCGCGTCGGCAGCCGGACACGGTGTTCCCCGCGGGGAAGTTCATTGCTTTGCCCGGCGCTGCCGAGTTCCCATCGCGGTTCGGAACACCACGGACACCCCCGGCTCCTCCGCTGTCGTCGTTTAGTCCCCGCCGGCAACTAAGCCCCACACAGCCGCTCGCTCACTGCCCCCCGGTGGGATGGGGGCGAGAACCGGAAGAGTAGAAGTGAGAAAGCTCATGGGCTGAGATAGAGACAGGTCAATAGGTGAAGCAAAAGCCGCGCTCGCAAGCAAAGCAAAACGAGGAATTCCTTCACCACTTCCCGTCGGCAGGCAGGTGCTCAGCCATCCCCAGGAAAGCAGGGCTCCATCACGCGTAACGGTTACTTGGGAAGACAAACGCCATCACTCCGAATGTCCCCCCCTTCCTTCTTCCTCCCCCGGCTTTGTATGCTGAGCATGACGTCATAATGGTCTGGAATGTCCCTTTGGTCAGTCGGGGTCAGCTGTCCCGGCTGTGTCCCCTCCCAACGCCTTGTGCACCCCCAGCCCGCTCACTGGTGGGGCGGTGTGAGGAGCAGAAAAGGCTCTGTGTGAGCCCTGCTCGGCAGTAACCAAAACATCCCCGTGCATCAGCACTGTTTCCAGCACAAACCCAAAACGCAGCCCCACACGAGCTGCTCTGAAGAAAGTCAACTCTCTCCCAGCCAAAACCAGGACGTCCGCGCATCGCCCGGCCCGGCCTCCGCTGCCCGCCCCCTTCCCGCTCCGCCCGCCGGCGGGGCCGCGGCCGACCGGACCCGCGGACGCGAAACCGCCCCTTCCCCACCCGCCCGCCGCCCCACCTATGGGTCCCGCCCCAAACAACCACCAATCAGCTCTGTCTTTGGCACCGCCAAACCAGGGGAGAGCGCGAACGCAGTCCCCCACTACCACAAATTATGCAGTCGAGTTTCCCGCATTTGGGGAAATCGCAGGGGTCAGCACACCCGGAGTGCAGGGGATGAGCCTCGCCCTGGGAAAACCACCTGCATGATCATGCTGTCTCCCA